>NC_071550.1:7854234-8454234 GCF_026979565.1 Vidua chalybeata | reverse complement strand
CTGTGGTACCTTTGTAAATCTGTACTTTTTTTTTTTTATCTTACTTGAACTTTACAATGAGAATCGGAGTCCCAGAGATGAGGAAAACAACTTAATTATCAATTCTTAAGATCTCACTTATACCCCAGACAGTCCCACACACTTGGAATGGTTGAGAAAAGGAAAGGAGTTATAGAGTGCTAGACAAGAATTTATGTCCAGGTTCAAAGGTAAGAACTGTGGGTGCTGTGAAGAAACAAAGCCCCACTGAAATTCTGTATTTTCAAATTTTTTTTGTCCTTTATATCTTTACTTTCCTTCATAAGAGTCAAAGTAGATCCCTCTCTCTACACCCCCTAAATATTTTCCAAACTCTCTTTCACTGGTTAGGCTTTCAATACCTCTCAGTTGTGTCCCTAAGCACAGATACTGTTTAATTTCTCTAATCATCCCCTTCCTCCTCCTGTTGGTTCATTTGCCACAATAATTACTCACCAGATAATCTGGCAGACAAATCCCAGAGTCTATCCTGGGTGTGCTGGCCCACAGCAAGAGAGGAGCTGGGAAGCCAACAATAATAATTGTTTTTCCACAGGCAAGGTATCAACTGGAAGCCAAGCCAGTTATCTTCTGATAAACAGCAGCTTCTCACCCAGAAGTGAGGAGTTTTATGGGACTTCATCTACACCACTGAAATCACTGCTTTTACTTCATCCCAAATTAGTTTTGACTGGGAAAATGAACCCTTTCACGATAACATTTGTGGTTATAACCACACACTCTCCAGGACCTCACACATATGAAGTATTTGTGGTTTCTTTAAGTGTCCTCCTGACTTGGGCACTGCTTGTGCTGCCCAGGCAGCAAAGCTGCATTTGTCAAAAGGGCTTAAAAATGGCCAAACAACATTGTCAAAAACAAGGATCAACTTTTATTGCTCTTTACGGGCCTTCAGAGCTTGAGGACATATCTAGAAATAACTTTGTGGTAGAAAAAACCCTATAAATAGTTATTCCTGTGGGGCTTTTTAAATTTGCCTCCTCTGTTTTACGGGGGTGGAGGAGTGTTTGCTTTTTTTGCTGTTGTTTTCCCTAGAGAAGAAATCCTGTGGCATCCAGGGCAAAACCCCACAACATCAAACTCCAGCCTAAGAACTTCTAGTGAAGATTGCCCTCAGAAAATGCACATTTATATTTCTTATACAACAACAGCTCCTGACAAAACTATGCGGGACTCAAAATAGCTGATCCCTGCCCCCTCAAAAAAAAAAAAAAAAGGCTTTTTATGAGCTCTTCTCCCCACCTCATCTCTCCATCCCAAACTTCTACTTTTGAGATAAAAGCTGCCTCCACTTGCACTAAGACTTTTCTGTACGTCAAAAAATTGGATTTTTCTGCTAAATGGCTGCCTCGAAACCAGGCAAGGTTGAATTCTATGATCTTGGAGATCTCTTCCAACCTTAACGATTCCAGGATTTTCTGAAGGGCCACAGCTCCCAGAAGCCAGTTAATGATGACTTGGATCCCAGCTTTTTAGAACACTAATTAAAGATCCATTATGGTGACCAAGCTTGATGCCCTTAATATGTTCAATTAAGCCACTAAATTAGACAGGAGGGAAAAAAGGAAATGCAAACAGTCATGGGTGTAAATAATTCCTACAAACTTCCATGTCGGGCCTTCAGCCGCTCTGTGGAATAAGAAAACTTGTCATTTGGCACAACAGTATTTTATTTACAATGGTATTTTCTTAATTTATTGATTAAGAAATGCAGTAATTCTTGATTAACCTACAAAAGGAAAAAAAATCCCACTAAAGCAACACCAAAATAAACAAACAATAACCAAATCTTTCCTGCCTGGGACTAATATTGAGGTGTTACAAAATATTTAGCCATTGGTCATTGTGACAATGCTTAGAGGAGCTGGAGAACATTTTCCAGTTTCTCAGGGCAGTAAAACCACACAGGCTGAGGTTACAAAAGTCAAGTTTTGAAAGTACTTGGTGGCATTGCTGTGATGAGACATCAGTGCAGCTGGCAGGGAGTGACAGACTCAGGGACATCCTCAGAACTGCACACATTTACAGAGACCAAAGATCCTGAAAATTCATTGACTTCACTCAAGTTGTTTCAAATTTCTGCCTCCAAACTACTTTTGTCTTTCAGAGGTTCCAGCATTTCTTTTATCTTGAGAATGGCAGCTCTGTGGAGGTCGTTCTTTAGCTGTTTCTTTTTCAATCCACAAGAGCTGAGTGACCCTGATTGCTCCCTTTCCTTTTGCTCCAGTGGAATGGCTTTGGGCATATTTTCATGGCTCTAAATAGCAAAAAGCTTCATCTCTGATATAATAATTACATTCAATGCTAAGGAAAACTGCCTTTTTCTTAAATAAAAAAATCAACAGGAACACATTAGGAATTAGAATTATGAAAATGCTTTTTAATTCCTGCTATTTGGAGTAATAACTCAAGTTATTAAAGGAAAATTATTTTACCAGCTATAAAAGAAGTCCTGTGTGGTTTTGCACCAGTTGACTCTGATAAATGGAATAGAGAGCTCAGAAATCCTGATCTTGCAGGGCTGTGGACTGGAGCACTGCTGAGCTCCCCCAGTTTGGATTTAAATTACTAAATTTGTTACCCCTGCATTCCACACCACTGTGTACTCCTGTGACCGAAGAGTTCACAGCTGTACTCTTCTTTTTCCACACAATTTCTAAGGAAAAACCATCTCCACACTGCTTCTATAAAGCAGGAAGGAAAAGATACATTGGAGTTCTAAATACCCAAAATCCTCAGAGTGACTGGGTAATATGTTTCTGGTGTCTCACTATATGACAACAAACTGGGCCATCACTTGCCCTATTAAAATTTAACACTGACTCTGAAGACAAAGGAAACAGGAATCGAAGAAATGTGTCTGTTTTCAAGGTGAAATTGTAGCTCAAAGTCACAAACAAAAAATTCTGACTAACGTTCAATGGAATTTTCTCCTTTTAATCTCCTCACCTTACAGATATGTGAAGGATTTCTTTCTAGCAATTCCACAATTCAATGTCATCCTCTCTGCAGAGGAGAGAAGCCCTTAGAGCATTAGTAGGATTTACAAAGTGAACATACTTCATTCCTGCATTCATGATGGTATAAAATGTTTAAAAGTCCCCACCACAAGCTTTTAAAACTTTTAAACTCAGAGACAGCAATCAACCCCTGGGTATCAGGTTTTCAGGGTGGTCAGAGGGGAATACTCTGAAATGTATTAGATGGAACAGGGAGCACTGAACTGGCTGGAGAGAGTTTTATGTGTCAGGAACAGCCTCCAACAAAACAGACTCCCAGTGACCTTGTCATTTATGCAGCAAGGAACAATAGGAAGGAATGATAACCAAGGCAGGCAGGCTCTCTCCTGAAAGACTGGGCTCATCCAAAGCAGAAGACCAGCACTGGTCTAGCAAAACCAAAATATGTAACTAAAACTAATATTGGCTTTGATCTCAGATTGGTTTTTGATCTCAGCTTGTCATGATCTGCTTTGGAATTCTGTTTTTAAATGCAGCTTTTGATTTATGTCTAAGAGTCAAATAGTTTTAAACTCCTAAACCATCAATTCTATCTGAATCTTAAGAGTTTCTTTATTCAAATGAACTGTGTGCTTGCTAAAAGGCTTTTTCAGCATCTAAGAGGATCCTAAAGATAGTTTAAACATACAAATAGGGGGGTATAAATTTCTAGGTAGAACAAACAAAGAGGACTTTCATTTTTTTGGCTGGTGTTGTGTTTCAAAAACTTGGATCTGCAGCCACAGTGAGTCAATTGATGAGCTGCATAAAAAGCAGAATCAAAATTTTAGGAGAGGAAATAGGTGGAATGAGTTTGTTTAATATCTACTCAGCGTCTCAGATAATTTTACTGTAATAACATCTGATGTGGCTGATACTGGGAACATCTGATGTGACTCCAACTATTTTAGAGGAATTTTAATCTTAAGGGTAGACAGTGTGCATTAATGAACTCATACAAATCATGATTTTCTGGATAGAAGCAGTCTGTGGTATTACTGCAACTAGTAATATATAATGTTATATATGTGATATATGTATTATGGATATAATATGCTATGTAATGCAGTTAACTTTGAAATGAATCAGGGCAATTAATTTGACTTTAAGTATGTATTAGCAAATGGCATGGGGAAATCTGGCCTCCAGTTTTCATCCTGGCTAGGGAGATATAGAAGCTCCAAAGCCAAGGTAAAAGTCCACTGCAATAAACTAAACCAGTGGGTCTGGGATTTTTAACTGCATTGAAGTCGAGACGTGGTGGAATCCAGTTGGAGCCACTCCAGGCTCTGCTCCATCACTCAGGCTCTAATCAGACCCAGCCGAGGGGACCCTGACTGCCCAGCGCTGACTCACGCCCTTGGCACGCACAAAATAAATAAAAAAGCAGCAAATTGTTCATTTAGGGGACAAGCCTTTGCTAGAGGTGATACCTTTACAAACACAGGGCGATTCCAGGGGGTGTCTGTGTGTAAATTCCCCGTTGCTAAGGGAAGGACACGTTGTGAACGCAGCACGGAAAGCTCCAGGGCTCAGCACACCTATTCCTTCCCCTCCCTCTCCCTTCCTGCTAATTGTCTGACTATGTGTGGCTGAGGCAAGAGCTTGTCACAGTTTCCCATGCCAGGAGCCAAGCGCAGCAGCAGCACATACGAAATATTCGGGATATTGCAGCAAAACTCGCAGGCAGGGACACAAAAATTCCAAACCTGAAAGAAATATTTGGACACAGAACTTGCCGACCAAACATCAGAAGAGCTTTCTACTAATTATGTGTTTGTTCTTCTCATCAGTCATAATGTCCAGAGAGACCTGGACAAGCTCGAGCAGTGGCCCACAGGAACCTGGGGAGGTTTCAGCAGTGCTGGAGCTGCCCCTGGGTCAGGAGAAGCCCCAGGACCAATCCAGGCTGGGATGAGCAGCTGGAGCAGCCCTGGAGAGGGAGCTGGGGGTGCTGTGGGTGAGAGCTGGAGCTGCCCCAGCCCTGAACCCCCTGCCCTGGGCTGAGCCCAGCATGGGCAGCAGGGCAGGGGGGATTGTGCCCCTGTGCCCTGTGCTCAGGTGAGAGCCCACCTGCAGAGCTGCCCCAGCCCTGGCCCAGCACAGGCAGGAGCTGGAGCTGCAGCAGAGATCCAGAGCAGGCACCAGGGGATCAGAGGGATGGAGCAGCTCTGCTGGGAGGGAAGGCTGGCACAGCTGGCATTGTTTACCTGGAGAGGAGAAGCTTTGGGTGACCTCAGTGTGGCCTTGCAGAGCCTGAAGGGGCCAACAGGAAAGATGGAGAGAGAAGATTTACACAGACCTCGAGTGCCAGGACAAGGGAGAATGGCTGCAAATTGACATAGAGTAGGTTTAGATTGAATATTGGGAAGGAATTCCTGTTTGTGAGGGTGGGCAGGCCCTGGCACAGGGTGCCCAGAGCAGCTGGGGCTGCCCCTGGATCCCTGGCAGTGCCCAAGGCCAGGTTGGACAGTGCTTGGAGCAGCCTGGGATAGTGGAAGGTGTTCCTGCCCATGGCAGTGAGATGAGCTTTAAAGTCCTTTCCATCCCAAGCCATTCCATGATTTATGATGTTCCCTGCAGTGTGCTCACAGCTGAAGCTGTTCTGGGAGGGCTCTGCAAATTCTCTTCAGAGCTTCTGTACCCACAGCAGCACGCTGAGCAGCCTCATTGCTCATGTTCTACTGACAAGTGATCTCCAAGTCTGGCTGTCCCGAGCTGGACCTGGGCTGGTGTCTGAAAACAAAGAGATGAACCTGAAAATCAAACCAGCTCCCTGATGGAAATGAACATGGAACACCTTGGCACAGAATTCATCCGTTCTACCTCCAGCAGTGATTTTGTAGTAAATGAATCACATCCCAGCAGAGTCAGATCCAAACTGAAGTTTGAACTCCACTCTTTTTCCCACAAACCTCCCTACTGCTGGAAAACTGTATTTCCCCACACACCTACGTGCTGTTCCAGCATGTCCAGTAACTGCAGATTTCCACAGCAGCACATGTTCTTCCTGAGTGTCCTGATGTTCCACTGCACCCTTGGCAGGGCCCGCAAGGGACACTGCTACACATGTGTGGGAGTTCTGTGTTCGCCTCCAGGGGACACGGCCAGACAGACTAAATACACACATAAATACAAGCATATGCTAATTTGGGATTGTACACTCTCAAATATCTGTGCTTGGCAGAAGGGGAGGTCACTTTGGGAAGCTCCCTCCCCAAAGGAGTGAACCTGGCTGAAAAATCATAAGCCTGGAAAGAAAAATAGATTCTCACCATCTCACCTAATTATAGGAAGCCAGATTCAAAACTTCAGAGAAGGAAGACAAGTTCCCAAAATTGGGGGACTTTAAACTGAGGATTTTAGCTGGCAGTGCTGGGAGTATCTCTGGTATTTCTTGTCACTACTGATTTCTGCACTTACTGGAGTTGGCTGACATGGAAACCCTGAAACCAGGATGGATCCTGTTGCTAGGGCACACACACGTGTAGGTACACACACTTAGATCCTGCAGAGCCCTCACTTGTCTGGCAGGCTGGAAAATACGGGACAATGGGGGAATCTTCCTGGATGAGTCACTGCAGGCACTGCTTAGAACCTTCCAGGGCGGTCTGGGTGCTCTTCTGGCTTTTAATGTGTTCCAGCAAAGACTGGAGGGCTTGGTGTAATCTTAATGAGATTCTTTCCCTTGGCAGCCTTCCACCTTTGTGAGGTAAAGACTGAGGTCTGCAAGAGCAGCAAGGCAAGAGGGATTAGTAAAGCTATTCTCAGTAACTCCCTAACCCCCTCCATTTTTTCTCCTCTTGGCTCTCAGCATTTCTTTTCCCCCACCATTCCTCAAAATGCACTTTAATTACTCCATCATTGCCAAGCAGACCCACAAAATCCCTGTTGACTGAGCTTCCACAATAAAACCCAAACACACACATATATAAATACACACACACTCTATAACAACCCCTTCAAACCTAGAGCTTGCAGTGATTTAAGACTTTCTAAATATAGCACCGGCTGTGGCTGGAAACCCCAGGGGTTTTATATTTTCCAATCTGGGAAACAAAGCTTTCATCAGTCTGAAAGGCAGCTCTCATAAAACCAGGGAGTGCCTTTCACTTGACATTCCCACAGTGGCCCAGGTGGTGCTGAGCAAGGAAAGGTCAGCACAGGCACCTCTGGGTGGAACTTTGGGAGATCCAAGCTTTGATGGGAACCTGGAGAGTTTCTGAGCTTGATGTGATGCCTTGTGCGGGCTGCCCTAGAGCAGAGACTGGGCAGAGCTAAAGAATAAAGCAGGGATTTATTCAAAGGCCTCCATGGATCCACCTTGGGCAGCACCAGAGCCCAGCCAGGGCTGCACCCAAGAGGAACCAAAATGGTCCCAAAATGCACGAGCGCTCCCGGGGGCTCTCACTGGGATCAGCTCTGCTCCATTTGCACCTTGCAGTTCATTGTCCCATTCCAGCTTTAGCCCAGGCACTCCCATCCTGCTTGTTTTTCTCTCTCCAGCCCACGCTGTTTGTGCTCCTGGGCCTGAGCTTTGGATCATTTGTCCTTGGTGCCCAGCTGGAGCAGGAATTGTTTTGTCTCCCTGCTCTGTGCACAGAGCTCACCATCCCCTCATATCCCCAGACCTACACACTAAAGCAGCACAGAATGTGAAAAA
The DNA here is from genome assembly GCF_026979565.1 of Vidua chalybeata. Taxonomy (NCBI): domain Eukaryota; kingdom Metazoa; phylum Chordata; class Aves; order Passeriformes; family Viduidae; genus Vidua; species Vidua chalybeata. The sequence continues at coordinate 8,446,533 of NC_071550.1, read as the reverse complement.
TAGAAAAGCTCAAACCTGAGGCATCAGCTGAGGACAGTGTGACAAGAAGATGCTGCTCCACTGTGACAGCAGAGACATCCCAATTACCTGCCTTTGGAAGAGAAGAGACTTCCTTGGATAAGGGATTGCACTGACAAAGGATGAGCAAAATAACGTTGGTGAACCCCAGAGCCCAGCCTGCCAGTGCTGCAAGAACATATAAAGGCAGACTAATTAACAGCATTTATCCTTGACAATCATAATGAGAAGAAGCTCAGCTGACCTGGTGTAGCCTAATTTAAATCTCCTGAACTGCCTTTAGTAGTCTCAAGTCCCTGGTACATTCTGCCCATCCTGTCTGGGCCCTGATCCCATTTTCACCAAGACTCTCTCATTCCACATTCTCAAAAATCCTTCCAAAGATGGAGATTATCACATGGGGTTGTTAAGAAAAATGGAGTTGTTAAGAAAAATAAGAAGTGTAAATGATTGGGCTGCTCTTCTTCACCGCTTCTTATCAACTTTTGTAAGTGCATCCAACTGATTCATGGCTCTGTGCTGGGGAAGAGCTGCTAAGGAACAGAAAGGACCATTAGGCTACTGAAGATCCAGAAGCTGTTAAATGAAATCATAAGGATAGGCTGTCAAAGAAAAATTAGGCTCTTAGGAAAAGGACAGTGCCCAGAAAGTTAATGATGAGTGACACTTCAACCTCCTGAAAACACACTGTAACTTACATTTTCATGGTTTCTCCATCTTGCTAAATCTAAAGGGTCACATAGAACTGATTTTCTACACTGAACTAAAACAGGGGATTTGTGCAGACCTAAAAATCCTCCTCTGAAGCAAAGCGAGAGAGACAATAGCCCTGCAAGCACTAAGGTCTGAGTAGCACCAGTGAAGGGCCAGCAGAGCAAGTGCAGGAAGAGCAAAGAAGAGATACCCTGAACCCTGCTCCTTCTAACAGGGATGAAAGCAAATCTCAGGCAGCAAAAGGCTTCTGCAGGAGCTTTGAGAGGCCTGCCTTCAAAAACTGAGTCCAAGCACCACCACTTGCCCCACAGATCTCCCACCATGGAGCAAACCAGCCAAGCCCTGCAGCTCCTGTGCCTGCAGCAGCCTCCCACAGCCAGCACATTCCCAGTTCTCATCCTGGCTTCTGCTCAGGCCCAAATGAAAGCAGGATGCATCCCCCTGCTGCTCCCAAGTGTTTTGTGTGTCTGCTCCGTAACCTCACTGATGTAAACTCTCTATTTCCACCCCCCCTTTCAATGTTTAATTCCTGTTTCACCCTAATGACCAGCTCAGATGAGTGTTTGCTTTTACTTTGATTTATTGCCAAGCTGTGTCTGAAAACGTAGAGGGGTGATGGAAATGTTTAAAGACATATTAAAAGCTATTAAAGCTCATTGCTTTTGCATGTTCCATGGGTTGCTTCCTTCTGTGAAATGAAGTTAACATTGTTTGAACACTGCTCCCCCTCATTCTGCCTCCTGCCATTTGCAGGTGTTGTCCTTTGATGAGATGTTTGAGATCAGACCCTGTTTGCCTAAAGGAAAAAAAAAAAAAAAAAAGACAAGCAAACCTCATTTTCCCTCCAAAATACAAGAACTTTACAGTGCAAAAGGGTCATTGCAAAAAGGGGATTATTTTTACAAATTAAGGGCTTTTATGCAGCAATTCCTGAACTCCAACTCATAAATATTCCTGTACCAGCCCCAATTAGGGGATATTTGCACTCAGAATAGTTCTGAGACATCCCAATCCACAGATATCTCTGTGTTGAAATGGCCAGGGCTCAGGAGGGGCTGCACATATCCACAGAAGTCTGAACTCAGTCTCAAAGGTCTCTTCCAGCTTGATGGACTCTGTGTTTCTGTTTCAAATCTTAGGCTTTTAGACATAAATTAAGATGCAGTGACAGAATGATGCCAGATTTCTCATGTGAGTAATGACCAGAGGAAACCTGCTTGGGAAGAGTGAATACACAGAATTTTACAAAGCAAATTCCAGTTTCATGTCCCTTTGTAGGAAGAGCAAAGAAAACTGAAGGGCTGTGGTCTCACTCCGCTGACTTCTGAAGTTTTTGATTTTACAGTCAGTGTGGGTCAAGATAGAATGAGGAAAGAAAAAAAAAGGTGAAGATTTAGATGTAATTATAGAGCTGCTGTTGTGAAGTGAGTGCACATGACAAAGGTTTAACCTAAAGTTTTAGCTAGAAGAGTAAAACTACCCTGTACAGTCAACACTGCAGCCTCAGGAGCAGCCTGAGCCTTTGGTACACCCTTAGAAAACCAGAAAAAAACCTTTTTGTGCAGCCTGCTCTTTGAAGCATCATATTTGTATTTAAATAATGCAAACAGAGCAGGAAACACTCCCAAAATCCACACTCCAGTGTGTACAGAGTGCTACCACTGGGGAGAGGATGAAAGAGCAAACCATCCCAGAGTCATTTGTCATGTAATGCAGTGACACTGCTTAAACACTGCAGGAGTGGAAGTGGACCAAAAAGAAGCTGTTGGACTTGCTTTTGAGAACATGCTGTCCCTAAACAAGGTCCCTCTTCTTCATTTTTCATCCCAAAAGGAAAAAAAAGGACCAAAATAAAGGCAGGCTGGGTCCAGGATGTGCAGGCTGAGCAGACAAGTGGCTGTGAGCACATGAGGTGTGGTGAGCTGTCAGAACGTTGGTTCTTGGAGCTCGTTGATGGGCAGGGACAGTTTGGATCTATCCTTCATCACTGTGTAACACAGACATGGAATTCAGAGAGGGAGAATTCCCAAAGAGAAGTTTCTTACTCTTCAAGAGTTCTGGTTCTTGAAAATTCCTTTACTGGGTGTTGATGCCAAATATTGGCTTGTTCCAACCGAGTGGAAGGGAAGCTCTGTCTCCCAGAGCTCTTCTTAGGGCAGAGTGTCTGGGGCTAAAGGATGGCAAAGCAGCAAAAAGGGATCTCAGTGCTACTTCTTTAATGCCACCTGAGTCAGAGCAAGTTACAGGAGGGATATGGTGGTGGAAAATTTCTAGAGTTGACCCATACAAGAATTTCCAACAGATAACAGCAAAGCCAGCTCGGTGCTATTCCCCATTCTCCCATCCACAATTGTAACCTGAAATATTAAAACTGCTTTGAGGCAAATTTGGGTCCATCAATTCTATACATGCACATAAAATCCAGTCTTTTATTTCCTAGATTCATTCTATTTGGAAATATTTCCTAAAGTAGATCTAACTTGAGTCCATCTCACCTCCCAGGCAGTGCAGGGCCCAGAGAGCCTCATTTAAAAATAGAGTTGCAGCAAGAAAAGAAAGTGAGAGGGATGGAGAGCAAGAATCAAGGAATCACTGAGACTGGAAAGTATCTTAAAGATCATCAAGTCCACCACTAAACTCTGTCACCTAGTGCCACATCCACGTTTTCTCAACGCTTCCTGTGATGGTGACTTCACCACTTCCCTGGACAGCCTGGGCCAATGCTTTACAGCCCTTTCTGTGAAGAAAATGTCCCTAAAAAACCAAGCAATGTGTTACAAAATAATGCAAATTAATGAGTGCAAGTGTGATCAGCCCATAGCAGCAGTAGAATGGCCCAATGATTATTACAACTTGTAGGAGCTCAGTAAAAAAAGCACAAAGACCTACCCAGATGACATGTTACGGTTCTGTGAGAGGCACTGAGCAGCCTGAGGCAAGAAAAGTGCAAAGTGGGTCAAATCCACAAGGCCACTTAGCCTCTCCTGTGCCTTTGCAGTGCTGTTTCAGCACTTTCTCACAATATTTTTACCAGCTAGCCCTCCCTTCAGCTTTAGCAGCATGCACTGGTGGTAATAAACACCAATTGTCTTTGGAGAACAGTGTTTTCCTGGGGCAAGCACATTGCTTAATTGGAATAACCTGAATATTCACCTCCTCAGCAAAACCACCAAGGCCAAAGCACCTCTGCCTTTGTGCACTCACAACTGGGAAGCAAAATACAGCACTGAAAGGCAAATCCTGGCATAATGCTTCCATAAAATGTTCACAATTTCAAGTAATATTGCTAAAACAGAGTTATGACAGTGGAAAAAAAGAGTCAAAGCAACAATAAGCTGTTATGTAAAAGCAGTAACAAGTGGAAAGTAGCAGGGGTACATCAGGACAAGCACTGAGCCACGTCCCTTGAAGCCACGACATGATACAGCTTGAACACAGCCCAAGCTCTCTGTTCCCTGTTGTCAGGGCAGCAGCTGTTTAGCAGCCCTAGGTATTTTTCCACAACAATTCAGAGGAGTAGGAAATATCCAATCTCCTTGGAACAAATTCTTCACCTATTCCACTCAGTTTTGCAAAGAAACTCAGCACAGATACCTTCTTGTCATCCCCTGTCCCTCCCGAGCCTGGACATGCTCCAAATTAAAACCTGTGAACTGAATCCAGCTGGATTCTTCCTCAGATCCTCCCTCTGGACTAAACCTCCAAAGCATTGACTCTGCACCAGGGTCCTTCTAATTCCTGAGTGAATTCCACTACCTTAATGCAAAAGCTGCCATGTGCTAAATGGCTTTAATCTGCTACAAAAACTGAGAGTTAAATATTAAAGGAGGAAAAAAAAGAATGTTTAATAAAAGACAACATGATTTCTTAGCAGAGGTGGTGAATGAATTTCAGAACATCACATCCAAACAAGAGGCAGGATTACTGCCTCAGTGCTCCTGGGGTGAGGTCAGCATATCCCTTGATAAAGAATCCCAAAATGGATTAGGTTGGAAGGGACCTTAAAGATCACCTCATTCCAACCCCCACCATGGGCAGGGACACCTTCCACTAGAGCAGGTTGCTCCAAGTCCCACCCCTTGAACACTTCCAGGGATGGGGTATCAAAAAATTATAGAGATGAAGTGCCTTCAGAAAAAAGTGCTTTAGGAAAAGAGGTGAGAAGATTCCATACAGGAGGAACAGGGAAATGCCCAGCCTGCAACGTGCACCCTCTCTGAGCTCTTGCAGCAGCTCCCTGGAGCTGAAGCCTTCCTGCTGTCCTCCTTCTTTCTGCTGACTTCCCTCCCAGCTCAGGCATTTGCCTCTGGAAAGAAAAGCCTGGACAAGAAGGGTGTAGAGTCATGAACTGAACAAACATGAGTCTGGCCAAACCAAGGACTGGTCCCTGCTTTGCAGCAGCAATTACGGTTTTCCTGAGGATTTGGTCAGCTTTGGAAGGCCACACTATGTATAAGTCTACCTCCTCAGGCTTTGCCAGCCAAGTTATGCTTCTTAATCATCCCTGTCCTGTCCTCGGGCAGCTCCCAAAGCCGCCCGGTTGTCTGGTGCCATGTCCCCTGCCAGCCATAACTAAATGACAACCTTCTTGCTGGCATTTCCATTTCAGCCCCATCAGCAATTCCCGTGTCTGCCTCGCTGGCCAGGCTCCCAGCTGGCCAGTCCTGTGCACATCCTGCACGTCAGCTGGGCTCAGAGCTCCGTGCCCACACATTTCCATCGTGCCCACAGCTGGAAAGCACATTCCCAGAGAAACCAGGAGGAAAGGAAAGCACTTCACCTCAGCTTCCAAGCTGGACAGCAGCAGTGAAGTTGAATTGCAATAGCACAGTTTGTTCATTTTTGCAGAATTCTTTGGTCTGGCCTCCTAAAAGTTCATAATGAAAAAAAAAAATAAAAAAGGAAAATTTTCTTGAGCTAAATTGAAGCTGTATTGATATGGCTGCCTAAACGTGACTTCAGATAATGCAATGATCTCGAGCTGTTCTGAGTGCCCAGTGCTGCAAAGGAACACTGGCTGTAGTCTCCAAGCACCCAGGGACACAGCACAGCTCTGCTGCATCACAGTGCTGGTGGAACGTGATTGTCACCACCCCCGACCCCACAAAAGGCACCTCAGACACAGATCCGTGTTCTACACCTCATGACAAACACCTGTGACACCTGCACACGTCCTGTAGGTGCTGCTCACTCTGAGCTAAGAGGAGTAAAAAGGGATTCCTGGTCTTGCCTCTTGCAGCTGTGTTTATCCACGTTTTGTCACCATTTACAAGAGGCAGAACTTGTCAATACTAGTCAGGTTGTTCCATGTTCCATCTGCTTCAGAACAGGAGATTCTGAAAACCTGAAGCCAGTGCAGCCAGACCAGTGTGCTTACAATTGTTCCATGTGCATTTATTCATTAGTTTTCATTTAGCATTCACCTACCTGATTACTTTTTTCTTCTTTTTGTTCATTAGCACTTTCAGGTCATACACATGATACTGCTTTTCATTCACTCCAGGAGGGCAATGGATTTTGCTTTCTCTTCTCAAAAAGTCACTGCTTTCTCCTTATATGTATTGTGCCCTACCTGCTCCAAGAACACACAGCATTCCAGTTTTCTGCTTAGACACAAGGGCTACCCTCTGTGGCCTGAACATATATTGCACAACAAAGCAAAGCTGCTGAGGCGACTTCAAACTTGCTTGAAACCATCCCATATTCTCACATCACTCCTGCCTGCACGAGGTAAGGGCAGTGCATGTGTTCCTGTGGGACAGAGTCACCTTGGGCACTGAGAGCTTCACAGAATTCATGGAATTGCTGCCAACTTCTACCTTAGACCTTTCCTTATTTATTGATAGATGCTGATGCCTCAGGTTTTAGCTTCTCTATTTTTCACATTCTGTGCTGCTTTAGTCTGTGGGTCTGGGCTTCACATGAGGGGATGGTGAGCTCTGTGCACAGAGCAGGGACACAAAACAATTCCTTCTCCAGCTGGGCACCAAGGACAAATGATCCAAATCTCAGGCCCAGGAGCACAAACAGCGTGGGCTGGAGAGAGAAAAACAAGCAGGATGGGAGTGCCTGGGCTAAAGCTGGAATGGGACAATGAACTGCAAGGTGCAAATGGAGCAGAGCTGATCCCAGTGAGAGCCCCCGGGAGCGCTCGTGCATTTTGGGACCATTTTGGTTCCTCTTGGGTGCAGCCCTGGCTGGGCTCTGGTGCTGCCCAAGGTGGATCCATGGAGGCCTTTGAATAAATCCCTGCTTTATTCTTTAGCTCGGCCCAGTCTCTGCTCCAGGGCAGCCCTCACAAGGCATCACTGCAGACACTTCCTTCAGCTCAGGGGAGACATTATCATAGAATAGAATCACAAGGTGTTTAAAGCTGGAAAAGACCCATTAGGATCCCAGTCTAAATTCCTGCTCCTCACCTAAACCATATTGGCAAGAACTTTGAGCTCTGACAGGATTAGTCCTGCTGACACATGAAAGAAATCTTAGATTCGGGGGTAGATTTTAAGAACAATCCTTCTGGTTTTTTTTCTTTTTTAACCACATTTGACAAGAGAGATTTTTGCTCAAGAATTGTAGTGAAGCATTTTAGACCCAAAGCACAGCAGGTAGGCAACTGTAGCACAGAAGTCATGATTTCAAAAACAAATACTCCCAGAGTTTAACAAAAACTTTGGGCAGGGGTTTCAGGTATGATTGACTGAACCTCAAGTCCTGCTGCCAGTGAAACCAACAGGAGCTGACTCAGCCCTCAGGGGAGATGGTGTTTCACCTTCAGACCACGAACCTGGAGGCAGGATGGAAACAGTAACTGACTCCAGTACAGGAAAAGGATGTTCAACTACCTGGAGATTAAGCTGGATTTGAACATTCCCCCTGTTCAGCACAAATGCAGCTGTTTGAGAAGTCAAATCATGAAAAGAAATACAAATTTCAGCTCTCATCTGAAGCTCCTACTGAGCCTGTCCTTTTCAAGATCTACTTAGAAAAAATGTCTCTAAGCAACAGAGTAGTGATTCAACTCCCATTAAAATAAATTGAAGTGTGACTTTCTGCACCCAGTTTACATTGGACTGGGCCCTAACCTGGATAGCCAAGTGGCCCAAACCTAAACTTGCAGAATCCCAGAATCACTGAGGTTGGAAAAGACCTCCAGGACCATCTGGAGTCTGAGCTGTGCCCAATCTCTACCTTGTCCCCAGCCCAGAGCACTGAGTGCCACCTTGGCCTTCTGTGGACACCTCCAGGGATGGGCACTCCAAACCTCCCTGGGCAGCCCCTGCCAAGGCCTGAGCACCCTTTCCATGGGGAAATTCCTGCTGATGTCCACCCTGACCCTCTCCTGGCACAGCCTGAGCTGTTCCTTCTGTCCCAGAGCTGGTGACCTGGGAGAAGAGCCTGACCCCCACCTTGAAAACCTCTCTCTCTTTTAAGGAGCAAATTTTTAACTCCAACGTGTATTAAGCTCAATCAGAGCTATTGAATAGATTTGTAAAAGAGCAGGGCTGAAGAACAGCTCTATATTTGGAAAGCTCCTGCCATGGAGATAAATAATTTTCCAAAATGAGAGGGTGACTGGGCAGCCAGCAAGAACTTCTACAGAGATCTTTTGTGGAAGGGCAGTAATTTATCTCCATTGTCTCTCCAGAGCTCCAGGAGGATTAAAAATCCCTAGGATTTATAAGTGGCCATAAATATGCTTAGAACCATTCCACTCCCAATGCAGCCCAGAAGGACCACAGCGTGCACTCAGGATCTGAGACTGCCCAAAGCAAGCTCAGAAATCCACACAAAAGGGGCCCAAACATGCAACAGCTCAGACACTTGAAATTGCTTATTCTAACCTGCTGCCTCTGTGATAACATTAAACTACCCAACAGCTTTATTTCAAAGCTTTTTGGAGGGGCTCTCTTCCCCTCATCTCTTAGTTTTTTTCCTTGGATAACAGCCAAGGTCTCAAGGACAGCACTAATGAAGCATTAACTCAAGTGAAAACAAATTGGCCCTGAACAAAGGCACCCTCACAAACTGCCTTCCCCAATGGGAAGGAGCCAAGGTTTCCTATTTCCTTAGTGACTTCCAACTTATGAAGCTCCCACAACAAAACAAGGTTTCTTTCAACAGTACCCAACTACTTCCAGCAGCTCTGGCCACCAGTCTTGCCTTACAGCTCACCCACTGCCCACCCTCTCTGGTCCACACCGATTTTCCTCATGTCTGTTTTTGTTTTTCTCCAGCTTTAATGCTATGCAGGTCCCGGGTTTTGCTCCTGTTTCAGGATTTCTGTGTTTCACGTCCAGCTGTCCACTGGCCAGCAAACCCCCTAATCAGCAAACACACACAGCCATGGTCTCTCAGAATCCCAAAAAGTCCTGAGCTGGAGGGACCCCAAGGATGACCCAGCCCAGCCCCTGTCCCTGCCCAGACCCCCCACCAACCCCACCCTGGGCATCCCTGGCAGCGCTGGCCAAACGCTCCTGGAGCTCTGGCAGCCTCGGGGCCGTGCCCATTCCCTGGGGAGCCTGGGCAGTGCCAGCACCCTCTGGACTGTGGTCTGCATCACAAAACTGGGCTTTCAGAGATGGTCAGCACTTACAGCTCCTCTTGTAGTTGAGAAAAGTTGAAGACAAAAGGAAGAAGAATAGGTTCGCAGACACATTATTAGTGATGGATTTAAGTTATGAAGCAACTCAGATTTAAACTATGAAACCGTTCAGAAGATACAATTTAAAAGCCTACTGTTATTCTCTGAGGGTCAGTATCACTCAGTGGATTGTGTCTCTAGCACTTATATGCATGACAGAATATCAAAGAGTTTCTTCCCATTCAGATTCTACTTAAGATATCAGTAAAAAAAACAGCATTTCTGTTAACAACAGGAGCTCTGTGCTTTTCTCACGGAGAAAGTGTTACTAGTGTTCTCTAAGAGCCTTCTCAGGGTTGCTTTTAGAAAACAAAACTAATCTGACTTTACTTTAGCCACTAATTCCATTGTCCTAGAAAGAAGTAGCATTAGTAGTAAATTACTACTTCTATCTGGGGACTTGTCTGGATCAATTTTCTGTTAAAACACAACTTGTGCAGCACAGAAGCCTGCTACTTCCACTTAAGTACCACTTAAATCTTCTAATAATATTGTGACAGGGGTTTGTGTGGCCAGAAAAACACACAAATAAACCAGTGAGCTGCAAGTGAAGAATTCAGAGCAGCTGAGCTGACTAGGAACAGCCTGCAGCTCTCCCCAGAATCGTGAAACAGATCCTTGTGTCTGCACCTACTGTTGTTGGGCTCTGCTGTTAGCTGGTGCAATCCAGATATTTCACCTGGAGAGAGAACTTAGGCGTAGATAAATCAGGTTAATTCTTAAATGAAAAGATGATTATTGAAGGTTAACTCCTGAATGAAAAGATTCCCTGCAAATGCATGCAGTGGTCACGCAGCAAAATATATCCCACTTTGAGAGGTTTGAGTCATTACAGTCATTGAAAGGTTCTGTCACCTTACCCAGCTGGTCATCAGCTGTGGATAATTATCTAGAGAACCCTTTTGGCTTGGTAAATCAGGACAAGAAGTACAAGAACACTTTGGATGGAGAGACAAAGCTGACCAGACAAGGCCTCCACCATGGTCAAACAATGCTGTTCCACCAGTGCAAAAATGTTTCATTTTCTGGCCAAGCCATGGAAGTCGCTGTTTTCAGAGTCAATATTTATTTACATAATTCTATGAAAGTTCTTTTCAGGAAGTCTCCGTTTTACCTCTTCAAATTTGTTTCTACTCCTGTATATCCTCTCCCCTCCCACCTTTGGCTTGTTTTCCCTCTTAAGTCTCGTATTTTCTTCTCTGCTAATAAAATAAACAAGAAAAGACAGAGCAGCTTGTGACTTTGTCAAGCTTTCCAACACTCGAGTTCCATTACAGTCCAAAATGAAAGAGAACCTTTTTTAACCTAAAAATCCCTGGAGAAACTTTCCAAGCCTGGGATCAGCAGGCATTATTGTGCCAAGCAAGGTAACAAGAGGCACAGAGCAGGCACTTCCCTCAGCTTCCCATATCATCAGCTCCAGAGGGGAATGAGGCTTTGCCTTACACATCCAGCAGACTGGCAGGGCAGGAAACTGAGCCAAGCTGCTCAAGGGGGAAGAATCAGCCCTTGGAGAAGACGACTGGCGGGGCTGTGCTCAAGAGGGAAATGCAGGAGTTGTCTGAGCTCCTTTTCTGATGCTCCCCATGAGCAGGCTCTACGTGCTGCTCCCACCCTGAGGATGGGCTGTTCCCACCCTTCCCCACTCAGGATGGCATGGCCAAGGTTGCACAAGTATCCTGAAGGCTTCAAGCTGGAAGGAGAAAGAGGGAGGGTAGGATGACTTATGAATAGAGCTATTCACCAGATCCCACCGTGGGCACTCTGTTCAGCCTGGAACAGCAGCTGGGCTCTCCAACCTAACCACAGATGGAGGCTCTGCCAAAAGAGATGCTGAGGAAGGGGAAAAAATACCTCCTGGTTGATTTGTATTTAATCAAAGTCAGCTTCTGCCAAGCCTCACACCATGCAGGGACTTCAGATGCCTCTGTGTCTTGAACAGTGGACTTTGTTGTTGATAACCAGACCTGGACTGGCTTTTTCCCCATGCAAAAAGAAAAGGAGCCCAAGACCAACCAGAACCAGAATAATGCCAAGCTGCGGGAGTAGCTGTGGATAATTCTATTTTTAATTCAGAATGTCAATCTGTTCTCTGGTTTGAGAGCTGAAGCCAAACGAGACAGCACACTAATGTCAGGGTGCCTGAAATTTAAAGGGCAATAAACCCAGAAGGAGTTCTTAAAAGCCTGAGATGTTTATCAAGAACAGTTTCATCCCAAAGGATTTTCATTTCAATTGAGAAATAAGCCATAAAGTACTTAAGTGATTTGTACAGCTCAAATACTTCACCAAGGCATCCAGAGCAGGGAAGCAAATTGTCCAAGCACAGCTCCTTCACCTCTTGCACGTCTGAGCAACACCCTTGAAAGACATCATGCTCCTTGAGCAGCCTCTATTCTCTCCAGAATTTCTGCATTTCTCACCAAAGTCAGATTCTTTTGAACCTTCAAGAGTTGAAAGTTCAGCTGTTGGTGAGGTGTGAACAACTGTGCTGTACAAGCTCAGAGGGACTTGCCATGGCCTTTGGGGACTGTGAGACATCTGCTGCCTTGTGTCAGCTCAGCACCACGAGAATGATTTATAAATTTCCTTTGCCTAAAAGAAGGGATTAATCTGGCTATTTCAAGGGGATATATGGACAGTGCCAAAATGCCAAATACTTTTCCTACAGAAAAGCCCAGTGCAGACCTGGGAGTCGCTGTCACAGCCCAGGAGCACCTCAGATCCAGCTCATCTGGGAAGACCTTGCCCGAAGTACTATAATTATATTTTTGTGAATCCAGACTTAAAAATTCTAATAAATTTTCCTTGGAAATATCTGGTTAGCTCAGATAGCTAAGTGACTGAAGTGTGATCTAAGCAGAGTTACTCCTATTTCCTATTTATTGTGCTGCATTTTTATCCAAAGTGAGCAAATTGTGAGCTGGCAGCAAACAAAAAGTGTTACCTAATAATTGAGATATGTTCTGTCTGCACACCAGAGTGGTCTATACACACCTGGCTAAGGTCCCAAGCCCTTTTAGGGTGTCCAACTTAACACTGAAGCTCTTTAGAAGATTTCAAAGAGCTTGAGAGCAGATGTCAACATTGGAAACCACAAATTAATGCACCTTTAGCCACTCCAGGATTTCTAGCTGTATTGTTACCATGTCACTTCTGATCATGGTTCAGCAGAAAAACCCTGAACCAGAGTTCTAGACCAACAATTTCAATTTGAGCTGTATTTTTTATTAATAAGAAAGTTAAGCTTGGACAGCAGAAGCATGTGCTTAAGAAGCCAAAATCCTAAGCTATCCCCTACAATACCCCATGTCATACCCCCTGGATACAGTCAGGAGCCAGGGATAGAGCATTTGAAGGAACTGGTAAAGATCTACAGGACTGGAAGATGATGATTTTCCATCTCTAGATGGGGGATTTATTATAACAGGCTTCTGGCAAGGAATTTACCTCTTAGGAGAAAAAAGCCTTGAGGTAAAAAGTCTCCAGAGGTTTCCTCGTGAGGATGTGGGGTATAGGAAAGTACTGCACAAGCAGACACAAGCTCCCACTCTGGAGGTTTGTCCAGGGAAAATCAGCTTCCAGCATGAAAGCCAGAGGTGGTTCTGCAGCTCAGATCCTTGAGCTGCTCCCTGCACTGAGCTGCAGCCTCAGCCCCAGAGCTCCAGGGCAGGCAGCTCTAATTAGCACAGCCCAGATGGACCCGGGCCTCCCATCAGATGGTTCATGACCCAGAACACAAACAGCTTCAACAAAGCACTAATTCCACTTCAAAAGGCAGGGACTTTAATGAATTTATACAAGCCCTGGGGCTACAATTACTGTCCAAATATTGCTGGTCTTAAAAAAAAGGAGGAAGTGAAGGAGGGAGGAGGTAGCAGTAGGGTAAATCATAGCCAGGAGCACTGGAACCAGACTTACACTTGATCTGGTGGTCGGGACAGTGAAGCAGCTGGGGGAATAATACAGGACTGCTGTAAAACCTCATTGCAGCTTCACCAAAAGTGCAATATTGCAGCACTGCAGGCAGATTGGAGCTGTCAAAAACATGAGTGGGGCTTTAGAAGGGTTTAAGATAAAAAATGATGCAGCTGAGAAAATGTCTGGGCCTTTTGATCCCTGAGTGAAGGGAAAACATCTCTACAGGTGATCTCAGAGAAGAGCCCAAGGCAGCACAGCTAAGCAGGGTTGTTGGCTGGGGCTCCATCCTACAGCTCCCAGACCTGTTTCTGCCAGGGACAGACCAGCAGGGATGTTTAGCTGGCAGGCAGCAGGGTCAACACCAGTTTAGCACCGATGAGAAAAGATCAGAAACACTGAGGAGAACCAAGGTCTCCTCTCTGCCTACTCTGCCACTGCCTGATCTATGACACAAAGGCAAATTCTTATCTTAGAATCACAGAATCACTGAGGCTGGGAAAGATCTCCATGATAATTGAGTCCAACACTGATCCTCACCTTGGCACCAGCCCAGAGCACTGAGTGTCCTTAAAGACCTCCCAGGATGGGGACTCCACCACCTCCCTGGACAGCCCCTTCCAATACCTGATTAATTTTTACATGAAGAAATTCCTCCTGATGTGCACCCTGAGCCTGCCCTAGCCCCGCCTGAGGCCGTTCCCTCTCCTCCTGTCCCTGTTCCCTGGGAGCAGAGCCCGACCCCCCGGCTGTCCCCTCCTGTCAGGAGCTGTGCAGAGCCACAAGGTCCCCCCTGAGCCTCCTTTGCTCCAGGCTGAGGTACCAGGCAGGCAGAACAGGCCAGAAACCTCATGGAGGTGATGAAAGTAAAACCAAAATCCTGGGAACAGCAAGACCACTGCAGGCAGAGTGAAGGATTAAATACCAGCAGACATTGTCAAACAACCCCTAAGTCTTACTGAGTATGAAATTTTAACGTCCCTCTTCTGGGATGTTGGAGCTGGCCCTCAGTGGATGGCAGGTTTAGAGCCCATCTGTCCATAAAAATGTTTCTTCCCAATGCTGCTCAGGAATGTTTGCCTTGTAAGGTAAAGGCAAGCAGGAGAAAACAGCTGTGAAATGCAACAGACTGATGGCACTCAGAAGGTTCTGAATTGTCTGTACATGCAGTCTGAGCACAGCACGGGTAACAAGGTGCTGAGGAGAGAGCTGCTGGTGAGGCTGGTTTTACAGGGGTTTGGCATTCACAAAACCCCAACTTCTATCCATGTATGGAAGGAACTGCACTACCTACTCCTCTCAGGACAGTGCTAAGATGGGCTGCTGGTGAATGCACCTCTTTTTCTTTCCTATTTACATCATGCTTCATCCCTATATTGTCTTAAAGAAAAACTTCCTTAAATTCCTGGTCTCTGGTTGCTTGGCTTGCCTTCCTTCTCATAGGAGAGCCCTGAAAACTTCCTTTTCATGGGAGAACCCTGAAAACTGCAGAGTTGTGTCCACAACATGTTCAGTGATCTCTCTGCAAGGTCATTAATAGCCCAGCCATTCCTCTGCCTCAGCAAATTGCATCTCCCATATCACCTTCACTTTCTTACTATTAGACTTGAACTAAATTTGGCCCCAAACCACAGGGATTACCCCCAGTTTAATTTCTGTTATTTTTTTATACCATCTCTATTATTGCAGGCTTTGTAAAACACAGTATTGAATGTGTTGCAATATTAAATGCTCATACCAATTTCACCAGCAGAAAATATTTTTTTTTCTTAAAAAATTTAAGAATAAATTTAATTTAATCTTAAATTAAATTCAAGACATGGAGAATAAGCTGGAGAATAAGGTGGACACCCTGAATCCCATTGAAATACACACAAAATAATGACTTTAAGTCATTTAAGTCCTATGCAACAGCCACACTTTCTCCAAGCTCACAGGTATGGATATCCACAGATATGGAATCCTTTCAGACTGCTCAGGGGCCTAAAATCAGCCACATGCTCAAAGCTGGTGGTAAGAGACACCCCAAAATATTTCACACTTTTCATTTTCCTAAACGGCAGTGAAAAATGTACAAACTCCTGTCAATCAGGCACCAGGCAACTTTTCCTGCTGCAAAGGATCCCATATCGGGATCAATCCACAGGAGCAATCCACAGGCTGCTCCCAGAGTGGGGTCACATCCAGCACATCCATGGCAGACAGGATTGCCCAGGGTGGGCTCTGCACAGCTTTAACCCTTGCACCCAATTCCAAAATATCTGCAGGGGCCAGAAACAAGGCATTGTCTTTCAAGGCATTATTACACTCTGCAGCTGATCAACACACCATGGCCTGAAATAGCTCACAGAGCTGGCTGACTCAAAAAATAAATTTTCTAAAAAAGCCCTTTATAAAGGCACATGCCTTTGTCAGACTCTTCCTGCTTGCAGTGCACATCTCCCAGGACTGCTCTTTATGAAGACAAAAGCAAATATAACGTTGGCAGGAATCCCACCCAGCCTGTATCTGTCCAAATCATCAGCTATGTTTTTGATTTAGCTGCAGTTTAGACAGCCAACCTCAACATTCTGAACAAGGCAGAGTTGTTTTAAAGATGCTCTGCAAGCAGAGGGAGAGAAAGACAAACCTTTCAGAAGCAGGGGCAGCATGGTCAGGGAAGGCTCCCGGGATCTTGATGGAAAAAGAAAGTGTTTGGTGTCTTCAGCACTCACAGATCCAAAACTACTTGGCAAGGTGGGGAAATGAACAGAGATCTTCCTGTAAAGCTGGGGGATTTTTCTTTTCTTATTTTGGAACAAAACCAGCATTTGTCTTTGTATTTGCCCTTGAAACTGTGCAAGCCCTCTTTGATCAAGAGTTTCTCTTTGCTTTGTCTCCTTTAGTGTTGTCAAATGCTGTCTTTTATTCATAAAACTCTGCTTATTTCTGCAAGAGCATGCAAGGGGCTCACATATCCCTGGAGAGCACAGAAAGGAGGTGGTGTGAAAGTCTAAAGGACTTGGAACAGGTAAGCAAAACTCACCTCCAGGAGAATGAGGTGAGTGCTACGTGTTGGATGCTCTTTACCCCCCAAAGCTCAGATCTCATCTTCTATGACAAGGTTTAAAATCCACATTATGACCAAAGATTAGTGAAATAATTTCCTTGAAAAAGAACTAGGAAAACCTTGTTCTGAGTTTAATTTCTCTTCTAGACTACATCAGAGTGGGTAAAGCACAGGAGAAGACTTGCACTGCTTGCAGGGTCTGACGTTAATGTTGGATGTGAAAAAATGGCAGCATTATATAGGGGGAGAAAGAACACTGGAATCATGAAATGGTTTGAGTTGGAAGAAGCCTTAAAGACCACCCAGTTTCAACTCCTTGCCATGGGCAGGGGCACCTTCCACTGTCCCAGGCTGCTCCAAGCCCCATCCAGCCTGGCCTTGGGCACTGCCAGGGATCCAGGGGCAGCCACAGCTGCTCTGGGCAACAATTCTTTGCACTCACACTGGTGACCAATCAAGTAGAATCTCAAAAGATGATAAAAGCTCCCAATCAGTCTTAGAAGAGGCAAAAAATCTAAGGCAGAGAACTGGATGTGTGAGGGAGGAAGATTTCACCTCAGAGAATGGCTGGGGCTGGGCCAGGGCAGCTCAGGCTGGAGAGCAGGAAAGGTTCTTCCCCCAGAGGGTGCTGGCACTGCCCAGGCTCCCCAGGGAATGGGCACGGCCCCGAGGCTGCCAGAGCTCCAGGAGCGTTTGGCCAGCGCTGCCAGGGATGCCCAGGGTGGGGTTGGTGGGGGGTCTGGGCAGGGCCATCCCTGGCCAAGTTACTGAGCTGGGAACCCCAAACCTCAAACCATGAGCACAGCCCACCCCTACAGTGGCAAGAGCTGCACAGATGACAGCAGTGATTTAACTGCCCAGGCCCTGCAGAGGAGTTACCAACACTCAGCACAACGTGATGAATGCTAAATACTCCTGGTTTTTTTCTGAAAACATCAGGGACTGGCCATTTAATGAAATACAGACATTCCTAGATTTTTATCTCACTGCTTTCTCTTCACTGATCAGTTTCATTTTATAGCATAGAAGCAACCTAAATGCACCAATAATTGAATTAAATTCAGAACCTGGAGCAGAGTGTCTGCCACTCTAAAAAGGCTTTTAACAAGGAAGATTTTCTTTTTAAGAAAAGGTTATAAAGATGGTCTTAATATTTATTGGTTTTAGTAACAGGAAAAGGGGCCAGATGCATGATTTCAACATGGAGAACTCAGCCAGAGCTTTGGGGCATTTCTGAAGTGAAGCAATGGTCCCTCCAACACTCTCAGCTCTATCAGATCTGAAATTAAGTCAGGCATCCCCTCTGCACCCAGCACCCCTTTGAAGCAATGGGCTGCTCCAGCTCAATAGGCAGAGCACAAATAAAGGGAAGTTTATAAAAGGTGAGAGATCTCCTCAGCTGTGCCACTGCAAATCCGTGTGTCCAGCCCTAGAGCACTGCTGCCCTTCCTGAGCACACTCTGCTCACAAACCTGCCTGCAACGCCACCTTCCGATCCCTGGTTCCAAGGAAAACAGGATTTGCTGGCAGGACACACATTCATTTACCATTTCATCTCGATTTCCTTCCTCCCAAGTATCAATCCTCTGGTACAGTTGTCACAGCAGCAGCTGCCCAACAGAGGCCCCCACCTTTGGGAGTCCTGACACCTGAGTTTTACAAGCCAGTGCTGCCCAAAAATACTGGGAACAACTATTGGAGCATGTAATTTGTTCCAAGATAACTCTAGAGAAGGTAAAAGTCTGATCTTCACACTGTTCATTCCTTGCTCTTCAAAACCCACAAAACCTTTCACACTGCTTCAGACCAGAGGCTCACCCAGGCAGAGGGAAAACAATACCACCCTGGAAGCTCTTCTCTGCCATGAAACATCCTCTGAAGGTATTCAGGGATTCTTTTGCCAGGATCCCATCTGAAGATTCAAAACTTAAAAATGAAATTAATTGAAGGGGCTGGGCAGGAGAAGGAAAAGCCTATCAAATTGTAACACACCTCAAACCAGGTACAAGCAAAGCAGGGAGGTTAGAGGTGCCCAGGAGCTGGCTGGGATAAATCCAGCATTTCCAGAATGCCCCAGGCCCCAAAAGGACTGACACAAGAGGTACCAGCAAAACCCCAGGGCTTTCCAGTAGTTCCCTCTCTCAGACTAAGCTGGGTGTTGGCCTTTTGGATAACTTCTCCACTGTTCTGGCACCAAGTTTTACAGGGCTTTCCAGAAATGACTTGCTTTGTTTGAAAAACCTGCAGTCAGCCCAAACAAAGTAACTGGAAGCAACATCTTCTTTGTGCAAAGTGATGAGTCAGCCACTGGATTTCAATACTCAAAAATATTGGATTTGGTGAGTGCTTCTAGAATTTAACTCCTGGGTGTGTTCAGAAGAGAAGCATTTTTCAAGAGGGAGTTTACCAGACATGAGGGGTGAGGTGCTGCTGGGGCTGATGAAGCATTGTCTAAGTCAGGTGAAGAAGGAGAAGGGAAGGGAGCTCTGACAAGTGAAATTGGGAGGTGAGATAAAAACATCTCCACCATGCTCACAAGTGAGGCCACAGGCACTTAAGGAAAAAGGTACACCCTTATGGCATTTTTCCCCAGTATTATCCAAAATCTAAACTGTTTTCCCCTCAGGAATTCCCCAGGTTTGTTGCTGTTTGCTGTTTCATGAGCCAGCTGCACAGGCTGCTTTCTGCAGCCCAAACCCCCCGAGCTGCCTCACACGGCTGCTGAATTATTGTGGCTTCTGCTCTGCAAACAGGCTGTTTACAAGGGAATGATGTTTGTAAAGCTTTTGGTTTCCACAGAACTATTTTTCTTCTCACTCTGCAGCTCCTCAGAATCCAGTGAAGATGTGTGTTTGTGCTGGAGGTTATTCCCAGAAGTTGCACACTTTTAGAGTCTTTCTTCCTTGAAGTTTTCTATGTAAAACTGAAGATTAAGGAGCTTGTTTCTCCCTCTAATTGATGTTTACTTTTCTGTTGGTTCACACACATCAGTATTTCCTTCAGCCCCTCAGAGCAGCATGAAGAATTACTAATTCTGCCATGAGGAGTCACGAGTCTCTTGTTTACACCGAGGCACACACACGTCACTCATTTGCAGTTCCATGGTAAAAAAAGAGAAATCCAAAAAGGCCCATTGAATAAACAAAATGTCCAGTAGCATAAATATTTCGCCTCCAGGGCTTCAAAATGTTTGACTGTGAGACGAGAAGCAGCTGTCACTGCTTTCCACAGCCTTCACTGGGAGCAAGAGATGTGGTTCTTCAGACTTAGAAATGTTCTGCTTGCACAGGGGATGGTTCCCTGCTCCTTCCCTGCCCAGGCATCACCAACCACAGTTAGCAGGCACAGAAATGCAATTCTTAGGTGTACCCACACTGAGACATGCCAGCTTCTTTGAGCTCTAAGGATCAGCTTTCTGAATGACTTCACTAAAGGGATAAATTACTCTTCCCTATGCCAAATAAAGCAGATTTAATGAAAAATGTGAGTAACATGAAAGTTAACAACTGGCACAAGATTTAAGGGCAGTAAGGAAACCCACAAGATAATGTAGTAATTCTTTGCACAACCCCCACTGTTCAAAAAAAAAAAAAAAAGAAAAAAAATGATACAGTTCAAGGAAAAGCAGGATTACACCCCTAAGAACTAGCACTCTTCTCATAAGCCAGTGCAAATGCCATGAGCAGAAATAAATTACACTCTTTCCTCTCTCAAAATTGATTTACCACCAAGAAAATATTCTGAAGACTTAAAAGAAGCCTTGCTCATTTTCATGCATCTCTTCTGCTTCATCCTTTGCTAGTGATGGGGGGCAAAGGCAGCCAAGTTTTATTCAGGTCTGTTGGAAATAACTTCAGCTATCTCCTCCCTGCCACAGCCATGCCATTTACTCTGGGACTCTGATAGCTGAGACCTTGGAGCTCTAGCTGGTAATTTTAACCAGACATTTTATGACTAAGTTCATTTTTGCCCAAAAACACACACATGGGCTGAATTTTTATTAAAGATTCATCTAGAAAGTGTGAACAAGCCTGAGGCATTTGGGTCAGAGCAGCAGTGATGTAGTCTGGCAAATAAATGATAAAATAGTTCTGAAGCACCAATTCTGCCTCTTCAGACAGCAGCCACTTACCCAGTGCGCTCATCTCCAGTTTGGGAGAAGTGATCATTGTTTTCCTTGGCCTTGTACTTATCCAGTAAATGCTATTTTCTTATTTTTGTTACAGACTTCAAAGAAAAATTGTTCTAGAACTCCCCAGTTTTTAAATCAGAGGCTCAAAACCAGTAAGTGTCTTTTCAACTTCAGCTTGAAACAATTTTTCCTTTTCCCTGCTTGCATCTCCAATTCACACTTCAAGCCTGCTATGTTCATACCATCCATAGAGGATTCCTACAAATCAAGCCCTTAATTCTTCACTAATTGGGTAAAAACTGGTTGTGTTGAGGTTTCTTCATAAAGTATTTCATAACCATGAAGTAATGAGTAAATCTTGATCCAGGTGGGAGGCAGAGAGGCTGAACATGTACAACTTATATCAGAATCAAGCTCTTTGATGCTTAGAACTGCCAAACAATCCAAATTTACAGCTTGGTTTTGGACCCACACCTGGTGTTTAGTGCAATAGTTTACATGACTTTAAGTTTTCCTAAAACCAGCCTCCATGGAGGTATTCCTTTGACACAACTGCTCACTGGGAGTATCCCAGGGCCACATCCCAAACTGATTTATTGGCTTGGCTCCCTGAGACCCAAATTGCATTGCAGCACTTCCTAATGTGTGCCTGCAGATGGGAACAAGAGGCATGCAAATCTCTGGTTCTGCCAATGCCCACCTGAGCTATGCCAGTTGCCCTCAGACTCAGATGCTGCTGCAGAAGTATTTCTGAGCTGACAGATGGTCTCACTCCTAAAAAAAAAAAAGGAATTAGCTGTGAAGAATCCGGGGATGATTTTCCAGAAGCTTGAGACACACAGAAACACTTTAATCAGCTTGTAAGTTATTATAATATAATTACAGATGTCCTACTCCCATTTGTCTGAGTCACCAGTGACCGTGTCCTTGGAAAGTGAAATCTGGGACAAATGCTGAGGATGTGACCATTTCCCAGCCAATCCCATTTACACAATACCCTGCCTAAAATTCAGGAGGGAGAGAAACACAGAGCTCCAGACATCCTTTCATGCTGTTAGAGCTATTCCCACTTTCCCCTCAGCAAGAGGATGGGGGAGAATTGTTCTCTCCAGCAAAGGAACTCCAATTCCTGACGCTGTGTGCTCCAGGGACAGAGCTCTGGGATGTCTCAGCAGTCCTCCTAAGAGTTCCTGAAAGCTCTAACAGCAGCTAATGGGTCTGCCAGACACTGATTCTTGAAAATATCATCAGGCTGGCTGACGGAGACTCCAGCTTTCCTCTCCCTCTTGTTTCACACGTAAATTGTAAGTATAATTTCACTTGTGTTAAGCTTAAACCACTGTCCCTTGCCTCACTTCTGATTCAGTGCCATATCTCCAGGGCTACTGCTGGGGCAATAAATTAAGCATTGATCATGTTGTGTTTTCGTTACTTCCTAAGGAAACATAGGTGAGAAAAATATGGAGTTTGGTGTCTCAAGCAGAGTTAGGCCTTCCCCTGGCCTCCAATAATATCTATAAAATAATGTTTTGAGCTTTATTACACTGGCTGGAGGAGAAACTTGATGTTATTATGGCTACATGCATGGATTTGTATGAATACCTGATGTTGATGCCTTGTAAGGGCTGCCCTAGAGCAGAGACTGGGCAGAGCTAAAGAATAAAGCAGGGATTTATTCAAAGGATCTCCTCCATGGATCCACCTTGGGCAGCACCAGAGCCCAGCCAGGGCTGCACCCAAGAGGAACCAAAATGGTCCCAAAATGCACGAGCGCTCCCGGGGGCTCTCACTGGGATCAGCTCTGCTCCATTTGCACCTTGCAGTTCATTGTCCCATTCCAGCTTTAGCCCATGCACTCCCATCCTGCTTGTTTTTCTCTCTCCAGCCCACGCTGTTTGTGCTCCTGGGCCTGAGCTTTGGATCATTTGTCCTTGGTGCCCAGCTGGAGCAGGAATTGTTTTGTGTCCCTGCTCTGTGCACAGAGCTCACCATCCCCTCATGTGAAGCCCAGACCCACAGACTAAAGCAGCTCAGAATGTGAAAAATAGAAAAGCTCAAACCTGAGGCTTCAACGTGTGCCTTCATCTGAAAGCATCCAGACAGTTCTGCTGCTGCATTCCCTCCATGGATTGCAGGAAACAGCAAAAGGCCATTTCTCTGTGGAGCTCACCTGAAGCACAGCTGATGTATCAGGGTGGAAAACCAGCCTGCCTGAAGAGACCTGCCCTTCCAAATTCCTCACAACAAATCTCTGGTCCAAAAGGTTTTTCAATCCTACTTTTATAACTTTGTATTTAAGTGTGCAAAAGAATCCAAACAAATGAAAAAGCTCCTGAATGCAGCAAGAAGCCCATGCTGGCACAGCCTGCTCCAGTAGCTGGCCTGCATCACACACACAGAAGCCAATTTATTGTACTTTTATTTAAGATTTGCCATTAATGGAGACCTCAGGAACCTCAAGTTTCAAGCAGATGCACTTCCAGCAGAACTCAAGTTCTCAACATGGATATAGCAGCCATGAAAACTTGAACCCAGACTTTAAATTCTCAGGTGTTCTCAAGGTCACAGATTTCATTTAAAATGTGTTGCTTCAGATTATGACTTGAAATCCTCAAGGACAGCCTGAGTTTCCCCTTCCTCCTCAGTCTTCTTTACAACTGGGTTGAAACATTACAGCTGAACTAAGAACTGTTGCCCAGAGCAGAAGCCCAACAAGCAACTCTTAAAGCCTCTGTGGTGATTCCAACAAGCTCCGAGTCACTGATTCCCTGCCACTCACTGTCCCAGGTTTGCTCAGAGCTCTGTCCATCCTGGCCTTGGACACTTCCAGGGATCCAGGGGCAGCCACAGCTTCTCTGGGCACCCTGTGCCAGGGCCTGCCCACCCTCTGAATAAATGATTTCTTCCCAATATCCTATCAACCCTGCCCTCTTTCAGTTTAAAACCATTCGCCTTTTCCTGTCACTATCTGTCCATCTTAAAAAGTCCCGCTCCCTCCTTTTTATAGCTCCCTTAAGATCCTAGAAGGTCACAGTGGCCTAGATGGTCACAAGGGAAGACACCACCTTCACTGAAGGAGTTTCTCAATCTCAAGGAGGGAAAAAGGCATCATCTGAATGGAGAAAACAGAGATTATGCCTTTCTAAAATGCGACCTGCCTTGCCACATCCAGGAACTCCCATGTCTTGTGACAGCTATCCATACACAAACCCTGCCAGCTCAGATACATGGAAAAAAACAACTCTTTCAACACTCACTCATCCAGAGTTTATAGTTCAAACCTTTTCTTTTTTTCCACTAACCACCTCTGATTCCTTGCCATGGGTGGAGCCCAGCGAGTCCTTCCTGCTGAGCAGCGTTTGCCCTTGTCCTTTCCTTCGCTGCCGTGGCTGAACCTGGAGCTGTGGGAGCAGCAGCTGTGGGCACATCAAATATCAAACCAGATGGAATCACCTCCTCCACACCAGTGAAAAATGAGGAATACTGAACACTGGACATGCTTCTACACCAGGTGCTTCATTGCTGCACTAGGATCACTTTTTGGAAAAGCAAGGGGAGCACACACGTGTTTTGTGGGCTTAAAAACCGAGCCAAGGGGAGCCCCAAGGTGTCTGTGACGTCCCACAAGTGCTGTAGGGCTGCATCCCACTAGGAGGTAAAAAGTGATGTGAATCCCAAACTAAAATGACTTTAAATTACTCCAAAAACCCAAATGTACCAAAGAGAGCAGCACCAACCTTTCCACAGGGAAATGTGAATTCACATCCTCAGTCCTGTGCTGGCCAAGGGCACATGGCAAGGGAGGAGAGCAGCACATGCCATGGGCTTTTTCTCACACTCCTTTTTCTCAGGCCATATTTACCCTCTGCACAACCTCACCAGATATCCAGCTGGGTATCCAGATATCCAGCTCCCCCAGGAATCCAGGCAACCTTTCCTTGGTGAATGATCTGTCAGGAGCTGACCTTGTGGTGGGGGAACCTCTGCATGAAACAAAACATGAGCTTCACTTCAGGAAAAATCCCTGTGAGGCCACTGAGGTCACTTACACAGCTTTAACCTTACATGAGAGCAAAACACTTGAGTTTTCTAAGTATTCACATAAGATCTTACTGGTTTCTGCACTAAAAATAATTATAGCCTGGAAACAAACAGAAATTCAACATTTTAAGGCAGAGTTTAGGGTTTGCAGCCTAGAGCAGGGCCTTGTAGGCCGGACCCAATTCCAAAAGCAAGATCTCCATCAGTACTCAAGAGGGACACAGTAACACAGGAATCCTCACAGACCACATGAAGGATGGAAAGTACTTTGAGTAGTTAACTTGTAAATACATGGAACTTACTGACTGCAGCAATGGCAGAAAAAAAACCCATCCAAACTAAACAAAACAAACCCCAGAAAACAAACAAAAAAAACCAAAAGAACTGACCCTGTCCTACCCCACCCCCCCAAAAAAAAAGAAACCCTCCAAAAAAAAACAACCCAATGAACATCAACATAAAGCTCCCAAGCACAGATCTTTGGAAAATGTGACCATTCAGTTGCATCAGACCTTCTGGCTGAAAAAATGGAATTTATTGAGACCTGATGATAGAACTGATTAAACATAATAATGTTCTTACTTGCAAATTATAAGCTATTGAGATCAAGGCATCTCCAGTCCACATTCACAGTTATTTATATAAAAGATGTAGATCTTAACTACCTGAAAAACAATTCGTTACAAAACAGTTGTATAATCAAGTTAGGGGAATGTATTGATTCTGGGCCAACAGTATTTGAAAAACCTCCTTAACTTTATAATGGCACAGTCCTCCACAAGCCCCTTCACAAATAATACACTGGAAAACATAAATAACCTGCAAATAATTGTCTAAAGTACTGCAGTTATCCTTCATATCTCCACCAGGTCACCCTGGGGGAGGTGATTTGCTCTTGGAGAGATGAGGGTGAGTTCCTGACAGAGCTGGCAAATTCCCCCTCAGCCCAGGAGCTCCTCCTGAGTGAGCTGTGAGTCCCAGGCAGAAGGGAAGCTCACAGCTCACAGGCACTTGTGCCCATGGGAGAATCTGGATGTGCCACGGGGATGGGAGAAAAAGAGGAAGAAGGAAAAAATCAAAGGTGTCAGGTGAGCTGGGACCCAGTGAATAATATTTTGAATTTTTTCTGGAATAAGCCTTAAAAGATTCTCTGAACTTGAGAACTTTCTGCAGCTCCTCTGGGCAAGCAGCTGATGAAAGTTCCTCTCACATGAACAAGCACATTTGCAGGACTTCTTGTAAGTCCAGTGACTGAGCATCATCCTGCTGCCTCCTGGAAGTTTGGCTTTTAGTTTTGGTGGAAGCAGCTTGATGTGAGTATGCCCAGAAAGAGCTGAGTGGATTTGCTGTCAGCACCAGTCTTTCAGCTGCCATTAAATAAAAAATAAATATAAATACAAATAAGTAAGTAGATTTTAAAAGCCTCAAACCAGATCTTCACCTGCAGGAGCAGTTTAGGCTTTTCCTTGTCTCATGTACATGTGCAAACCCCCTTGCCTGGAATGTTTGTGCAATACACAAATCCCAAATTCTGCAGCAGCAGGAACCTCTCAAAAGGGAGAGGAGGTAGCAAACCCACCCCCAGCATTTTTCACATGTGGCTGAACCTTCCTGCATTGCAGCCAGCAGCACTGAGCTGCCCAGAGAGTTTTTCCAAGGGCAGGCACTGTCCTTGGATGAGCATGAGAAACCACAACCTGAAAAGCAATCATTCCCACCTTCTCGTGTTTATATATATGGATATATTAAAAAATAAATCAGCTGCATGTGGGTTTTGTTGTGCCAAAACTGCCATCAACACAATGAAAGAAACCAAGTAAATAACATTAAAACTAAGGAGCCTCCAACACATGCAGGTCCCAAAAGAACACTCTGTGCTCCTCCTGGAAAGTTAGAAAATACCACACATGCACCTTTTGAAATACAAATCAGGAGTTTCCAAGGCACACAAGTGAGCTGAGCTCAATATTTTATGTAAGGTCCTACAGCCAGTCCAGCTTATCACATCTGTGGATCTACTCTATATAATATTCTGCTTGATAAGGTAATTTTAAATTAATATATCCAAGTTGTGGTTTCTGTCACCTTTGCTCTTGCTGTGACTCTCCCATCACACAACAGAGCAAGCAAACCTATCTATCTACTCACTGCAACAAAATAAAGAACATCTCCAGCAGGTTTATCAGCTCTGATAGTTCAAATCTATCTATCAAAATAAGTAAAAGCAGGCACACAAAGCCAGCCTGGCATTATCCAACTTAAACAAAGTAATCTGAAGTGCAATAATAATGAAAAAAAAGGAAATTTTAAAATATTGGGCGTTTTGGAAATATCACAGTACTAGAAACGACACAGTCAGGAAGTGTAGGGGTTAGAAATGCCAGAATTAAGGAGTTTTTTCCCAGCTTTGTGGGAATCAGGCACTGCTTGTTAGAGTCAGGAGTGTGTGAGTGAAGAACAGCTTCACAAACTTCGGGGTTATCTCCTCTCACCTCTGACAAGGCAACTAATGCTCATCCAGAGCTGCTTTAAAAACAAACCCAACCAAACAAAAACCCCAGACAACCAAACAGAGACTGAGCTTTTCTCAGTTAATGCTGTTTTGTGACAACAGAGAAGCAGTGTCCTGATAATAAGGTAGACAGGTTTGTGGTATTCACATGCCCTCTGGACAGAGGGAGGCTTAGCTTTCTCAGGATTTCTCCTGAGGGAAACTGTGAGAGAAGCAGCGAAAAGAGAATCGAACCAATTCTTATCTCATGTGCTGTTTGTGCCCATGTGGAATGTGGTCTGGAGATTGTTTACCCAAGGTGATTGCTTGGTTGGATTCTGGTGATGGTGTTTGGATTCATTGACCAATTGGATCCACGTGTGTGTTGGGACTTTTGGGAGAGAGTCATGGGTTTTCTAGTTAGTTAGTGATAGTTCTTGTTAGTGTAATATAGTTTAATAAAGTAATTAATTAGCCTTCTGAAATCATTGGAGTTCAGAGCTCATTCTTCCTGCTGCTTGGACACTGCATTTTACTATAGTTGTTCCCTGAAGTTTTTGAAGGAAGACATTGATTTCCAGGAATATAAACAAAACAGGAGACATTTTAAGATACATTGGCAGTTAGAAAATAGAAAAAGAGGATTTAAAATAACGTGTCATAGATAATTAGATATGTTAAAGTTTATGAGAAGCTAAATATAAGTAAGGTAAGTAAATAAATATAAATAAGGTAAGTAAGTGAATGTAAGTAAGGCCTCCTTATATGCAGCTGGTTGTCTCAGCCTCATTTAATTTAGTAGAGCAAGTGCTACCAGATCTTTAGAAATGCAACATGCAGCAAAAACTCTGAGGGTGCAAGTCTGAAACCTCATTCTTGCTGCTCAAGTCACACACAGAGGCCACAAGCAGGGACTTCTATAAGATGTAGTCTCTGATTTGTCCTGTCTAAACAAAATCGGATCACTGACATAAATTTCCTCTCTTTTTTTGTGGATTTTTTGTTGTTTGCTTGTATTTTTTCTTTTCAATACTTCCAGTTTTCATTGCTCTTGCTAGGGCACAAGGCCCAGCACGAGCTGAAAGGAGCATGCAAAGCCAGAGCTCTCTTTTGAAGACAGATTGGCCATGACCTGGGCTCTATCGCTGTTCAGTGCCCAGGGTGATGGGACAATTTGCTTTTTGGGCGAGTCTATTTACAGAACAGGCATATTAATTACACTCATGGTCAGAGTAACTGTAATAATGCAGGAGACAATTGAACCTGGTGCCTTTCCAGCACAGATGCTGCAGTCTGTCACCTGGAATCTGTGTTGTCATTTAACTCTCACACCAATGCTACCAGGCAGAACATTTTGCACCTACTTCATCCTTCCTTTAGACTGTTATAAAGTTGATGAGGATCCTGCTCTCCCCTGAAACACTCCCATAACAATCTTCAGTGCTGAGCAATGCTCACAGCATCACTCTCTGAAGTGAAAACAAACATCATTCAGAGCTAAAGAGTCATCACCACATGAATGTGAAAGACTGATTGGCAACTGCAGTGGCTCTGAAGGTTTAGGTCTAATAAAAACTCCAGGAAGGAGATGTTTATGCACTGGGGAGAAGCACGTCCTCAGGCTGTGCCCCACTGAGGCTGGAGCAGAGCAGACAAACCCCCTTGGTCCCGTCAGATAAACAGAAGAGAAAAATGAGCCCAGGCAGGCAGGCAGCACACAGCTCCTCTGTTCCTGTCTGAATTCAGTGCTGGCTACACATTGTGAGAATAAATCACCACAGGACTCACTCAGGCCAGGGCTCAGGACACAGATTCTGAAAACAAAACACAAAGCTGTGTTACATGGAGCTGCCTGGTAAAATAGCACCAGGCAGGGGTGGGAGGGAACACGTGGCTCACAGATGCTCAATGCTCTGTGGAATATTGAAGAGCTTTCCTGCAACACTTAAGGGTTTATCCTACTGATATCTGGTGAAAATGAAAGCTCTACATGCAGCAGAGTGACTTCTGCAAGTTGCTGCCCAGCTCTGCTGTTGGGGTGCCTCAAATTCAATTAAACTCCATCAGCCTGAGCATTGTACCTTATTTAATGTGTTTGTACCTTTAAGTGATGTCAGACACAGAATGAATTTTATCCAACAGGGAACTGTAGAAATATGGAATCCAAAGCTGGGAATGCTTCCAACAGCACAGTGATTTCTTGGAAAGTCCTGATTGAAGAGGTGACCTTAGGTGATAATTCCTGAGAAGAAGTACAACCTGAACATATTGGATGATAGACTACCCAAGGAAAGCTGACAGTCTGCTGTGCCTTCTGCCACTCCCTCAGAATGCTCCAAAAGGTGAAATGTAATCAAATCCTTGGAAAGAGAGTTTAGACACCACCCCAAGGGACTGCACAGTCCCCCAAAGTGCTGCAACTGAAAGCTAATGAATTACTCTGAAACCAGCTGCAAATTCATGGTCACTTTGCCTGCTGGATTAATCCTTGGTGTTTAATGTCAGCAGAAAGAGTCAGACAGACTGGGAAAAGAAAAATCTCATTGATAGTTTCTTGGTTTATTTAATAATAACAGTGTCATGGCTTTGGATAATAGACTCGTCCCTGAGCCACGTTCAGATGCACTGATGCATTATTTTACATAATTTGCACACACCAACAACAGAACTTGAACCACAGACCCAATGAAATACGATTTAGCACAACCAATTCTGGCAAAAGTAATTAAGAATAAGCAGAATAGCTGCTGTCATCCCAGCTTGGTTGTAAATGATATCCTGATACACCTGGGAAAGTACCAGAATGAGAATGTATCAGAATTACAGTTCTAGGAGGTTTTTAACATGTAATTAATGCTCACAACTCATTTTATTCAAGACAAACAGAGGAAGCAGCAGGCAAAAATAAGGAGAATAAAGATTTCTACTGTATATTCCCAAAGTAGGAGGAAGAAGGATCACAAAGAGTCCTGACATAAAGGAGAGAAGAACCTGTTTTGGGGAAGGCACAGTGCAGAAACTTACACCAATAATTAACACCTAAACATCCAATCTTATGAGAGAAAAACACTTCTCCATATGCCATCTTCCAGTATATGCTCCTTAAATATTTGGAAGAAATTTAGACATGGCATTGCCTTCCCCCAAAAGGCTTCTCAGATCACTAAAGGCAAGGCAAGGACAGAAATGCTAAATTTATAGTCCTAGCTGGAAAGACTTTTGAACAACTCTGACAGATCAGTAATAAATTACCATTATCTGGCTGCACATTCCCACCTACTGTCTCATGTAATGTGGAAGGAATGAAAAAGAATCCAGGCAGAAAGGAGCAGCACATAAAAACAGCTCCCTGGAGTCCCCAGAGAGGAAAAATGAAATGCCTCAAGAGTTGTTTTGCATGAGCAGCAGCCATGCTAAATGCAGCATCACATCACCCTGATGGACACTGTAAATCTTCAAAATATCACCCTAAGAGAGGCCCTGAATCCACCTCCAAAGCCAACATTTCCCTCAGTGTGTCAGGGAGCAGCCAGGGTCAGTCACCCCACACAGCACAGCCAGGAGCAAAAGGAAAAGGGTCAGAGATGGGCCTGGAAATGAGGATACAGCACAGGCACCAAGGGCTTCCAGAGCCTGGAGCCAGAGCCAGGAGAGGAGAGAAACCATGGACACACAGATAAGGGCCCTTCCAGGAGGTGACCAACTGTCAGGAAAACTGACAGGGGAAAAGGTGACAAAGATTAAAAAATGTTATTTGTATTTTCCAACCAGCTCAAGAAAATTCACTTTGCATCAATCTACATCACTTCTCTCAGACTTGAATCAGTTTCTTTTAGTTATTTCCTCTTTTGAATGCAAAAAACCCAAACCATAACTGTGACTTAAAGGATTTCTTATGAGTCAATATGTATTTATTTTCAAAGCAGAAAATACAGAAAATACTGTTTAGAAAACAAAGGAAAGCAAATTAGGGTGAACACATGACTTGACAACATTTCTATCTTTTTCTAAGGTTTTTCCTGGCCCAAACTACCTGTAAAATTCAAAGTGCATTGGCAAAAAGCTTCAGCATCCCCTGAAGATCTTTTTCTTCTTTAATATTGGTCCCCTCACTTAACCAGTGTCAAAGGCAGGTCTTTATTCCAGCTCAACCACTGCAAATGGAAATTTTAAACCCTCTCAAAGCCTTTTCCTCCTAAATCTGATTGGAAGGGAAGACAGTAAAAAACAAAAACTATTGAATTTATAACCAGCAAAAGGCATCAAATAAAAAGTTTTCTTGTTATCTGCAAAAGTGTTTATCGGAGAGTTTATGAAAATGTAATTTGTACTGGAAGCCTCTCCATGCTGAAGCTGTGTCAACCTAATTATTACAGCATTTTTCCCTTGGTTGGAGGACCCTTGAATGTGTTGCCAAGTGTCCTTGTCCCAGCCAGATATAAACCCTGAGCTGTTTTCCTTGCAGAAGGATTTCCTGTAACTCTTCCCTCCATCCTTCACAGGTTTGAAGGATTGGCTGTGTGGCAGAATGGGTGTGACAGGTTATTACTAAACCACTACATAAGCAGGCAAACTTCTGGAAGTGTGGCAAGAACAGCATTCTAAAGTTCAGGATTTAAGTTATTTTTCCTGAATTTATCTAAGTTCCCAGCTCCCATAATCTATCCCACATTGGCTGTTTGAATATTTTCCTTCCAGCCCCAACTGTTGGAGTATTTGAACATTTCTTCTGATTTTAGGAATTAAAGCTATAGGGAAAAGTCTTGAACATGGTAATCCTAAAATTTCAGAAGCTAAAAGAAAAAAAATTGGTATGATTAAGGCAGGCTTGTGATTAAGTTGTTTTAAGCTTGGGCAAAGTAACGCTGACTCACTGTAGCCATGTCAAGTATCCCCAAACACCCCTGAAAAGCCTGGCCAAGATTTGTGTTTAAAAGTTCCAGCTGTTTACGAGGTATTTGTGTGGGGGAAGGATGTGGCAATAATTGCGTTGCTTCTAATTGAAAAATGGGTGAAAAGATTTTCCTACAATTTCCCCAAAATAAGTGAGCGAAACAAACTGCGGGCAGGAAAAAAACCCAAGAACAATTCACAAAAAAAATAAAGTTTATAAGAGGAATCTTTCTGCACTTTCAGCTGTGGCTGGAGCTCCTTGGGGTATTCTGGGGTAGCCCCGGGAAATAGGCAGTGTCAGGTTTTCATCACAAATCTGCCTCAGTGTGAAATTCACTGTTCTGGCATTGTGGACTGGTAACATTTGGCAGAATTTTCACTGCCAAGACCAAGGGTAAAACATCAGTGGTTAATCTTTAAAAGATGAAGCCTAAAATGGTTCCTGTCTCATCTGATTCTGATGCCTCAGGTTTAGCTTTTCTATTTTTCACATTCTGAGCTGCTTTAGTCTGTGGGTCTGGGCTTCACATGAGGGGATGGTGAGCTCTGTGCACAGAGCAGGGACACAAAACAATTCCTGCTCCAGCTGGGCACCAAGGACAAATGATCCAAATCTCAGGCCCAGGAGCACAAACAGCGTGGGCTGGAGAGAGAAAAACAAGCAGGATGGGAGTGCCTGGGCTAAAGCTGGAATGGGACAATGAACTGCAAGGTGCAAATGGAGCAGAGCTGATCCCAGTGAGAGCCCCCGGGAGCGCTCGTGCATTTTGGGACCATTTTGGTTCCTCTTGGGTGCAGCCCTGGCTGGGCTCTGGTGCTGCCCAAGGTGGATCCATGGAGGTCTTTGAATAAATCCCTGCTTTATTCTTTAGTTCTGCCCAGTCTCTGTCCCAGGGCAGCCCTCACAAGGCATCAATTCCACCTCGTCTGTCCCTGTTCTTAAATCCCAGCAGTCTACAACAGTGTCTTGGTACTCTGGGGAAAATCAGGAGGAGAAGCTGTAAAATGGATTGTCCCAATGGATTTCCATGGTCCAAATGCTTCTGTTTGTTCCCTTCCAGGCCAGAACAAGGTTTACGCTCAATCCTTCCCCATACACAAAGACAAACCAAGATAAGCACAGTCACTTTAATCATTAAGAAATTGTTTCATCTCCACAATATTTTAGTTCTCCAAAACATGTTCATGGATATTTTTGCAAAACTCAGAGATATCTTTGGAATTTTTTCTAGCTTTGCTCATTTGTGCCTTTGCATGTTCATTTGGTTTACACTTGCACAAGCTGTGCATCCTCCCTCAGCCCAAAATAGATTCTCCACAAATGCTGGAACCCTGAACTGCAGATTTTTGGGGCACAAGATGGGATTAACCTCAGTTTGTTGTCTAGAGCTCAGGTATTGAGCCCAAGTGGAATGTCAGGTTTGTGTTCCTGCCAGTGAAGAAACAAGTCCATTAAAAGAATGAACAGCTACACTGAACTCACACTTCTACATTAAATAGGAGTCAATAAAAAGCAGTTTTCTGCTGCAGATTATCCAGCACTAAGAAATAATGTCACATTGGTTTAATTTCCAAATGTACAGATAAATATAAACCCCTCTTCAAGGATCACTTTGATCCCACAGGGACCAGGGTCTAGCCTATTATTGGATGTGCATTTTAAGGGTACATCTGGGTTTAAGAATCCTAGTGTGCAAATAAAGCAGCTTGGCTTCAGACTTGCAGGCAGAAATCCCACAGCATGTTCACAGCAACAGCTTTTTGGCTCGAATTTCTCTGAAGGGTCCCACTTTTTGTTTAATTACATTCTGTGTAAATCATAAGTAAAGCTATTTTTAAAACTGAGAGTTCTTCTAATGTTGGAGTTTGTAGAGAAGGAGCATCCACCAGGCAGGGCAGAGTGAGGAGAACAAAATCTGAGCAATAACTGACACCTCTCTGCAATCAAAACTCATTCCAGGTCCTGCTGGCTGCACAAAAGGCCCAGAACCAAATACTTCAGAGTTCCTGAAGGAAATGTAAAATATGATGAAGTCTGTGATTACTGGAGGTGCATTTCTTGCCTGTAAGATGGAAACAGAGAGTCCTCAGACTGTTGTATTGTGGAAGTTGAAAGGCAAAAACCAGGAGTAGAGTGGGAGAGTGCAGCAAGGTGACTTCACAAGGCTTGCTGTCCTTAGAGCTTCCACCTCAGCACTCACATAAAATCATAAAATCACAGAATCATCAAGATTAGAAAAGATGTCTTTATTACTATGATTGATCAGCATCCCAACAATGACAATTAAATATTTCTAATGTATTTGTAATAAATATGCATAGAAATAACACAGAAGTGGCTTCATTTTCTGCTGCCTGGTACCATTTACTTTTTCCTATGCAATAGAAAGTGCAAATGGATGTGAGACTTTACCACATCACTGTGTGAGTGTCCAAGATCTAATTTGAGAGTCGAGATGCAAATGGATCTAATTGCTCCTTGCATAATACAATTGTATGTTCACTGTCCTTAACAGGGTACCCAGAGAAGCTGTGGCTGCCCCTGGAAGTGTCCAAGGCCAGGTTGGATGGGGCTTGGAGCAATCTGGGATAGTGGAAGGAATCCCTGCCCATGGCAGGGGGTGGAACAAGATGAGATTTAAATCCCCTCTAAACCCAAACCGTTCCACGACTATAAAATATACATCCCTCATATATGGGCCAGAAAAACCTGAAATGTGACACCTCACTTTGAGAAGCTGGAGGGATAAAAGCCCCCAAGCCTGGTACTAAACTAAGCTGGCCTTTGTCAGCAGCTTAGGCAAACAGAGGCCCAGGGAGAAGAAGCAAAGAACTGTGAGTGACCTTGCCCTGGCTGGAGGCTGTGAAGAGGAGCTCGGGAGAACTGGCAGGGAGATGTGTAGGAGAAAATCTTGGACAGGACTGCAGTGGTCAGGGTGAAGGCACAGGGAAGGGAAGAAAAAAAAAAGGTGATTCAATGAATCAGTTTGAAGGCAAGCTTTGCTCTGGCTCAGAAAAAGAACTAAGCACAGTTCTTGCAGTTTAGTCAATATATCAATGTTTTGGGAACAGCGAGTGGAAACTTGGGAATGAGGAGCTGTGCAGAGGGAGCTCACAGGACTCAGGCTGGTGGGGAGGGAGGTGTTGAGGCTGCCTGGTGAGTTAAGGTGAATGGCTGCACCACCAGAGCCTGCACAAGTGTCTGCAGTAGTCCTCCCTTCAGGAAACATTCCTGCAGGAGTGTGGATGTACACAGAACCCCAGTGAACAGGCACAGTCTGGTAAAAATCATTCTGTGAAAAACACAAACAAAAGTGGTTTTAAGATGTGATGCCTCTGTGAATGTCTTTAGCAGAAGAAAAGCTGAATTTGATGTGAAAAGTGTATTTTTCCGTCCCTCTTCCTTCTCTTTTCTAGTGCAAGCTCAGTGTGATTGGTTTGATGCTAAATGTGAGGGCTTGCTCTCCACTCTGTCTCTGTGGAGCAGGAGAGCCACAGGGTCATGTCACCCAATCTGAGCAATTCCTCTCATGTAAATGGATACACCTCTGCTGGGAAATGATGCCCACAATTTCCTTACCCCTAAACAAGGTTTCCTTTTCCATTGTCTCATCTTTGTCTCCTTAGAGGAAGAATGTTTTATTTTCAGAAGAGGAACAAATAAGAAATCGTGAGGAAAAACCCGTTCTGTGGTCAGCGGCCTCCACATTTTGTTCCTTCTCTGAAATCTGCTGACATTTGCTTTAGGTATATATAGTGGGGTTTGAACTTGCAGGTCTTCTACATTTCTTAAATCTCATAAAAATCAATAAAAACCAGATGGTCACCTTGTTTGCCTCATGTTTATTCATTCTATGTTTATTTACTTCTATTTGCATCTCCTGTCTTTGTTATTCACTCATACACCTTGTTCATAAATCCTGATGCTACTATGTGGTTTGTTTTTTGCCTCTCCACACCCATTATAGCAAAGAAAATCAGTGAAACCTGGTCTTATGTTCTACTTTCTTAAGGAAAGAGAATTCAGGAAAGATGAATTGCTTGGTTAAAGCAGCAAAAGGGGAGAGGAAGGGAAGAGATAATGGGATAGATTTTGTTCCAAAAATAAAAGGCCAACTTACCCAGACCTATCTACTGTTGACTTTAAAGAATTTAAACTCACAGAGCTGGACTCTGGTTAAAGAAGGTTTGGCTGACTGCTAAAAATGTGCAAACATTCAGATAAGATAAGAACCCTGAGCTTTTCCTTCGTAGTCCTGAGGAATGATGTACCAGAAGGAGAAGTGCTGTGAGCAAACATCCTCCTGATGGCACCTTCTCGTGCTGAGCTTTTATTTGTCCCATTGCTCCCCTGTCTTCAGATCTCCCATCTCCTGGGCTCCTTCCTTCCTGCTGGGCAGGGCTGCAGGGATGCACTAGAGAGACGATGAAGAGCAGTTGGAGGCACCCTGGAAGAGGAAAACACGAATGATCAAAGGTTTAAAAACAACCGTGACCTTTGGTGTATGAATGGGGTTTATGAAATGTGGAGAGGAGCAATGAGAGACACATAATGTTCTTAAAATACTTAAAAGTTAGAGGCAAAATGTGAAAATGTTCCCCATGTGCAGCGTAAATAAGAACAGTAGTGAAAGTTTTAAATCACAGCAAAGGAAATGTTGTAACAGAATGTTCTGAGGAGACTGAAGCACTGAATTGCCCTGGGGTGGGTGGCATTGCTGTCATTGCACAGTTTTAAGAATAGAAAACTCTGACACTCTTTGGAGATGAGGTTAATTAACTCCAGTACCAAATCTCGAGGGGAGAAAATCTGACCCTTTCAAATCAGTGGGATATTATGAAGAACATCCTCATGTGGTTTTCCTTTTCAGTCTCCCCATGCTAAGCAGAGGAATTTACTATAATAAAAACATTTGAATGGCAAAAAGCCCTTTAAAATATTGTCATATATTATCCCTTCAAGCTTCACAAAGATGGTGTTTTTTGCATTCTTTAACTTTTGGTGACAATTGAATAATGTTGTTTTTTTTTTTTTTCTTTTCTCCCTGAAATAGATGTTGGGTTTATATCCCAATGGGAAGCAAGAGTCTTTTCCAGCTCTCTTCATGCCTAAGAACAGCACTGGAATTTAAAAGAGTCCTGTGTTCTTTCGTGCTGGTGCATAAAAATCAGTGTTTGACTGAAGAAGCACCAAGCAGAGCTTTTTCTGATGTGCTGGTCATCTTCATGCAGCAAACCCAGCCTTGGGCCTAAGGGGACTTGGATTATGGATGCTGCTCCAAAGGTCAAGGTCTTGATCTTGCAGGGTGAGCTACTGACACAGTTCCACCAAATATCCCTTGGCTTGGGATGATCTGAAGCTGGACCAAGAGAAAGGAAAAGAGAAGGACCAAGAGAAAAGGGAAAAAACCCTGTTTTTCTTTTCCTTCAAACATAACTGGCTATTGGCCAAACTCTCCAGACCAAAGCTCCATCTTCCCTCAGCGTTTAATGCTCTCTCTGATGAGGGTGCTGTTGCTGAATCCTTGTCTTCAAGCCACTTTTGAGTACACCCCAAACCCCAGTTTTGGTTTTGGGACCAGTGTGTTGTTTGTACTTGCTCTGGGCAACAGCTCAGCAAAGAAGTGTTTGGTCCCATAGATCTGTAAAAACCAAGATGTATTTATTTTATTTTATTTTATTTTATTTCATTTTATTTTATTTTATTTTATTTTATTTTATTTTATTTTATTTTATTTTATTTTATTTTATTTTATTTTATTTTATCCTATTCTATTTTTTGCACACCATTGGGTTAGAAAGTCTGGCTTCTGACTCAGCCCCAATGTAAATAAATGCTATATGTCTGACCAGTGTTTGTGGCATGAAGGATAAGCTGCAAGGCTCTGCTCAGAGCTGACATGTGGTGCTCTTCATTAACTCTTTGATGTTTTAGCAGAGGTAAAAATATATCTTGAAATAAAACCAAATCTATTTTGAATTTACCCAAGGAAGAGAAGAATTCTCTGCCTGATTGTGGTAAGGACACTCCAAAGCATCAAGGTTTGTTTGTGCATGGTTTGATGAGGCACTTCACTTCCACTGCAGTCCTTTTGGGGAATGCTGCAGCCCACAGGGCTGCAAAATCCAAATTTTACAAATCGTCCTCCTCTTGGGATGGGCAGCAGCAAGGCTATGAAACCAAACAGTTGTGACCTTTGCTGAAAGAGAAATTGAAATGAAGCTGTGGAAAGAGTGCGACATCTGAAACTCGGCCCTTCCTGGTGGGGAAACCTTTCCAAAGCATTGCTAAAGTTTGGGTTAGGGAAGATTTCAAGCAAAGCCACCCTGGCTGCTGGACGAGAGGCCTTTGGGTCTTGCATCCAAACATGAAAGAAGGGCTGGTGCATTTCCTGTAAAGATGATTTTGCTTTTTATTCAGCTGGTGGACATGTGATGCCCTTTCAGGGCTGCCTAAAAACAGAGGCCAGGCAAAATTAAGGGAATAAAAAGCAGGAATATTTACTGAAGGGCCTTCAGGTACATTTCAGGCAGACAGAGCCCCCCAGGGGCTACACCCAAAATGGACAATGGGTCACGGGTTTCACACTTTTATAAGTTTGCTCCATTTGCATATTGGGGGTTCATCTGCCAATTCCAGCTTCAGCTAATGAAGTCATTGACCCCAGGTTTGCTCCCCCCAAGTCACTTTTGTTTCCATCTCTGGGGGCCTGAGGCAGTGAGGTGTCCTTGATTGCCAGGCCTGGAGAGGAATTGTTGTGTCTGCCCAAACTGGGAAAGCAGCAGCTCCCACTGTGTGTGGAGTTTAGAGTTCTACACTAAAGAACTGCAGGGTTACCAATGCATGAAAAATAGAAAAGCTCAAATCCCTAAGGCATCACATCAAGGCTTCAGTGTGGGGAGCTGGGAAGAGCACAGTGCTGGGGTGGACACAGACAGTGACTGATAGGATGCTGCTGGAGGAACGAGTGAAAAGCTCTGGAAAGGTCTCTCAAGGTCATGTCCAGTCTCTATCAGGCATCCATATCATAATGGCACCCATAAATACATCAAGATTTTCAAATCCAGGCTGAATTCTGCTGCTGCTGTGAGATTGTTACTTTAAAATCTTATCTGTAATGTTTAAAGCTCTCCCTCATCACCAATTTATTGGTGTTGCCCAGCTTATGGCTATGTATTAATGACGGCTTTGAGCAAGGCTCCCAAACTTCATTTCATCAAGATTAAGTTATTGTGCCAACAGCCTTTATTTTTTACCTGGCTCTCTCCCTTACTGACATTTATACTCATAAATGCCACTCCAAATATTGCCACCAAGTTTCCATTGCCAAATGGCATTCCATGCCAGAGAACTGGATTAATAGGACAACAATCCTCTTCCCTCTGCCTTCCCATCGAAAACAGCTTTTAACCCTCTCCAAAAATTTGTTTTTCCCTTTTCCTCATTTATTCTATCCATGCTTTCCTCATCTGTTTGTGGTCTGTTCCAGGCCCTCCTTTCTGGGATATGAAGTATCCCTATCACATTCCTCTGGCTCTGGTTTTGCCAGCCCAACTCCCCCTGGTTCTGAGTCACTTGTTTGCCCCCTTTCCTCAGCTCATCTCCAGGAGTCCTCTGGGATGGAGAAATTCCTTTCCAATGTAAAATGAGCTCCTGCTCAGTAATTTTTTCTTAAATTGGAAATTTTGCTAGAAACTATGAATTTCTTCAAGGCATCTTTTACAAATTTTAGCAGATCCTTCCAGGCTGTGTGTTTCATTAATTGGAATATTCCTTTGGCACCAAAGGTAGGATTTTGTGATGTTTGCTGCCAGCATCTTGGGAAATTCTGGATTTTTCAGTCTCTTGGATTTACTTCTAGAGTTCTTTGCCACTGTTACATCAAGCTGGAGTAGTTTACTTTCCTTTAGGCCAGAGTTTCAAATATTATTTGTTATTCCCAGAATATCCTGTATCTTCTCTGGATAAAGTGTTTCATTTTGTTGATTTTTTTTATTAAAAAAAAAAAAGTGGTTTTTATGCACTTTCTCAGTTTTTCTCCAAAGTATTCCCTCCAATATTTGGTAATTTGTATTAAGGTGGGCAACGTGCTTCTGATGTGAGCCTTTATTCCCAAAGATTTCTCATTAACAAGGAGAAATTACAAATACACCAGAACACTTCTCAACAGAAGTAGATCCCTTTGGATTTTTGCCTGCACTTTGCATTTTCAGAGGAAGAATCCAAATGCAGCTTGTCCTGATGGAATGGCAGATGGAGCCGGGAGCCTTCTGCTCCATTTTATTGCACCACATTGTAGGAGAAGCTTCTCCATCTCACATCTGCCACCTCCTCAGGAAGCGACAGAGTTCCTTGGGGAAGGAAATGTGGGAGAACAGCCTCTTCCCATCCCCTCACCCCAGTGCCATGGCAGAGAGGGAATATCCACCAGGATCAGGCATCAGAGGGACAGCAGGACCTGTTGGTGGAGTTCCAGGTATATTTAAGGTGCTGGAGGATTCCTGGCACCCAGTTGTTGGATGTGGCATCCAGCCAGGCTCCATCCTCGTGTGCATCCAGCCTACATCCCAGCAGAACCTTGTGCCACTGCTGGCGAACAGCTATGGGTCAGATCCCAGGATTTGGAGTTCAAAATATCCGTGGATTCTCACCAGTTGTGGTCCTGGGGAGCCCCTGCATTGCCAGGTGG
Source organism: Vidua chalybeata (assembly GCF_026979565.1). Lineage (NCBI taxonomy): Eukaryota > Metazoa > Chordata > Aves > Passeriformes > Viduidae > Vidua > Vidua chalybeata. The sequence continues at coordinate 8,405,943 of NC_071550.1, read as the reverse complement.
AGCTCTCCCATTCTTCAGTCTGTGCTCTGAGATCCAAGGACACACTGTCCCCCTTGTTCCAGCTCTGGCCTGCCTTGGCTTGTGCAAATATTAACCTTGGCTTTTCCCATGCCTAGACTGGCTCCTCACAGGGGGAGACAACACTGGTGTGAATAATGTAAGAAGAATTTCTTATGGTGGGGTTGGGAAATGCAGCTTTCCTCGAGTTAGATCTGGAACTGGCAAGAGCCACTTGGGTTTTAGACTTGGCAGAAAACACTTCTTCTTTGGGGCAGAGGGAAGGAAGTCCATGGGCACAAGAGAGCTGCATTTGAAATAATTTCCATCAAAGACACATGGCACTTGTGTTTTTAAAGTGCATCCTGCAAACTGACGTCAGGAATCGGGGGTGGTGAGTTTTGTTTCACAGGGAGGAGGATCGGAGATTGTGTTCAGGGGCCTGTGGCCCTGAGTGGGCAGCCACCTTCAAAAAATCCGAATGGCTCAGGATGTGTCCCAAACCCAGCCTGCCACCCTTCAAACTTGTGCTGCCCTGACAGTCCAAGCGCACCCTGCAAACTGACAGCAGGAACCTGGGGTGGTGAGTTTTGTTTCACAGGAAAAAGGGCTGAAATTTGTGAAAGTTGCCTCCAAAAACTCTGAACGACGCAGGACGTGTCCCAGACCCAAACTGCCACCACTTTGAACTTATGCAATCCTGACTGTCCCAAGCACACCCTGCAAACTGCCATCAGCAACCTGGGCTGGCCAGTTTTCTTTCCCAGGGAAAAGGGCCAGTCTTTGTCTTCAGGGGCCTGTGGCCCTGAGTGGGCGGCCAACTCCAAAAAATCCAAACAACCAAGGATGTGTCCCAGACCTAACCTGCCACCACCTCAAACTCCTGGTGCCCTGACAGTCCCAAGCGTATCCTGCAAACTGACATCAGGAACCTGGGCTGGTGAGTTTTCTTTCACAGGGAATAGGGCTGTCATTCGTGTGCAGGGGCTCGTGGCTCTGACTGGATGGCCACCTCCCAAATTTCTGAAACGCAGGATATGTCCCAGACCCTACCTGCCACCACTTCCAGCTCGGGCTGCTTTCATAGTCCCAGTCACATCCTGCAAACTGACATCAGAAACTGGGGTTGTGAGTTTTGTTTCAGAGGAAAAGGCTGCTGATTGTGGTTCTCTTTGTGGGAGCTGCTCTTGAGCTCCATGGGATTCAGGTAGTCCCGGGGTGTCTCCTCAGATATGTCTCAGGGTCAGGTGGGAATTGGGGTAAAATTGGGGTGCTAAAATTTGTGTATGTATTTTATCCTGACAGAAAGGGATTCCCTTGGCCATACCAGTTAAAAATCTTGCTGGTAAAATGGAATGATTGTTTGATTAATAATAAGAAACCCTTAAGTAATCCTATCAATATTGTGTTCAGGAATGTAGGACAAACCTTTATATCTCACCCTAAATCTAATTGCAGCCCTCTTTTCATAGAGTGTTTAGAGCTTACTGAAAATGAAATAAAAGCAGCTTCAATTTTGGCCTGAACATAAGACTGAAATACTGAAATAGCATGAAAAGACATTTTTTCTTATAGTAACTTTTGACCACATGAAAATAAGGAAGCACTACAAATCTTTCAAGAAAGCCTGACTTTATGTGGTTTCTAGCATCACTTCCAGATTAAACAGTTTTGGCTCAATGTTCAAGTCCAGGCTCACCTGAACCAGACACATTTGCTGAGATTTATGTCAGTTTGAGCTTTACCCCTTTCATGATTTCTACTACAGCTTTTGGAAAGCTCTTTTTATGGGTATATTTAGGGGAACTGCAAATGGATCAGCCTGAATCTCAAAAACCTGAAGTCAACCTCCAGCAGCTCACCTGGGGTCACTGACCAGATCAGTGAGAGCCTGACAAACTCTGCACACTGATCTGTGGAAGGGTGGCCCAGGTTGGATTTTAATTTTGCCTTTTCTCAGTTTAGAGAAGAGGGAATATTGAGGAATGGGAATGCTCTGTAAAGATCCCTTGCTGTGTTTGATTTCCAGCTGTCTTGTAACTTCCACAGGGTCCTTAGGTATCCAGAGGCTGTTGATTTTAGTCACAGGTAAGGAAAATCTGGGGATGGTGCTCTGTGCTACCTGAGCTGATGTCAGTGTTGATTTCAGGATAAAAATTCCATTATTATGTGGTTGGGATCCTGCTGGGATCACCCTGCAGAGGTGCTGCATTGTTTTTGTCTGCACAGAGACCAAATTCCAGGTGCTCAAGAAGGCTCTGAGGTAGGATGAGATGTAGGAATGAGGCTGAGGGAGCTCCAGCCCTAATGAGCTCTCACCTCTCAGCTTCAGTTCAGCTCCCAGTGGGATGGTGGGTCCTACCTGAGGGGTGTGAAAGGCTGTGAGGTGCTTCTTTATCAGTAGGACCATTTCAGGATTTTTAGATTGTTCTCAAGAAAAAACAGCTGAATTGAGACCAGCTGTTACAAGGGAGATTTTTTATTTTATTTGAATATCAGGATCCTGATGTTTCATCTAGGAAATCAAAATACTGCTTCTTTTGATGTCTGTCGAGGATTTTTTTTGTTGTTTTTTTTTTTTTTTTTGTTTGTTTTGTTTTTGGTTTTTTGTTTTGTTTTGTTTTGTTTTGTTTTGTTTTTGTTTTTTTTTTTTTTTGGGGGGGGGGTTGTTTGTTTGGGGTTTTTTTTTTTTAATTCTGAACTCTCTCCAGGTTTATTTGAATGTGAATGCACTGAGGTCACTCTATGCAAAAACTGCATTTACCTGCCTTAGGCAGAGATCAGCAGCATTTTATTCTCAGAGCAACTTTCTGGGCTGCAGCAAAGGAGAGGAAAATGGTATTTTCTTATGACTACTGAACTCTATCTGCTTTCTTTCATGCTGCATTTTACAAGATTCAGATGAAGCTGGACAGGACGTGTTGTTCATTTTGTAGGGAAAAAAGATAAAATAAAGTCTCCAGCAATTTTAAATGGCAAATCAAATTGTTCTAATTCAGGAAAAAAAAAAGACTTTCACCATAGTGCCCATGTTTCTGAAAGCAATATATGTACCAGACTGGCATTTTGGCGATTTTGTTTATCATTAAAAGCAAAATAAACTTTATAAAGGAGATTCCGCAAAGAAGTTACCCACAACAAAATCTAATCACTTTGGATATTTTTAGTATAATGAGATCCATGCTTCTTACAAAAGGCTCCCAGTGGGGAGGATGTTTATAGTTCTGGACCTTCATTATTTTAACTTGATTATTTGCAGGCAACTTCATCTGCCTACTTATATAAGAGCCCAGCAGTTGTGTAATCAGCAGTGTGAGATGAAAAGTCACATGGTTCGAGGTTGGTTTCTGCTCAGCCAGTCCTGGTTTCTTGCTGGGTTGCCACTCTCTTGTCTGCACCCTCAAGGACAGGGAGCTGGATAAGCAGAGTTTCATCTTGGGCTTTTTCATGCTTTACAACTTTGTTACGTCTTCCCAAACCTCCCAGCCTGCTGGGAAAAGAGCTTCCAGGATGGGTTTTCTGGATTAATTACACTTCTGCATGGGGCTGCTCTGCGTTAATGGGTCAGCAGGAGTCTCTGTAGGGAGCTGTTTGCCCTCGTGCATGGACAGCTTGCCACAGATCAGTTTGCACAGTGCAGCTCCTAACGAGCCCCAGGGCCTTGGAGAGCTCCCAGGAGCAATGTGGATGCAGCTCAGAGGATGGGAAGGATGGATGATCAGAGGCAGCATTCACAAGCAAACACACGTATGTTTGCTTGAAAAAGAAAATGGATTTCCTGGAGAAATCAAATCTGAATGATGTTTCTGAGGAATTGGGAATTCAACAGCTCCCACACCAGCATCAAAGGATTTTAACTGAGTGCATGGTTAAGCATTCAGACTGCAGCATTTAATGCCCCTGTTTTGTGCCACGCTAGCTCCTGCAAGCTGTTCTTCCAACTGCAGCTCCTGGAAATAAAAGAACAGGAGAAGAACATCTAATTTGTCCTGGATAAGAATTGGTTTACTTCCTGTAATGTTCCATCTGATGACTCTTTGTAGCTGTAGTAAAAACCATTGTTTGAGAGACAAATTGAGAGTGGCAGTAAACACAAAAAGGTTAATGAAATCCATGATTTCTGGCTCACTTGTTGGAGCAGGGAAAGCATGAGGGGTTTCAGTATTTGGAATTCATAGCTATTTCCTTTATTTACCCTGTGCCTCATTTTTCTTTCTCTCTTGGCTCTAAGATCCTCTTCTTTCTTTATGGTTTCTTCATCATTCTCTTTTTTTCAGTTCTCCCACTGCATTCCCCATGGCCTGAGAGCTCCCTTGCCCACACCCCAAGTCACATTCCAGAAACTCCACTTGGGTTTTTTTGCTCAGTCTTGTGCTTCAGTGCCCTTTCTGGCTGATCTTTGTTCGAACATATTTCAGATTGGTTTTCTCTTCAGAACCGTACAAGGAGAGCTAAACACACATGGAAAACTGTTCTAGCCTCGAGGGGCACTGCAGGAGCTCCCTGGGATGTCTGCTGGAAGAAAATGAGAGTAGAGGTGATCTCCCAGCACAGGCTTTGTCTCCTGGAAGATGTAAATCCCCATTTGAAGAGCTGGAAATTGCTGAGCTTGGCTCTGTCCCTGGAGAGGTTGTGACATCTCAGCAGGGTGGAAGTGCCACCTCCCACAAGCTCATCCATCCCTTCACTACAAGACTAAAACTGCAAGCATTTTCCCAAGTTTCTGTGCCATTCTCCACGTGGCTGTTTCATTTCATTGAGTGATGGTGATGGCTGTGTGAATGAGCAAAATGCCAATTCTTTAACCAATGTTGTAAGCGGGTTTGGATTTTCCTTAACATAAAGCAAGCAGAGAACAATGGGTTGTATTGTGCCTGTTTACATTTTGTGAGCAAAATTCTAAATGTCCCCTGTGCACTATCTTAGCTAGGGTTACCTCACTGTAACCACAAGAGAAAGCTGAGTCAGCTGTGGATTGAGCCACAGGTAGTGTCTGAACCCAGCTGCTGGTGGGAAAGGCATTTCCCCCCTCTTCTCAAGCCTTTTCCTGTAGCAGTGTCCACGGGGATGGCTGTGGGGGCAAGATTTCATCACCAGGACACGTGTCTCATTCTCTGAGTCTTCCATGACTTCATCACTTGTAGTATAATGAAGTGAAAATCATATGTTGCAGTCACTCCTTGAGGTGGGCACGACAGCCCAGCCCTGCCCTGGGAGACGGGGCAGCACCTCTGATTTTAAACACCATTTGGAAAAAAGCCCAGAGGATTATTAAGCATTGTTTATGTGGAAAGAAGAAGAGTCACTATCAAAATGACAAGAGCAATCTCTGAGTGCAAAATCTTTAAACAGAAATTGCCATTTGGTGTATATGCTTGAGAGAGGTTTTATCCTTTTATTCCTTGTCTCTAAAGTCTGAGGAATGGTTTTTAATGGAGTGGGGCAGACAGGGTCAAGCCAAGACATGGATTTAATTCCTTACATCTATAAACAAAACCACATTTCATGCTGAACTCTGCACGATGAGAGGGAGGAGGTGGGGATGGGAATTTCAGCGTTAAACTGTTTCTAGAGAAAAAGGGCAGGAAAATGATGACAAAGGTGAAGCTGCTTGCAGGCACTCTGCCTGGGCACTGGAACTGATGGGTATTGGCACTTTTGCACTTGGTTTGAAGCACCACAGAGGGGATTATCCACAGATCTGCTTCCCCTTGGACACAGCCAGATGCTCTGGAGGCACAGGGTGGGAGCCAGCGTGGGAAGAGCAGAGTGTGCTGAAGGCAGTGCTGACAGGGAGAGGTGCTTGTTGCCCAGAGCAGCTCCTGGATCCCTGCAAGTGTCCAAGGCCAGGCTGGACAGGGCTTGGAGCACCCTGGGGTAGTGGAAGTTGTCCCTGCCCATGGCACAGGTGGAATGGCAGGATCTGAAGTCCCTTCCAGCCCAAACCATTCCACGATTCTGTGATTTGGTCAATTACAAAGCTGGAACTCAGAAATCACTTCAGATTTGTCCAACCAGTTGCTCTTAACAGACAGAGTGATGGCCCTGGGAATAAAAGAGTAAATAATCCACAACCTTACACTCAGGAGAAGGCAAAAATTTGTTTTTTTGAATGTTTGTGGACCTGGTGGATTTTCTTTTCCATCAGCTTTGACTTCTGGAGTCCCCTAGTGTTACCAGTCAGGGGGGACTGAAGATACTGCAGTGATTTGGGGTACCTGGGACTGGGTTATCTACCAGCATCCTGCTGTACAAATTTTGGTGCATGGCAGCATTGTTGTGCACCTTCATGAACAGATTTGTGCCAAATATTCCATTATATCATACACCTGTACTGGGGAGCAAATGTGAGAGAACTCTATTTACTATTGCACCTTAAATTGTAACAAACAGGGCGTTCAGATTGGGCTAGTGCAGGTTGATCACCTCTAGCCTAAGCACACCCCTGACTGCAATTTTTACCAGGCTCAGGGGCATAGAAAAGAGCCATAACTGTAATGTGGAATGGTCTGTAGTGATAGTTATTCCACACCTGCACAATTTTCATCTAACCCTTGACTAGCCTCTGAACACGTCCCCATTTCTTGTCACACTTTGGGCATTTTGAAGGGCTCCCTGAGAACTGTGAAGTTCAACCCACCTCGGGATTTCCTCAGCATGGGGAACTTTCCATCATGGAGCTTGCTTGGCTGCTCTCTTCTCTCCAGATATATTTCAGCTGCTTCCCACTTCTTAGCTGATGCAGGCTCTTGATAATTTCAGAGTTAAGTAAAAGAAGCCAGAAAACCCTTATTCCTTTTGCCTCCCCTTCCTCACATAAAGAGGACTGACAGGAAAATAAGCACTAATATGTCATCTTTAAAATAAGAAGGGGACATGCTTTCCTTATGAAGCAGTGGAAACAGTTACATCATGCTTGGAACAGCTTTTTTCCCCTTTTCCCTTCTAATTGCACAGAGTTTTTTAAAGTCAGGGAATCAAATCTTCCCCTCTGGAGTGGGGGAAGGTTCCCCATAGGCTGCTGGTTGTCTGGGTTTGGTATGAATCACTCTGCCCCTTTTGCAGTTCATTGACAAATTACCAGAACCAGGAGCTGGGAACTGGGGCAGCAAAAGGAAAGAACAAAAATGAAGTCAATTGGTGAAAGAACACAAGGAGGAAACATTATTTATGGAAAATTCACTGACTGGTTCCTTATTTCTGTGTTATATTCTCTTTTTTTTTTTTTTTTTCCACTTTAAAGGAAATGGCTCCTATAGCAGGAATGACTCACTGGTAGAAGTTGCCAGGGAGGAGTGTTTGCCAGTTTCTCATTTTATTAACATTTTATCACAGCATGGTGCAAGTGCACATGCCAGTTAAGGCCACAGATACCAAAACAGAAAAGAAACAGCAGGGGGTGGAAAAAAACATGGGGGTTTTTGGTTTTTGTTTTTGTTTCGGTTGTTGTTTTTTTTTTTTTTTTGGGTCAAGCACCAGTCCTGTGTGTCTGCAGCAGGAAGCTGTTCTTTGATGGCTGCTTTAGCTGACCTGAAATAGCATTGAGGGGCTTGTCCTGACTTCCACAGGGTCTGGAGTTCTGTATCCTGACAGAGAGAGGAAACTCCAGCAGGCACAGTGGCAGGCCAGGTACAACACCAGCAGCTTCCTCTGCTGAAGGGTTTTCTTGCTGTGACACAGTTTGGTTGTGATGGCACCTTCTCCTCACCTCTGCAGAGCTCCTCACACATCCCCAGAGGGACCCCAGGTCCCAGCTCTTCCCTGGGGAGAATTTAGCCTTGTGCTAATAGAGATAAGGGATGTAGAGAAGCAAGTGATGTAAGGAAATAATCTTTCTAGTTTTCCCTATTTCCTTTCTCTCCGTCTTCACTTCAAAAAAAAGGACGGTTAAACAGAGGACAAAACAGCTACAAGGATTGAGGTCTGATGTCTGACCACTCAGTCTATGAGGGAAGAAAAGGCTGCAAAACGAGTCTGATCTCAGCAGGCAACGAAAATAGGAAAAGACTTTAAATCCAGATTATTTTGCAAGTAATACTTGGTTTTCCCCAATCTGAAATACTTGCAGAGAACAGGTTTTAGACTCAGCTGTTAATAAGGCTGAGGCTAAGAGGGTTGGTGCTGGAGATGTGATTTGACATGATCCCAGGCAAATCAATCCCAATAAAATCTTCAGCAGAGCTGTTCTGCAAGAGGAGCTGCTGCTGACCCCTCAGTTACAGATCTGGAGAGGTCTCAGGGCACGGAATGCTCTGTTGGTGCAAATCTACAGCTCAGTTAAAGGAGGTGCAGGAAAGGAGGAGGCCAAGCAAGCAAGGACTCCTCGTTAAGTCTCGTTTGGGATCTCTTTTGGAGCAGTTCATTAAGCTCTGAGATAAATCTACCTCTACAGAGGTCTGGATGTTGACGGGGTGGGCACAAGCCAGGGAGAAAATCTGAGTTTGGAGCTGGGTGTTGGTTCCTGGTGCTCCTTATCTAGCAGAACAAACACAGCCTCTGGAATAGGGGGTAGAGTTGGGCTGCTCTGCATCCAAACAGAGGCATTCCAAGAGTGATTTGGGATTTATTTGTAGTGATTTGCTCTCTGAAGAAAACAGAGTTACTCAGGAGCCTCTGTGCTTGTTTTTATAACGATCTCAGACACGCAGGGGTGAATGAACACAAAACAAGTTCAAAGCTTGCCACCTCTCAGATGTGGGAGAAGCTCTCTGGAGTGGATCAGGGAAGTGATTTTTAAATAGAAGCTACTAAAATGCTCTTAAACCCAGATAATTTTGTTTATTTGCTTTAGAGAACACACGACCTTGAACACGTCTGCAAAGAAGGTACAAAATGTTTCTCTTGGTGCTTTAGCCTTGATATGATTTACACCATAATCAGAAAGGAGTAGAGCATGTAAGGCCATGATTGCAGCTAAATATTCTACAGAAAAAAATACCCTTAATTAACTTTCTCAGCATGCCCTAGCCCCATTAGCATTAGTTCATGGCTCAGATATTGCACACATGTCAGAATCCTGCACAAACCCCATGGTTTAGACAAAACAACAGGAGACATGTAAGAAGTACACAGCTGTAATCCCTGCATCCACTCCATCCAAAGTTTGGGGTTGTTTTTCTTTCAGTTGATGAAATGGAAATTCAAATGTTACTTTGACAGTGCCATAGGAAAGTCTAAAGTAGGGGCTGTAAATAGAGTTTGAGCTGACATTTCAGCTTGGAAGTTAGGGGAAGGAATGAAGCCAGCATGAATACTCACTTGAGTCTTGAGGGAAAACTTAACATTTAAGAGACTTTTTTTCCCCTACTGATATTGTAATTTGTAAAGTGACATCTGAAGGCCATTTGTTTTGGCACTCAAGATATCAATTCAAAACATACTCTTATTTAACAGAAAGCTTCTTGACACCCTCTTTTCTTACCCCATCTCCCTATTCCTTCCTTTGAATTCTTTGCAGTGATTCCTGAAATAGGTTGGAAATGAAGCTGTTTACTGGGCTGAAGAGATGAAAAGGTTTGGTAACAAAGCTCAATTTGCAGAGCTTGGTGTGTGCAGTTGGGAGCACTCCACAGCACTGCTTTGTGTGCTGGCCTGGAGTTTTTCATTAAATCTGATCTAGTGCTGAGCCAGGCAGGATCCAACATCCAGAGGCAGCTGCTCTGCTGTCTGGGGCAGCATCCTGAGGAGCAGAGCAGGGATGTTTTTGGTAAGAACCTGCAGAGCAAAGCACTCGGAGGTGACTGAGACACAGGGTGCGTGTCAGAAAACTCACCAGGACTGGAAATTGGTGCTGGAAAAGCTGCCAATGATCTTTTCCTTTGCATTTCCTTTCACTTTAGTATTACAAACAATCATTAATGCTTTTAGTCTTGTGGTAGTTCTGGGAGATATTATCCTAATTTTGTGCATAAGGTCTTGGATGACCCATCTGTCTAGAGAGGCCCTGGTTTATGCTGGGAAACATTTGATCAAGCCAGGCTAGCAAAGAGGAGTCTCTGGGAAGTTACTCAAGCTGGCAGCCACATGAAAGGTGGTGTTTACAGGAAATCACCCTGATTTTCTGCTCTTTGTCCTCCTGAGGCTTTGTGTTCCAGAGCCCCGGGGGGAACCCAGCTCGGTGCCCACTCTGGATTGTTCAGATTGCTGTGGCAAAGCTCTGTGTGTTTACTCTGCTCCTGTTCAGCTCTTTTCCTCTTTCAGTTCCTGTTGTAACGAACCCATTCTCAATGGAAAGAGAAATCTGCCTCAAAAGTAGAGTGGGCAGCAGGGCAGGGGGGATTGTGCCCCTGTGCCCTGTGCTCAGGTGAGAGCCCACCTGCAGAGCTGCCCCAGCCCTGGCCCAGCACAGGCAGGAGCTGGAGCTGCTGCAGAGATCCAGAGGAGGCACCAGGGGATCAGAGGGATGGAGCAGCTCTGCTGGGAGGGAAGGCTGGCACAGCTGGCATTGTTCACCTGGAGAGGAGAAGCTTTGGGTGAGCTCAGTGTGGCCTTGCAGGGCCTGAAGGAGCTACAGGAAAGATGGAGAGAGACAATTGACAAGGGCCTGGAGGGACAGGACAAGAGGGAATGGCTTTAAGCTGACAGAGGGCAGGGATGGATGGGATATTAGGATGAAATTCTTCCCTGTGAGGGTGGACAGGCCCTGGCACAGAGTGCCCAGAGAAGCTATGACTGCTCCTGGATCCCTGGAACTGTCCAAGGCCAGGACACTTGGACAGGGACCTGGGATAGTGGGAAGTGTTCCTGCACATGGCAGGGGTGGAACCTGATAATCTTTAAAGTCCCTTCCAACCCAAACTATTTTATGATTCTGTGACAGCAACAGCCACAACTTCCTATCTGCAGCCCCAGGTGTATTTTGATAACTGAAGTCTTTTGCACTGTGAGTTTTATTTCTAGTTTGAGCGTTTTTCACACTCTGCAGGCACACTGCCTGGGATAACCTGTGCTTCTTTTCACAGCAGCACCTTGAGCAGCCTCTGGAGGTGGTGTTCATTGTGCTCTAGGTGGCAACATCTTCAAGTCCCAAAGGATTTGTTATCTTCCTAAACAACGAGCAAAGTCTTGTCCTCATTAATTTAAGTCTACTCTGACATGTCCTCTCCAAGGGAATACACTTGTCTGTCCCAGCTGGAGAGGAAGTGGATGATTTACATCAGGCTACAGGACACATCATTCATTCTGCTGCCAGTTTCCCCTTTCTATTAGTGATTGCAAATACATTTAACTTGCAAGTGAATCTCTAAGGAAAAGGCAATGTTGAATATTCTATTGGCATGTGTGGAGCAAGGATTTCAAGCATTTTCACCTCATTTTAACTTTTTAAACACAGGTAGTATGTCAGGAGCTCCCTGAAGCTGGAGGAGCTGGTCTCATTTAGGCTTGAGAGCACCCAAGTCACATTCTCTGCTGGTTAAAACCCTCTGTAAAGTTGATGTGAGATATTCCTTACAGGTTTTCCCCCCTCAGCTGCCTCCTTCTCATACCATTTCTTATCCAATGCTTTATTGACTATTTTTCTCTTTTGACTCTTTTCCCAGTAAGTTCAAAGCAGCCTTCATTCCCAAGCCTTCATTCCAGTTACCATGACTTTTGGCCTTGAAACTCGAGGCTTTTTAGCCTTCATAAAACACTTGACATTTTTAGTCAATGGAGACAAGGACAATGAAAACATCAACACATTGATGGGGCTTCAAAAGAGTTCTGTGGCAGAATACAATGTCTGACTGCTTTTTGGAACACCTACCTTTATTCCAGGTGATTCAAGATTCTAAAACTACAAGAAGCTCTATTTCAGGATGTTGTTATTCCATGGATTGATACACTCCATGACTGCTTCCTCTGAATTTTAATGACGTGCTGTTTGTGAGTCTTTCAGTATCAGCGAGTTCAGCACTATCCTGGAAGCTCATCCATCATAGATCTGTGGATTCACTGATCTCCCAGCTTATTTCAAAAAACAAATATGTTACTGCATCTTTCATGAGAGAAAAACACACTGAGCACTCTCAGCCCTGTGCAGAGTTCTTTCAATTCTGCCTTAAGTATTCCAGTTTAAAGTAAAACATGTCCCACTGTGATTGCTTTTTGGAGGTGAGTGGGATTTCTTCTTTGCACTACTGGGATGTGTTTCTGCCATCCTGGAAATAAGAAGTTTATTTCCCAAAGTCCATGGATTGTTAAGGTAAAGGAATAAACTGTCCTGGTTTTGACTTTTGCTGGATAAATGTGGATGTTGATGTCATGTGGGACTTTACACCCCTCTGGTCACCCTAAATGTCCCTCAGTACTCCAGGCTACCCCTTAGAATGGATCTATGTGGGCACCAGTAAGAATTCACCCCCCCAGACCAGCCTGAAGCAGAATACCCACAATTATCATCCCTCTGCCCTCATTAAAGAAACCCAGCAAGCATTCTGGTGTTAATTCATGTGCCTGGCTCTGTGTCTGGGTCACAGCCTGGACATTCCCAGTCTGGGGACCCCGGGGCTTTCCCACCTGCAGGGCTGGAGAGTGGGTGACATCCATGGGCTGCTGAGTGGGACCCTGCAGGATCTGATTCACTGTCTGCAGGCAGTCCAGGAGGGAACAACGGGATCCTGCTGCCTCCTGCCTTTCTGGCTCCTGCTGGCCTGGGAGTCCTTGAAGCACACTCAGATGTTCCCTAGGGAAGATCTTCTTTGCTACTAAAATAAACAGATGTCCTGGTGGTTTCTGATATCATAAGTATCCTTGCCTGTGAACTCATTCTACTATAAATAGTAGGTTCATGCCTATTCAAAGAGCTCTTTTATTCCCCTCTCCTCCTTTCAACCCACATCCTTGCTGGTTTCTGGGATCTCTTACACGTGTGAAGGACGTCCCTTTCTCTGTGATTGTGTCAGCACATGGAGCTGTTCCTAATGGGATTTCAGGGCCATCGTGTGAGTCTGGGATGTGCCTGCTCAGGGCTGTTGTGTGTCTCTGTTAAGAGCTCTGCTGACAGCCATAGGCTGGTGGATTTCCTGGGAGCAGCTTTAGGCATGAACACATCCATCAGTGCAAATGTAAGGTTGCATTCCAAGTTGATGTAACACAGAGGTATCAGAAACCATTCCTTGAAAAACCATTCCAGGCAAGGAACTTGCTGGTGGGCAGGGTTTTTCCTTCTGGGCATCTGTTTAAATTGAGGAAGAAATTAGGGATGGAGTGAGAATAATCCATGACCCTTCTGTCTAGAAACTCACACAATCACAGCTGAAATTTGCTTGAGGCTCTATTTTTTTCCAGAATTAGACCAGTGTAGAACCACCTCATCTAGGAAGGACCATGGGATTGTGACACAGGCACCAGACACCTGGACAGAATCCTGCCCATGCATTTGAAGTCCTGACCTTGCTGTTCTACCAGAGTGAGGATTCAGGATACAGCCTGTGTGAGTGCAAGCTCCTGGATTTTGGCTCCAGGCTGGATGTGATGATCTGGGAGGTCTTTCTCAACCTTGATGACTATGTGGTCCTAGAGGGACATTTCCTGAGGCTGGAGTTACACTGTGCTTTGGGGTGCACATCAGGTTTGTGAGCGAAAGACAGACCCTGGCTGACAGCACAGGGCAATGGCACCGCAGAGACCTTGCCCTGAGCTCAGGAGGAGCTTGCCAAGCCAAGTCATCATCATCCTTTTCTTTTCTTTTCTTTTCTTTTCTTTTTTTCTTTTCTTTTCTTTTCTTTTCTTTTTTTCTTTTCTTTTCTTTTCTTTTCTTTTCTTTTCTTTTCTTTTCTTTTCTTTTCTTTTTCTTTTCTTTTCTTTTCTTTTCTTTTCTTTTCTTTTCTTTTCTTTTCTTTTTCTTTTCTTTTCTTTTCTTTTCTTTTCTTTTCTTTTCTTTCTTTTCTTTTCTTTTCTTTTCTTTTCTTTCTTTTCTTTTCTTTTTTTTTCTTTTCTTTTCTTTTCTTTTCCTTTCCTTTCCTTTTCCTTTCCTTTTCTTTTCTTTTCTTTTCTTTCTTTTCTTTTCTTTTCTTTTCTTTTCTTTTCTTTTCTTTTCTTTTCTTTTCTTTTCTTTTCTTTTCTTTTCTTTTCTTTTCTTTTCTTTTCTTTTCTTTTCTTTTCTTTTCTTTTCTTTCTTTTCTTTTCTTCTTTTCTTTTCTTTTCCTTTTCTCCTCTCCTCTCTTCTCCTCTCTTCTCCTCTCTTCTCCTCTCTTCTCCTCTCTTCTCCTCTCTTCTCCTCTCTTCTCCTCTCTTCTCCTCTCTTCTCCTCTCTTCTCCTCTCTTCTCCTCTCTTCTCCTCTCTTCTCCTCTCTTCTCCTCTCTTCTCCTCTCCTCTCCTCTCCTCTCCTCTCCTCTCCTCTCCTCTCCTCTCCTCTCCTCTCCTCTCTCCTCTCCTCTCCTCTCCTCTCCTCTCCTCTCCTCTCCTCTCCTCTCCTCTCCTCTCCTCTCCTCTCCTCTCCTCTCCTCTCTCCTCTCCTCTCCTCTCCTCTCCTCTCCTCTCCTCTCCTCTCCTCTCCTCTCCTCTCCTCTCCTCTCCTCTCCTCTCCTCTCCTCTCCTCTCCTCTCCTCTCCTCTCCTCTCCTCTCCTCTCCTCTCCTCTCCTCTCCTCTCCTCTCCTCTCCTCTCCTCTCCTCTCCTCTCCTTTTTCTCCTTTTCTTTTCCTTTTCTTTTCCTTTTCTTTTGACACTTTGTATTGTACAGTAAAACAACACTCACTGGTCAGGGCTCTGTAAATTCTTTCTCTCTTCTGTAGTTTCTGAAAACTCCTCCTGTGTGCTTTGCTGTGACCTCTCTCCACTGAGTCACCTTATTCCCATCTCTCTCCAGCCCTGTTTTTCCTGCACTGTTCTGCTTTCCAGCACATGCTTCCAGGCACCATTTTCTCGAGTTTACCAGCCCTGATCTCTGCTCCCAGCCCACCCACTGACAAATGAAGCTGCCTCTGGGAGTACCTGCTGCCCTCACTGAGCAGCTTCCTTGCAGACAGACAGTCCCCTGGGGAGCATCAGTGATCCTCTCAAAATGCTGGGAGCAATATCAAATCCTCATGTTCTCTGTTGGGAAAGAGCCTCCTACTAGAAAGAGAAATAAACACTTCTCTTACAGGCAATGTGTTCATTATTTGTGCCTTCTAGGGGTTCATTCTCCTGGTACTGCCCTTTGGGACACATAAATCATTAGTTTAACTTGATATGTGTATTTTCTTGTCTTCTATTTTCAGGGCAGTGAACATGCTGGCATTTATCCAGCCAGCCTCCCCACAGCAGTGCAGTTATTTTGTTTCTGCTCTCTTGAATGTAGCATCTGAACATTTGGTCACATATTAGATTATGGTAATGGTGAAATAATTCCTTTAACCTCCTTTGAGTCGGGGCTCAGAAGAATAGTCTGATTTATCTGCTTCATGGGTGGTACTTCAGGCAGTTAATTAACGCACGTATAAACGATGTTATTTACCTTGACTGTCTCTTTGTGTTTGCCAATAACATTTAATGATTCAAATTGAATTGGCCAGAGAAATGGAAGAATGTTCTCAGTGGTTTATTATCCTCTAACGGGACATTCCAGGTTTGTACCTTCATAGCAAATCGTGTTCCAGTCCTAACCCTCATAATCCTGGCCACAGGATTGAGACTACAGCTGATAAATTAGAATAGTAAAGATAATCTTTAAAGATTATCTAATAGAACATATAGTAAAGATGTGATACTAAACTTGACAACTGCTCTTCTCTGACCAGATGGAAGCAGCCAGGAATGGAGCATCCTTGTTTTTTAGCAGAAGGAACCAAAGCTGTGTGAGATGTCTGGAGCGTGCCCAGGTCACACTCCCTCCCAGGCTCCTACAGGGAAGCAGCAGCAGCCTGAAAGGTTAAGATGCAATTCCCTGTCTCAGTGAAAATCATGAAAGTAAATCTGGCCTTCATTTACCAAAATTGTGTGACTTTCTTCTCACATTTTAGCTTGTGTCAGCAGTAGGGAAAGGAGCAGCTGTGTAAAAAAGCAGTGGCTGTTACAGTGAAGTGCCAAATAAGTGTTTGGGAAGAGAGTCTTTCTTATATGGTAACAAAGTGGAGATCTACTGATGTAATGGGAACTGAACTGAACTGGAACTCTGATCTGTAAGTATCAAAGTTTCCTTTAAAATCCAGCTTGTGAAAGAGTGGTTCCCATGACCCTCAATCAAATTTAACCCTTCTGAAAAAAAGCTGGAGGAGGCAGATTTCTTCCTGCGTGAGTCGATTCTCTAAAGCCAAGCAGCAAGGTGTCTGCTTCTCACTGTTTATCCTCAGGGTGGGGCTGCAAATAGTCCTGCCTTTAAAACTGTCCCTTGATCTTGTGCAGCTAAGGAGGCCCCATCCTTCTGACAAGTTTACTTCACATCATTAGAAAAAGCAACTTACCAGCACAGCTCTCAGAAGTTCCAGTGGTCAGTAAGGCTGCCTTAGTGGGGATAATGAAAAGGTCAAACTCCATTTCTTTTAATCCCTAAGACTGAACTTCTTAGAAATGACTAGGAAATAGTCCATGTCATCTGAACAAAGAACAGCTGAAGTGGATGGGAGCTGCACTGCCACCCAGGAGCACAGTTGGATTCATGGCTCAGACAGTGACATCTTATGCAACCCTGGCTGAGCAGCCTCTCAACACGAATACCCTTTGTGAGTATTGTTGTTATTGTTGTTATTATTATTATTATTATTATTATTATTATTATTGTCACCTGATTTGTTCAGCCTGGAGATGAGCAGGCTGAGGGCAGAGCTCCCCGGGGGCTGCAGCTCCTCCCGAGGGGCAGCTCCCATCTCTGCTCTGGGACAGGGACAGGAGCCAGGGAACGGCTGGGGCTGGGCCAGGGCAACTCAGGCTGGAGAGCAGGAAAGGTTCTTCCCCCAGAGGGTGCTGGCACTGCCCAGGCTCCCCAGGGAATGGGCACGGCCCCGAGGCTGCCAGAGCTCCAGGAGCGTTTGGCCAGCGCTGCCAGGGATGCCCAGGGTGGGGTTGGTGGGGGGTCTGGGCAGGGCCAGGGGCTGGGCTGGCTGATCCTTGGGGTCCCTTCCAGCTCAGGATATTCTGTGGCTCTGTAATTGTCTTCAATGAGTTCTTTGGGAAGAGAAATGTGGTTGTTTAGGGGTATGTGGACCATCTTTTTCTCCTGTAACTGTGAGGTAAAATAATGATTATTTATTCATGATAACCACAAAAAGCAGTGACGTTCATTGTGGAAAGGACCAATTTTGCTGTAACAATGGCAGCAGTCCCCTAAGTGACTGGCACTGTGCCAGTTTGGCCAATGAGACAGAGCAATGTTTGCCTGTAGATGAGGCAAGAACCATCCAGCCCCACTCCGGAGGAACCTTCCAAAAACTTGATGTGTTGAGCATGGCCCCAAACCCAAGGCATCTGTACAGCTGCTGACTTCATTGCTGGCACCCTCGTGGTGTCTGCCTGCACAGAGCAGTCTCAGGAGGAGCAAACTGGGTGCCTTGGCTCCAGCTCCTTCCATCCAGGAGATGCCGTCTCCTCTACACTGTCACTTGCACCATCTCAGTCCCTCACGAGTTCAAAAGGAGGGGAGAAACAAAGGCAGACAGAGCAGGGGCAGAAAGTCCTTTTCAGTGTAGAAACCAGCTGGGTACTACAAATTCTACCAGGAGATCTAAATAAGATCCAAGAGAAGGGAATCATCACCCTGACATAAACAATTGGATATCCATTTGGGACGTGCCACTTCAGCTGGAGAGGCTTTGGGATCGCTCTGCTCTCAGAGCTTGCCAAGGCCATGGGTGAAAGGACAGCCTGGGAAAAGGATTGTTTGGGTTTCCTTGCTAACAGCACTTCAGAAATAATGGGCTGTGAGTGATGCAGAAGGTCTGAGCAGGGCTGTAGAGCATCAGTCCTCTGATGTGGAGTCTTTATGTGCACAAGGTCAAATTAACACAGAGCCAAATGTTGGACAGCACTGAATGTGCCTTCATGTCCCCCCAAAAAAAGGGTTAATTGGGTAATTTAAATTTTCTTTTGAAGGCACTTGAAGTCTGGCTGGGACTTGAGTCATAAAAACACAACTGGCCTGTGGTAGAACTGCTTACAAGCCATTGTGTGTTATCATGTACTGCAGAATAAATTTTCGTGGAGTTTATGGACAGTAAAAATTAGCTTTGAAAATGCAAAAACCACCCCTCCCCCCAAATTTTTAAAGTTTAAATACAGTACTTCCCTATAGGTTTTATAATCCTCTTTTCTTGGTTTTGAAACACATTAAATGAATCCAGCACAGCGCCTGACATCTGAACAAAGCTGATTGACCTAACACAGTGGAGCTTTTCAGACTACAGGTTCCAAAAATTAATTAAGATTTGTGCTTTTCTTTCTAATTTTCAATAGGAAGAGTGTGAAATTCATTTAATGTTTTGAATGAGCAGCAAGGAGGGATCAGGGCAGAAAGACCCAATTTCTCATTCATTTCTGGAAAGGGAAAAATAATCAGACAGGTCTTCTCCAACAGCAAAGCTCATTGAGAAGAATTCAAATTCATAGTGCAGTTTGCCTGCTTTTAGTAACGCTGAGAAAAATGTGCACGGGGTTTTGAAGGAGAATGCTGAAGTGATCTGGCCTAAAAATAATTTTAAAATAAATTTCAGGTTTTAGCCAGGTCACTGTGGTTTCAGAATGCATTGCACAGCCACAAGAATGGGAATGGGAATGGGAATGGGAATGGGAATGGGAGTGGGAATGGAAGTGGGAATGGGAATGGGAATGGGAATGGGAATAGGAATGGGAATGGGAGTGGGAATGGAAGTGGGAATGGGAATGGGAACGGGAACGGGAACAGGAACAGGAACGGGAATGGGAATGGGAACAGGAGTGGGAATGGGAGTGGGAATGGGAACGGGAACGGGAACAGGAACAGGAACGGGAATGGGAATGGGAATGGGAACAGGAGTGGGAATGGGAGTGGGAATGGGATGGAGGCAGCAGCAGGGAGCAGACTGGGTGAACACAAGACCTTCCCAAATTGTCCAGAAAAACCCCACATTGTCTGACAACACTGGAAACTTCTCATCCTTATGCAACTTTGAGCAAGTGGTTTCTCAGAAACGTGTCATAACACAGTGACTTTAATGGTGATATCTTCATTTTCCTTATCCTGGGAAGTCATTAAAGTCACCTGCATTGTCACCATGGGCTGGGGGTGACCCTGTTCCCCACCACTGGCCCTGATGCTGCCCTGCTGGCTGGGACCTGCTCCTGCCATGGCCTCAAACCTGATCCACCACGATGGATTTGTGGTGCTGGGGACTCCTGGTAGAACCAGGCCACCAGCCCTGGCCTGTCCTGCTCCCCTTGCTTAGGGATGGGGAGGTTCCTGCTGTTCCAGCCTCAGGATCCCTGCTGCTGCCCATCCCTTTGGGAGCAGCTGACACTCCAGAGAGGGCTACAAAACGCTGGATACCAGTGCCAGCATGGCCATCACCTTGTGGACACATGGAAAAGTTTGCTTGCAGTAGCAGGGAACCAGCCTTGATCCTTCCTAGCTGAATGCTGGTAAAAGGCACATGCAGATGTACTGAAGGCAAATTCTGAATTACCTGGAATATTCTAAAGAAATGCCCAGTGAAATGAGGGCACTGACTATATTGAGAAGTACCCCTTTAAAAGTGTGTGTTTGATAAATTCTTCCTGGTGAGATTATGGGATTTTTGGGAATAACTCTGGCTTGCTTAGAAAGCAAAAACTCTGGAGAGGGGATTGGCAGGAGCTGGTTTTGCTGTTAGCCTTATTCAGGTTGCTAAGCTGATTAAAGGAGGCTTTGGATAACGTGTGTCATGTCTCAGCACCAGGGGATGAAGTGTTTCATGGCTTTTGGGAGCCAGAGCAGACTTAGTGACATCATAACAACTCAAATTTCACTTGAAAGCAGCTCACCTCTGCCTCCTGCTCCTTGTTCTTGCCAGCTCTGTCCTCCAAAGCCATTTCTGTCTGTAGGTCCTGTGCTCCAAGTTCCAGCAGGGACTGGGAATGCAGAATTAAGGGCTGCTGCTCTGTATTTCACAGCATGGAAAGGCTTTGATGCTTCACAACTGAGCAAGGGGGAAAAAAGCTCTGAGCAGGGAGTTTTCTCCACCAACATGGCAGGAAACACTGGGGACAGGCTGTGCTTCACATCTCATTCCCTTCAAAATCTTGAAAGGAAGTATTTTCCAGGGAAAATGAGCTGTTATTATTTTTAATTTTTTTCATTATTATCTTCTTAACTTAAAGTGTCCTCAGATTGGACATTGCAATAGAGATCTGATTTCCTTCTCCAGCCACAAGGCAACAGCTCAGCCTCACCCCCTCGTCTGGGGAATCAAAGCACTGGAAATATCATCTGCAAAGTGGAAACCTTCAAGCAGAAGGAAAGTGAAAATTCCTTGCCTCTCCACTGTGGAGCAGCCTCATGTTTCAGGCACTGCCCTAAGGAGAGACATCTCTGGTGTTCAGACTGCTCAGGTGAACTGAAAACTAAAGATAAATAAAATTTGGGAATAAAAGTGAGATTCAAATCACTAAGTTTTTTCCTTTCACTGCAGAATACCTCACATTTTCATTATTTAGTGTGCAGGAAGGAAGGAGACAAACAGGAGATTAGAAATGAAAAAACATGGTGGTGTCTTCCCCCAAAAAGAATAATTATTTAGATAAGGTGCTTGGCAGAAAGGCCATGCATGACCTAATCTAGGAAGCATGCCATTATTTAGCCCCAGTTATCTCCCAAATACTATTTTAAAATATGAACCTCCTGGTAAATCAGGAATAAAGACCAGTGCTGAAGGTCACTTTGTGACACACTGCTGGCCTGTGGGAGAGTCATAGGATTTGCTGTACAAGAAATCCATTTCTCCTAAGCAGATTTTTATACAGAATGGATTGTTTTTGCCAAACTGGACTGGGCTTCAGAATGATAATCAAAATAAAAAGAAAAATCCTGCAATTACAGGCCTACACCCATTTCTGTGTGAGAATTTTGCACATAATTAATGTGCACATTTTATCTACTGAGAAAATAGAGTGAAGCCAGCAGTTCCAATAGGCCACCAAAGCACTGTTGGCTCGTTTCAGTGTTCATGTGTTGTTTGCCTGTAATAAATTCACTGAGAGCGTGCCTTATTTTGTTAATTCTTCTCCTTTAATGTGTTTACAGAGCTCTGTAGTTGGGCAAAAAGGCCAGTGAAAAAGTCGAGGTCTGTTTTTTCTGCTTGTTAATCACTTACAATGAAAAGAGACTTTCCCTCTGATCCAGGAGTGTCTCACTTGCCCTTTGTACTTGTGACAGAAAAGGCAGGTTCACAACTCACTGCTGGGTTTTGAGATGTGGTTCTCTACTTAGGCTGACTTAAGTTAGTAATTTCACAAGGATTATTCCTGACTTATCCTGCTCTTTCTGAGGGAAGAGTCAAGATGGGTGATGTTTGGTTAAGCAGAGACATGTGGAGGGGAAGAAAAAAGCAGGAAAATAGGCTTAGAGAGCCAATACTCCCTGAAATACTTGTGATCAGACCTCAGCGCAGTCACCTCACCTGCCACTGCACCAAACCTCCCATCAGTCAGAACAAATCACCCAAAAATAAGATTATAATGCTCTGCCAGTTTTTTAAATACTTTTATCCAAGAAATGCAAAGCCGAAGGAATTCCTTGCTGGAAGACTCCTAATCCCTGGAGTGATCTGCATTGTGTGTATTTCCCCACAATCATTTTCATATGAGTATTGGAATGCTTCATAAAATCCCTCCATTTGCCTTTGGGGGTGTTCCAAAACTCTTCCAGAAAGTTTAAAGTTTCAGGGATTTTCTTGGGATTATTTTGACTTCAACTGGAACGTGCCTTGCTTGACTCCAGACAGAAGAGAAATAAAGTCAGCCCGTGTGGGTAAACATGGCTCTTCCCCTGGGAATTCTGTGCTGGAGGAGCCTGGGAGCGTCTGTTTGTGCATAAGAGAGGCCCCTTTGTCACTCAGGTTAGCAAATCATTATCATGATATGGAAAAATTAAAAAAGAGGAAATGAGTTTACAGCGCGAGGAATTGCTTTGCCTAAAGGCGGTTCAGTGGCCGGCGGTTTTTCCTGCAAACAACGATGTCCTTGTCAGAGCTGGGTTACAAAATGGAAAAAAAAATGGAGAAGGGGGAAAGATGTGTGGGAGGAATAACACACAACTGAAAATTTCAGTGCTGGTGAAGTCCAGGATGGTGTGTGGGGCAGTTGAGGGACATTTCTTGCCTGTCAAGAGCCATCTGGGAAAGCCACTCCCATGGGAGAGGATACGACTCCAGCATTTTTAAGCGAAGTAACAAAGCCTTTGTTTTACCAAAGTCTTCCTTTGTAAGGAGGGATGAGGCCCAATCAATGAGCAGGAAAGGGGATGGATTTGTAGGTAAAACTGACTCTCTGAGAGGAAAATATTTCCTCTGATGAAGACACGTCAGCAAGGGATGGAAATGTCCACCTGCTGGAGAGATCCAGAGGAGGCACCAGGGGATCAGAGGGATGGAGCAGCTCTGCTGGGAGGGAAGGCTGGCACAGCTGGCTTTGTTCACCTGGAGAGGAGAAGCTTTGGGTGAGCTCAGTGTGGCCTTGCAGGGCCTGAAGGAGCTACAGGAAAGATGGAGAGCAAAGATTGACAAGGGCTTGGAGGGACAGGAGAAAAGGGAATGGCTTTAAGCTGACAGAGGGCAGGGATGGATGGGATATTGGGAATTAGGAATTGTTCCCTCTGAGATGGGCAGGTCCTGGCACAGGGTGCCCAGAGCAGCTGTGGCTGCCCCTGGATCCCTGGCAGTGCCCAAGGCCAGGCTGGACAGAGCACCCTGGGATAGTGGGAGGTGTCCTTGCCCATGGCAGGGCTGGGATGAGATGATTTTAAGGTCCCTTCTGGCCCAAACAATTCCATTATTCTGCGATCTAAAAAGGGTTTTTTTTTAGCTACAACCTACCAAAATATTCATCTATTTAGCCAGAAATTCTTACTAGCTCTCATTTTGAAATGAATACTCCTCCAGATGAAAGCAGATGAAACTCTTTTTAAAATTATCTTATTTCTCTACTGAACAATTGTAAACCACACTGCACAGTGAAATGGCATTTTTTCACTGCACCAGGAACTGAAACTTATCAAGCAGAAGGTGAAACTTACTGAGTGATCAAGAGAAGCAGAAAAACATCTAAGTTAGCTATTGGCTCCCCAGTGCAGATGCGTGGCCCTATCTAATTCCCTAAAGAGCTCTGCAAAGCTGTGCTGATTACCTGAAGGGTAAAGTGGGAAGAATCTTAAAGTCTTTTATCACAGGAATAACCAGGACAAATGATAAAAACCTAATAAAAAGGCTTTTCAGTATGTTAAGACAGGACAATTGAAACTTTCTGAAGGAGATTAAAGTTTCTCTTTAAAGTCTTGTTCCTGCAGAATTCCCTGGTCTCAAGAAAAATGGGGAAAGGCTATACAGAAATGAAGAAAAACATCTCCTCTTTGTTCAGCAGTGGATTATGTTACAAGATAAATTTTGGCAGCCAATTCATTTTTCACCTGAATGGCTGCAGCTGACACCTCTTATCCCAAAATATGTGTAAAAGGATTTCAGAGCTTCAGTACTTTCTATCTGAGTTGTACCTACTCTTTTTTATCATAGACAAAACTACTGAATAAGCTTCTGTCTCTCTGCCTTTGGGGTGATGGAGGTCACTCAAATGATATCAGTGCAGGTTTGTGGTGATCTGGCAATCTGAGCCTGTTGTATTTTCCAGGTGCTCGTAGCAATTGCAGTAACTGAGCCAATCAAGGGTCTGCTCCCCCTCCCTCAGCATTTCATGGCACTGCAGATGCCGTGGGACTGGAGGGATTTTGAGGAGCCTTTGTGCTGCTCCCCTCTGGGGGGTGTAGCTCCCACAGGCTGTGTCGTGGAGTCTTTAAGGTTCTTTGTTCTATTTAATACTTTGGAAAAGCTGTGATGTCACAGAGCTGTGAACTCAAGCTCAACAAGCAGTGAAGAAGTACTACCAAGTGTAGTGGTTTGATGATTTACTTCAAGAGGACTCAGAGAACTTTGGATTTTGGCATTTTTGCAGGTTGTTTATCTTGTGGCTGATACGGGGAAGGGCTTTGATTTCATCCAAAGCCAATTGCTTAAGGCCCAGCTGAAGCTGAGCTGTTCATTCCCAGGGCCTGGGTGCAGGAAGATTCATTACAAATTCACACACACCAGACAAGAGGTAGACATGGGGAAGAATACTTTGAAGAACAGCAGAAAATAGGATTATGAAGGAGTCTTTTGGAAATATTTCAGTATATTATGGGTCCTGACCAGTGCATCTCTTGATTCCAGCCATGTAAAGATGATGTTTTCTGGTCTGGATAATTGGCATAAACCAGGGATAGTCCAGCCTGCAGTAAATGCTGAGGGATTGGTAATTATTACCAGGAGCCAAATACAGATCTCTGTTGGCAGCAGCATTCCCAGTGACATTAATGGGGATGGAGAGAGTCTCCTTTCTAGATGAACCTTCAGCTTTGGCCTCTGAACATTTCCTAGCCCTGGAATTTTTCCCAGAACAAGGCAAGTGAGGCATAGCTTGTTGCACTTTTTTCTTGGACATACTGGTCTTCCTGAGCTGAAACTCAGCATGTGAGGAGAACAAACCCAACTAACGTTTGTTTGCCTTACTGAATCAATAGCATAAAGTCTGGCACAACTAACAGCTTCCTGTAGGTTATTCTGCCAAGTTTAAAATCCTCTTCCTGGATGCAGGAATGCCTTTCAGATGGCATTCCTTCCTCCCAACCATTCTAATAATATTTACCCAGAGGAAGCAGCGTGTTTGCCACAAAGTGATCCCAAGTCATGCCTCCATAAATCCATGGATTTCAATGAAATTATGTTGTCAACAAAGAAAATGGTGATCGCCATTTGTTAATTACTGAGAGAAAATTGCCTACAAGTAGGAGAGAGATCAGGATGTGACCACTATGGAGAGAGTCCACTGGGCAGATCTGCCCAATTTTTCACTCCCTGTTTCTTTGTAAACACTTTCTACCATATTATTAATCATGTTGTCCTCCTGTATTTTCATTGGCTCCTTCTTAGTTAATATTTATGTTGTGCAATATATTTCTCTGAAGGATGGGAAGATGGTTTTCTCAGAGATGTGGCAATTCTTCAAAGTGTTCTATTCAGAGTTCAGGATTTGGGGTAATTTAAGGCATGCAGAAGGCCTGCAGGGATTCTGCAAAGATGTGGGAGGGGAGAAATGTGGAGGTCAAGCTGGACTTTCTTAAGGTGCTTCCTGAGCAGTATTGGCTGCAGCTGAAAGCTTTGTTCTTCACTCTCTCAAGCTAAAAAGGGACAGCCTCTGGAAGCAGTGAGTAGAAGACCTCATTGGCAACCTGTGAAAGTCTGATTCCTGCTGTGGTGAAGCTGCAGCTGTTCTCTAAGATGAGGTTTTTTAAATTAACCATCACAGACAATCCAGGAGGATGATCCACACCTGGTCCAAGTGGCATCATTGCCTTCCCAGATCTGAGCCCAGGCTCTGCACTGTCACCTGTAACTTGAACTGTTGGCTTCTAAATCCCAGCTGGTCACAGGTGACCCAGGTTTAGTCACTCAGCCCAACCCCCCTCTAAGCACTGCTGACATCCCAGTTGGGCCTCCTACCACAGAGGCTGACACACCAGCAAACAAAAGTAGGTCACTCAGCTGTCACAAGCATGAGAAAACAGTTCTGCCAGCATAGAAAATGTTTGCACTTGGGGTTTTAAACTTTGTTAGATTGCTGCACACAAAGCAACAAATTAAAAATAATTTAAAAAAACCAAACACCCCCCCCCCCAACTAACTGGCAAGTAATGTGACCAACAGACTTCTTGGGTTTCATTGAATATTTTAATGAGCTTCCTTAACTCTGAGAGAGGAAAGCAAAGACGTGCTCCCTCAAGATCCTTAGAGAGAGCCCAGAGTACTTCCAATGGAAAGTACCAATCTAGGAATCGCTCCCTGAGGTGCGCTTAGGAAGCCTTGCTTGGACTGACATCCTGGAAGTTGTCTGGGAATGCAGAGATCTGAGGTCAGAGGGGCTGATTTGGGTAAGGAAGTGTTTTGAAATTCTGCTTTTGGGAAACTAACCACAGCTGGCTAAGTATTAACATGTATTTCAAAGGAGGGTGTTATCAGAAATAATTAGGATTAATATCCTTGTCTTCAGGCCATTACCTTATCTCTTACTGCTGGTTATTTCAGATGCTGGAATTTAAGTCAAGTGATTTGTCAAGCAGAGTTTACTAAACAGAAAATGGTTTATAAATGTGTTATGAAGGCAGGCCAGGAGTACAAGCACTGTGTGGATGTGGGGATTGAACTGATTCTCAGTTTTGCTACAGATTCATATTTAAGACACTGAAAAGCTTTAAAGCTCCTCAAATTGATTCAGGTCTTTATAGACTGTGTTATAAGGTGTTGGTGTTGGTTCCAGAAAGGGAGGAGAGAACAAAAACCTTTTTAAATGGGAATGTTTATTGAGCTCCTCTGTGCCCTGAGGCTCTGCAGAGCATGGGAAAGGGGGGCTCAACTCTCTCCAGGCACAACACTGAGCTCTTTGACAGCCTGCAGTCCTCTCACCACTGACCAGGAGCTATCCCACACTCTGTGCTTCAAAACATCCCTCACAGGGTTCCCTGCCTTGGATTGTCCTGGGTGGGGATGGATTTCCAAAGGCAGTACCAGCCTGAAGCCTCAGGAGAGGAACTGAGGACAACACTGATGCATGGCCTGAGCTGTGCAGAGGGAGAGGAGGAGGCTGCTGGGGCTACAGAGCTCTTCACCCTGAACTCTGTCATTTAAATCCCCTTTATGCCTTTGGTACTCTGGCTTTCAGAAGGCTGCATGTGAAATCTGTGATGGAACAGAGAATCAAGCTTCCCTCCTGGCCTAAAAAGTACTTGGCTGCCCCACTCCCAGTCAGCATCTTCCTCTTCTGTCCACTGTGCCTAAAAAAATATTTTTAAAAGAAAAACTTTATTGTAAAACCTACAAAAGAGAGTTGAGACACCTTTCCTTGTTTTCCTGAAGTGTTAAAGCCTGAAGATTTAAGATTTATCTAAGAGATTTAGCTACACTACAGCTACTCTTACCATCAAAGTACTCTACCAGCACATGTATTTTTTGAGCTATTTGTATGCAAGTGCATTAAAAGGTGCAAGGCCAAACTTTCAGAAGTTGGCAGAGTGGGAATTAGTTCCTAAGCAACCTGAATTTTGTCTTTTTATCTTTCTAATATTTTATTTTTCTTTCTACCTTAGGTAAGTCATGTACTTTATTTATAACCATCAAATCCATTCTGAGTTCTTCTGTTTGTTGCTTCCTTACTGTGCCCATCACAACGTTTTAGCAAATACAAACCCCTCTTATATTCCTTTCCCTATTTCTGGATACAATGGGATGGATGAGGAAGCAGGGACACAGGATGGAATAACCTCTTGGAATAACTTTTGGCTGCTTATTGAGAGATCCCCAAGGGCTGTTTTTTTCCCAGCAGTCTGGAGCATTTATTAATTCCCAGCTCCCACTGAGCTCAGCTGGGGTACAACAGGAGCACAAAAAAGCAGCCACCTGGCTGAAATAACTGAGCTCAGCTTGGTGGTGACAGAAGCTGATTCCAGCCTAAGTCTGCATCCAATTGCCTGAGCTATGAGCTCATCTCTTCTTTTCCAGGAAATCCTTCCGCATGCAGCATGTGGGTCTTCCTAGAAATGAAGTAGGAGCCTAAAAGTTTATATTGTTGTGCAGTACTAATTCAGTGCAGGGCATGTCTGGGGTTTTTTTAAACCAAATGAAATATTTTGGAGGGAGGGGGGTGTGATCATGGCAGAGTGAGAGGGAACTCTGCAGCTTTAAAGAAGGAAACTAGGATTTGCTAAGAGAGGAAGGAAAGGAAGGAAAGAAAGGAAGGAGGGAAAGGAAGAAAGGAAAGGAAGGAAGGAAAGGAAGGAAGGAAGGAAGGAAAGGAAGGAAGGAAGTCTTTCACTCATCTCTCATGTGTCCCTTCCAACTCGGGATCTTCTATGATCTCTGTCTCGTTAATGTTGGGGTTTTTCTATCAAGTCCTTCTTCCTGATCTTTTTTCTTCCTGAGGGGTTTTTTTTTGGGGGGGAGGGGGGAAGGTTCATCAGTGCTCAGAGATGGAAGGCTCTGGAACACTCCCTAGGACCATAATCATCTTCCCAGACAGAGAAAAGCCAAGGGCAGCACACACCAGCTCCTGCAATTCCTTATTTCCCTGGCTATGCTGTTCCTACCACCAAATGCTGATGTGAAGGACATGGAAATGTTTCACTGAGCACAGTGACACTTCCAGTGACACTGACAACATTCACAGTGACTCCCAGTTGTTTAAGTCCAGAAAGAAATAGAGGAGCTATTTTGCTCATTCCCACCATAGTGATTTTAAAAAGGTTTTTCTCTAAAAAAGGATGGAGAGATGTATGGACAGAGAGCCAGAAGATGACAAGGAGAAGAGGCAACTCCCTTTCTATGTAAAGGATTGAGAATAAGAAAGGTCCCTATAAAATTTCTCCTCCCTGCCTTCTCTGTGTCTGTTTTCTCAGGTTTAATCTTTTGAACTGAATGTAGGACATGGCAATGATACGGAGATGAACTGAGAAGGCTCCTATTTTTTTTTTTTTTTAAGATGGCTTAAAAAGACTCCTCCTAATCACCAGGCTCAGTTAGAGCGGTCGTAAGAAATCAGCTCTACAAGTTTTCTTCAGGTATTACTAAAGTATCCCAAATAATCCTTCTGCAAAGATGTCAGCAGAACAAGGTGAGTCTGATGCTTCCTGAGGAAAGACTGGAGGTAGTGATGGGGTTGTGTTGGTCACTCACTCCAAGAATACTCCCAGAAGTTTGAATGAAGGGGTATAAAAGGCTGGGCTAAAGAACGAGGAGGGTGGACACTTACAGCACTCTGAAGTGACAGGATGCTACTCTGTGTGGGCAGACACCTGGAGCCTTCTGATGAGGTGTGGTGTTACTGTGTGGGCTGAAGCTTTCTGAAATTGTATGGTGATACTCTGTGTATCGTGGCTGTCTGGACTGTGGCATGTGCTGTGATAGCAAGGGGCTCTGTGAGTCATCCCAGTATTCAGTCTGGACATCAAAACAAAACAAATAGGGCAGAAAGGTAACAATCCTGCCTGTGGTTCCGTGCCTTGCAATGTCTGGTTCCATATCCCAGTGGCAGTCCCACTGTTCCCCTCTGTGATAACACATTGCTGTCTGCTCTTTGGGGTTTTAATTCCTAAGCCTTTAAACCCATGACTAACCCACCTCTTTAGTGTTTGGGCTCCTGTGTGGGAAAGAACTGATGAGTCAAAATGATTTTTTTAAGAGATAACGGTGGCCATGGAAACAGAGTGAAATTCAAACACTGGAAAGGTGGGAGTGCAGAGCCTGAAGAGCTCTTCAGAGAACCTGTGTTTTGTTTGGTTTAAAACTACTGGTAAATAGGAGCCACAATGAGGCAAGACTGGATTGAATATGTTGTGCAGTGCTATATCAATGGAGCAATTAATCTGTTTATAAATTACCACTGATTGCTGTTGATTCTTTCCCTGGTAACCTTAAATTAAACTCAAGTTTGCTACTAATCTGCTTTAACTAAAATAGCAATTAAATTGTGGGCAGATGAGAGATGAGTGCTTTCAGCTGTGGTTCAGTATTTTGTAGCCTCAGACACTCCCTTGTTCAAAGCTAACAACTCCAAATCCAGGAAGGGTTTTTGTTGGCTTTGCACTCAGGTAAGATCAAGGGTGTTGGGCTAATCCTGGAGACCCAAAGCTCTGCCTGTTTGCAGAAGGGGTAAATCACTGGGTATTAATAAAACATTGCTCACCCCAAGAAGCTCATTCCATGCTGGCCCAGAGGTCACCTCTGCATTGATTAGCAAAATATATTCTGAGACTGTGACTGAGGCCTTTGAGCTGATGTGAGTATTTTCCCCCAAAAGAGCACAAGGAGGCCTTTGGCTCACTGTTCAGCAAATCAATTATTTTCCAATGCACAGTCTGTACAGTTACTTAGAAGTGAAAGGTGTCTACTACCTGTCCCTCCTGCAATCCATTCCTTCCACAAATGATAAGGATTTGTTAGGGACAATCCTGCCATGGAGATCCTTGTCTCCAGAGAGTGCTTTAATGAGCACAGACCGATTTCCAAATCACAGCCACGGTGTTTGCACAGCTGCTTTTCTAACCAGGTATTCCAACCACATTTGGATGCAAAACCTTCCTAGTTGGCTAATGTTTGTATTTTGATCTTCAAAATATCCATCTTCACAAGTGGTTTGACCTGTGGGGAAAGTTTCACCTTCTAGGTGCTGATTCACAGTAGATGATGGTGTGGTCTGGTAGAATAATTTCTGGTTTCAGCTCAGTGAGGCTGATAATATCCATGACTTAGACAAGGTTTTGTTTTAGTTTCATTTTCATCTTTCCATGCAAAATTGTACTCCTTGAGAATGGAGACTTAGTGTGAAGACCTGACTAAAGCTCATGCCCATTCAGCTGCAGAGTCTGCAGAGGCTGAGTCCATAAATCCTGAGCAACCCACATGGGCAAATGTGGCTGATTCCCCAGGAACCTTGGGAATGTTTGACTGTTTGCAAGATTCCCAACCTATTCTATTTTCTCCAGTACCCAAGGATGTGAAGATCTTGAAAAATCAGGATAAAACTCATTTCTAGTCAGAACCAAGTCACAGGGAGCTCTTACCCAACATGTTCCTTTGCGTAGGAGCTTGGATCCGTTCCAGTGTTTTGTCAGCCAATATTTATGGTCTTCAACCCCTTCCCCATGGCAGCTGGCTGAAGTTTGAAAGCAATTACAAGTCTGGGCTGATGTTTGTCAGTTTGTAGGAGGGAGTAACTAAGTGCTAACCCTAACAACACTTCCCTTGCTGTGCCTGGAGGGCTCAGTTGGGAGCAGATCCTTTTCTCTGGGTGAAATTGCTCACCCAGTGTGAGCACCACGAGTTTGGGAGCAGTTCTGAGGTGGAAAGAAGCTCTCTTGCCCAACTTCTGCCTCATGTTTTCTTCTCCCAGAGTCTTTCAGAGAATCCAACTCTACCCTGTAAGTTTTCACCAAACCTTAGTTCTGAAATAGCAACTATAACACTGCCTTCTCTGAGAAATGTCCAAATAAATGTCTTTGCCCAGTATGTCTCACAAATGACCTCCTCACCAGGCACACAGCACTATTCCTGAATTTAGAACGGGGTTTCAAAGGAGTTTGCTATCACCCCTTCATTTCAGAAGTCATTTGGGTGATGTGTTTGACAGCCATGGCTGGATTTGGATGGTTAGACAGGTTGAGAATGTGTAGCAAACAACTTTTAACTTTTATTCTATTCACCTTCCCATGTCACTTTTTAGAATCACATTTTCTCTGTGTCAATATTTCTCCTCCATAAGCAGAGCTTGCCATGTAAGAGGAAGGAGCTGTTACTGCTTCACTGTGCAAAGCAACACTGATAAATAAATGCCAGAAATGCCTCATTTCAGCAAGCCTGGAGACTGAAGCCCTCTCCTTTGCAAAACACAGGTCCAGCTCATGTATGAGCAACAAAACATCTTTTGTTTCTTTCTTATGGCTCCTCATTCTTGAAATCAATATCAAATCAATAACAGAACAATCCTCTATCCTAATTCTCTATGACACCCTCTGCTCATTTCTCACAAGTTTTGGAGTGGCTCCTGGAATGGAAACAGTTCTAAATTGAGGATCTGCATTCAGGATTTCATCCTGACTTCATTTTTAGTGCCTCTGGAGCGATGGCAGTGTGAGAGCTGGTGGGTACCACTGCCTGCCCTGGTGAATCAGAAATTGCTCCTTTCTCTGACATCACCGTGTCATGGTCCTGGGAAAGAAACTAAGCATGATTGAAGGGTAGGAAAAAGCCTTGAAAAAAAAGAAATTACACTGGTTTGAGGTTAAATCCATTTGTAGTCCAAAGATGCCCTGGGACTGACTGTCCCTTGTAGCAAGATGTGGAGGGGAACAGTCACGCACAAATCTGGCAGACAGAGGAACCTTGAGATGGTTTGTGATAACCAGACTGAAAAGTAAGGGAGTGGGGCTGATGGAAGCTGGCCTGGAAACATGCAATCTAAAAATCCCATGTGATTCCAATAAGTTCCTTCTCCTGGCTGCATTCTTTACATGCCTCTTGATTCTGTGCTGCATACACAGCTCCACATGCTATACATAACTTATCCTGCAGCCTGAAATCATCCTACAAGGAAAAATGAGCCCCCAAGAAGCACTCACAGATGTAAAAGTGCAGTCTGTAGATTAAGGGCTTAGCACCAGGCTGCTGGGCCAGACCACCTCGCCTGGAAGCTGGGAAGCATTTGGTGATGTTTCAAGCTGTGTGCTTTTCTCTTCCCTTGTTATGACCCTAGAGCTTCACATCTGGACCCCAGAGCACCTCTGGATGCCTGTTTGTGTCCCACTGAGGAACATATTTTTCACAGCTTTATTAAGAACTCCTGCAGTGGACTGAAAGCAAGGAGTTGGTGTTTTATGGTAGAGCTGACAAGAACTTCACACGTTTTTTGGAGGTGTTTTTAGCCCAGGCAGTTTTTTTTTTTTTTTTCTGGTGACTCCTGAATGCACCCACCAAGGACTGCAGGTATGGGAATCCTTGTGAGCCCCAAACATGCCCTCTGACAGGCTCCCTCACACCCCAGGGCTGCCCCCCAGCCAGTGCTCCAGGTGGGGAATAACATGGGTGAGGGGTGAGGTCATGTGCTTCAGTGCTTCACAGAACTTTTAAAGGGCTGGAGGATCACATGAGTAATGAATTGTTAAAAATGGTTCATGTCAAGAGGTCGCTGCTGCCTCTGCTGCTGCTGCAGGGTGTGCCAGTGACTCAAGGAAAAGGCAAAAGGCTGATTTCTCTGAGCGAGCAGTGACTCATTGACATCTGCCTTTTTCTGTTTATCCCTGTGAATTCTCTCATTGACTTGCAGATTTTCCTTTCCATTTTCTTTTACAGTAAGACTGTTACTGTGTCGGTCTAATTTTGCTCCTTCTATAGGCAACTTTTTCCAATGCCCTCCTCCACGTCTTCCCTGGGAAGGATTTGCTGCTGGAAATCCTTTTCAGAGAGACTCTCTGAAGCCAGCCTGTCTGGGAGCACTGCTGCAGTGCCATCCTTCAGCACCAAAGTGCAAAGCATTTCACAGACAGCTTTTCTTAGAGGTATTTGGAAAGTGGGGCCTGTGGGAGAGGTAAATCTGAAGGAACTGAGCTTCTCTACACCTCTGTCTCTCCCTGGAAGGAGGTTTCCAGCCAAGCTGTCCAGCTCTGAGTGCTGCTGATGTTGTCAATTTGGTCAGATCTATCTTTAGCTTCCCCCTCTGCAGAAATCAGTTGGTTTTCATGTTTTATCAAAACACCCTGACTCAAGTCAAGCCTGTGATTTTGGGTTTGTGCTCTTGGCTGCCAGCAGGGTGGGTTTCTTTAATGACAATTTTGGGTACACACGGTTGTGCTGTGGTGTTTTCCCCTTCCAAAAAATGCTGTGTGCAAGTGCTGGCAATGTTTCAGGGCTGACAAGGCAGTGTCTCTCCTTCCTCTGTGCCACTGTGGCCCAAATTATGGTGGGCAGTTCTCAGAAATCAAACTGCTCCAAGTCTGGGCACTGGTAGGGGTCACGCTCCCTAGGGCAGCTCCAAAAGCTTTCATTTACACTTTTTTAGTGCTGATGTTCGTCATGAAATCGGCAGAAAGGGTTTAGAGGATAGAACTGAAGCTTTAACTCAACTGTCTAATGTATAAAGGATCCCAGTCTGCATCCCCAGCACTTTCTGGACTCTAAGCTCCATGCAACTCAACTTTTCCAGACTCTTTTACATTCCTTCACTCCCTCTTGTCTTGGTTGACTTTGGCCAGGAACTCTCTTCACTTCCAGTTCCTTCATTTCAGATCCAAACCTCAGGCAGAGCTTTAAATGTTTTCTTAGAGATGCTTATAGTTGTGACCACAACAAGGAAATCATGATCTCCACTTAAATAATAAGAATCTGACAATTCATCTCTATATTTTTAGACACCACAATGTAGCAAAAATTTCTGTGGGTAGGGGGCAGGAAGGGATTGTAGGGAAATGGAAGGCATGAAAGTCACAACCAGAGAGGAGTTTAAGCACATCCTGTCCAGTGATTTTTTTTTTCTTATTCTCACAATAAAAGGAGAGATTTGTTAATTTTTGATGATGGTTTGTGACTCAGTAATCGGTGCAGTTTACCCTCAGAACTGATGTTCTTTTTTTTTTTTTTCCAGGGTCCTTTTGCCCCCTGCTCTCACACCCATCCAAGTCTCCTCTGTATGGGGACCACGCTGTAGTTTTGGGAAGAGCAGGACAGCAACAGCACAGTTTCTGTCTGGGAGGCAGAACCTGACCCAAAATTTCCAGGGAAAAGGAATAACTTAAACTGTGGTTCACGCTGCCATGATGCTTTCTTCCTTTCATTGAATGTTCTGAGCATGTTATAAAATAGTTTTAGGATGTCTTGGTTATTCAACACACTCACAGTTGAATCCATAAAAGAGAAGTGAGAGTGGGGCACAGCAAAGCCTTGTGATCTCAAAGACATATTTTTCAAATGTCGTAGAGCCATAGAATTGTTTAGGTTGGAAAAGACCATCGAGATCATCAAATCCAACCATTCCCCCAGCACTGCCAAGTCCTCCACTAATCCATGTCCCCAGAGCAACATCTCCATGGCTTTCAAGTACCTCCAGGGATGGTGACTCAAACACTTCCCCAGGCAGCCTCTTCCAGAGTGGGACACTCCTTTTGGTGAAGATGTTTTTCCTACTCTAATCCAGGGACTGGCTGTTGCTTGGTGAGATTTGAGGCTGTGTGTCTTGGTTTGAAAAGACAGGTGTTTGCTAAAGAAGGCAGGAGCCTCCCCTGAAATGGAAAATGTAAACCCCCTCCCTCTGAATTATTATAATTTTGAAATTAAGGGGCTCTCGGGTAAAGATATGAGAGTAGGAACAACAGTTCTTTACTAGGAAAATTAAAAATTAAAATGCAGTAATACAAAACACCACTGCCAGAGTGAGAGCAGGCCCTGGCAGGCTGTGGGTCAGGGTGTGGCAGCAGTGCCATTCCATGGGGGCTCAGCCCTCCTGCAGTGCCAGCTGTGCTTCTGCTGGGGCAGGATCCTGGACAAGGCTGGAGTTTTCCTCTGGAGCTCCAGGGCTGCTGGAGATGGGCCTGGGCTCCCTCTGGGAATGCAGTGGGGCAGAAAGCTGCTCCTCTGGGAATGCAGTGGGGCAGAAAGCTGCTCCTCTGGGAATGCAGTGGGGCAGAAAGCTGCTCCTCTGGGAATGCAGTGGGGCAGAAAGCTGCTCCTCTGGGAATGCAGTGGGCAAAGGCTGCTGTGCTGTTCCAAGGTCAGATTGGATCCAGGTAGGAATGCTTGGCTCCTGCCCTGGGCAGAGCCTCTCCCCATGGGATGCTGGAATTTTCTCAGCCATGCAGGGACACTCAGTGGCCATGAACAGCAGAGATCTCCTGGAGGGAGGATTGGCTGTGGGAGAGATAAAGAAAAGTGCCCAATGCACCGAGGAGAACTGCCCCAGCTCTGAAAGACAGAATAGAACACACACCCCCAGCCACATCTTGTAACCTGACACTGTGGCATTTAGCTGTATCTACACGGCAGCACCCACTGGCTGCGGGGTAGAGACCTCCAGGAAATGCCTCCAGTTATCCCAGACACACACCCATGGGAATGCACTGGCTGTTTGTCAGGGCAACTCTTTTTACCAAAGCTAAAATAACCTTGGTGTTGCTCACCTACATTAACCACATAATGAGGATATGCCTGTACAGATGAAAATATTGTGAAAATATTGAAAACATTGCAATTCTGTTTGAGTCAAAAATCACTCTGGAATACACTTAGAATCATGTGGTGCTGGTCTTTGTCCTGCTGTTTTCATCATCCTCAGCCTAAGATGTGAAAAGAAAGGATTTTCCCACTGCAAGTCACCTCATCCCTGTGGTGGAAGGTGGAATGTCCTGCTTGAAACCTTTAGAAGTACACATAGATTGAAGCAATGACCAAACAAATTATCCTATACAGCCAGGAATTCATAGAAGTTTCAAAAGGATAGAAAACTTAACCAGCATGCCTGATTTCCAGTGATATTCTGGAACTTAATTCCTGTACACTCAAATAAATATTTGGTCTTACTGATCCAGGAAGGTCAAAAAATCAGCTTCTGACACTCTGCAGGCATCAGCTGCAGCTCTGTGGAGCCCTCTTTTTGTTCCAGAGTGGGGCTGTTATTTACTTGAATGCTCCTCAAATGAGATACACCTGCTTTTCCTGGACTCCTCCCAGGGCCTTGGTACAGATGGGAAAATTCATCTTCCATCTGCTGACTTCTGCTGCAGGTTTGTTTCTGCTCTTTAAGGCCTCTCTCTCAAACTCACAGCACCAGAGAAAGACCTGCTTGACCAAAATGTTCAGTAAGTGGTTCTGAGGAGGGGAAGTTGAGGAAATCCCAAAGAAATGGTTTGGTTCTTCCCAGCAGGGAATACTGGATGCACTCCTGGGCTCACCCTGTGAGCGCTGCTGCCTCCAAACCAAGGCTTACATAAAACTTCCAAGGAGAATTAATTAATCCTCTGCTCTGAACGACTTGTTTTGCTTCAGGAAAGATGACAACATCACCCAGAAATGTCCTCTGAGCTGGTCCCAGGGATGAGCTGCTGGAAGGAATCAAACATTTACAGCTCCAGAGGGACAGAGAGGTTTGTGCAGGGTGAGAGCTGCAAACACTGCAGGCATTGCACACCCCTGAAACCAGGGCACGTGTTTATGGGGGATTAAGGATTTAAACAAGGAGTTTGTGCAGGAAAAACCTGATGGGCCAAGGTTTTGCCTGGAGTAAAGCAGGGTTGTTGTGCTGGAATCCCTCCCTGATGGCTCAGGGTTCAAGGGCTGGTCCAAGGGCAAGGGGTGAACAGACCAGGTCCAGGGATCTGGGATAGATAATCCAGCTCTCTGTTCATACAAATCTCCTGCAAATGTTTTCACACCTTTTTGAGGTGACAAAAACAAAGCTGGGAAACCCAAACTTTATTTTTTAAAACAATTATTATTTACTTTTTTAATTCTTGGATTTTTCCATGTGCCCAAATAACCTGATTGATTCACAAAGGTACCTATAACTCTTCCAACTGCAGCAGTGGGAAGCACCTGGAATGTCAGAGATACCCACAAGTGAAATAAAAAAAGCCATACTCAATCAAGCAAGGCAGTTAAAGCAAATTAAACATGGAAAAAAGCAAAGATTAATTTAAAAGTCGCTGGCTGGGATTTGGAGAATATTTGTACTTCCCCAGTAAACACTTCAATAGACTTGGACCCAGAGTGTTCCTAGGCACTAGCCAAGCTGCCACAGTCTTTTTTAGTTTCCAGGATCCATCTCCTTTGCAGCTAATCCAGAATGTATTCCTTGCTTTCCTGACAGCTCCATCACCTTTGGACTCTGAGTCTGTGGTTGCCATGTGTGCACATTTTCAACTTTCAGCAGAAGCACCAGGATTTGATATAATGCAGGAGGAGACACTTTTAATAAGATCCTTAATTGAGGCCTGTCCCTGTCAAGGCAACGTGAAAACAGATGCTAAGATTCCCCTGCTTCTTTCTAAAATCCTGAATCATCTAAAATCCTGAAAGCCATTTTAACCAGGAAACATTTTTTTTCTTCCAAAGAAAATAAAAAATAAAAGATAACTTTCTTAGCTGATTGACTGTGAAAATAGGGATAGAACTGAGTAATAAAACTTGGTGCAATCTTTCAAATATGAGCCAAATGCATCAAATAGGGACTTATCTTTTCAGTAATCTAAACCCTACAGCTTCTCTCTGTTAATCTAGTCCAATGTCAAAGGTAGCCAAGCTTGGTTTAGCTCATTTTAGGTATTTTCTAAAACTTGGCTAGACTGCAAATGCTATGTGTAGGCAAATCAAGATCTGACAGCCAAGACAATGCCAACTACTTAGTTTTAGTCTGATTAAACCTCTCTGCCCATGTCTGTCACCCTGTGCCTGGTGTGAACGACATCAAATAACCTGCATGTTGTTATGGTGTTGCTGGAATTCAGGCTTTGAAATGCTGCAAGTCACATTGTGTTTGCACACATTTTGAGCATCCAGGGATCTGAAAAACTCATTTCGCTCTCTTCTGCCTGGAAGGTCTCAAAACTCCTTTGGCTTTTGTCTTTGGAAGGGTTTTAAGTCACTGTGAACTCAGCAGAGGCTGAGGGACATCTCTGCCCTGGGTGTCTCTGTCACTCCTTGCTCAGCCTGCCCACCTGGGTTCATCTCTGAGCTGGAGAGAGGTGCTGGACAGGGGTCCTGGGGTGGCTCTGAGAGGGAATCCAAGAAGTAGCAGAGGGACTCTTTTTTTTCTCTAAAAAGAAATCAAATTACACTGATAATGTGGCCTGCTGCCCAGGAGTAACTTCCCAAATCTCTGTATTTAACCTGATCTTTTTTTTTCCTAGCAAATTATCACTGGAAAGTCACTGGTTCTGTGAGGAAATTAATTTTGGTGTAGAATGGAACAGGAGCTCAAGGTACAGTTTCCTTCTCTCTGAGGAGGGTGAGTCAAAATCCAGGTTCTCCTCCTCTTTTCACAGGTAATGTTGTATCACAGAATCATTTAAGTTGGAAAGGACCTTTAAAATCAACATATCCAGCTGGCGAGGCTCATCTTAACTCTACAAATTCTATTCTCTCCTGGCAAGGCCTGATGGAGCCTGTATAAACTGGAGTCTTTGAGTCTATAAACCACAAAATATCTCCCAGAACCATATAAATCACATACTTAAAGACCAATAGTCATAACCAGACCATGGTTATGTCTGTGGAAGAACTGAAACGTGAGGTTCATACTGCACAATCCAACTGGTCACAAACAGACCTCACCTCCCTGGAATTATACAGCTGAGCTCATGTAGAAGTTGAGGCAGCATCAAAATTCAGGTCTGGACCTGAAATCCCACCTGGCCTTCCATGTGCTTTGGAGTCCCTGCAGCACCAGGTGCTCTGGGGCTGGATTTAGGCAGGAAAGTGGCCCAGTTGCCTGACTGTGGTCCCTGTGAGCCTCTGGGCACAGAGTCCCCCAGTGCTGTGACAGCCCAGCCTTCAGCTGCCACCTCAGTCTCTCCTTCAGCACACTGGCTTTGATTCACACCACTGGCACTGCAGAAAACACATTCAAACCTCACCACAATGATTTGTTCTCCTTCATTCAGTCTTGTTTTTACCAGTTTTACCAGTGCCAAGCAGGACCAGCCCTCTGAAGACTTCCTTTGGAAGCCTTTTGATTGTGAGCATTGGGTGTCCCCTCCAGAGCTGCCCACGGAGCACCACACGGGGCCAGCCCTGCCAAAACCCTCTGAGAAACTGCTCTTCCCTTCCCTCACTCCCCACACTGCCTTTTGTGGCTCACTGTTTAGAGATCTGCAGGGAAGAACAGATGGAATAAATCGTCTGCTGGTAGCCGAGTGACGGAACCACTTCTGGGAAAGGCCGCGTCTCTCTCTGCTGGGTCTGTGTGTGAGGTGCCCAGGAGTCACTCTGGTGTCAGGAGCAATTTGCTCTGCAAAGTGCCGTAAATCTCGGGGTCTGCTGTGCTTCCGGGAAGGCTCCCCAGCAGAGAGGCCGGGGTTCTGCTCACAGGGAGTTTCCAGCCAGCTCTCCTGCCATCCAGCACCCGGTGGAGCAGCCAGGAATGAGGCCAGCCCCACCATCCATAGATCACTTCTGCGGATGTGGAAAACAAGCAGGGGGAAAAAGGGGGAGGCACACATTAAATCTCACAAGTACCATTTTGTTTTCCCTTCCTCCTTCTCTTCCACCCTCCTCCCCTCTCCTCCTTCTAACCCCCTGCTTTTTTTTTTTTTTTTTTCAGTAGCTGATGGGGGTGGTAAAATTCCAGGGGGCCAAGACAAACTGTTAAACACTGTGATTTCTAATGGTTCCTCTTGAAAATTGCTGACAGATGCTGGTCCTGAGAGCAGAACAGCAGAAGCTGCCAGCATGAGGCGTGGGGCCAGCCATTGATTCCCTCCTCTAACACTGAAATCTAAATCTATGCTAACTCTCCAGGCAGACACCATGTGCCACTTTTCTCAGAGTTTCTCCTTGTCTTCCCTCTTTTTTCCTATTCCCTTTCCTCCTTCACCAGACTTTACCCTTTCCTCTCCATTTCGTAATTTTAGTTCATAACTTTTTGTGTCCTCCCCTGGCCCCTTCCTTCCTTCCTTCCCTGTTCCCTTTTGCTGTCTTGCTCCTGGACTCCATGGATGCTTGCCCAGCTACGACTTAGAGAAAGAGGAGTGCAGGAATTTGACTGATGCAGCAAGTTTCTCTCTTCTTTTTGGAACCTCCAACTCACAAGACAGCTTATTTGTGTCTCAAAACACTAGCTGGATAAAGCCAAGGAGGGAGATGGGATGGGGTTGGGGTCAGTCAGGGTCTTGCAGGAGGAGACGGAGGGATGCTGCCAGCTCAGGGCAGGAATGTGTTCTGATTCCAGCCAGACGTGGAGCTGTGTTTGTGCACTCTGTGCATCCATAATGTGCCCCAGCACCTGACACAGCAGTCTGGGCTTTTTCCTCACCTAATACCAGCTCCTTGTGACAGAATATCCCCAAGTGGAAGTGTTGCAAAGGAGGACATTAGCCACGGTTTCGGTTTTGCTGGTGAAGCTTGGAAAAGCACTGAAACAGTCCCAGACATTGTCAGGAGTTTAAGGGACAATAACAGGCCCGGGGCTGTGGAGGAGGGGAGGTGTTTGTCCCTAGAAAGGTTCAGGACATTCGGATGGAATTGGGAACGGCTGTTCTGCAAGGCACACATTTCTGGCATTGTGCAGGGTTCAGTCCCCAGGTCACCTCTCTTTTGCTGTGGCTGCTGTGAGAGGGGAAGCACCAGAGGTGCAGGGAGGAGTACCCAGAGCTGGGTCTGAGGTCTTAAGTTCAGATAAATGGGCACAGTCAGGGGACCAAATCTGCTTTCTTTGGTTTTCTGTATGAGTGTGATCGCTGTGGTGTGGGTGATTGTGTTGGGCATGGGCGGAAAATCCTCACTGAGAAGATGCTGCAGCACTGAGCAGGTCAGAGGTTGTGCCACCGCTGTCCCCAGGGCTCAGCCTTGGCTGCCCTGACCTAGTTCTGGCAATAATCCAACAGCTGAATGGGAGCTCGGATCAAGAACCTTCACAAATCCTTTCCACCCACCCCTCCTGTGATGGCCAGTGCCAGCTGGCCAGGCCAGGGTGCAGACACCAGGAGGCAGAGCTCTTTCCCTGAAAAGTGAGTATCAGCACTGAGGTACCCAGCAGGGGTATCCCTGCTCCAACAACCTCATCATAACACCAGTGATGGCTATTCTTTATCTTTGATCTTCAGCAGCACTGACCATAAACCTCCAGGTAGCTCTGGGCTAGAAGTGACCCACTCAGAGCTGTGCTGCTCCTCCAGGCCTTCCTCTCACCAGCAATTCATGCATGGAAAGCCATTTTATCCCCTTTCCTGCCTGCAAGGCACGCCAGTGTCTCCCCTCCTGCTTCTCCAGCAAACAAATGTCGCAGACCCAGCTGTGCCAGAGATGTGAATGCCCAGCTCCTCGGCTGGCAGCATTAATGGGCAGGCTTGGAGTGTTTCTCTGTCTCATTAGCAGCTGTCAGCACCACTAAGGGAATGCCTCTCCCTCTGACCGGCAGCCACGGGAGATTAATGGGTGTGATCCTACAGGAACTATTTCTTCTGGCTGCTGATGGGCCGCAATTAGCACCTCCATCTCTAAGCTGGTACTTGCTTTCTCATTAATACAATAATTACGAAGATTTCCTCATCCTCGGGGAGCTGTGTGAGGGAGGCCGTGGTGATGGATGGGCTGAGCAGAGGCAGAGCCCTGCAGATACTGCATCCCTCATGTCACCACTCCCTTACTGGTGATGGCTCTAAGGCACCACGAGCACTCAGTTCAGGCAGGGAGCTCTCGGCACCTCCCAACGTCCAGAGCCTCCAAAGGAGAGAGAGCCAAAGCAGCCAAGGAGGAGTTGGAGCATAAACATCCACATGATTGGCTCTGCATCCTCTCCTGGAGTACTATAACCAAGTTTTAAAAGAGAATCTCATCTCCAAAATGGGGATGTACAACACTAAATATCCTCATGTCTCAGGATACCAAAACATGAGAGACAGCAGATGCTGCACAGTGTGTCCTGTTGTTGGAGGACACTGTGGAATCCAGAATTATCTCATCTTCATCTTACCCAGGCAGGCTATGGATGCCCCAGCCCCAAAATTGTCCAAGGCCAGGCTGGATGGGGCCGTGAGCAGCCTGATCTGGTGATCTCCCTGCCCCTGCCTGGGGCTGGAAGGGGGTGATCTTTATGGATCCTTCCAACCCAAACCCTTCTGTGATTCACAATTGCATCTACACCATCACCACTGTGGAAGTTCTGCATTTTTAACAGGGAAAATGTGAGAGGAGAAGCAGCTGCACAGGGACATCCCCAGGAGTGGTTGAACAAAGAAATTCAAGCAACTGACTCGCTGACTTGAGTTTGTTTTCAGTACAGACTTCCAGCAGGGGAGAGCCTGCCATTTTGCCTTTTCCTGTGAGTGGAGTATCAATCTCTCCCAGTTTCATGGGGACCACGTTCATCCTGTCACATGATGCAGAAAAAGCAGGAAAACTTGTGTATGCTCTGGGTGAGCGTTGTTTGTGCTTCGGTGCTGTGTTACCTGTGGCAGGTGTGGGTATGGTGTTATTCTCTCTTCTGTAGAAAATGTAACTTTTTGAGATCACTCAGACTGTGGCAGTCACAGATATTTCACTCAAAACCAGAAGGAATTCTGTTGCTTCAACTCACAGGCTCCCAGACACAGATGGACAGTTAATAGCTAATGACAGGAACATGATTTGAGTCTTC
The DNA here is from genome assembly GCF_026979565.1 of Vidua chalybeata. Taxonomy (NCBI): domain Eukaryota; kingdom Metazoa; phylum Chordata; class Aves; order Passeriformes; family Viduidae; genus Vidua; species Vidua chalybeata. The sequence continues at coordinate 8,362,915 of NC_071550.1, read as the reverse complement.
CAGCTCTTAAAATCCAAGTGCTACACAGAGACTGAAAGCACTTGCCTTGCCTGTAAGACATGATGAAAACATATCAGTTGAGTAATTTAATTCAGTAGGAACAGGAGTGAAATAGCAGTGAATAGACAAAGAAATTCATTGCACTTTGATATTTTTGGCAAAATACAGAGTGTGCGTAATTGTGTTTTTCATTGCTGAGTTCACTGCCCAATCATAATGAATAAATAATCTAAGAGAAAGTGAAGCATGGTTATATGTTTCTCTAAATGTCCCTGTTGCTGCTATTTATTATTTATAGTGTGGTAACACCTAAAAATCCCTTCAGGAAATGCAGTTCTGTTATTTCAGGCACTGTACCCACCCAGAATGTCTGACACACTTTGTGTTGACACCTTAGGACCTGAGGAGTTCTTGGGCTGGGACAATGATTATTCTCCTTTTGATGCCTTTTTTGAGGCTACCCAAAAACAGAAGCCAGGCAAAATTAAGGGAATAAAAAGCAGTTCTATTTATTGAAGGCCCTTCAGGTACATTTCAGGCAGACAGAGCCCCCCAGGGGCTACACCCAGAATGGACAATGGGTCACGGGTTTCACACTTTTGTAAGTTTGGCCCATTTGCATATTGGGGGTTCATCTGCCAATTCCAGCTTCAGCTAATGAAGTCATTGACCCCAGGTTTGCTCCCCCCAAGTCACTTTTGTTTCCATCTCTGGGGGCCTGAGGCAGTGAGGTGTCCTTGATTGCCAGGCCTGGAGAGGAATTGTTGTGTCTGCCCAAACTGGGAAAGCAGCAGCTCCCACTGTGTGTGGAGTTTAGAGTTCTACACTAAAGAACTGCAGGGTTACCAATATATGGAAAATAGAAAAGCTCAAATCCTAAGGGATCACCTTCACCTCAGATATCAGAGCAGTGGTCTCTGTGCTGGGAATGCTCCCTGTGAGCATGTTCTGTGCCTGGCCATGGGATGTGGGGTTTGCATGTGCACAGAGGCCAGAAACTGCTGAATATCCTGCATCAACTACAGGTGACACAAGTTCCAGATCCTCGTCTGAGGCTGAATTTTCCAGGCACAAAGAGGACGATCGAAATACGAAGAGAAAATGTAACCCTGAAAAGGAAGTCTCTTGGGGTAGATGTGATATCTGTGGGGATTTTATTTTCCTACTGCTCTGAGTCTCAGCCAAGAGCTGTGCAGAATTCACAGAGTCCACCTGGGGAGCTCCTACAGGAGGAGGAACAACATCATGGTGTCTTTTCTTTGGAGTGTTTTGTTTCCTGCCTGGAGATGCTCCCATGGCAAACCAAGCTGTGATGGGAGAGGGATGGGGAAGAAAGACATAAATAACCATGGTTATTTATTAAAATGGTTATCCACTGAAAGGTCCAGAATGCATCAATAACCATGGCAGGGCCTCTACAGAGCCAAATTACTTTGACATGGGAAGAAGAATGGGGTGAAAAAACCCTTATAGGTTAAACTCCAGGAGATTGTCTGTGCTAAGGATGACCCATTATGAACAAGACTTGTCAAAAATAAATCCCTTCCTTCTCATGCAGGATTGAAAACACATTGGCTGCTAAAGGAGAGAGAGCCAAAATGTTTTCAGTACCTATTATAGAAAATGTAGGAGACCCCCAAGCAAGATATTTCTGTTCAAGAGGAAGGGAAAGGTTTGGCTTTTGCTCACCCAGCAATCAGGCAGCTCTGCAGGTGGAGGGTACCTGGCAAGAACTCCTTGCTGGCATCTGTTGGGAGCCACCACTGTCCCCAGAGCTCACATTGCTGTCTTGCACCAAAGCAGGGCCCGCACAGAGATCCTGGATGCTTTGGGTGAGAAACCCCACGGGTGAGATCAGCAGCTGCCTGGGGCTCCTGCCTTGGACCCGATTTCTGCACCTGTAGGAATGAACAGGCAGCTCCCTGCCACTGAGCAGCCCTGAGCGTGTGCTCAAGTGTGTCTAGACATCCTGCCCTCCCTCCTCTCCCCCAGATTTCCCTGGCTAACCCCGCTGCCTTTGTTCCCAGCTCCAGATGGAAGAGGAAGTGTTGAAAGGCAGCCCCGAGGAAATGGTGTTAATGTCACTCACACCCCGATTATGTCACAGCATCTGTTTGGTGCCCAGCAATAAACTGTTGCAGCAATAAACTGCATTTCTTGTCCCCCTTGGGGGCCTGTAAGGCACAGCTCAGAGCATTCCCAGCCTCGGGCTTGGGTTTCTCCACATGGAAACTGGAGCTGGAAGGGCTGAGCAGGGTCAAGGCTGGGTTCCTCACAGAGTGGGAGCTTTGCCAGTGTTCACACTCAGAGCCAGGAGCGTTCCTGGATCCTGCAGCACTGCCTGGATTATTAACCACAGCCCCATAAACCTGTTTGTTGCATCAAACACCTTCTGAATTCACACCTGAGTCATGGTGAGGGAGTTAAAAATCCAGTGGAGTGATATGAGAGGGATTCCTCAGGTCTCTGGGTTGCAGGACAGTTTGGATGAAGCTTGCAGAGGCGAACTCTGTGTGGTCCTACTTGGTTTTGGTGCTGATGAGGTTTTTAACATTCCAATGAAATACTGAAAAAAACCCCACCTCAATATTTTAAAGGTAAACAAAGCAAGCCCAGAAAAAAAAAAAAAAAGAAAAAAAAAAAGTTTTACATAAAAATTTATATTTCCCTCTTTTTAGTGATCTCTTTTAATGGCTATCTCACATAAACACTGTGGCTCATGATCTCCACTTAATTTATCAGGCATTTTGATCAGTAACCTAAAATCCCACAAACACCCTTGGGTTGTTTCCTTTCTTTTCTAGAGCTGGCAGGTGAAGGGGCTGTTTCACTGTCGTGGTGCTTGCAAAGAGCCTGTTCAATTCTAGATTTCACTGGAGATTTAGGTGACTTCAGTAATGCTCAGACAATATTTCAGTGCTGAGCTGAGGTGGATTTCCATGGGAATGAGGTGTTTAAATTCCTTACAAGGAAGCAAATTGCAGGATGATGCCTGGCCTCATGTGCTGTAACAGGAGAGTGGTTGAGGAAACCTTTGTGGGTCACCTTCCTCTGAGGGTCACAGATCAGCCAACACAGCAATTTCTTGATGTGTCTGAGCCCTTAGACTGGTTATTTCTCTGATTCCTATTGAAAAAAAAAATTAAGATTTCCTATTATTTCCTCAGAATTAAGATGAAGTTCATAAGTTTGACCTACATTAAAGAAAAAGAGGGATATATACCAAGTGCCAGTAATGCAACACCAAAGAGGTTGTGTGATTTATTTTGTGTGACTTGGTGCTAAAAGGTGGGCCCACGTGTTCATCTGGAGAGAAAAGCTTTCCTTGTTCATAATTAGTAATTTTCTGAAGATTATCAGATCTGCCTAGCACCTTTTGGAAATAGATGAATAATTATTCATTAGACTACCAGATCTGCCTACCACCTTTTGGAGATGGATGAATAATTCCCTTAGAGGATGAGAAGACAAGTGATTTATGTTTGCTGTTTCCCTCTTACACCTTGTTCTGTGCTGCATTGGTAAAGGTTTAGAAAAGTGAGTGATGCCCTCAGCAATCAGCCACAGCTCCTGGAAAGGCTCAGCTTTGGGTAGTCCAGCTTTTCCCACATTCCTGCTTTCAAAGAGCCCCATGGGGAGGCAGCAGCTGTGGCTTCCCCACACCTTTCAGGAGGAGCTGGGGGTTCCTTACTGGGGCAGCCGGGGAAGGTGAATCCAAGGAGTAACCAAATGCAGAGCTCAGAGGGGCAGAAAGGGGGTGTGGGGTGAACCAGGCCATGGGGGAGGTTTGTTTGTCATTTTTGGGGCAGCACAGAGGTGCCTCAGGTGTAGTAGGCAAAGGCGAGATGCTGCAGGACAGAGGCACAGTGATAGACCAGGTGGGGAATATATTTCAGAATTAGAGACTGTTTGTGTCCTCCTTGCATCACAGGCAGGGCTTCAATCTGTCTGAACAGGCCCTGCTTTGAAGAAATTATCCTAAAGACTTGTAATTGTCAGAGTAATTGTCTTGTAATTGTGCCAGAGGCAGCCAGGAGCTGCCCCTGGATCCCTGGAAGTCTCCAAGGGGCTTGGAGCACCCTGGGACAGTGGAAGGTGTCCCTGCCCATGGCAGGGGTGGAACTAAAGGATCTTTGAGGTCCCTTCCACCACAAACCATTCTGTGATTGTACAATTCAGAGCCTTTCAATCACAGCCCATCCACCCTTTGACAGCACCTCTGGGTCTTCGCACACAATTCCCCCAACCATCAGGATTCTCCCTTTTGTTATTCCTCTTGAAAAACCCTCCTCGTTTCCCTTGTGTGTCTGAGGCAGAGCTGGGGACCAGGACAAGCTGTGATGGCTGTGGGGACCATGCCGGCTAGTGCCTGCTGCACGAAATGCACTCCTTCCCTCGCAGCTGCATCCTTCCCCTCCCTCCTCCCCTTTCCCACTGCCCCGCGCTGCCGTGCAATTAGACAGGGGAAAATTAACCAGTAAATCACGGGAATTAAGGATGTCTCCAGAGCAGATGGATCCTATTAAGCCGCACTTTCTGAGCCTGCAGTAGTGTTCCAGCGCCTGGGACAAAGTTTGGAGTAGCTGGATTTGCAGGCGTGTGTTGATGTGGCAGTCGCACAGGGCATGGCAAGTGCCAGACCAAGCCTAGGAAAGAGAGAACATATTTTATTTCATCTTCAGATTAGGAGTAAATCCGTTTAGACAGACAGATCAAAAGATTACGCCCAGATTGAGAGCACAACAAAACAAAACTGACAAAATCCCCAAGTCACCTTTTTTCTGTCCCCACAGCTTTTGACAGTCTCTGTAAATAAAAAAACAACCACTTTTCCAGCCCCTGTATAATCAGAAAGTGCCAAAGTGCTGGATGCCTCTGGGAAGATCCTTTGGAGGTTCTGTGGTTTTTCAGCTGCCAATCATTTTTCTGAGTCTCCTTAGGGCTCACAGTTTTGGGTCAGTTGGATCGCTTGAACATGGTGCTGTGCTGCTGCTGCCTTGGGAAGGCTTCCCTAGGACAGAGACTGGGCAGAGCTAAAGAATAAAGCAGGGATTTGTTCAAAGGCCTCCATGGATCCACCTTGGGCAGCAGCAGAGCCCAGCCAGGGCTGCACCCAAGAGGAACCAAAATGGTCCCAAAATGCACGAGCGCTCCCGGGGGCTCTCACTGGGATCAGCTCTGCTCCATTTGCACCTTGCAGTTCATTGTCCCATTCCAGCTTTAGCCCAGGCACTCCCATCCTGCTTGTTTTTCTCTCTCCAGCCCACGCTGTTTGTGCTCCTGGGCCTGAGCTTTGGATCATTTGTCCTTGGTGCCCAGCTGGAGCAGGAATTGTTTTGTCTCCCTGCTCTGTGCACAGAGCTCACCATCCCCTCATGTGAAGCCCAGACCCACAGACTAAAGCAGCTCAGAATGTGAAAAATAGAAAAGCTAAAACCTGAGGCATCACTGCCCATCCACAATACAATGACACTGTTATATCAGTTCATCTCAGTTTTAGAGCAGTTATAGCCACTTTAATAATAGCTCATCCCCTTTGATAACAATTTATACCCACTCCTGACAGAATGGGAATGCATTCACTCCTGGATAAATTTGAAAAAATCCCAAAGAAATAATGGGATCCAAAATGTTAATCAAGTGGAGAATTCACAGAATTCACAGAATTCACAGAATTCACAGAATCACTGGGTTGGAAGAGACCTTAAAGATCATCGAGTCCAACCCAGCCCCAACACTTCAACTAAACCCTGGCACCCAGTGCAACAATTCCTTAATTTCATTCTGTAGTTCTTAACTGGGGAAACCTCTCCTTAAATAAATCCCCTGTGAGTCAGTAGAAGGTGTCTCTGCCCATGGCAGGGGGTGGAATGAGGTGATCCCTAAGGTCCCTCCAACCCAAACTGTTCCAAGATTCTATGAAGCATCTGTCCTGCAGCACAAGGCCATGGAGACGAGCACAGAGGGCTTTGGGCAGGGCTGGTGGTGCTCTCTCTGCTGCTGTGTGTGCTCCCAGAATTACTGTTTGTTCCTCTGTTTGTTTGGATATTTCAGCCCAGCCCTCAGGGCTTGCTCAGCCTCGCACAGCAGCTCATCCATTGTACAACAATTTTTAGCCTCAGCTGGAAGACAAGTCCAAGAGCTGAATCAGAAGGAGGAAAGTAATGCTCAGAGAATAACTCAGGGAATGCTGGACATGCCAGAGATCAGAGGGAGCTCCACAAGAGTTTAAGAAGCACAGAAGACATGACAGCTCTGGATAGCAGAATTTCAAATAACCTTTCTGGCAAAAAGCAGCTGTCAAAACTCTTCAGCACACATTTTAAAATCTTCCACGCAGATCTCACTTTTCTGCCAAGACAAACTTTCTCCCTTTGAAAAGCAGAGGGAGTTTTGCAGGAGCCTTTCTCCCACCATTCAGTTATTGTGATTGATTCCCACATCACCCAGGGCACTGTGCCCTTGGCTTTTCTTGTACCCAGCGTGACAGGCAGGGCAGATAAGGCAGCAGAGGATCTGTCAGTGTCTCCAGAGGGACAGACTTCATCCTGTTGCTTGTGCACAACTGGAGCCACAGCAGGACTAACAGGATGATTCAGTTCCTCTCTACAGCAGCAGTGGGGAACTTGAAAACCTAAAAAAATCATGTTTGTGAAACCTTTTCCTTCTGACTCCAGTTGATCTAATTAATTACATTATTCCTTCCCACCAAATCTGTGGTGTCTTGTGTCATCACATCCCCAAAGCTCTGCTACTGTGACATCAGTCTGGCTCTGTAGGAAATGCAAAAACTTGTAAAGGAATGTACAGAAGTTACATAAGGGCTGAGAAAATGTTTCAGAACAAGAATATATATTGTTCAAATATATTTAATTTGTAAAAGAAAATATTGAGAGGTTAAATAAATATTTAAGTATATTACTGGGGAAAAATAAAACACTGGGCTATGTGGAGCTCTTCAGTTATTCAGCAAAGCAAGAAAGAGCAGATAGATCTGAAGCTGAATCAATTTGTCTCAGAAATTCTGTGCTGCTGGATTTGTTTATATGCAAAGCCTTTCTGGAAGGGACCTTTTAGGCAAGAACAAATTGTTTTATTGGAATAATGAGGTGAAATGTAGTGCCTGGCCCCTGTGAAGTGTGGGAGTAGGTGATCCAGTGGTCCCCCTGGTCACCAGGACTTTGTGGCTGCCCACAGCATGGAGAGGGGGAGTGGGGGCAGAGGCTGAGTGATGTGCCTGAGGTCACACAGTGCAGGAGGAACCCCAACCTCTGTCTCCTCCTGCCTGACTCCCCTGTGTGCTGCTCTGGCTTTCAAACTGCATCTTCTCCTGCACACATCTGAAAAAGAGAGGCAGTGAAGGGGATTGATGCCTCAGGTTTAGCTTTTCTATTTTTCACATTCTCTGCTGCTTTAGTCTGTGGGTCTGGGCTTCACATGAGGGGATGGTGAGCTCTGTGCACAGAGCAGGGAGACAAAACAATTCCTGCTCCAGCTGGGCACCAAGGACAAATGATCCAAAGCTCAGGCCCAGGAGCACAAACAGCGTGGGCTGGAGAGAGAAAAACAAGCAGGATGGGAGTGCCTGGGCTAAAGCTGGAATGGGACAATGAACTGCAAGGTGCAAATGGAGCAGAGCTGATCCCAGTGAGAGCCCCCGGGAGCGCTCGTGCATTTTGGGACCATTTTGGTTCCTCTTGGGTGCAGCCCTGGCTGGGCTCTGGTGCTGCCCAAGGTGGATCCATGGAGGCCTTTGAATAAATCCCTGCTTTATTCTTTAGCTCTGCCCAGTCTCTGCTCTAGGGCAGCCTTCTCAAGGCATCAGGATCAGCCAGAAGGGCTGAGGTAGTTTCCTGCACACTTGATGATTTTCTGAGCTATGGGGCTGCCATCCTGTCCTTACAATGAGTGGAAAATCCTGAGTATTGGGCTGATGATCACATCACGTGATGGTGATGGAAGGTCAGCTGGGATTCCTGCAGATCTGCAGCCCTGGCAGCCCCCAGTGACCCTCACAGAGCTTGGGCTGCTCCTGGCTGTGACAGAAAATGTGTCAGAGCAACACATGCTGCACCTGTGGGTCTTTATTGACACAGAGCCAGTGGGGAAACTGAGGCACGGGACAATGTTTGACTTCTCTGAGCTGTTACAGCAGGATCCTCCCCAGATCTGCACACTTCCTTCACATGGGCCTTTCTGTGATATCTCCTAACTCCTGATCCTGACAGGAAATCTGGGACTTCCTCAGCAGAAAGGTTGGACTCAATGATCTCAGAAGTCTTTTCCAACCTAGTTCATTCTGTGATTAGTTCATTCTGTAAAAGGAGTAGAGCTGGGGACAGAAGAGTCAGACTTTTACAAGCCACCATGACTGAGGACCTGGGATTAGTTTGCAGTGAGTTTGTGGATGACTTAAGCCATTTCTATTTTCTTTGCAGCCATTTCCCATATCTCACGAGTGAAAGCTGCCAGACATGCCTGACAAATGAAGTGCCAGTGCCAAATAATATCTGGTAAATAATCACCTCAGCATTCATCCTTCTTTTCTGTTTGGCAGAAAGGCACTTTCTTTTTCTTGTTTTAAAGTTAATTGAACTTGAAGTTGCTCGGAATTTTATGCATTTCAACTTTCCAAAGGACCAGTGCCTGTGAAGTCACAGCCTGTAGAATTGTGTAATGCAATCATGAAATGGTTGGGTTGGAAGGGACCTTCTGGCTCATCTCATCCCACTCCCTGCCATGGGCAGGAACATCTTCCACTGTCCCAGGCTGCTCCAAGATCCATCCAAACTGATCTTGGGCACTGCCAGGGATCCAGGGGCAGCCACAGCTGCTCTGGGCACCCTGTGCCAGGGCCTGCCCACCCTCACAGGGAAGAATCTCTCTGCTTTGTTCCACATTTCCACTCTCAGTCTCCACAACTTCCCAACCAAAGGCCAGGCTTCTTCAATTCTGGAAATGGAAAGCACTCACGGAGCCCTGCTGAAGTGGGCTGAAGATTGATATTTTGTAGGAGTTTTGCTGCCTGTGCTGAGCCAGGGGCTGAGGCACATCCCAGCTCCACAGGGTCCTTCTCCTGAATTCCTCACACCAGACTATTAATAGTGAATAGTTTTGACTTTATTGTGCACAACGATATTCACCAAACAGTTTTCAAAAGATGCTTCAAAGCCTGACAGGCATCACCAGAGCTGTTGTTTTCTTTCCATTTCTTTTTGTAAACTGACTTAAGGCCAATATCAATATTTATCTAGAGCAGGGGAAGTGTTTTGCTGCCAGGAATTTGAGTGCACTGTTTTCTTTTGACTATAAATGGGGCAATTACTAATGAGGATATTTCTAAAATGAATGAGTGGAACATTATTTTCCCTTTAGCCCCAGCCTCAAGTCACCCCACAAATAACCCTTTATATGTTTTGTGCTGATGGTTAAGTTGCAGGTTCCATTAAAAAAATATGATTTTATGAAGATGTTTTGGGCATTGCTGTCCTTCAGCTCTGAGTATCTGGTTGTTTGGCCATGTTAACTATTGTTGTTGGGTTTATTTCTTCTGTGTTCTTCACTTGGAGCAATAGAACACTTTTTTTTTAAATACAGATCATAGAAAAATCTGAAAGGTACCTCAAGGAATGGTTTAACCAGCCCCATGCTCAGGGCTGAATTTGCTATATCCAAACTGTTCTCTGATAACAGCCCAACCTGCTCGGAAACTGCAACCTTGGCAAATCTACAGCTTCCCTAAATTATTCAGGAAACACTTTATTCCCTTTTTGCAATTCCCTTCCACATATTTGAGCACTGTTATCACATCTTCCCCTTTGCCTTCTCCAGGTTTAAATGGACCGAGTCTCTTCGATCTTCCATCACAGGTCACATTCTCCAGAGCTCGGATCACTCCTTTCTCTTTGCTTTGGAGCTTTTCCAGCTGATTTTCCTGTCTTTTTTGATGTGTGGTGCTTCCAGCTGGGGAGTTCTGCCAGCTGGAGTGGTGTGAGCAGCCTGGCTGGTGATCCATCAGCTCCCACAAAACAGCCAGGAGGTATCAAATAGGGGCTGATGCCTGCATGGCATCGCTCCTGTCCCATTGTGGCTGTCCCTGTGCCGTGCCCTCGTGGGCCAGGTGACACCAACAGCCCAGGGAGCCTTGGGTCCCTCTGTATCTGCATTTTGGCCACCTGTGCTGTGACTCATTTCCTACAGGGAGAGGTGAGATGGGTTCCAAACCTGCTCCTTTGTAGCCATCCATCACTGTTAACCCACCACACCAAACCCAAACGTTCTTTGACGATAGCTCATGGCCCTGGGGAGGAGAAGATTGGAAGCAAAAATGGAGAGAATTAAACATTCATTAATTATCCCATAGCAACTTGGTGGGAGGCTGGATATTTTCCTAAACTCCCAAGCTGTTTTTTTGCACACATCCTCCCCCACATTTTTGTCTGCTTGGTCCATAATTTCCATCCCTCTGCTGAACTCTTGGTGCTGCCAGTTGCCGAGGTAAGATCCTGCAAATTCTCCCTGGCTGCTGAAATCCGGGTCAGCCCTATGAATCACCCGGGCTGAGAGCAGTTATCCCATGCCAAGATGCTGCCGATGGACAGACTTCAGTGGAAGCTGTGACTTCACATATTTACATGTATAGATCAGCCTCCAGCTGGGGAAGGATTCCCTCTTCTCTATCAGCTCAGCTGGGGCTGTGATCTCACCACGTTTGCTTTCTCATGGACCACCTCCAAGTCAATCCCGGATTACTGTGGGAAGCTGTGCTGTAGGAATTGCCCTCCTCCATCCCAGCTCCCCAGCCAGTCCCTTCCTGTAAAGTTTGCACGGGGTCCCTATAAACCCCCCTGCTCCTGGTTGGGGACTGGGGTCAGGTCCCTCAACACCAGTATCCCAGATCCCATAACTCCTGCCTGTAAAGCAGCAACTTAACCCAGCAGTTCCACTTCTCTTTCCAAAACACCGACCTAAAGCTGCTAAATGAGTTCCTGATTTCCTATAAAAATTGCTGCATTAGGAGGAAAGTCAGAGCAGCCAGAGCCCAAAGAGGCAATGCCAGATTTCTAACACACTTCACTAAGGCTCACCATAAATCCCTTCTTGAATAACACCCTGAAGGATGGGGATGATCCAGGCAAGAAGGAGTCTGAAGCTCTCTCTTCTCATCCCTGAGCTCCTGTTGGATGTGAAGCTCTTCCTTACCTTCCTCCTTGTGCAGTTTATCGGGCATTTAGAACAGGGAATGGATGCTATTGTTCAGCATTTTGTTTCTTTAGGTATCTAATACGATGCACAGGGTAGGCACTCTGTCCTGACCAGGTGAGACCCCACCTGCACTGTACCTGAAGGGGCTGACAAGAACCATGGAGAGAGAGGCTGTTTACAGGGGCCTGGAGGGACAGGACACAGGGAATGGCTCCCACTGCCAGAGGGCAGGGATGGATGGGAGATTGGGAATCAGGAATTGTTCCCTGGGAGGGTGGGCAGGCCCTGGCACAGGGTGCCCAGAGCAGCTGGGGCTGCCCCTGGATCCCTGGCAGTGCCCAAGGCCAGGTTGGACAGGGCTGGAGCAGCCTGGGTCAGTGGGAGGGGTCCCTGCCATGGCAGGGGTGGGATGAGCTGAATCTCAGGTCCCTTCCAACCCCAACCATTCCATGATTCTATGAAAACACCTCTGTTACTCTATGTATTTGCCCAAAGGCTGGAAGTTGATGCTTTCTCCACACAGGAGGCACTTAACATGTGTCTGGAACAGCCTTGGCTTCCCCTGGCTGTAAAACACAACATCTCCTGCTGCCACGGCTGGTGCCTGGCTCTGAGCTGCTCAGGACAGCTGCTGCATGTTCTGGGAGGCCGCAGGCATTTGATGGCATTCCCAGGGATTATCAGCAAGGCAGACCCAGGCTGGGGAAGAACCAGGCCTGGTTCAGATAGTCACGGCTTCTTCACTTAATGCAAGCTTGGTTTCCAGCCTAGAACCCTCTCTGAGCCCACCAGAGGTGATAATATCCCAGAGCTGAAGAAATATTTCAAAACACATTTAATTAAGCTTTCCTGCCCTGGTAAGGCTCCTCTGCCACCCCCAGGAGCAGGCATGAGCCTTGTCAGGGATGAAAAAGAGCTGCCACCTCCTCAGAAGGGCTCCCTGGAAGAGCAGAACTACAGAAGACAAGGCACAGTCTTGTGATTCACCCTCTGAGCTCTCCAGGGTCTCAGCCAGGCCTGGATCACTGCATGTGCAAAGAGAGATGAATTGGAAAGCATTTATTAATAATTTCAGAATAGGCTGACCCTTGGCTATGTGCTCATCCCTGGCAGGTTTTTCACACCAGCCATTCAGCCAGGCCAACTCCAACATGTGACATTTCACAGAGGTTCTTGTCTGCTCCCAGAGTGGGAAGTAATGCAGAGAAATACACCAGCCTGAGGGGAAGGAAATGCAAAGCACAACAAACTCACGCTGGCACTGTTCCTAAATCCTCACACAGTGTTTGCCAGCACTGGGGCGAAACCTTGGAGCTTTCCTGAGGATCAGGCTGGAGCTGCTCCATGCTTTAGCTCCTCTCAAACCCAGCCTTTGGGCATCTGGGAAGTGGGAATCTGCTGCAAAAAGCTTTACCTGTGTGCTTTACCTATGGGAGACTGCACCCCACAGGATGACTGACTTCCCTTGAAACTGGGATAAACTGGGGCTGAGCATTGTGGATCAAGCTTAAGTTGCACTTGCAAGGGTATTTTTTTTTTCCTCAAATTGAGGTTTGGATGCATCTCATGGTCACCTGGAGATGTTCTGAGATCATGGAATCACAGAATGGCCTGGGTTGGGAGGGATCATAAAGGTGATCCTGCTCCAACTCCCGTTCCACGGACAGGATTCCACTTCCACTTCACACCTTCCCCTACCCCAGGTTGTTTCCCAGCCCCAGGCAATGCCAGCAGGTCTCTGTTTTCCCAGCTCCTGCTCTCGTTGATATAAATGGTTCTGCAGAAACAACACTGCAGCAGCCTCAGGTGTGTTTGCAGTCAGCTGCTCAGAAAAGCCTGTGCACTAAATGTGTGCTCTTCTCTTCTGGGAAAGGTGTTAAACTGTGCATAAACTTCCTCATGAACAGGAAGTTTAGAATGAGTTAGAGATGGGACCTCAGAGTTTTTTTGATGATGCAATTTATTTTTCTTATCTTCTGCATAGGCAGGAAGGGTGAGCTCGGCTCACATCTTTACCCCATGGTTCAGAAGGTCACAAGACCCTCAGTTACAAGACCTTTTAAGGATTTATTGACCAATAAACCACTGCTAACAAGGATATTTCTGTTTTTGACTCAGTCCTTAAATATTTCATCTTATGGACCCATGCTACAGTGTGAGCTTTCTTAGCCAATCATGTTATGAAACACAAACCTACAGTGCTGCATTCTGAACTCCTTGTTTACCTTTGTAACTACTTTTATTTTTTCTATATCTTAAACTCTAAAACTGTAAACTTTCCTTTCCTTAGCTTAATGTCTCTCTGCTTTAAACTACAAATCCACATTCTGCTTCCAGCACCTGAGTTTGGAAGCCTTTTCCAAGGTCTCAGATCAAATCCTGTATTTAATTCTAAGCTTTGGCTTCCAGGCCCAAAGTTGTGAGAATTCCCAGCATTTTGGGTTCCAACAGCAGAGCCCATTATCCCTGCAAGCTGGAGTCAAACACTGCAGTCCTTGCACTCATTGCAAAGGAACACATCAACCAGTCCTGGAGCAGGCCAGGGCAGAGAGGGCAGGATCCCTTCTTATGCTTCACTGTTGGCAGAGCAACATTTAAACCACATTGGCATTCTTTGTGCTTTCTGTTCTTACTCGATTTTGAATGGTCAAGGATAGGGGAAGGCGTCTCTCTCTATATATATTTTTTATTATTGTTGTTGTTTCATTTAGAACTTTAGAAAGGAAGGGGTTTCCAGGGTGAGCTCAGAAGCTGGTTCAAAGCAGACCCCAAAACTGCTTCCAAGCTTTAAAAAAAATATTATCACTTCCCACTCCAAGTGATCGATGGAGAATAAGAGAAACCCTTCCCTATCACACAACGATCTCTCCCAAACTCTGTTTCCTTAATGATGTTTTGTTTTACTGGCAACTCTCCCATTTCCATCTCCTCCACTTGGCAGATTTTCTCTGCCTCCCCAGTGCCTCAGGGACTGTGTTATCACGATCAAGAGAGGAGGAAATTGCCAAAACGGCATCCTGTAATATTTCATGCAGGAATCAAATGCTGCTTTACCATGAAGTCATTGAGTTTAGACTGTAAAATTCAGAGCACTTCAGGAGCTGGTTTCAGCTCCTGGATATCACTTTAAGACTGGCAAATAGAAGTGAACTGGTCCCACTTTGAAGAGAATTCCATGTTTTTTGTCACAGCTGTCAGAAATCCCCTCCAGAGACTTGGGCTGTGTCTTTCACTCCAGGCAGTGACAGATGTTGGGATTTGGCTCCTCATTCCCTGTATCCCTGTGGCTCTGGGCCCAGCAATGTGCAGGGAGATGCTGACAGCAATCCCTGCCTGTGGAAAGGTGTCCTGGGCATTTTAACTAAATCCTCTTGCTCACTGCACAGGGAAGTTCCCAGTTGCCCTTGGCTGAAGGGTGGGGAGCAGAGGTCTGTGCCCTGGAGATCACTGCCAAAGGAATGAGGCAGTGAGGACACCAAATAATCCCAGCTGGGACCTCCAGACAGACTAACCTGAGTCCAGTGAGCAGGGGGCAGGGATCTCCCCTGGCACAAACACCAGGGCTCAGCTGAGGGGGCTCCAGGGGCCTTTCTCCAGGATTTCCAGGTACTCCCAGGCTGCTCTCAGACTGTCCTGCCTGAGCTGTGAGTTGGGGAGAAATCCTGGAGCCAGCCAGTGTCCCTGTGCCTGGGCAGATGCTGAGGCAGAGGAAGGGTTTGTGTCAGGCTTCCCCAGACCCTGGGTAACATTTCAGCTGCTGCCTTTAACCCACACATTCAAAGTTCCTCATCTGGGTCAGTCCAAATTTTTCACTTGCTATAAATAGGCAGCACTGGCTTCCTATGGACAGTCTGGCTGGACTGGCTTCTCACTGAGGACAATTAATTCTGGGGGCAATCATTTGCTGATATCCCTGATGAGTCTGTCAGAAGCTGATGCTGGTACTTGGATCTGTTCCATGTCTGTCAGGAAAAAGCTCCGAGTTCATTTCCCCCAGGCACAGAGCCAGACCTAAGGACAGACAGAAGTGCAGACACTCTCGGGGGATAGCAGGGCAGAGTCCCACCAGCCCCACCCCCTCAGATCCACCCCAAATTCAGTTATTTGCAGGGAAAAGGCACATTCAGCACCCTGCCTTCCATGCCAGCTGTCAGATGAACTCCAGCCTGCTGCTGAGCTTTACCTTGGAATGCAGATGGAAAAGGACTGCTGATGTGTTTAATTCTCTGCTGAATAATGTGGAAGAGCAGATTTTTAACAGAAGTTCAAGCCTAGGCCAGGCAGGCAGTCCCCAGCAGCCCCGTCTGTAAAGTTTCATGGGCAGCATCTGAATTCATCTGAAATCTGAATTTGAAACTACTGAGGGCTAAAACGGCAAATAAACTTTTTGAAACTCTTTACTCCCTTTGTAGGTAAAACTCAAAATTTGCAGCCTAGCAAATGCACATGGCCTGAGCACTGGCACGGCTGGAGCCATGGATTCTTCTCTTCTTTTTTCCAGCCCCTCAGGGGCGAGTGAATGTGAACAGAGCTGTGAGAAGCCTGACTTCGTGTCCCTCCTCTCACTCCTGCCAGAGTCACCTGAGCAGGGTTCACCTTACAGCTCTTTCAGGTCCATCCACTGCGTTCTGCAGGGCTTGGGCTTCATCTCTGGAGTTTTGGGCTAACTCCTTCCATGGCTAATCCAGATAGAAAAGTGGGGAGCAGCTCAGTGAGGATCAGTGGAGGGACTGCTCAGGGGCTGAGGTTTTGCTTCCCCCTTTCTGCTCCGGGTTTCCTGGGGCAGAAGAGGGCCCATGGCACTCAGAGCCCCTGGGTGATGCTGTTTCCTCTGGCTCACACACTGCTGTTTGTGGTAAGAGAGGGAGCAGGGAGCCCTCCAGGCACAGGAGGGAATGTGAGAGCTGCTGGAGGGCTGCCAGGGCTGCTCCCGAGTGTCTCATACAATTAACAACCAGTGTCTTGCTGCCATGAATAATCCCAGCTCTCAGGCTGGGATTGTTGGAGCAGCTCCGGTTAAAGTTGCCCCACACTGGTTTATTTTCAATCCAAAGGGTGATTCCCTGCCAGTTAGCAGTTATTTCCTTTCCTTTCCCTGCTTATCTCTTTGAATTGTGTATTTAAATACATCTTCCACCTGAGAAAGATTTCATAGAATGAGGGAAAGGATAAAGATCGAATGAAAATAAATTCTGTGGCTGCACGAAGGGAAAAAGAGCAGCCTGGGCTGCAGGCTTTACTGACCATGTAAAAAATGCAATTATGCACCCCCCCAAATGCACACAAAGGCTGTGCTAATATTTTCAAGTGTCTCCAGTTGCACTCCTGTGTTCAGTGATGTGACCAGCAGCTTGCAGTGGGTTAGAGGCAGGAAAAGAAGGCAAATTGTATTTTTCCTCCTCATTTTGGATGATGCAGGGAGCAGGAATGTGTAAATGTGATTTTTGGCATGGTGTTTTCCTTGAATGTGTGTTTGAGGCAACCTGAGCCGCAGTCCACGAGTTCCTTATCAATCTCTTGAGGTTTAACAAGACCAAGCTCAAGGTGCTGCAGCTGGGTTGGAGCAACCCCCAGGACCAATCCAGGCTGGGATGAGCAGCTGGAGCAGCCCTGGAGAGGAAGCTGGGGGTGCTGTGGGTGAGAGCTGGAGCTGCCCCAGCCCTGAACCCCCTGCCCTGGGCTGAGCCCAGCGTGGGCAGCAGGGCAGGGGGATTGTGCCCCTCTGTCTCACTCCCACTCGCTGGGGCATAGGATTCCACCCCTGGAACAACCAGGGCTCCGTGGTCCTTTTCTTCCCGCGAATCCTGGGCTTTGGGAGCGGAGTGGAAGCAGAGCGCGATGTGAATCAAAAGCTTGCCACCTCCTGGACACGGCGAGTGCTGTGCCTACCGCTGGGAAAGCGAAACCCAGCGCGTGTGGAAGTGCCCGGGTGTCACACTGCGACACCAAATAACTCACAGAAGCAGGCTAGATGTAAAAGGAAAGAAAAAGAACCCAAAAAATTAAACTTTATTTACTGACTCCACTATATATGACAGTGGATGGGAGGGTGAAACTGCCACCTCTCCAACCACACTGGTCAAACCAACAGTCCATCAATTCTCTCCACCCACAAAGAAAAATGTTAAACAATCATTATTTACATGAACATGCATGAGAAAACTCAGGTGAGATATGTAAATATCAGAAGGCATAGGAACTTTTAGAAAAACTTAAAAACTCTCAAAAGAACAGGGCAACACCCAGGTATGAACTTCAGGGATGAAGAAGCAAAAAAGAGGGATGGAGAAGAGATGTGATTGCAGAGTGCAGCACTCTGACCTAACCTCACCGAGGCTGGGCTGCTCAATTTATCCCTTTATGTTTGTGTGTGGTCCTGACCTTGCGAAAGTCATGGTACAGCATATGCCAATAATGCCAGCATCCATCCATCCATCCATCCATCCATCCATCCATCCATCCATCCATCCATCCATCCTTCCTCTATTTTCTCAGCCCCACCTAAACACTGCTGATATCTTGTCCCCTCCCTGCACAATTCCCAGCAACAGATTCCACATCTGGGGGAAAATGCACCTGCCCAGGAGATCCCAGGCTGAGGGTGTTACCATTTTTTTAGATTTTGTTATAGGTTTTTAATAAATTTTTGTGCATAGATTTTTAATAAATAGTAATGGGAAACCAAAATCCCATGGTAATAAAAAAAAAAAAATAAAATGCTGTAACTATGGGGCTTCCATAAGGGACTGAACCTTGGGCACTTGAGGCATCACAGGCACGTGTGCTAGAGCAGGGTCCCTGCTCAGAGCTTTTCCTCTGAATTAGGAAATGCAGATTTCCTGAACAAATCCTTCTGCTGGCAGTGAATAATATTGCTGAGATGATGGGAACCTGCCCGGGTTTTTTTACCTGAAATCAAAGCAAAACAGCATACAAAGTAAAATATTTGTGATTTTATTTATTTTATCTGGATTCTTTTAGATGAGCCCATTATTTGTGATGGGTGTCTGAACAGCCATTTGTGCAGTCTCAGTACAGCTTCACTGGTCTGGCTGTATGATAACAGCTCTCAAAGTCCCCAAAATCAGTCCAGGCTCCCAATCCTGCTCTGTGAAATCGGAATTTCACCCCGTTCACCTGGAACTCAACTCTCAGAGCAGGAACCAGGCCTGCAGTGAGCAGCTGGTGTCCCTGTAGCTGTGGCAGGTCTCAGTGACACTCCGTGGACATGCACTGGATGCTCACAGCAGTGACAGGGCTCGCACAGGGACACTGCTCTCAGACACAGCCCCGGAAGCTCCAGGCTCAGTGGAACAGTCAGTGGATCACTGGAGAGGAAATCACTGCTCTTCTTTCTGACAGGAGCTATAAACATGGGGTTTATTCCAAAATAAGGTCAGTAACATACTCCTGCAAGCTTCAAAAAACTTTCAAATCCTGCAGAAGACAATAATGGAAATAGAAAGCAGCCAGCAAGCCAAGGAGGTTGTTGCACCTTTGCCAACAAATACTCCTTTGACTTTTTTGCTGGAGCCAGGATCTGCATCCAGCATCTCCCCAGTTATTGATACCTAGGCATGAATTTAAAAAACATGTACAGGCATCATATAGGATGCAACCTCATCCCTAATACAATATGATTTAATTCCTCTAAACACTACAAGTAATTTATTTTCTGGCCTGGTTAAGCCTGACTTGCCTGAAATTCAGATCAGGCGTCTCAGATTAATTTAGTTCCTCCTCCTCACCTGGTGGAGTGGCAGAAATTTCCCTCAGATCTCTCAGATGCAGGGGTGGTACATTTGTCCTCAAGAGCAGAAGGTTGTTTCATCCCTCTCCTGCTGCTTTGCTCTTGGCTTTGCACATGGAAGGGCCACATTTTGGAAAACAAAGAGCAAACACAAATTTGCCTATGAGAAATAGAAGACAACGTTTATACAAACAGATGCATTTTGAGTCCCCAGGGATGTGCAACTTCTGGGATTCAGAACAAGCATCAACCTCTCAGGTCTTTTTGAGGCCTTTAAGAGCTGCCTGAACCTCCTGCAGCCTTTGTGGGTGTCAGCAAGGTGGGATGTGGCATGAGCTGCCTTCATCCCTCAGGGGTACCAGGACTTCCCTCCCTCCCAGCACAGCCCAGCAGCAGAGCTTTTCCATCAGCTTTGGAGGCACCACGAATGCAAATGAGGGAAGTCATTTAATCTGGGCTGGCATCACCCTAATTACAGCTCTGCCATCAACCTCTTTGCCTTCCCAAGCCACAGAAAGCTTGAGGGCACATGGGGCAGAGCCCCAAGAGCTGCAGGGCAGGGAAGCCCAAGGGCAATGTGAACATGTGAGGTGACTCCAAAAATTGAGTCCCCGGGCCAGGTGGTGATTTGAGCATCCCCTCCTGGCTGGGGATTAACCCCCCAGCATCAGCTCTGCCCATGGCACAGGGACTGGAACTGGGATCTTTGGGGGTCCTTTCCACCCTGCACAGCCCTGAGAGCAGGTGGAATAAAGGTTTGTGTGAGCTGGTTATAACCCATCAGAGGCTCGCAGGCACCCTGATCAGGGAGGAGAATGCAGCTGCTGTCACTGGGCACTGCTGCATCAGGTCCAGGCTGTTTTTCCCTTTTGAAGTAGGCAGGAATTGAATATCTGTCTCCCAGTGCTGTTGTCAGTGATCACCAAATTGCTGCCTGCTGTCAGCACAGGCAGTTCCTGTTATCACTCACCTTTTAGCAGGGCGTGTGAAGCAAGATGCAATCAATCCTAGCCAAGACTGGCAGCTTTTGGGTTTTCTCCCACAAAATAAGCTTCAATCTCAGGATACAACCCATGTAAATGCAGCAGTGTAACCACCTGGAGCAGCAGCTGCTGCTTTGACTCATATTTTCAGTGCCTTGCAGTGGCATCAAGGTGTCCCTTTGGCTTGTCAGGCCACCACAACATGAACCTGAAGCCAACTTCACACCTCTCAGAATCAGGGCCACTCTAAACCTGCTGGCACTGCTGCTGAAGCTCCATCAAACAGCTGACCCCACAGAAAAGCCACCTTGCCCTGCAAAATTGCACTGATGTCTGCAGCAAAACCCCAGGAGAGCCCTGGCAATCCACAGCAGACCGTGGCACAGCAACCTCACCATTTGCAGGTGTCCCCTAATTAGTTAATTGCCTGAATGGGCATCACCTGTGTCCCAGTACAGCTGGGATTGTCTGACTGCTCACTCTGGCCCAGGTGGTGTCTGGCCTGTTCCAGGCTTTCACTGAACTCAACACAAATGAAAATTGTTGGAATTTTCCATTTGCTGCAGAGGAGACTTTAGTCTAAATCCTTGGAGTTCCTTTTGTGTCTCTCTTCAGAAGACATCCTAAAATTAGCAGCATTAACCCTGTTAGAAATACTTTGTCCCACCAATACCAGCTACTGAATTTTGGGGCTTGCAGCTAAAGCTCCTCACCTATAATGAATCTCTTCCTTGTTCTCAGGACAAAAAAGTAATCTCCAAAACCCTCTGAATAAGCCCGTGCTGTGCAGGGCTCAGGCTCACATAAGAGCCCTTGCAGATGTACTTGGTACAAAACTGCAGAGACAGGTTGTTGCCTGAAATAAAATCTGCTTTTGCAGCAGAAATAACATATTTATGCTGTATAATTCTTGCACTTTTATCTTTTATCTTTGACATCCTCTCCATACAGCTCTCTCTAAAATCCTACTACCAAGCACAGGCTCTTAATTAAATCCATTTTTCTCTGGCATCTGCCTTTCTTTTAAAATTCCACGGGTAGACTTGGCTCCTTTTACACCTTGTCTAGCTTAGCCAGGACAACCAGGCACTTACCTGGACCCAACCATGGAGCCCTGGAGTTTGGGTTCCTCTGGTGACATCAGTCAGTTTTGGGGACCAAAGATTCATAGAATGGCTGTGCTTGGAAGGAACCTCAACGCCCATCCAGTGCCACTCCCATGGCAGGGACACCTCCCACTGTCCCAGGCTGCTCCCAGCCCTGTCCAGCCTGGCCTTGGGCACTGCCAGGGATCCAGGGGCAGCCCCAGCTGCTCTGGGCACCCTGTGCCAGGGCCTGCCCACCCTCCCAGGGAACAATTCCTGATTCCCAATATCCCATCCAGCCCTGCCCTCTGACACAAGGAGCCATTCCCTGTGTCCTGTCCCTCCAGACCATTGTAAAGAACCTCTGTCCATCCTTCTGTTGGCTCCCTCAGGTACTGGAAGGGATCCTGTATTATCCCACATTTTAGAAGCAACACAATTACCTCCCGTGGCCTTTTTTTTTTTTTTTTTTTGAGATGCAGCTTTTCCTCTTGTACCATCTCCTCAGGCCATCAGCCTGGGATTACATTAACCTGAAACAAGGAAAAGGAGCACCCACCATCCTCCTCAGGCTTTACAGGAAATGCCTTCTCCATCCTTTTCTCCCTATTGCCATCAAACCCTGACCTTGGCCACCCGGAGCCCCACACCTTCCACATTCCTTACCACAGGAATCAGGGCATTTGCTCCTTTAAGGAGCAGGTGTGGGAGATGCCCAGCCCAGCCCAGCCCGTTTGGGTTTATTGGTGGGTGTGGGGCTGTGGTGGGTCACACCAGTGAGGCTGGACAGGGTGACAAACCTGGAGGGGTAAACCCCAGTGGTTTGGGATGAGGGGAGCAGCGCCAGGACCCACAGTGGGCTTAGAGCCCATTGGGGTTGTAAGAAATGAGACTCATTTCCAAAACATTTAAAAGGTTTATTAAAACCCTATCAAAAATACAACAGAAGACTGAATACAGAAAATATTATGGTGCAGGGAGCAGAGGATTTTTCTCACCATGTGCTCACCCACACTGTGGAGGTTTCACCTTTTAACCCTTCAGCCCCCCCAGAATTCTGTCCATCGACGCCTCCTTTGCTGTCCAGTGCTGGAGATCACTGCCTGACATCTTTTTTGGAGGTCAGCTGCTGCCATGGTAATGAGCCAACCCTCCCAAATGTCCCAAAGCCAGGGCACCCCGATAACAACACAAGGGGGTAAAACATAACTACAAATCTATAAAACCTCTCCTAACATATATACAGGATATTTGCATTTAATTGTGATAAAATGTAACTATAAATCTATAAAACTTCTCCTAACATATCCATGATATTTGCCTTTTAATTGTGATAAAACAGAACTATAGATCTATATAACTTCTCTTAACATATATCCAGGATATTTGCCTTTTAATTGTGATAAAACATAACTATATATAAACCTATATATATAAACTATATGTATATATATAAACTAAATATAAAAACTATAAACTATAATTATATATAAAAACTATATATAAAACTTCTCTGAACAGGATATTTGCCTTTTAATTGTGATAAAATATACCTATGAATCTATAAAACCTCTCCTAACATATATCCAGGATATTTGCCTTTTAATTGTGATAAAACATAACTCTAAATATATAAAACCTCTCCTAACATATATCCATGATATTTGCCTTTTAATTGTGAGTCAACCAATGCATTGCTCATCTATCACAGGGTCTACCAGACCCACTAGATGGCGGCAGCTCCTTAAATTTGTGCGTTTGGCGTGGGAAAAGCGGAGGATGGGGTTCCCATTTGGGAGCTGCGGCAGGAGCTGAGCGCTGCGGCTCCCGGGGCTCCCCGCATCCTGGGGCAGCCCCTGCCCGGGGTGTCCCCACGGTTAAAAGCAGCTCCTGGAGGGGTTCCTTCGTGAGCTGGAGACCTGAAATGTATAATTTCTCAAATAAGCGCTGTCTCTGAGTGCTCTGAGCATTCCCCACTCCTCCAGACTGGGCTTTACTGGGGGTCTGGGCTGTGCAGGAGTTGAGCTTAAAGCCCTTAAAAAAGGATCAAAGGTGTATAAATATTGTGTGTATGTGTGGTTTCCACCCAGGAAGGCCAGGGCTCTGCAGGGCTGGACCAACCCTGGGTTCTCAGCTTGCAGCCAAAATGTTCCAGCAGCCCCAGCTGCTGCTCTGTGATTTCTGCTGTGGTCAGGATTAATCTTTGGGTTATCAGTGATAGCTGCAGCCCGAGTGGGAAGTACACTTCAGGGCTAATTCCAGATTTGTGGTAGCATAATTAAATCCCACCTGTTTAGGGCAAGGAATGTTGTTCCATCCCAAACCTACACAGGCTGGGTTGTTCCTGTTCTTCACCTTCTGTCAGGCAGATTCTCCACTTAGGAGTAAGAACCCTTTCCTGGGAGGGGCTGCTGGGCTATTAGCTGCTAATTTGACCACGAAAAATAAGGATGCAGGCTTTCAATACTGAAATGGGCTTCAGGAGAGCTGGAGAGGGGTTTTTGACAAGGGCATGGACTGATGGGACAAGGGGGAATGGCTTCACACTGATGGAAAGTAGGGTTAGGTTCGATATTAGAAGGAAATTCTGCCCTGGGAGGTGGGCAGGCCCTGGCACAGGGTGCCCAGAGCAGCTGGGGCTGCCCCTGGATCCCTGGCAGTGCCCAAGGCCAGGCTGGACAGGGCTGGGAGCAGCCTGGGACAGTGGGAGGTGTCCCTGCCATGGCAGGGGTGGCTCTGGATGGGATTTAAGGTTCCTTCCAACCCAACCATTCTGCAATTCATGCGTTCTTCTGAAGCAAGCATCCAGCAGCACGTGAGGGATTTTTGGAGCCATTTGTGGCCACCATAAAGTTCTCTGCTGTGTAACAGGCTACTCCAAGGTTAACTTTGTCCTAATTATGCTGCCTGGTAAATGGGAGCACTTATACACGCAAACTTGTCAGCCTTGCCTGCCGCCCTTCCCTGGAGCGGCTCTTTGTCGTGGAGTGTGTCCTGGTACTGCTCCAGGGCAAAGCAGCTCCGCGTGCCTGGAGCTGTGTGAACCCTGGCCACGGTCACCGTGTGAAATCAGTGCTGGCTACACCCTCCCCTCTGCAGAGGCAGCAGAATTGTCACGTTATGCTATTTATAGACAGGGTATAAATGACTCGATGAAGGTCAGGTGAGAAAGTTGTGGCAAAGCTGGGAGGAAAATCAGCACTTGGTTCATGGGCAAGGAGAGGCAGGACAGCTGCGTTGGCTCAGACATCTTAATTCCCTTCCCACAGCTGTTGCTGTTAGAGCTGGCTCTTCCTTTTGCAGGCTGGTTTGTAGCTCAGGTGTTTTCATCTGCTGCTGCAGCTGTGATACATTTCAGGGGAGGGAGCATTTCTGAGTGCCTGCCTGCTGTGCAGCTCTGCTCAGGTGCAATGCTGGGAAGGGAGCAGCATCCTTCATTTCTGACTGGCTCCAGGCTTGCTGGGAAGCCTTCAGGAGCTGGGCAGATTGCTCATGCCTGATGTTTCAGACTCGTCTGTGTAGCTTTGTGGCAGAGTGTGAAGTCACCTGGGCATGTCTAGGAGTTGTACTGGGTGACAGGAACCATGGCTCTTGCTGTTGCCATTCCTAAAGGAGGGAATATGCTTTATTGCAGCACCATTACATGGAAACTGCTTTTGCTGTGATGTTTTCCTGGTGTTAAAGGTGGCAGGTTGTGTCCTATTGAGTCCACAGATGTGACATCACAACTTGGAAGTTGCTTCCAAGGTGTGCAATCTGCAGCTCACCAGAGGGAATCTTTTCTGTGCTGCTCATCCACTTCTGAAGTGCTCACCCAGCCGTGCTGGTGAGGCTTGTTCATGCAGGCTCTGCTTTTCATGGAGCAGCCCTGTGGAATTGGGGACACCGATTTCCCGGAGTTCATTTGTGCTCAGCCTCCTTCCATCCACACCGTGGTGCAGTTTAATTGGGATGTAGACTTTAACCTTTTTCTGAAATGCCATTTCCTTCCTGCTTTCCTGCTATGGCACTCAGAATTGCTGCTGTCCTCTGGCAGCAGTTACAGAGCCAGCTCCTTTCTGGAAGGCAAAAGGGAGCTTGTTAACAGCTACCTTTGTGCTTAATTAATGATCCAACGTCGTGGGGGAACTGCTCCCTCCTGCCCAGAGCAGCTCTGTCACTGTTCCCAAATCAGTGCTTTCTGCCAGTGTTAGAGTGGTGACTGTGCCTGATACCGACATAAATGGGACAAATATTGGTGCCTTGCATGGAGCTCCTGATTCCCCTCGTGTGTCTGCTCTGTGAAACGTTTGGAGGGCTGAGCGAAGGGAGGGAACTGTAGGATAGTGAATTTGAGGCCTTTTTTTATTCCATTTGCTGAAGCCAGATGACTGGAATTAAATGTGACCTGTCTGAAAGCCAACCTTATTTCCAAATACTGCATGGGGAGCCGAGATCAGAAGACACATTACAAACATTGCAGTAGCATAACTTGAGGCAAGTGCAATCATTTACTTGACTAATGAATCCCCTGGGCTGCTAGCAAGAGAGAAAATCTCTCATTCATCTTCTTAATTTAATAAGCAGAGGGGCTGGCCTTAAGGGTAAATGAAATGAGTAGTGATCCCATGAATGTTTCAGCAAATTGATGTACAATAAGATAAGGGAGATCCAGCGAACGGCTTGCTTTGTTCTGAGGGACTGTCAGTGGGCTTTAGGGAAAGGGAGAGAAGCTGGAGCTGATGGCTCTGTGTAGCTCTCACCGCGTTTCCCAACCAATCTTTCCGATCTGTGCAGGCTGGAACACGGGAATTTTGTTAGGATATCATCGAGTGAGCCGAGTTCAGCGGTCAGGGCTGTTGTCCTTGGTGTTGCATGTAAATCATCCGTCGGAGAGCTGGAGAAAAGCTGCAAGCTGCATTCCCTGCTCAGCCTGACACGCCCGTGGGTACCCACAGAGAGTTGTTGCACCTTGGAAAGGTTCACGGAGGAGCTGGAGGATGCCCGTGCTTGTGGGAGCTAATGAGGCTCGTTCCTGTCTTTCATGCTCTTAATTACTCCGGAGGACAAACCCGAGGTGTGAAACAATGAGGTGCTTTAATGGCCACAACGGGGAGTGCTGGATCTGCCACCACAGCAATTACCGAGAGATCACCCGAGTGCTTTGTGCACCGGGGAAACTGAGGCAGAGATTAAATCATAGCACTGCTGTAGTTAATAAAAACAGGGTAAGGAAGCTTCTGACACAGGCAATAAACTTGGTAATTTTTTAAACAAAACCCCCAGAAGGGAATGCTGCTTAAACTCCTATTAAACCGTGAACCATATAAAGTGACTTTTGGGAGGCTGACTGAAGTATAAAGAAGTTGAAAATGGGAATGCTTGTTCTTGGCTTTTGTTCGAGAGAGGATTTTTAGGATTAGATGGTCCATTACTACTGAATGCACTTTGATAAGTACAATTTTCCAAGGCCCTTTATGACAAACACACAATGGAGAGCAGCAAACTGAGTTATCAAAAAAAAATTAATGGCTTCTGGAGTGTCATGAATCTCAGAATTCTTGAGATCAAACTGGGAGGTCAGGGGTTCTGTTACTGAAGGTAAAGCACAAAGTTATAATGAGGATCATTTATTGCATTGCAATCTGAAATAATTACATTTGTCAGCTCTGCCTAATTTGATGGGATGGAGGCAAAAGAATATGGATTTCTGTTTTGAATCCTCATGTATATGCATTAGTGTAGGTCTGTTATAAGAATGTTTATAGCAGAGTGCTTTTGGATTCTGGCCAGTATTTGCAGGGCTGCTCTCCCAGAGCTTGGTGACTCTAATAAGAATGTGTAGGAAATTGCTCCTTTTAATTGAGGTAAATAGTTGTCATTTTGGCATAATGTGAACTGTATTGTTCTATTTTGGGGCCCAAATTGCAGTCCTGAACATACCAAGGATTAAAAACCTTGGAAAACCTCAGTATTGCAGCATTTCTGATAGCACAAAGCAGAATTGCTCAGAAGCACCACGTTGGTGACTGGGTTTGCTGTGAACACACACAGATTCTTGTCACTTGGAAGTCAAGCCAAGAGCCAGCTCTCATGCCCTGAGTTCAATGTTGGAACAGTGAAAACTGGAGTGAATCGGGCTGTTAATGTTTTGTGCCCTTTGCAGTCCTGTAGCTGTGTGAGATGGATGTTATTGGAAGCATTTCTAGTCACAGGAGAGAAAACAATAACCAGGTGTTTGAGTTCCAGTGGGCTGGGGCAGGGAGGAAGCTTCCAAAGGGGAACAGCCTCATTTCCACTGTGATTAAATAAGAGGCTTGACATTAAATGGTCTGAGCTGTCAGACCTGCCAGGGAGCTCAAAGGTTTAGGCAGATATGGTGTGGTCAGGGCTTCTGCTATTTCAAACAAGCCCTTCCAGGTGAGTGGTGCTTCCTGAGCTGAGAGGTGTCTCTGAAGTGGGCAGTGAAGGCCAGTCCCATCCCCAAATCACATTTCAGACATGAGCACTGCTCAGGGAGAGGGAACAGAAGTGTCCTGGTGCCATGGGCAGGTGCAGAGGCAGGTGCATGAGGAGTCCCCATGGCCTGGAGCACTCCCAAGGTCCCTTGGCTGCTCACTCCTATTCCAGTTTTGCTGTTGTATCTTCATCATTTCTTGAGACAGGGAGAGTTTTATCACAGGAAGAACTTGGAGTGAAGGCAGGGACATGCAGTGGCTGAGCCTGAAGGACACATTGCTGCAGGCAGAGAGTGGATGAGAATCTCTGTTCTTGCTCCTGGTTCTAAAGTCTTCCCCTTCCTTGAAAGCTCATCAGGTGCATTGGGATGGGAATTTTAACTCTTTGGGATATTTGACCAAACCAAATTATCCCTCTTGGTAGAGACACTGATTCTGGATGTCCCTGGATAAGGGATTTCCTTCCTTGACCCCTTGGTTTTTCTCTTGGTGGGTATTTCACAGCCACTTGCTGCTGCTGCTTCAGCCAGACCAACCCTTGGGTGCCTGAGCCTGTTTTCCTGTGAGAATGATTTTTGTGCTGTAGAATGATGACTTTTTTGGCTCTACTGGCAGCTGCCACTTCTTTCTGAAGAGTGCAGCATTTCCTTGGCTGTGCTGGGTGGGGAGAGCAGAGAGTGGGCATGTGAAGCTGGGTCAGCTCTGTGCTCAGCTCTGCACACAGGGCTCAGCTAATGCCACAGTTCCTGTGTGAACCTGGTGAGAGGGGCTCGGCTGAGACACGGAATTTCCAGTTCAGTTTGGTGTGCACAGCTCAGTCCAAACTGGGAATTTGTTATCAAGCTGGCGTCAGGCTCACAAGACACAAACCCTTTTGACTGACAGACCCCAGGCACTGGTCTCCAAGTGTCCCATCTTCCAAGCACCTCTTGCTGTGCTGCCTCTCTGTGTCAGAAACGATCTGGATCAGAGCTCTGTGAGCTCCAGAGGAGCTTGCCTTGAGATGGAAGAGCTGACTGGTGGGCACATGCAAGTGCTGTAATACCAGCCAGGCCTCAGTTTGCACATTCTGGTGTCTCTGGGGGTGGCCAGTGCCAGATGTGTCTGAGAGAGGTGCCAGAAACTCCTCAGTGTGCTCTTTTAAAATGTCAAGCTCTTCTGTCTGTTCCACAGGGTGAGGAGATCTTTATGTCTTCAGCTGAGCCCCCAAAATAAAAATGGTGGTTCTGTACCTCATTCCAGAACTTGCTGGGTTTTCAGCTGGCCAGAAGTCCCAAGCTCTCCTGCACTCCTGCCCCAGGAGGTTTAGCATTAATGCATTTATCTGTGTGTACAAGGAGAAGGGAACATTTCTGTTTTTACAGATGGCGTGGGTTCAGGAAATCCAGTCAGCTGGTGTGGGTCTGGAAACCATTCTGCCCTTATTAACACCCTCCAATGATATAAACAGAGAATCCCCTAAGCAAGGAACAGTCTAAATAAAACTCTGGGCCAAACCAGAATGTCTAAGGTGTGCCAGATCTTGCCTCAGGGAAAGAGAGAGGATGGGAAGTGCCAGGAAAGGGAAGATCTTAATTTCTGAGAGAACAGCCCCATGACGGAGGCAATTTTGTATTCTTGCCTCTCACAGAAGGGAGAGAGGAGAGCTGAGGAAGGGATATCCTGGGGAAAGGGCTTTTTCTGTCACTGCCTTGTCTCTTCTCTTGGAAAGGACTGGTGAGATCTAAGCCAGGGATTGTCTAAAAACAGAGGTTGGAGGCCAAAAGCCTTTGTAGATCTGAGCCTGTATTTTCTGTCTGCCTCAGTTTCCTGTCTGTGGTGAAGAGAAAGAAACTAAAAATACCCAGCAGCAGAGCAGTACCTGTGCCTGTGGTGGGGCCCTGAGGTCCTGCTGTGTGGGATGCCCTTCCTGGGTGCTGGGGGGATCTGGTGGCTGCAGGTAGGTTACAGCAGGGCTTGGGGACGTGCCACTTGCCCCTGGGGACAATGCTCCAGCTCAGAATGGACATCTCTGCTGTGTCCCCTCACCTTGTATTTGTCATGGGCACTGTGGGGCAGAGTGATATTGGAGGGGCTGTTTAAGAGGCTGTTCCTGTGTCATCCCAAATGGACTAGGACATTTCTTCAAGGGCTGGCATCTCTGGTCAGGACAGACATGGTGAAGGGGTTGGGAAAATGTCTTGTGATGCAACTTTGAGAGCTAAATAAAAAAAAACAAAAAAAAACTTCCTCTTCCTTTTCTGCCACTCTTATCTCTTTCTACTTTCCTTTTATCTTTCCTCCCTTTTTGTTTGTGTCTGTTCTTTCCCTGTAATTCCTAATGTAAGTAAGGAAGAATTTAATATGCTGAGACAGGAGAGAAGTTGCTCCATGCGTTGCAGATGCACAACATGTCTTCATTAACTCCCCATGACATTCAAAATAGCTCGAGATAAAGACAAACTAAATCTGGGAAGACAAATATAAATACTGTCCCCCCCCTCCCTCTCGCCCTGCGCGGCGCTCCCCCCCAGGGCACGCATTCAATTACTGAAGATGAATGGAGCAAAGCAGAGCAGCCTTCGGGATGCCGAGCCTGGCGCTGCCTGCTCCTGCCATCAGATGGCCCCACACTTCATGGAATGCGCTCCCGGCCTCGGCTCCAGCCTGCGAGGTGCTCCGTGGGGTCTGCAATCCCTCCTGTGAGCTCTGACAGCATGGAGACAGTCGGGAAAGGCTGGCAGAGCCCCGGGCAGGGAGTGCTGCATCTCCCAAATCTGTGCCGAAGGTTTTTGTCTTCCAAAGGTGTGTGGAAGGGAAGGTCTTGGTGTTTAAGGCACCAGATGTGGGGGGAGGGAGGAGCTGGGCTTGTTCTCCTCCGCAGAATCAGAATATCCTCAGCTGGGGGTGACCCACCAGGATCATAAAGCCCAACTCCCAGCCCTGCCCAGACCCCCCACCAACCCCACCCTGGGCATCCCTGGCAGCGCTGGCCAAACGCTCCTGGAGCTCTGGCAGCCTCGGGGCCGTGCCCATTCCCTGGGGAGCCTGGGCAGTGCCCAGAACCCCCTGCCAACCACCTTTTTCCTGCTGCAGAGCTGGGAGCCAGTGATGGAGCTTCTCCCCTGGAGCAGGGACACACGCAGGGAGCAGTGGGGAGCAGCAGAGCTCACTGGGAGAGGCTGCACCTGTGGTTGCTTCTCTCCAGCAAATCTAGATCCTATATGGGGATTACAGATCTTGAGATTGAGGCTGGGTTTTGTTTTGCAGGGTGCAGGCTGGAGTTGTTGTTTACAGAATTCACAGAATCACTGGGTTGGAAGAGACCTTCAAGATCATCGAGTCCAACCCAGCCCCAACCCCTCAGCTAAACCCTGGCACCCAGTGCCACATCCAGGCTTGTTTAAACACACCCAGGGATGGTGACTCCACCACCTCCCCAGGCAGCCATTCCAGAATTTTATCACCCTTTCTGTGAAAAACTTTTTCCTAATATCCAACCTATATTTCCCTTGGCACAGCTTGAGGCTGTGTCCTCTGGTTCTGTCAGTGCTGCCTGGAGAAAGAGCCCAACCCCAGCTGAGCACAGCCACCTTTCAGGAGCTGTACAGAGTGCTGAGGTCACCTCTGAGTCTCCTTTTCTCCAGGCTGAGCACCCCCAGCTCCCTCAGTGGTTCCTCACAGGGTTTGTGCTCCCAGCCCCTCTCCAGCCTCGTTGCCTCCTCTGGACACGCTCCAGTGTCCCAACATCCCTCCCAAACTGAGGGGCCAGAATTGGACACAGCACTCGAGGTGCAGCCCTGTTCTGGGTGCCCTGGTCTCCCCAGCACACAGACGTTTGAGTCTCAGAGCTGGGCTCCTGTGAAAGGAGAGGGACAGGGTTAGGATTGTGGCTGCCCCATCTCTGGAAGTTCCAGGCCAGGTTGGATGGGGCTGGGAGCAGCCTGGTCTGGTGGGAGGTGTCCCTGCCCATGGAAGCAGGTGAAATGAGATGAGCCTTGAGGCCCCTTCCCACCCAGACCAGTCTGGGATTCCATGGGGGCTGATGTGCAAAGGCAGTGCAGGTGCAGAGGGTGTCACAGGGGAATCTGCTTGGCACAGGCTCTCGCCCTGTGAAATGACTGTTGGTCCTTTATGGCCCCTGTCACCCGTGGGGAATGTGTCTGTACAGAGCTTCAGAAAGCCTGGATTAAAGCTCAAGGGGGTTTTGGGGAAGAAGTTTCTCTGCCCTGCTGTTTGCAGCTGGGTCCCCAGAAGCTCTGTGTGTTCTGACTCAGGGGTGCACAAAGAGTTTGTGGATCCTTTCCTGCACTCACCAGGTTCCAACTCCACTCAAGCTTTACTTGTGGAAGAGCCTCAGTGATCTCTCAGAGCTCTGCTGCTGCTGCAGTGCTGCAGGAGTTGGGATTGAGCTCAGATTGCTGTGATCTGGGACGAGCAGCTTCCCAAGGAAGGACCAGCCATCCCTTCCCATTAAAGTCTTTTCAGTTCCCTGCCTCTCTGTGCACAGCAGATGATTATCTTGCAAAAGCATTCTGTTATTTTTTTCCTTGTGTAGTTCAAATTATCCTTTCCTAAGTGCATTACCTGGCATTTGTCTGCACTGAACTTCATCTGACTTTATGCTGTCCATCCACCTAGCTTGGTTAAATGTAATTGAAATTGAGTTTGGGCTGGGGGAGGCCTGGGGTTGATGTAGCAGAAAAGCGGTGGCCTGTCCTTCCAGGACTAAAGAAATAGTGTGAGCTATTGCAGTTGTTGAGTCCTGTAAAATCCAGTTGTGTTCATGTTACAGTGAGTTAAGTGAACATCAGGAAGGAAAAGGCAGGCCAGAACCTCTTCTGTGACATGCCAGGCTTAAAATGAGAATAACTGAAGAGCCTTCCTTGTGTGGATTCGTGTTTTATGCGAGGTCAGAATCTGTCCCTTGGAAATTGTCTAGAAATGACAACTTTCTCTAGCAGGAGCAGGCTGAGAGTGCAAAGTGAGGATTGCTCTCTCCTTTCTGAGGACACAACCCCTGAGGGTCCAGCGCAGCCTGAGCAGGGATCTGGACACAGTTTTCTCATTAAGAGGAGTGTCTGCTTCCCAGGACTTGAGCAAGTTCATCTACACAGATGAGCTGGTTACAGTTTGCTCTGGTTGTTTCATGGTTTAATTTACTCCAAGTAAGAGGCTACTTGTAAGATAAAGCTTAATAAGAAAAATGGGGCTAAAACCCACAAACTGCTGTTAAAATGAAGCAGCTCCTCATGGATAGAATGACACAGCCCAGCCCAGTGCATATGTGGGGACTGCATTCAGCAACCCAGGCTGCACCTGTCCAACCCTTGCTGCTGAAGGCTTTTGTGGCGAAAGGTGACCTGATGTTGAGAAGGACCCAAATTTCCCTTTGGAGGAGTGAACTCAACACAGTTACCTGTGGCTTGCATATAGGTGGATGAACTGATATGTACAAATTTTGTTTTGTGCACATTTTTTTTTGTTTTGTTTTTTTTTTTTTTTTTTTTTTGTTTTTTTTTTTTGTTTTTTTTTTGGTTTTGTTTTTGTTTGTTTTTTTTTTTTTTTGTTTTGGTTTGGTTTTTTTTGTTTGTTTGTTTTTGTTTTTTTTGTATTTTTTGGTTTGGTTTGGTTTGTTTTTTTTTGGCAAAGATTCCATGAGAAATAAATGCATTGTTCAAATTCTCCCCACTGTAGGCATTTCAAAGAGTGCCCCTCTCATGCCTTCTCCTTATAGGAACAGCACCCCTAAAGCACCTGCTCAAAGGCTGTGATAGCTTGATGGTGGAATTTGAGTAGTAGGATGCTGAACCCCCTTTAAACTCCTTTAATCTGTAATTTTTATGCCTTGCAGCCCCACTGTGAGGAAGAGGCTGTGCCACTGGACTGTATTTGCAGAGTGGACACCAGAACAGTGGCCAAATTCTGGTTTGCCCAGGGATCCAGAGATCAAGCAGGGAATGGGGGGGATGTTTTGCAGCAGTGACCAGCCACCTTCTGCTGGACATGCCCCTGCTGTTCTCTGTTCTGTATCTTCCCTTGTGTTGGTGCTTTGAGGATGTGCTCCTCTCTCTCCTCCCTGTGCTCCTTTTAATGATTTATTATTGCCTTAGTGGGTTTTTTCACTCCTTCAGTGCCTGTGACTCTCACAATGAATAGCTCCAGCATCCCCATATAGAACCAGCATCTTCAGGTAATGTTTGGTGGCAATTAAATGAGATTCTCCTCCCCCACCCTGCCCTTTTGTCAAATGAATCTGAAAAGGCTTTTATGGGGGTGAGATGCAGGGGGGAAATTAAAAGGGTTCATAAAAGTGGATTTTAAGAAAAGCCTAATGAAGGAAATGAACCTCCTGAGAGATCAAAGCTGAACCTCCTATGCCAGTGCAGAGTTTCAGCTTTTTCTTATGTTTCCACTGGCATGAAAGCAACACGCACAAACATTTCTTCCAACAGCTTTAACTTTTAAAGTCCTGTGGGTTTGGCATTAATGGCCTGCTTCTGCTTTGTCCAGTGCTGGGGCTCAACTGTTTCATTAGACATTTGTGTGATGCCTCCTCACTTCTGGAGAAGAGCTGGGCATCCTCGTGATCCATCAGATCCAGCAGCACTGGGATGGCCCCTTCCCCGAGAACCAGTTCAGCTCTGCTTGGCTTTGTGAGTTGTTCCTGCCCCTCGCTACAATGAGGGAAATCATGAAAAGCCCTAAATGCTGTCCCAGGTAGGAGATGTGAAGGCAGCACCCCTCTGTTGCCCTGCTCTGCCTCCTGAGTGGCATGGTGTTTGAAAGGGGAAATGGCCAATCACCTGCTCCCAGCAAGTTATGGAAATGCTA
This sequence comes from Vidua chalybeata, assembly GCF_026979565.1. NCBI lineage: Eukaryota > Metazoa > Chordata > Aves > Passeriformes > Viduidae > Vidua > Vidua chalybeata. The sequence goes on along the minus strand of NC_071550.1, from coordinate 8,328,642 downwards.
CAAAGTCTTAAAATTCCATTTTCCTTAAATTAAAAAAATAGGGGGCTCTCAATAGGCTCTGAGGGGGATGGAAATGTTGACTGAGTTACATGTAGGGGAAGTTCCATTAATCATGGAAAGCAAAACTGAAGGCTCTTAATATTACCCAATTTTTGTAGGCCAGACTCCCCATACCCATAATTTTTCCATTACACATGTAATCTCCTCTCTGGAAAAGGCAAAGTTTGTTTAGCATCATTTTTTGGGGGGGGTTGTTGTGGATTAAAGCCTGGATGGTTCAAATTTGTCAGGGGCTGGCTCTGGTCTCCTCTCCTCATCTCGTCACTTGTCGCCCTTGCACAGGTCCCAGGGCTCTTACTTTTAAAGTGTTTCCATGTGTTTGGGAGGAGAATGGGATCGGGGCTGCACAGAGAGCCCTGTGCACTCACAGCTTCCCCGGTGCTAATGAGGAACATATTGCCTGTAAGTGGCTGAGTGGAGCAGTTTAGCAGGAACAACAACTTGCACGCAGCCTTATTTATTGCAGGCCTGTTTCTCTGAGAGAGGGAATGTCAACCTGGATTTGGACTTTCACCTAATCTTCCCTGAAAGTGCCCAGAGATATTAAGTGACCACCTACTTGGCTGCTGGACTTGGGTTTAAAAGCAGATCCTGCTTCTACCAAAGCAAATTGCTCCCAGGCACGGTGGTGGCTGTAGGGCCTGGGCTTGGTATAAAACCTTTGGAGCTGAGCCTTTTGTGTGGAAATGGAGGTGGTTTGGCCATGGTTGGAGTGCTGCTGGTGTTGGATTGATGGCAGGGGTGGGAGGAATTGTGTCACTGGGAGGTGATCCTAAAGCTGCTCCGAGAGAGCTGGCCCAGAGTATGGTCTTCCCACAAGCCAGTCCAGGAGGAAACGGAGCTTTCCTCATGTCTGCATGTCAGGAAACAACGCTTCTGGCTTCCACAGGAGCCTGTCTGAGCAGGGGGGTGGGGAAGGAAACAACTGGGACCCAAGTCCAAACTCAGTGATGTTCGCCCAGACTCGGGGAACATCATGGACTTGTACACACCCACGAGCAGAGCCTGATTTGTTGCCTTGTAGCAGGAGAAATGCTGCCTGAATGGCCAGAAGGGAGGATTTGTTCATGGCCCAGCACATGCTGCATTGCTCAGGCTCTGCCATGGCTGAGCCCCAGCTGGCAGCTCAGCCTCCCTCAGTGGGACAGGGTGAGCATCAGACGAGTGAGAAGGAGAACTCGTGGGCTGAGCTGGAGAGTGATAGGTAAAGTGAAAGCCATTCAGGCAAGAAAAGCAAAGCAAGGAATTCTTTCCTGGCTCCCCACGGGCAGGAGCTCAGCCATCCCAGGGCAGTCAGGCTCCATCATGAGTGGTGGCGGCTTGGGAAGACAAATCCCATCACTCTGCACATCCTCCTCTTCCTCCTTCCCTGGCTTTATACATGTGCATGAAGCCCTGTGCTGTGGGATACCCCTTGGATCAGCTGTGTTCCCCCAGCTCCTTGTTCTCCAGCCTCCACCCTGCTGGGGTGAGAGGCAGAAAAGTCCTGGACTCTGTGTGAGCACTTCTGAGCAAAACCAAAACATCCCTCAGGTACCAACTCTGCTCCCAGCACAAATCCAGGCACAGCCCTGTGCCAGCTGCTGAGGAGAATCAGCTGTGTCCCAGCCCAAGGCAGCAGCTTCTCCTTCACCTCAGAGTTTTGAACACAGTGTCAATGTCCTGGTCTGTTCTGGGCTCTCCATGGCCCTGCTCTCCAACAATAGTTCTTGCTTAACACAGAAACCAAGGAAAAGTTATTCCTGCCTGCTCTTAAGTCTCTGTTTGTGGCAAAAGCTGGAGATGGCAGACCAGCTCTCCTCTGCCACCGAGGTGCTTCCAGGAACCTGCAGCACTATTGAATGTGTCCCAATGAAGTTTGTTACACTTCAAAAAGCCAGTTATTGAGTCAGTTCTGTAATTAGTTACCTGATGGGAGTCATGATTATCCACGTAGCTCCTAATTGATTGAAATACCTTTGCACTGGGCTTTCTCTGTTTTTTTTTCCATCTACACAGGTTCAATCAAAGCCATGATGGAAACACTTTGGCTGTTACAGCACTGATCAGGTAGCAATTAGCTGACAGTCACTGCAACCTAAAAACAGTATATGGCATTAAAGGAGGCTTCTTCAAGGTGAACAGAAGAAATTTTTAAAAAGAGTGAAGTTTTTTGTTAAAAGGCTGACCCAGCTGCTTCCATAGTGCAAAATTGACATTGCTCTGATTTACCCTGGCTGAGAACTTCGCCTCTGCATTAAATTACACAAATTACTCTGAATATTGCAAACTACAGTCAATCCCTTCCTGCCAAAGGATGAGCTCATGATTCCTCACTTCTCTTGTGAGGGTAATGATGACCTAACCAGCACTGAAGGTGCAAGTTTTTGCAGCATCTTTTGACTGCTGCTCATAGCAGGAATGGTGACTTGTCTGCAAAGCAGCACTTTATCAGCAGTGATGTGGGAATGGCAATTCCTTTGTTCCTCCTGGAGCTGGAGGAATCTGTGTGTGAGAGCAGGATGGGTCTAAAGGCCAAGTCCATGAGTGTCTGCTCAGGTTGTCTGGCTGGTAGAAGGTAATTTCTGATCCTGTGCTTAGCCTGTTACCTGTTATTCCTTCTCCTAGGGCTGGTGATCCCCTCTCTTACCTGGGCAGGAGATTTGTCCTGGCACAAACTCGTTTATTTGCCTCTCAGGCCTTTTACTGCTTATGCAGGGAATGAGGGAGCTGAGGCAAAGCCATCACCTCACTTGTGCTGAAAAACCTTGGAGTGAGGGAGGAAGCAGGCTCAAATTGAAGCAGATGCTATGGTGGGAACAATTACCTGAGAGAAACTCTGGGAGGGAGAGTGGAAGAGATAATGAAACACCTAGGGATTTGGAAGTCAGCTTTCCAAGGAGCAGAGGGGTTAGCAGTTTAGAGCTGGAGCTTGCAGCTGTGGTGAGAATCAGCCTCCCTTTCTCTCTGCTCCTCCTTTTTCCCCATTTTCCTCCCACTGTGCTCAAGGAATGGAGGAGAAAGTGGCATTTGGAGCAGGAATCACGCTGCCAGTGCAGAACTGGGGCTGCAAATGCAACTTGCTGAGCTCAGCCTGCAGCAAAGGCCAAGAGCTGGGTGAGGGCTGCAGAGGGACATGTCAGGGTCCTGACCCCCCCTTCCCTCCCTGCCACAGGGGCAGTCACTGTCACCAGCTCCAGAGCAGCCTGAGCTCTCCATGGGTGTGAATGTAATGGTCCAGGAGAACAAGAGCAGGGTATGTGCCCAGAAATGGTCCAGCCATGGGTTCCCTGGAGCCTGAGGCTTGGCTGGTTTCCCTCTCCCTTCTCCTGCAGGCACTCCTATTCCATCAGCTCCTCTGCACGGGCCCCAGCTTTGTTTCCAGTTTATCTGCATGGCTTCCAGTGCTGTTGATGGGGATTTAGCAGGTGTTAACAGCAACCTGAACTGGGTAACACTCCCTGGGTGTCTGTGCCTGCCCTGCCAAAAACCCACTCTTGGGGCTCTTTCTGTTCAGCCCAACAATAAAAACGGAGTTTGGATCAATCTCCATCCCTGCCAAAGACCCTGCACTGCTCGACAGGAGTTGCTGTGTGGGGTCAGGCAGCATCAGTAGCTCAGTGGTGCAAGCAGGCACCCTTGTAATGCCCCTGGAAGTAAAAACAGGGACAAGTTTTGGCAGCTGGAAGCCCTCAATAGCTCCACTCACATCATAGAACCTTCTTCCCAGCTTGGTGTAAGGCTCATTTTTTCCTCCATCCTTCTGTGTTTCAGTTCTTTTCTGTGTCTGAGGGTAGGAATGCTATCTGCCAGGGAGTTGGGCACTGCTCTGTCATTTTGTGTTGAATTTAGAACCTAGTTTGAAGGTTGGCTGATGCTGAAAGGCTCCTTTTCCCAGAGAACCAGTGATAGGATGAGTGGAAATGGCCTCAGGTTGTGCCAGGGAGGTTTGGGTTGCATATTAAGAAAATACTCATTGAAAGAGTGGTTGAACTTTGGAAGAGGCTGCCCGGGGAAACGGTGGAGTCACCAGCCCTGGAAATTTCAAAGAATGAGTGGATGTGGCACTTTGGGATATGGTTTTGTGGGCATGGGGATTTCTAGTCAAAGGCTGGACTCTGATCTGGGAGGATTTTTCCAGCCTTAATGACTCCCATGGATCCCATGGTGCTGCCTGTTGGTAACACTTCTTTGTCTTCCAAACTGTGGCTCTTTGGAGCTGCTAAGAGAAAGTTGGAATGTTAAAGGTGGCTGATTTGTGGGAGATGGGCTGTGGCCAGAGGTTGGATTGATGGAGAAACAAAGGAAAACAGGCCAGGAAATAACTGAAACCTCTGGTTTTCAACCTGTGGTTTGTGGCCACTCCTCAGGAGTTGCTAAGAGATGTTTAGAGGAACCTGTCACCAGCATGCAGAGATCTGCCTTGTGGGGGCGAAACCTTTGCTTGAGGAACTGGAATAATAATAATAATAATGCAAAAAAAAACCCAATTCAGTAATTTAAATCTGTAATATGATTTTTTATATAAATCTTGTCAAAAATGTCATGTCTTCAATGCAGAGAGCTTCATCTTGCGTACTAAAACCACATAAAATGAGATGTGTATAGTTTGCTGCTGCCTAGGAGTGTTTTTAACCCTGCCAAGGGGTTTGAGAGGCTGTGCTGCCTCTCAGCCAATGTGCAATTTGGCCCAATTCATACCTGTTTTCTGTTCTCCCATTTTAAATCTGAGCAGAGGCTATAAAAGCCTTATTGGGTGCATGCTGGAGGAGGTTTGAAATGCTGCTTTCCAGTCCAGGAGATTACACCCTCATTTTCTCAGCTGTGATTAACTGGGGCTATCACAGGCTCACCTTGGCTCCGGGTAAAATGTGTCCAGTGAGCAGCAAGCACAGGGAGTGCATCACCAAGGGCTTGAAACATCTCTTTGTTCATTATTTGTTATTGTTTCACCTGCCTTGAAATGGTAATTGCCAGCGCTTTGATTCATGGATCACAGTGTAATTTAGTTCCAATTGTTCCAGGCCTGTCCTACAGCCCCTGAGCCAGGCTTTGGGAACTTCCCTATCAGCACTTGGCACATCCAAGCAGATCCCCCACTCCTGCTGCAGCCACGTGCCTTCATGAGGAAAAGATATGGGCAGGGTTATCCCTGTTAAACCAGGGCATTGTGATTGTGGTGATTTTTTAATTCCTGTTTTCCTTTTTTTTTTTTTTTTTTTTGAGCTTTGTTATTCAGTATATTTTCTTTAGATTTCATCCTCAGCAAGGAAGGGGCCAAAGCTGCTCTGAGGGAAGCTCTGGCGCTGTGCTGACAGCAGCAGCTGAGGATCCTGCTTGCTATTTAATCTGTGGATTTAGATACTTCCCTGTACCTAAAATATTTTCCCCATGCTGTAGCAGAAGCAGCTTTAGCTCAGGCTAAAATTCGCAGCTGAGGCAGTGAAATGGTTAGAAATGTTGTGTTTTCACAGAGATCAGGAGCTGCAGATCAGCGTTAGCCCGGCGCTCCCAGCAGGAGAGAGGCAGTGCTGGGGCTGGGGACGTGGCTGCCAGAGAACCACTTTGTTATTTAGCTGTTGGACAAGCTCGTGCCTGATCCCCTGAAAAACAAACCTCGGTGTTAATCAGAGAGGAACAATTCCAGAGCTGAGCACAGCAGCAGCGAGCCTGGAAAGGACCTTGAGAAGTCGTGTAATTCACTCTGCTGCTCGGAGGATGTGTTCTATCCCTGACATACCTGCTTAAGCTGCTTTTAATTTGCAGTGAGGGACTACCTGAAGAGACTGATTGAGGAGATTTTCTTGTCATCCTAATATTTCACCTTAATCTCCCATGGATCAAATTAGCCTTGTTATTCCTTGTCCTATCAACCAGGACCAGAGTGAAAAAATGGGTTTTGTTCCCTCTTGCCTTGTTGAGGGCTGAGGGGAACTCGTTGATCTTTCCTAGGCAGGACAGTCCCTGATGGTTCTGCCTTGACTCTGGCAGTGTTTTCTGTACATCTTATTCAAACTTGCTCCTTAAAATGCAGCACAAACACTGAACGTGGCACCTGAGGCAAAAAAAAAAAAAAATATTCCTCTGCCTTGGCCTCCCTCAGCAGGGGATGAGATATTCATGTTTTAGTGGGATACTCTTTGTAGGTTTTTAGCTCTTTCCTCTCCTAGAGAACCCAGAAAAGGGCCAGTTCAGGTCTGGCCAGGCACATTTGTGGGATGCTGGATCTACCAAGGGATTCTGCAAAGTTTCTGATATCATTGAACACCCTGAGCTGGAAGAGACCCCAAGGATTGCCCAGCCCAGCTCCTGGCCCTGCCCAGACCCCCCAACAACCCCACCCTGGGCATCCCTGGCAGCGCTGGCCAAACGCTCCTGGAGCTCTGGCAGCCTCGGGGCCGTGCCCATTCCCTGGGGAGCCTGGGCAGTGCCAGCACCCTCTGGGGGAAGAACCTTTCCTGCTCTCCAGCCTGAGCTGCCCTGGCCCAGCCCCAGCCGTTCCCTGGCTCCTGTCCCTGTCCCAGAGCAGAGATGGGAGCTGCCCCTCGGGAGGAGCTGCAGCCCCCGGGGAGCTCTGCCCTCAGCCTGCTCCAGCTGAACAATCCCAGTGCCCTCAGCTGCTCCTCACGGGCCCTCCAGACCCTTCCCCATCCCCGTGCCCCTCCTTTGGACACTCTCTCACAGCTTTAGATCTTTTTTTATGTTGTGGTGCCCAAAACTGCCCCAGCACTCGAGGCCCCAGCCCAGAGCAGGACAATCCCTCCCAGGCCTGAGCAGTGATGCTGTCCCCGATGTCCCCAGGACAGGGATGTCCCTCCTGGCTCCAGGGCACTGCAGACTCAGATCCAACTTGCCATTGTCCAACAAAATCCTGAGGTGACATGTGCAAAACAGACATGCAGAGAATCCCCAAAAGCCTGGAAGTCGGCAATATTCACTCTTGCACAGAAAAGCAGCTCGTCACTAACAGCCTGTAATGTGTTGTTGCTGCACCACCGCACATTTTCCCCAAGTTCTGCTGCAGGAGAGTGGATTTGAAGGTCAAGTGCTGCAGAGCAATTCATTTCCAGCCAAGCCAAAGTAATTCTGACGCTGTGGCACAAGAGGGTGCAATAGGTTTGTCATAAAACCTAGACACGAGGTGGGTTTGTCCCTTCTGCTGCCACGGTGCCAGGGGAGAAGTTTTTTCCCTTCTAAGACTTGTCTCACAAACTTAACGTCCTTGTTAATTGGTGAAGCTGCAGCTGCACACGTTTGCCTTATTATTTTCATGTCCTATTCACTCTGAGTATTCCCATAATTATGGTAATTAAACTCCACGGGTTTTTAATTATTATTTTTTAAAAATAATCAGAACTATAGTTGAATTATGAGAGTGCCAAAACGAGCCTGGCAACTCGTAATTTTAGTTTTCTGGGTTATAAATCAAAAGCAGACTTGATTTCCCAGCTTGCTGGATGTTTTGTTAACCAGATCACTGCAGCTCTCCTGAGGCCTCCTGTGCCAAGAGCTGTCCCTGAAGGAACAATCAGGCTTTATAAATAGCAGCCTTAACAAGAGCATTGCTGCCAGATGCTGCTGGATTAACTCAGAGACTGGTGCACAAAGGAAACCCCCTCATCTGGGGCAGCTGGGCTGCCATCCATTACCTGGACATGCCCCTGTCCGTGCTGGGATGCCTGCAGATGGGCTCACAAGCTCATTCCCACATTTCTGGGCTTGCCAGCAGCTCGTCCTGGCATGCTCTGTGTTTGCAGGAGTTCAGGAGCTGAGCTTGGACTGTTCTGCCACTCAGGGACTCCTGGTGTGGAGCTGTGCATCCTTGGACACCACAGGGACTGAGCCTGCTCTGGAGGAGCCCTCAGTGTCCAGCCACAATTACAAGGGGTGCTGCAAGCTCCTGCCTTCCCTGAATCAATTTCTTAGCATCCTTTCTTGTGCCTATTACCAGTTCTTTTGGTTGGTAACACCAGCCTTTCTAAGCAATTAAGGTGTGTGATGGACACCATACTCCAGTGTTTAGGTAAACACTGGTTTTTAAACCATAGGATATTTCTGCAAGTCTCTGAAGCAGCATTATTAAATAAGCATTGGGTGCCAAGGTCTGTATCAAATAGAGTCAGAAAACAGAGTCAGAAATGTTGGTTTCTTTGGTCATCTGGGTCAGGTGATAAGGACCCACTGGTGGTTGAACTCTGGGGTTTCAGAAGGTGGCAGGTGTCTGGCTGACTTTAACATCTCCTGATTTTGACATCTCCTGGATGGCTGGAGAGGGAATTTTCCTTAGCACTGATGTTCACACACCAGCATGGCTGACAGGACAGAGCTGTGGCCTGCCCAGAAGTGTGCTCAGGCAGGAAAGGAGGACGGGGGAAGCATGATGGAGATGACCTCTGTAGGGTCAGACAAGTCATTTGGGGCCAGTGTCAGTTTTGTCTTGGAACTGAGGTATGGTTAAATACTCTGGGTGATTGCTTTAACCAGGATCTGAGTACTTGTGGAGTTTCCTGCATCCACCCCTTCCCTGAGGAAGCAGAGGATGGAAAGGAAGAGCACCTTGCTGTGGAAACAAATGACTCCTTGGCACAAGAGAATTCTTCCCAAAATTCCTTCTGAATGTACCATAATGTGTACCAGCTGAATGCCTCTTGCTCTGCCTCACCAAAGACATAGAAATAGAGGGGCTGGGATGGCAAAATCAATTTAAAATTTTACACTTCCTTCTCTGGGCATCCCTGTGCATAGGAATGTGTTGGTTCACCCCCACGTGCTGAAAAATAAGCCCTTTCTTTCCAGAGAACTGAAAGTTTTGTAGTTAATTTGATAGCTTTTTTTCTGATTTATTCCAATGTATTCCAAACTGTGCAAGGTATATAATTTCTTCTATTTCCTGACTGTTCCTCTGCTAACTTGAGTTTTCAGATTTCTAGGTAGGGGAGAAGGGGAATCACGGGGGAAGTCATCTCTAAAAAGGGAGGATGATGCAGTTTCACATCTGGAGCTGTGTTTGTGAGTGAAGTCAGACAGTTTGAGGCTACCTGATTCCCAGCATGTGGCTTGCGAGGCTCCAAACATGAGAGGAACAGTCTATCCCAAGTAACTGCTGGTCCTGAACCACAGAGTGCGTAAACACATCACCTCATGGGTGGAAATATTTGGCTAAAGAACACTTATTTGCAACCCTTAAATACGTGCAATAAGCACACCTTGTGTTCAGCAGCAGCTTCTGTACTTCTCCTGTCTGCAGGAGGCTATCAAAAGGATCAGGAAAACAAATCTCATTTCAGATGAAAGCCTCAAATGAGGTTTATAGATGTGTATACATATTGGGGAAGCTCCAAAGAACTTGTGTGTACTGGGGATCATTTCTGGGAAGCCGCTGTCACCAGCAGTGCTCCATCCTCGCTTACTCATAACCACTGGAGCTGGGCATGTTCTGCTGCTCGGACAAACAAGAGCAGGAATGACCAGCTGGGGCACCACGGGGCTCTCAGAGCATCCTGAACTAACAAGCAAAACATTCCCTGCCTTAACTTCACCCCATGTTCATCATTGATGCCTCTCAAAGAGGCACTGCTTGCTCGGAGAGCCGGCTCTGTTCTGAAATGGGGGCTTTGAGCTGAGGCCTTGGGATGGCATTTGTCATCCTGCAGGGCAAAACCAGAGATGTGACACTCCTGTCATTGTGCTTGAAGTGTTCACTTCCAATGAAACTTTGCACACTGCAGGCCTGGTGTAGGCACATGGTGTGTGGTCACTGGCAGTGGGGCTGTGTGTGACACAGTTTGTGGTCACTGGCAGTGGGGCTGTGTGTCACACACAGTTTGTGGTCACTGGCAGTGGGGCTGTGTGTGGCACACAGTTTGTGGTCACTGGCAGTGGGGCTGTGTGTGTCACACACAGTTTGTGGTCACTGGGATGGGGCTGTGTGTGACACAGTTTGTGGTCACTGGCAGTGGGGCTGTGGCCCAGCCCCATCCCCAGCGGGCCCAGCTGTGAAAAGCAGGTGAGCAGCACTGACAGCAATGAGCCATGGAGTGCCCAGGTGTGCTGAGCAACCACCAAAGGGAGCAGAGGGCACACAGGGGCAATGCATGAGTGTGAGGGTATAAAAGGTTGGGCTAAAGAACAGGAAGGGCAGATACTTGCAGCATTCTGAAGTTCTATGGTGTTACTCTGTGTGGGCAGATGCTTGAAGCCTTCTGATGCTGTGTGGTGGTCACCACTTTGTGTGTCATGGCCATCTCAACTGGGACATATACTGTGGCAGCCTGGGAGGTCAGGTCAGGTGCATCTAAGTCCTTGCTTTCCTGTTTATTTTCTCCTGGTGTTTTTGCCTGTTCAGTTTGCCCACTGCAGTAACCTATTCAAACATCTGCTCTGAAGTGAAATTCCTGAGTGCAGTGCACAGGGGGAGAGGCACTCCACGGGAGGATCCACAGAAACCAATGCAGGGAGTAGCTGGGAGCTGCTGGTGTTTGTTAGTAGAAGTTGCACTGAGCAGAGGGAGGAAAACAGACACTGAGCTTGTAGCTGCCACTGGCTGAATTAGGCATTACTAACAGCACTTCTGCTCTGGGAAGACTGAGCAGAGCAATTCCTGGCATTATAAAGAACAAATGCCAGCCCAGCCTGTCTCTCCAAACTCCAGGAGCTTTGTCTGTGTGAGTTTTGCAGGGAATGCACACACATGCAAGCATGAAATAGGGAGAAATGTGTTGGCAGCTCTTAATTTCTCACCATTAAGAATTATATATTCAATGAATGGTGTCTAACACTTTTTCTGCCTTGGCCTCAGTCTTCACAAAGCTGGCATGAGTGATATGGGCTGGAAAGTTGCTTGTTGTGCCCCTTTAGTTCTCCAGAATTGTTGTCATGGTCTGGGAGATGTGGCTGCTTTCAAATTCTCCTTGTGTTCTACTTTGTCCTTGCCTCTCTTCCTTCAGGCTTGCAGTGCTCTGTCTCTGATTTAGGGGTGCTCTTAAGCCTGTCTAATTCAGTCTGAGCTGGCTGAATATGGGGAACTGCAAGAATGTTCTGGATCTGGGTCTCCTCTGTCTTTTGTGGGGAATTCCAGGATGTTTTCACACCATCATGTCCTGGGTTGTGGTACAAGGTGCCCCTTTGCACCTCTCTCAAACAGCTCAGGGGTGCTGTGACCCAGTTCAGGGGGAGTGCAGCTCTGTGGAGCTTGGCTGGGAATGAACACTCCACCAGGGGTACAGAAAAACGAGTGCTCCAAGTGCTCAGACTGAGCTGCAATCCTTCCTTTCCCAGTGAAATAAATCTGAGACAAACTGCAAAGGTCTCAGCATATCCTGGATGTGTGGGTACCTCAGCCTGTCCCTGCCACAGGTCTCTCAAATATCTCACCAGGTAGCAGATCTGTGGCCTGTTTTCCTTCCTTTCAGCATCCCCAGCTCCTGGACACTTGTTCTTCTGCCACCCACCTCCCCTTTAGTTACAGAATTCATTTCACTGGTAAAAAGGATGACTGAGCTCATCCCAGTTTAGGGCTCTGATCCAGCCACCCTCTCCAATCTACCTGTGCAGCTCAGACTCTGCTCACAGAGTCTGCATGTTCTGTGTCTTAGGAGCAGAAGGGAGTGTGTGAAAGAAGGAATTTATTTACTAATGCAAGCCCCAAGCTCTGCTTTTGAAGGATAAGATGATTTGGGCAATAAAAATGTATTGACCAGGCGATGCAAGTTTTGATCAGCTCATGGTGGTTGTTTTCTGCTTTCTTCAGGCCATCCACCTACCACTTCTACTGCCCTTTAACCTAAACTCCAGCCTTTCAAAGCTCCCTAAAAATCCCTGAAGCGTTACTGCACGCAGCATTCTTTTGTATACAAAATATTCTTAGCTAAAAATACACTGAGTACTAAAATTATACAGCTCTTTCCAGAGAATCCTCCTAATTTCTGTAGATTTAGTACATGTCAAGAAGCGATTTAAAGGTCATCTTATTTCCTCATGTTTGTTTAAAAAGAAGTGCTGAGGGCTAACATTTTGGCAAATGCTTGCTGTGAGTTGTACAATTTGTCCATGTTTTTTTATATAATGGTGGGTTTCATCTTGTGGAAGGGAGCAAAATGGAACTTGATTTGAAAAATAGGGGGTATTGCAAGTCTTGTGCAGATAAGTAAATATAATTCCTGGAAAGGCAAGATGTATTTTATCAAAGTCTTGAGCTAGTTGGAAAGGATTATCTTTTTTTTTGTCTTCCTGCCTTATTTTTAAGCAAACAGATTTTAAAAATGTCTTTCTAATGGCCTGAATTCCTGTTGTCCAACATCTGGCTGGACAGGTGTGGGAGCAGAGCAGTTGACTCCTGGTGGAAGGAGACGTAGGTGGAAGTCAGAGGAGGGTGTTCCCTAAGTGTGGAATCCTGCCTTAAACTCCTCTTCACCCCCTGTGGTTGGGATGCACAGATGTTCCAAGATGTTCCATCCATCTGAGCAGCTGAGGTGAGAAGTGGGGATCTGCCTCTGCTGCTTTGAGTGGCAAGATGAAAAACCAGGGAATTTATGGACTGATCAAACCCTTTGCAAGCAGGGATGGGCATGTAGAAGTGAAGGAGTTTTCTGCAAATTCCCTCTGCCAGACCTGGCAGTGCAACAGGCCCATGGGCAGCAGGCTGGGGCAATGAAAGGGCATTTTTCAATGCATGAGTTTGGTGTACTTCAGGAGGTATTAAGCCAAATTCTCCTCTCTAGTGGATCTGGAGTATAATTCCAGTTGTCTTAATGGAGATGGATTCCAGATTTACAGTGGTGCTGGATAGAAGAGGGGAAAGATTACGCACAGAGTGGGTGGGTTGTGGGAAAAAACTCCCCCTTCTTTTCTTTTCTACCACAGTTTTCAATGAGAAATCATGTAGACAGCGGCTTCCAGCCTGCCAATGCAAATTGAGACAAATTAGGGGGTAGATTAACTAATTATTGTAATGTCATGGTAGCAATGCTACAGTTCAGGTTGCAGAAGGCTTTCAATTATCAGCTTTATTTTCCACAGTTACCTTTTAATTGGTAATGTATTTGTGTATAAATTAAGGCAAGAAGGCCTTTTGTTTTATAGTCATTAAAGAGATGCCTCAGTGGGTTTGGGACTGGAGAGGGAGAGGGACCCTTTGCAATGATCGGAACAGACGGTAACGCCCCACCAGGGGCACATTTGTAAGGCTGGAAATTCCTTTTTAGACCTCACGGTGGAATAGGAGTTAGATACACATCTGATAAACAGGCTATTTTCAATCTCTGTTTGGGGAGATGAGAAAGTGAAATGTGCAGCTGGCAAGCTCCAGCTCCTCATGTTTCACTCCTCAGAAGTAGACAGTCGCCAAACAAAGGGCCTTAGTGCAGTTATTTTAGCAATAACTAATATACATACCTGTATGTGTATGTATGGCTCCCTCCAGAGCACAGCTGCAGGAAGAAGCTGTGCAAAAAAAAAAACCAAAAAAACCCAACAGTTTTGTATCTGCAGTGCTTGGGATGGGGCTGAAATTCTCCACATCCCAAAAAGCTCTGATGTATGCTTTAGGTGTAAACTGAATTTCAACTCCTGTTGAAAAATCCCTGGTAAATAACTAATCTGTGTTTGATGCTCTGTTTGAGGGGTGCTATAGCCTCAAAGATAGACTTTTTTTTTTTTTTCTTTTAAAATAACTGTAGAAAACCTGTGCTCTAATTTTGATTCTGTTCATATGTTGGGTTGTCTTAGCTGTGTTCCTTCCTTGCCTTATATAAATTAAATTATTAAAGGCAAGTAGGACCTTTGAAACCTTATCAGTGTGTGTGTGTATATACATATCATCTATATCTATTAATATGTGTGTGTATTGAAATTATCATCTTGGGACCATCAGATTTTTTTCTGAAAAATGGGTTAAATAACAGCAGGATGAGGAAAATTGTGTGAAGAATGAAATTTCCCTTCCAAGTGGAGCCTCAGTGTTTTGTTTGAGCTTTCCAAGAGGTTTGGAGGGGCCCTGTACACCCTGCCTGTCTGTTTGAGGAGAGCTGGTGGCTTGGGCTGCCCTGGTGACACCTCTGGACAATTCCTTTGGGATGGAGCATTGGGAGCTTGTTCAAGGTGAATCAGATTATAAGAGGTGAAACTTCCTTACTTGTCTAGGCTTCCTTCTTGCTCTCAGCCCACCAAATTCTTTCCAAGGCATTGGGACCTGGCCATCCCACCTCTCTGGTGCATGGGAATTGTCTTGGTAAAGCTCAGTGGCCCAAGAACTGAAGACCCAGGTGGCTCCAAGGCTGCTCTGAGTGGACGCTTTCTTGCTGTGTCAAGAGGAACCATTGATTTTTTTTTTCCCTCAAGAAAACAACAAAAAAAGAATCTCAGCCCCATCCAGGCTGTGCTTGCACTTGAACTGAAAGCACTGAGACCCCTTCCTGCTCCTGGGAGCTTTCCATTTGCTGCAGTAGGAAGGGCTGTTAATTTAAGTATGCAATTGATATATGTCATCCAAATCAAAACATCTTGCACGAATGTGATTAAATGAAATTCCTCAAGTATGTTCTTGCCATCTGGAACAACTTTCCCATATTTTGTTGTCTCATTGACTTTTCAAAATTTAACTGAAAATGTATTTTCACTTCTTTTTTTCCCCTCCTTTGGTAATGCTTAATTTTTTCCTCCCCAATGCACTTCCATAAAAATCTGCAAATCATTTTGGAATAAGCATTAAGGGGAGGGAGCCCTTCAAAGTCAGAGCAGAATCCTGCTGGGTACTGGAGGCCTCCACTGCACTGTTATCCCATCACATCCCATCAGTGCCTCTGGGGGACTGGGCATCCCTTTGATTTTAGCCCAGCAGTCCCATCCAATGAATTATCCTCAGAATTCAATGGGGAGGATGTGTGGCTGCTGTGGTGCCCTCATCCTGGCAGCTGCTGCCCCTCCAGCCTTAGAGGGGCCCGACTGGCTGACATTCATCAGGTCCATGTGATCTGCAGAGAAGCAGGAGATGAAGTTGGGAGATCCCTGTTGGACCATCCTGTTGGGAACAGCATCCTTCCCAAATGTGCTCATATGGAAATCTGGGTCAAAGCACCATGTAGGAACTCAGAGCATAAAATACAAGCGAATGCCTAAATCTGTGGTCAACTTCAGCCTTGTTAAAGTTTGCTGCAAACAAAAGCTGCACATGAGAGCAAAGCTCAGCTAAGCAGAGGTGAAATCCCAAAGCAGGATTTTAGATCACCACACTCCTCACTCTGTTTTACTGATCCATTTAAACACAGACATATGAAGAAATTGTTGGGCACACAATGCTGAGTGTGAGTTGGAAATCTGCTTCTTCTCAGCTACCCAGCCTGGGATTTTCAGATTTCCCTGCATTGTTTCCTCTCACTTTATTTCTTAATTGCATCTGATTATCTGACTGACTTGAGACAATGCACCATTACAGATTTTCAAGCTGGAATGTTTCTTTTTGCTAGGTTTTGCTTTGGATTATTTTCAGTAAAAAAAACAATGCCCTCCCGCTTCCTAAGCTTGGTTTGCCTGGGCTGCTGTGTGAGTGCACTCTGGAAATAACAAATAAGAGACCCAGCAATTAGTCATTTAACAGATTTGGAATTTTTGAGGGATTCTGGCCGGTAACATAAGCGGCTATTTAAGTACTTTTTTTGTGGCTTGCTACTCCTGATGTGAATAATTTACAGAAATAATAATGAGGGAAGACTGAATAAGGAGAAGTACAAGACGTGAAAAGGAAGAAGCCAAAAGTTAGGGTCAGCTGCAAGTGTTTGCAATTTGCAATGTCTATGGGTTTAGGCAACTAAACATTTAAACCACAAAGTGATGAACAACTGACTTGAGAGTACTTTGAGCCTAATGTAGCCCAATTAACTCTTGTTTGAGTTCTAGTCTTGGCCTAAATCTGATCCTACTGAAGACAGTTGGAACATCCCCATTGCTTTATGCCTGGATACTTACAACTGGATCAGTGCTGATGGTATAGATTCAGAGAAATATTGACTTTTTGCATGGCAGAAAGAGGAATTACTTCCATATCTGCATTAATTTAGTTTTTGGCATTTCACTGCTGCTGGGTGCCAGTGGTTGGGGTCCTGGGAGAGATAAGTGGCATGGGGTAGGTGTGCACACCCTGACTCTGGGGAAGAACCTTTGGGAAGAGGTTTTGCCCCTACAGTGAGCAGTGAAGGGGTACAAGGTGGGGCATGGAATGCAGACCTGTGGTCAGAAGCTGAAGGGTGGTCTGGAGCCATCCCTGTCCGGGATGGGATTTCCCAGGGATGGGATTTCCACCAGAGCTATGTTTGCCTGGTGAGGAGGCATCCTTTGATCACTCCCCAGCCTCTTGACTGCAGAAATTGATACAAATAAGGCAAACATTTTTTGCAAGTTTTGGCCCACTCTCCTGCCTGACCCCAGTGGGCGTAGGGTAAGCGCTTCTGACATTCCCACTCTCAGCATTCCAGCAATTTCCTTTCTTTTCCCTGGAGCCCTCACCACAGATCTGCTGTGAAGAAAATGATGAGAAAATGTTGCTGCATCCAAGTTCTTGGTGGTGGTGGCAATGCTGGAGATGTGCTGGCTTCCTGACAGGTCCCACCTGGCATCTGTGAGCTTCCTAACTGGGAAATCTGCTTGTGTCCCTTAAATAGAGATGGCCAAGAACACTTTAATTAAAGCATCATTTACTGCTTGAAGTCTCCTGAGTTTGGAAAGCATCCAGCCACTTGGAGTAGTAAGTTTTCCTGAAATGCTCACCAGGAGGGGTTTCCTCAGATTTGGTGCAGCTCTGTGGCAGTTGTTGGCCTGGGAAGGTGGGTAAGAGGCAATTCCTTGTCTGATTAAAGCAGACTGAAGTCTCTGTTCTCAACCATTGCAATCACCCTTGCCTCCCACTAAATCTCTTGCAGAACAGTTGCCCTGGCTCTGCACCAGGGATGTGAAGATAAATTTCAAAATCTTGGAGGATTTAGGGGAGCAGAATTGCTGTTCTCTAGCCAGTTCAGCTGCCATACAAGGGGCTGAATCCTGGAGGACAATAAATTTCCATAGCCCCACATCCCCCTTCTCTGTCTTCCCTTCGAGTGCCTTACTGAAAAACACCATGGAACAGGAAAACACTGTGGAGCATAAAATACTTATTGAAAGACTTAAAAACCAGGTTCCATGTTACAGTTCCTAAATTGGAATTTAGTTGGCTAATGCTGAGCACTCACCTCTAAATCTCTGGCCTCAATGGACAAGCTTTAGGTTATTTTTGGTTAGCTTTTTAAGCTGCAGGGAGTTGAACTGGAATTCTGTTTACCTGCCTGGCACCCCTGAGGAAATAGGATGGCAAAGCCTCAAAAGGTGAAAAATGTCCCATCATTTGAAGGGTGGCATCACGAATGAATGGTTTTCCGTTTTGGAACTTGGTCAAATGCCTGTTAGTGGTTGTTTGGCAGCCCCTGCAAACAGGCTCTGGATCCACGTGGTCATTGTTCTAGATTTACTATTCCCTTTTTTAAAGGAATATTCTTCTATAATCAAGTTGAGCACAGACAGTATTTGTAGTTTTAAATATTTTCTTTATTTATTTCTCTGAGGCTTATATACACTTTCACCTTGACCAAACTGACCTCCTTTATCAAAATTCCCTGAAAAGCTGTGGAAGTTCTAGCCCAGAACTTGATGTCAGCTTTATAGCTTCATCCCTTTGCCAGACAATGTCAAGCTTTCTAAGCAGCACAAGTAGCTAGAATTTCTTTGTCAGTTCCTATTAAGAGAACCTGATTTTAGTTGATTATAACTTTGCCAGACTTGTTCTGAGGAGCTGACGTTTTCCATACTTGATTCTTTTTTTGTTTTTGGTAAGCTGTAGTTAATATGGCTCATCTGTCTCCTTGCAAGGGAGGGAGCTGGAAAATACCCTGTGTTGTTCATGTGGTCGTTTTTGAACTGACAATTTTAGAAGTAGGGATTTTCCTGGTATAAGGAATTAATTCAGATGTCAGCTTTCTCATTTTACATGGCACTGGTGGCTTCAGGAGCTGGAAGTTGTGGCTCAGAGTATTTCTTTATTGCTGGTGTAGAGGTTTAACTAGTTTCTGAGGGGGCCAAATTCTGGTGTGGGTGCTGTTATAGAATATCAAATTTTTATCATTCTTGACTAAAAAACTTCAGCCTTATTTGAAGTTTTTCACTTGAACTCTGAATTTTAAAGGTTTAGGCAGAAATCTTATCTCTTGATTATTGGGTATAAAATATGAAAGCTGGATTTTTTTTTTTTTTGTATATATGTTGATGTAGCCAAGTCATAAAGAATTTATGGCCATAATCATGATTTTGCTTATAAAACGTGTGTGCTTTTAAATCCTATTTTGTTTTTGAGTACTTTTTGTCGTGACTACGTGTTTTGGTAGTAGACAAATCCACTTTACATGTCTAGTAAAAACTCGAGAACAGCACCCTGCCTAGAACAATTCTGAAATGGATTTGAACCATATTGTGTTTACTTCTGTCTCTGGGTTTTATTGCTGAATGCAAACACTTGTGAAAATGCAAAGCAGAAATAAGAAGAAAGTGAACTTATCTGAACTTTCAGGAAAGAGCTTAAGCCCCATGTAACTTATATAAAACGTGAGATGTGTGCCCAGGTCTGTTCTGATGCAGTTTGGATAAATGTTCCTCTCCTTAATCACAGTAGAGATCAGCCACTGGTGCTTTGTGTGTAAACTTTGTGCACCAGGGCTTACATTAAGGGTGAACTTGGGGGAATGATGTTCCTGGTCATAAAGCAATTAAACTAATGTGTCCTGGAAGAGGATTCAAGGGAAGGGGGATGTCCTTTGGCAGTTACCATCCCAGCTCTGTACATTATATGAAATGCTGGCTTTGCACCACACAGCTTTGCTCTTCCACAGTTGTTCCTCCACAGTGCTCTTTAAAAGCTGAGAATAATTTATCTTAGCATATGTAAGTTTATTTTTTATGTAATTACATGTACTATCATGTTAACTTTGTTCAAAGGTTGTGCCTATTGTCCTTAGGAAACCAAAGTGATTATCATTGGTTTGTTTTGTTACACAATTGTTTAAATTATAATAAGTTACCATCATTGTTTCTTGAGTCCAGCTGTGTTTATGGATTAAGATCTACTGACTCAAATATTTACAGTGTTCCAAAAATTATGAGAACATGCAGTGCTGGGGGTTTTCCATATGCTGCTTTATTTGACTTTGAGTTCTCCATCACCACTGGAAAAGGAGCCTTGGTCCAGAGTAGTTTTGTAAGAGTCGGGTGCCTCTTGTGTCTGCCAGGGCCGGTGCTGTTTGTCACTTTGGTGCTGGTGTGGACACACAGTTCCGGGTTTCCAGATGAGATTTCTGGTGAATTGAAGCCTATGGAAAACATGTGGGCACAGACTGAGCCCTTGAAATCTGGCTAAAACCAGTGATAACCACCAAAAATTCTACCCCAGACCACTCCAGTTTAAATATCTCTTTGTGGGTTACCTCCTTCTGCAAGGAGTGCATGTGCAGGGATGTCCAGTTCCTGCACTGGGCGGCTCCCAGGCAGTCTCTTGATCTCTGCAGAGCAGATCTGTGTGTCTGAGTCAGACCACGAGCTGCCTTTGCATCTGTGTTGTTGTTATGGGCCAGGAACGGGTGTTCTTCACCCAGGACTTGTGTTTCTGGCAGGGAAAGACCAGGCCCTCATGCCCTGAGCCCCAGAGCTGTGGTTCAGGACCGTGGCTCTGTGCAGGGAAATGCTCTGTTCACTGAAGTCTCTCAGATTGAGCACGTGCCCATGAAGCCCATGTTTAATGTTGTGTTTGTCTTCTACCCCTTCCTCGGGCAGGCTCTAAGCCTGCTGCTCCTGAAGCCATAAGCCAATCCCAAATGGCAAGAGAGGACATGGGGGAACCTTTCCCTCTGGACTGGAGCTGCTGTGCTTGGCCTCTGTAGCACTGAGCAGCAGCTCCTGCTGACAGCAGGTCATTAAACATGTTGGCCCCCAATCAGCCACTGTGGCAATCCCTGGGCTTCCAGGAGGGGAGAGGACAGGACGTGAGAGGTCTCTGTCCTTCTGCTGTGTTCCTGCTGTAAATAGAGCAGAGAGAGTTTGTTGGAAGAGTTGACTCATCAGATCTGGTCCTGCTCCTCGAATCCGCCCTGTCCAGGCTGTGGGCTCCTGCTACTTCCATTGCACACAACACATCTCATGTTATTTTTGGCACCTCCTTTGTGTTTTTTTTCTGTCTTAGCAATAATAAACTCCCCATCATTTTCTGTCATTCATAAACATGAGCTGTTAAAGAGCAAAGCTGTCATGGGAAGCAGATGAGATGCATGCCTGGCTTCCCAAGACACTGCCCCAGCATCAGTGTGGGCACTCTGATGGGACCAGAGTCTTTCACAGGTGGTTTTTCTATGTCCTGGTTACACATCAGTTTTTAAACTGAGTTCAGGTGACCGGGTGGTCACTCTTGTGCAGCCTTTGAGTGTTCCAAGTCTCTTGAACTAAGTCATACAACTGTGTGGGCTTTACCTTCTGGTCTGAAAATATCTTCATTACTGTGGCAATTTTTTTTCCCCCTCCTGTTTATGTATTTAGTCTCAAGTGTTTTGCCACAAATTGGTCTTTCTTGACCCACTCATGTGTTAGCACCTCAGTCATGAGCAAACCCATAGAAGCAAAATGCTCTCATGGTGCTGGTAGCCAGACCAGCTGTGCACAGCCCAGGAAACTCAGTAGATCAGCCCTGGGGCTGTGCCCTCTTTGCAGATCCTTGTGCCCTTGCCAGAGCTGTTTCACTGTGGGATTTCCATGTGGGATTCCCTACGAGTCAGTCACTGGGTCTCCTGACATGTTCTGTTCCCCATGCCCAGCTCGTGTTTGAAGTTAGGGAAGAGTTAAGCCTTGTCTAAAAAGGAGGCCTTGTGGTATTTTGTTTCACTAATAATACTGCAAACCCTGGGTTCTGTCTATCTGAGGGTTTTTAAAATCTCATCTCTATTGCCTGTAGTGGAATAAAAGTTATTCCCTTGTGCATTGGGAATATCACTAATGGAGCTACAGGCACTTTATATCCCTCTGTACCTTGCTGAGAAGTCACCTCATTGTGTCTGCCTAATTACAGAGTGAAACACAATCCTCCGTCTGTCCCTATTGTTAATCACTGAGTTTGGATTAAAATATTAACCCAAAGCATGAAGTTGTATAACTATGAAAGCAGCATGAAGACAAAGCAAGGAAGCCATCTGTTCTCTCCTTTTCTTCCTTGGGCATATGGAGGCATTTTTTTGTAATGCTGAAGTCCATATATTCCCCCTGAGATGTTTGTTTTTGTTTCAGTTATAGTTAATTTTTTAATCACCAGTGTTTGTGCAGTTGTGTAGGTGTGAATATCAATGCAGTGATACAATGGAAGGTGGTTGGTGGAGCTGACGTGCTCAGTCTTTTTTGAAGACCTCATGCTAAAGTGTCCAAAATGTTTTCACTGCCTCTGGGGCTTTGTTTTTGGTGAGTCTGTGAAAAACTTCAAGGTTAAACTGAGTAAAAAAATAACATCAGCTCTTTTTAAGGTTGTTCAATACTGTTACCAGTGGTACCTTGTGTCTGGAGGCCAATAAATATACTGAAGTGGCAGTCATTTGGAGGATATTTTTCAGCAATCTTTAGGCAGCTATTCTATTTGTCACATGGACAGAGAGAACTGGTTTTGCCCCTGTTTAAAATTATAGTTTTAACTTTGGGGGTTGCAGCAATTGAAACAAGTAGAAGGCCCTGACAACTGGTGACAGGCTCCATCCTGCAGATGTACAAACATTCACAGCTTCAGCCTCACTAGGACAAGTCTGAAGCCAATCCCAGCCCTACACAATTTCTTCTTCCAATTTAATTTAATGGAGGCTACTCCCAGTGATGGGTATGATTTTCTATCTCGGTGCCCTCTCTGAGTGGGTAGCAGGTCTTTTCTGAGGTGCAGGAGGGTGCAATTTGTGAGCTATCGCTCTCTAAACGGATGATTTCCAGCAGAAAAGGCTGTTGATGAAGCAGAGGATGGAGGCTGATGGGTGTGGAATAGATAAAAGGAAGGGGGAAAGTGGAGTTCTGAAGGAGGGCAGAGGAAGATGTGAATATTGTTAGCCCTGAGCCTGATCCTGGTGACAGCCACTGTGGTCATGTGAGAGAAGCATTTCACAGGGGTGAGCAGGGCTGGAGGTGTGAACAGGCCAGTGTTCATTAACATCAGTAGCTATAATGTCTATTTTTGCATGTGGTATTAAAAATAAAGACTGTTCTTGTGAAATCTGGTTCTTTCATCTGGGGGATTTCAGAGAGAAATATCAGCATAACACTCCAGTAATTATCTAGCACACTTCTATTTTGCTGATTAGAGCTGTGAAACTTCTGAAAGTTTGCATCCAATTTGACTTGTTCATTAAATCTGTTGGAACCATGGCATAAGTCAAACCTGAAGGTGACAGATACAGCAGCTCAGCTGTGCTTGTGTAAAACTTGTTTGGCTCACCTGGATGATATCAAAGGGTATCTATTTATTAAAAATATGGATATTTTTAACCCTGATGAATGTGTGAGAAATAAGCAGCTTTAAAAAAAAAATTAAAAAGCTATTTTGGATGATTCACTTAAACCTGAACACTAATGAGCATTATTGTGCCAACAGTGCAGAGGAGATAAAAGAAAGAAAAGAAAATAAGCTATAAATATCTGTGATAAGTCTTTAAACCCCTGTTTTTATCAAGTTGTAGTGGATGAACATTTGACCACCAGTTCTCTGTGAACATGAGACAGAAATAGCATTCATAGAAATCTCAGATGATAACACATCACTAGCTTCATTGTATATTTTCTGTTTCATGGTGACTACAGAGGACCAGAGTCCACAAAACAGTCTGTGCTCATACAAAAGGCACCCCTGTATAGCAAATGAACAAAATGTTCTTGGATCAAACTCTAGTTTTTATTTTATTTCTTTTTTAGGCCAGAAAAAGTTATTTGAATGCTCCCACAGCTTTCCTCTTCACCTCTTGTACTGTTACATCCTCTGACATCATACTGTGCTTCCAAGGAGAAGTTTATGGTGTCACGAAAAGGGTCTCAGAAGTTCAAGACGTTGTGACACTGAGAGAAAGTGTCTGTATGTTTTCAAACATTATGGAAATTGTAAGCGTGCTTTCCAAAACTGTCAGGAATATATGCTTTGAAAAGATGAATGCCTGTGTGGGATTAACTCCTCATGTTACACACGGACTCTGGAGTGTGTTGTTTTCTCCCACTGCTCTCTGGAGCCCAGTATCTCAAATGGAATCTGACACACCACACCAGATGCTAAATGAGGCCTTTCCAGACTGAGGTGTGTGTGTTTTGTGTGCTGAACGTAATCTCTGCAGACCAACTTTGTGGAAGTCTGATGGGAGCTGTCCTGCTCTTTTGGAGGGTTTCACCTGGCCCAGCCACAGCCCATCCTGGTGTGTGTTGGTGCTAACAAATGTGTGGGGATGGGTCCCTCCTCCCCCTGCATCCCAGTCAGCCCAGCTGAAATGTCTTGCTGGTGTGGAGAGCTGCGTGTGCATATGGAGAGTGTTTCTAGGAAATGTTATGTAAAGCAGTTCCAAAAAAGAGACAAGCATAGAAAAATGATATTAATTCTATCCCTAAAGCAGATAAAATCCATTTCATATGTTATTACTCTTCTTTTTAAGAAAGGAGAAGCGAATAATTCTAGCAGCTGTTTGTGCTATAAAAACCTGGCGCTGTCTATTCCTGATTAACACTGAACAACAGAGCTGCTGCAGATCCCAGGACTCTCCAGAAGATCATCTCCAAAGTCAGGTTTGCCTGGATGGGAAACAAGAAATGTTTCACTAACACTGGCACTCACTCACTCGGAGTACAAATGGCAAGCTGAGATGAGCAAACCAGCTACGACAGAGATCTGGCTTGAGCAGGAGATGTCCCATCTTGGAGAGGGCCAGGAGATGAAACTCCATGAGTTTAGGCAAAGGACTGACCTGGTGGGTGGCACAAGGCTGGCAAAGCTCCTTCCTTCACATCTGACACAAACGTTTCTGTGGCTCCTCTGTGAGAGTTTTTAGGATAAGACAGGAGGAGGATGGAGTGATGGTGATTCTTGGGTTTTTTCCCCAGTGTTCTTACACTGATGATTTGGGTTCTCATCAAGCTGAGCTCAGACCCATATTCCAGCCTCTGCCCCCCAGGAGCTCCTAAACACTTACAATTCCCTGATATTTGAGCAGTACAGTGTTTCTGCCATGTTCGGTGTGGCACTGCATGAATCTGTCACCTGGTGATGTTGAGCTGTCTGTTAGGCTGTCTTCTAGATAAAGTGCTGTTAACACATCATCTTTTAAACCATGAGAGTCTCCCATGGCACTGACAGGTAATATATACTTCTTTCCCTGGAAAAAAAAAGCCTTTTCCGTTAGCAATGACTTGCTGATTGCCTATTTATTTTCACAAATCTTCTCATGTCAAAATATTTTGATAAAAGTCTGGCCCACATTAAATAATCAAGAAAATAATTACTACTTCCAATTTTATTTAATTTTTGACTGTCAAATAATCTAACAAGCTTATTTTTAGATCTCAGGATTGCATCTTGTAAGGTGCTGCAGTGAGTGAGCAAAGATGGTTTGTACTCAGACTGGGGAATGGAGGGAAGAGGCTGATTTCCAAGCCTGGCACAGATGAGGAATGAAAGGGAGAGAAGGAAGAAATACTTTGTGTGCAATCTTGACCCAGCAACATTGGGTTAATGATCATAAAGTGGCAGCCAAATTGGTTAATTAGAGAATAAGTGCCTGCTGTTTGCATCTGTCTCATTAAATTTGAAGAATAAAGCTGCTGAGGAGAGGGACTGAGCGGGGCTTGTGGGTTTGGGGACTGGGTTTCTGGAATTGGTTCTTGAGTTGTTGACTGACTTCTGGGGTGGTTGTGTGTCTTGTTGGGTACAAGGTCAATCACTGACCTGTAAAATGTATTTATCCTTAGTTTGATATGATGGCCTGAACCATTACTGTGAAACCTCTTCATCTGAACACAGAGAAGGAATTTCCTGGATTTATGGCACCAATGTTGAAAATGCAGAGAAGAGGATGCAGGGAGGGAGGGAGATGAGCTAGGGCAGGACAGTGAAATGGCAGCTTAAGGGCTTGATATTTACTCATGGATGTGGGCTATTGAAACAAGGCCTTTGGCTGTCCCCAAACATCTGCCAAGTGTGAAAGCCCTCCTTCAACACCAGCCTGGCACTTTTGAGATTGGTGGGACCACACAGATTGTGTGAAATAGCCAGGATGAGATGCACAGGCATAGGCCTGAGAGGATGGACTAGAGAAGCCAAAGTGCTTGGGCTGACTTGTTTTCTTAGTTTTGCTCTTGTGGCTGTTTTTGTTTTGTTTGTTTTTATTGAAGGTGAAATCCAGTGAAAAGAGAGAGACTCTGCCCAGGCAGGCAACTCTCTGTAACCTTGCCAGGTTGTGGGGTGGGCAGGAGATAAAAAAGGAGAAGAATGGGATGATATAGTAAAGCAAGGCAGGCCAAGAATAAAATTTTGGGGGATGATTGCTGTGTTTTCCCTGCAATCCTTGCATGCAGAAGAAGCGTGGGGCAGGGTTCAGGCACTTATTAAATATGCAAAGTCTGGAAAGGTGATGTGGCACTGGGGAATCCAAACTGGCATCAGGAATGGCAAACTGAGGAAAACCAGTCCAGGGAACTGTAATGTGGGACTATTCCACTGGCAGCCTTTTCCTTCCAAGGGCTGAGCATTAACTGTATTTGGAGGCTTGATATGGGCAGAATGATGTCCTGCTTTAGGAGAAAATGATAAATCAGGGCATTTTCCAAACCATTCCAAGGCCATCAGGGACCTAATCCAAACAAGTGCCTTTCTCCGTTGACTTTGAATCAGGTTGTTGCATCCTACAGCTGAAATTTCCAACCCCCTCACAAGGATTTTGGACACTTAGTCCCCCATGGAAAATTAAAATGAGATTAGAAGAGCTCAGTCTGCCATTCTAAGTGGATTGAATCAAAAGTAGGAACAGGCTCGGGGTTTTGTTAACAATCAATTGAAACTTAATACTGCAATCCCTTTCAGCATCCACAGGGAGGGAATGCAATATCTCTGGAAAAAGACAGTATTGTATATCACAGAACAGAATATTCTGTATGGAATATTTATTGGAAAATGATTTACATTCTCTTAATTTTCCCCAACAAATGTCTGCTCTTTTCTGCCTGGAATTGTCTTCCTAGCCACATTCCTGTTTCTAAAACTGCTAATAGAGCTGATTTAAGTTGTTCATAGAAAATGCTTTTTGTGGAGAAAAAGAATTGCTCTTAAAGTGCATCTGACTAAAATATGCTGAGGTTATTGATGCTTCACATTTTGCAAATGAATTCATATATTATTTAAAATTTTAATAGAGCATATATGGCTTGCTTTTTTTTTTAATAACTTCCCTGAAAAGATGATTCTCTTCCCAATAAAAACCAGACTGTGTTCAGTATAAAAAAAAAAAAAAAAAAAACCTAAGGAAAATTTGAGCTAAATTACCCTTTCCCTCAAAAAAGATGTTTGAAGAAATAAAATAGAAAAATAGCTCCCTTTGGGCCCTTTTAAAATGCAAATATCTCTTAATGGGCAGGTTTCGCTTGGCTGTTAAATAGTTGTAGCTGTTCTTGCTTCATTTGGTTTGCATAAACATGGCCTAATTCAAAACTATTTATTCCTCGTGTACCTCTTTGTTTCTGCTCTCCCTGGATGGTTTGGGTTGGAAGCGACCTTAAAAACCTTCTCATTCCAACTCCCCTCCCATGGACAGGGACATTTTCCACTGGACCAGGATGCTCAGAGCTCCACCCTCCCTGCAGCTTGTCCCCCTTGCTGTCCCCTCCCCTCCGTCACAGAATCATTTAGGTTGGAAAAAGACTCTTAGATCATCAGTCCAACCCAAACCTGACCCTGCCAATCCACCACCAAACCACGTCCCTACACGGAGGTGCTGTCCTTGCAAGGATAAAGGACACAGAGGATGGATGAGGCGACAACTCCGTGCCCCCAAGGAGTGGTGGAGGAACACAGGGGCCTGGGGAAAGGGACAGGCAGTGGGGTTGTGTGCTGGATCCTTGGGCACCGTGACCAGGGATGATGGCCTTGGGCCTTGCAACTTACCCAAAAAAAAAAGCTTATTTTTGTCTCCACCAGGACTGGGAGGCTGAGTCCACCCTTGTGTTAGCTCTTCTGGCACAGCAGTGTTTAAGTTCACCTTCACCACCAGAGAACCCAGTCCCTATTAAAACCCAGAAAGATTAAAGCAGTGAAAACCCCAAAAAGTGTTGATGGCAAGACTAAATATGAAGTTTCCAACAGGGAGTTGTTCTGGATTTAATTCTTGCCACACATAAACAGGGGCTCCACCAGTTGTGCTTTGGTTTTGGAATTAGCTTGATTTGAAATCAACCAGAACACTTGTCCTGACAATAGATCACTTTTATCTGGCATGTGATTCCATTAGGAAAGATTTGATAACACTGTCAGGGTAAAATTGCTGATTTCAATCTTGTCTGGTTTCCCTCTTTGCACTTTGGCAAGTAAAGAAATATTTTGCTTTTCTGTGTGTTTTCCATTGAATAACTGGGGCATCTCAGTTGTATCTTAAAAAGAAAAGGCTGCCAGCTGCTGTCTTAGTGTCTTCAAAGTGAAGCATCACAAATGGTTTTTCTGCCTCTGCTGACTTACAGCTGCTGTGTTCATTTATTAAGGGGGGAGTCTATAGGATTTAGTCTCTAATTAAATGTTGAGTAGAATGGGTGCTGGACACTTTACCAGGATACACAGGACCTTGCCTTGCTGGGGTTGGACTCCAGCTCTTAGCTCCTGTAAAGATGATAACCTGATGTTAGAGAAAAGGGCAAAACTCCTGCCCTGGGACCTGGGTTGGACTGCAGAAGGAGCAGAAGGGGCAGGGGAGCAGCTGGAGAAAGGTGGTGTGATGGCACTGAGATGTGGTCCCAGTTCAGCACCAGACCCTCCTTCCTGAGACACTATAGGGCAACACTTCATCTTCACACTGACTTCTTTCCTCCCTCAGATTTAAAAAGGGATTTAGTGAACGTTCATGTGGCATTTGGTCACTGCACTGCTGTGACAACATTGGTCTGTCTACCCTGAGCAGCAAAGCTGTGCTTCCTGCCCCCACAAAAATTAACTCTGTCCCAGGTGAGATCTGAGCATGTTTTCCCCAGCTCACAGGCACAGGGGAAGCTCTGGAAGAGCTGGAGAGGGGTCATGGCATGGGAGAACCCATCCTGAGTGAAATATTCCGGTGTTGACAATATCTCTGTTAAAATTGTTCAGGCAAATCTACGAGGAATTGAGTTGGTTTGGATTTACATTTAAATCACAAAACTAAGTTGAGCTCTGAATTTCTAATCATCTTCTAGGCCCTGATGCTTTCTGACTTGGGCTTAGCTCTTACGTGTCCCGTTATTATCAGTGATATGTTAAAACTTTACAGCCAAGTACCATATTCCCTGTGATATTGAAATATAGAACATACTTGGAGTTCTTTGCTTTTCCTTCTAATCTTTCAGCAACCTAATACTTTCTGACTTCCCTCTCTCAAACCAGGGACAGCCTTTTTTCTTTATCAGGGAATTCTGGTTTCAATCAGAAGGTGTCAGCAGCTCAGACTTCAGGGATACAGTCAAGTAGTGTGAGATTATTGATAATTTTGCAAGAATGACCACACCAAAACGCTGTAAATGGTTGCAGATACTCCATGGCAAGCACAGGAATAAGTCTTAACATGCCATGAGGTACATATGGGAGATGCTTTTATTTAATAAAAAGTAAAGAAAACTAGAAGCCACAAAACAAGAAGACAAGTTATTTCTCTAAACTTCTTTTTTTTTTCTAAAAGCCAAGTGCAATATTGTGAGGTTTGGATCCAATAAAGACCCCAAATGTTTTAGATAGGGTGGATGACTTTCTTGGAGCTGAATATCTGTTGGAAGATAGATATTCTGGTTTTTTTTTTCTTTTCAAATATTTCAGCCAAGTCTCCATCTCCTGCAGCACTTGTGCTGTGCAGAACCCTTTTGCAACTGCTCCTTTGAAAACACTGGAATTGTTTCTCAGTGCAGGAGCTCCAGACCTGTTTTACACCTGTTCCTCTAAAACACCTGTGCTTCCAAGATCCTCGTGGAATAGGCATATTTTATACTGACAGAAACTGCTTTTGCTGATGTTACTTGATAACCACCCAGTGGACGAGAAGTGCTGAGAAATATGCTTTTCTAGGGCTGCACTGGAGGAGCTTTTACTGACAAACACCACAAAAGCTGCTCCTGTTCCTCATTGATGGCCAGGCTGGCAAATTCCCTGTGTGGATTTAGGATCTGTGCTGGAGTCAGGCATTTCCCAGACTTCCACCATCCAGCTCTTAATTATTTTGTGTTTGGTTTTTTTGGGTTTTTTTCCTAGAAAGCCAGAATTTGGGCACGGTAGGTTCATGTGTGGCAATTCCTTTGCTTGTGCCAGGCAGGTTGGCTCCAGCTCTGCACCTCCCTGGAGGAGCTTTGGTGGGTTAGAATTCAGCTTTTGGAAAAAGTTGTGCTGGGGAGTGGAAGAAAAGGAGGAGTTGGGCATTTACAGGGCCTTGAAAACAAAACGCTCCTTTTCACAGGAGGATTTTTAGGATTGGTTGGGGGGAGGGCAGCACGGAGCTTGTTGAAAGGTAAAGGGAATATCTCATTAATGATTTACTAATGAGCTGTAAAAGTTCTGACTCTTTATAACTTCTGAGGATGGAAAATGTTTCTTGGAATGCTGCAAACCTCACAAAGGCTGGGGCAGATCCTGGCTGCCTCTGTGTAGGGTCTTTGATAGAGTCTGACTTACCTCTTTCCTCCAGTCCCTTAGGCCTTAGAAAAGATTAATCACAGTGTGGTGGGAAGCACATGGAAATAGCAGAGAGATGAGAAATGAGAGCGGGAGAGAGGAGGAAAAAAGCCCCACCATGAAACACTGTTTTCTTTCTGGTAGGGCTCGGGCAGGAATAAATTGCCAATGATCTCACTTTGGAGCAATGTCAGTTTATTTGTACTGACTCTGAACTGACCATTTCACAGGGGCTTCTGGGCTCTGCTGTGCGAGGGAAGAGCCTTGGAATGACATGGATTTTATGGACAACAGGCCCAGGGCTCTGGGCTGGGGAGGTCCAGCCACAGCCCAGCTCAGACCAAGGAAAGGGCTCTGGTTGAAGCCTTAGAGCTGTCCCTGTCAAACCAGCTTGGGTGTAAAGGTTGTGCTGCTCATGTGCCCTCCAGAGGTGGGCACAGCACTCCCTGCCCTGGGTTCTGCAGAAGAAATGGGGCAGACCAGAGCCCAGCAAAACAGAGAGAATTAATTGAAACCTGACAGCTGTGAAATAGAAATCCCTGGAGTGTTCAACAGCAACGGCTTGGAGAGAGTCCAAGAAGGGCTGGGCCATGGTATAGATTTGCCTTTCCTGCAGTTCTGAGGCTTCCCTCTGTGTTATGTCTCCAGCTTGGAAGAATGTGGTGTTTTTCTGCACCGGCTCTCGTGGCCTTTGCTGCTCCAGCAGTAGGTAAGGAGAGTGCTGGAGTTAAGGAGTGAATCTTGGAATTGCTGTGCAATGATTCAGACCCTGGTTCTACCTGTGACCTGGGCTGCCATCAGTAAAGTCATTTATTCCCTGTGGGTTTCAACTCTTCCCCCTAGGAAATATGGTCAATGAGTTTTTCTTTGCCTGTTGTCAGCACAGGGATGGGACCACTCGTGACCTGAGTGCATGTGAAGCCCCTCACAGAACCAGGCTGTTGCTTTGTCCAGGCCTGAGGAAGTTTTTCAATGAAATATTACCAATAACATGAGTGGAAACTCCTGCTGGAGGGGGAGCTGGGAAGCCTCTGTGGCTTCCAGCTCGTGAGCAACCTTTGTCAAGCAAGCACAGCACACAGAGAGGCTGTGACCTCCCCAAAGCCCTGCCTGCACCTTTCCTTGCAACAGATTTTTGCCTGGGAATGGCTCTAACCCCATAAATCCTCCTGCACGAGGCAGCACTCCCACCCTTTGCACAGTGAGGGAGAGCAGAGGCTGCACGGAGGTGCTGCACATTCCCAACCTTGTCCTGCTAAGAGTTGGAAGGTGCCCAAACATCTCTGTGAGCAGTGTTAGCACTTTGTGTTTTCTTGGTCGTAAAGCTCAAGTGTTTAGTTAATGTCTGCACAGGTGGTTACATACAATGGCTCCCTCTGCCAAGTTAGAAACCTGAAATTTACTGGAAAGCAAAAAAAAAAAAAAAGAAAAAAAGAAAAAAAAAAAAAAAAACAGAAAAAATTAAAGAAAAGTCATAAAGTCCAAGTTTATTCATGGTTTTTGCAGGTTGTAAATGTAAGGAAATGAGACCACTCATGCAGATGGGCATAATGTATGCCTAGTGTGACACCTAAAAATGCTACTCAGTAATTACACACCGTGAGACTCAAAGCAGCGGGCAGCAGTCCCTTGTAACTGTGTGGTTTGACACACAGTTTGTGTTTTACAGACCATGCTCAGGCAGTGTGACTATTTTGCAAGCACTCTGCAGAAAGGCTGTGTACAGCAAAGCATATTTTAAACTGAGCCCAAATACCTTTCTGAGAAAGAGCTGTCTTGCAGGGGGTGTGAGATAGGATTGGAGAGGATTCTGCACTTGGCTTGTGACAGCCTGAGAGGTGGCACCACAAATATCAGTGCAAGGGGCAAGTACCAAAGTAAATCCACTCCCAGATTTGTGGTTCTGTTGACTTCATGATCCTGGGAAAATCTGAGTGACCAACACCAAGCTGAACATCCTTGGAGCAGCAGGCAAATTTTAATCTATTTCTAGATGTAAATGTACTTTACTATGAGTAACCTGGATAATTTTTTTCCATACTGATCACTCCAGAGGAGAGCTCCCTCCCTAGGAAAGAAGGACCTAGAAGTCTGTGGGTAATGGAGCCCTGCCCTGTGTTCAAGAAACAGTGCTGGGGTGTTTTCAGGAGCTGAGCAGGTCCTGGGACAGCAGAGTGTCACAGGCTGCTGCAGGTGGCAGGACAGGGGCAGCCAGGGTGCACCAAGCAGCCAAGTTCATCTTCCTCAGTTTAGCACCATGGAAAGAGGAACACGAAGCTGCTGGGGAGGTATCCCCTCAGGAAATGGACTGAAAATCACTCCTCTGAAGCATGGCTGGTATTGCTGCTGACCTGCTTCCAGCTTTGGAAGCTTTTCACTCCTCGGGCTTGCTAGATAGGAAAAAAAAAAAAAATTGGCTAAGTTTGCTTCTTCACCCCAGTTTCCATGTAATTTTTAGGTTGTTTGCAAAGAGAATTTGTATTCTGCTTGTGCAAGCTCTGTATGTTCATAACCTTCCTGCAGTAGAAGTGCACTTGTATATTCATGAGGAACACACGTGCCACACGTGGCTGTCAGACCTTTGGAAGCGAGGCTTCATTTGGGAATGCTTGAGGATGGATGTGAACAGAACACCTTGAGTGGCCGAGCTACTCGAGGGGCTGAGGGCACCCGTTGTTGTTGGTTTTGTTATCAGCAGCATCACTGCTGTATTTTCTGAAGGCAAAATGCTCAGGGGCTCTGTGGTGTCTCCGAGGTGGCCCTCCCATCCCTTAAATGCATGGGGAGGTGTGTGGACAAGCCCCAGTGCTGAGACAACAGCCAGGAGTGTTTTAATGATCCACCTTCTCTCTGGGGCTGAGCTGGCAGCGAGGAGGTGCCTCCTGTGCCCTGCTGAACTTGTGGTGTTTGCATATCAGGATCTATTCGAAGCACCCCCAAGGAAAGGATGACAAAAGCAGCCCCCAGTGACACGTGTTCATCTCTGCTGCTTCACAGGGGAAGGCTCCAAGGTCTGTTGGTGAGATGGAGCTTCCTGCTGAGAAGACAACTCGAGCTGGCTAGAGATTAAATAACACTTTTAACTGCCTGATACTGTGAAGCTTAAAAGGAGGAAAAAAAAAAAAAAAAGACATGCAGTGTCACCTAGGGAGTAAACCAAAGCTCGCTGAAGCCCATTGAAAGGTTTCCATTGAATTCAGCAGGTATTGGAGCGAGCTGCCAGGATCATGCTGATGTGACCTCAGGTTACAGCTGTGCCACTGCCACCAAAGGAGGCTGTTCAGGTTTGGAGCTCAGCATCTATCCTAGCAAAGGCAAAACGAAAGGGAAGGGGTGGGATCGAATGTGGAGCTCATTTCTGTTGCTTGCAGTTTATAGACTGGATTTATCACCCCTAGCTACAATGATTTCTCAGTGTTAGACACCTGCCCTTCCCCATGGCCAGCTCATAAATGACACTGCTCTTTAATATAATGGCTTGGAAGGTACAAAGGGTAAGTTGCAGCTGAAGCAATGTTTAATTTGGCTTTTGTGGCTCAGACAGCTAAGGAGCTGTGGGCATGTCAGTTTGAATTTGAGCTGCAGCCCTGTGTCAGGCACCCAGCCCCAGCTCCAGCATGTACCACTGTGCCCCCAGCCAGGGCCTCGCGCTTCAGGCAGCGCTCTACTTCAGGGAGCACTTAACATATGAAAGAATTCATTCCTGGTTTGAATTTGAGCAGCACTAGAGTGCATTGTACTTTATTACAATGCTTCTGAATTGCTTTCATAATTTCCCCTGTGCCACCACCCGACTGTAATTCTCCTCCCGTGCACAGCTCGGCACAGGGCTGGCTGCAGCTCGTCGGGATGCTTTGCATTCCCCATCATCTCTGCACCAGCCTGAAGGAATTTCAATTCACACCAGTCCTGTATGGGGAACCGAGTGTGATTATGTCCTGTAAGTGAGGAAAAATAGGAGGGAGAGAGATGAAGGCTGTGCATGAATTCGGTGGCAGCCCATGGCAGGAGGGAGATGTCATCTCAGCTGCCTACTAGATTTTGGGTTGGTTTGAACTTTTACTGCATTGTGGGGGGAAAAAAAATAAATCCTTTGATTGACTAAAGCTCATGGCCATCCTGGCAGAGGCAATGGACAGCCTTCAGCACTCACATATGTTCCAGTTTTAATTACACATTTTTCAACTTTAAGGGTTTCCCTTGAGATGTGCTTATTCTTCTGTTTGAACCTTGGGAAAGTGAGGTCAAATGAGAAGATGAGTTGTGTTCAAAATAAATATCCTTCTTGCTGTCTTTTTTGGAGCTTCAGAACCCTTCAAAGTGTTAAACAAAGCTATCAATAAGATTAACTCTCATCTTGGTTCTATGAACAAGTTGGGATTATTGCATTAGGAAGGTGTTCAGCATCCAGAGACCCCCATCCTCTGCTGTGATTTCAGAGAAGAAAATTGGATGCAAAGTTCCCTCTTAATAAATGAGTCCTCATTTATCATCACTTACTGTCTTTGGAAAATGAGAGATTGTTTTTCCAAGTGATCCTGCAGCATTGGGAAGACTTCTGCAGATTTGACTCATTGTGATTATTCCCAAGTGTT
The DNA here is from genome assembly GCF_026979565.1 of Vidua chalybeata. Taxonomy (NCBI): domain Eukaryota; kingdom Metazoa; phylum Chordata; class Aves; order Passeriformes; family Viduidae; genus Vidua; species Vidua chalybeata. Next base: position 8,294,070 of record NC_071550.1, on the reverse strand, counting down.
GTCATCAGTTCTTCCTGTATTTATGTGAAATTGCTCTAAGCCTGTGCTTAGCTCCCAAAGCTGATCACAGTGCTGTGAATAGGAAAAACCCCACATCCCCAGCCCCTGCTTCTGCTCTAAAACATGACTTGTTTCATTCACTCTCTTTCTGCTAGAAGATGCCAATCTGAACCTTCTACAGAGCTCGAATATTCTACTTTTAGATATTTTTGAGGCTATTGCTCATGGTATATGTTATATACACTGGTTATAAATAAGGAGGGGCTGAAAAGAAAGTCCTAGAGACCACTGTACAATTATCATTAAACCTGTACCCCGCTGTTCTGTTCTCTGAATGCCTAACCATGCTCTAGCCATGATTTTCTGCTGCACTGCATGTAGTAGTTGCATCCATCAAAGCAGAAGTGTTTCTAAATTTGACTGTGGATAATTAAACTCACTTTAATGTAAATGACTCTGCTGCAGCTCCCAGGGTGAAGATGTGTCACTTAGACTCCCTATCAACTTTAGGGAGAATCAGCCCCACAGAGCAGGTCCTGATAACAAACTCCTACAATCCCAGACTCAGCAGAGTCAGGGATTATCAACTAAAGGGGTAAATGCTTATTAGTAAAATCCAGAAACGCTGTCTAATTTAGGCTATGGACACTAAGCAGTCAAAAGACAAAGATGCTCAGAGGGATGGAGCAGCTCTGCTGGGAGGAAAGGCTGGGAGAGCTGGGATTGTTCACCTGGAGAGGAGAAGCTTTGGGGTGAGCTCAGTGTGGCCTTGCAGAGCCTGAGGGAGCTGCAGGAAAGATGGAGAGAGAAAAATTGCAATGGCCTGGAGTGATGACACAAGGGAGAATGGCTTCAAATTGCCAGAGGGCGTATTTAGATTGGATATTGGGAAGGGATTGTTCCCTGTGAGGGTGGGCAGGCCCTGGCACAGGGTGCCCAGAGCAGCTGGGGCTGCCCCTGGATCCCTGGCAGTGCCCAAGGCCAGGCTGGACAGGGCTGGAGCAGCCTGGGACAGTGGAAGGTGTCCCTGCCATGGTAGGGGTGGGATGGGATGAGCTTTAAGGTCCTTCTCACCAAAACCATTCCATAACTCTATGCAAACAGGAGGTTTTTTAACCCCTAGCTACCCTGTCCCTCCTGCTGCCCAGGGCACTGCTGCTGTTCCCAGACCCTGAAGCACAAACAGTGCCAAGGCAACAGCTGAAGCCCCGTGCAAAGCCACACATGAAAAGTGATGTTTATTTCTGTCAGCTCAGTTTAGTGTGGAGCCTGAATGTATCTGCCTGGGGCAGCCATAATGTGAGGATAGCAATCATGATTTTCTGTATGAACAGGACATAAAAACTTGCTGTATTCTCTTCAGCAAGTAAACACTCTCATTTCATGCCAGGGTTTGTAATAAAGGCTCCTTTCTCTGATTCCTTCCCCATCCAGATATTTCTCTGTTACCAGCATAGCATAGAAACATCTTCAGCTCTTATGGCCACCATCAAAATATTCCCTGCGCCCCTGTCTTAGTGTCATCTTTTCTGTTCTATTCATTCCATTCCAAGCATGTACTGTATTTTTCTTTTTAGAAAGAGTTCAACTTCTTCTAAGAAACTTTTTCTCCCACACTGAATATCCTCCCCAAAGCATGAGAACATTCTACCCTTTCATTTTGCTCACCAGACATTGCACGATTTGCAATGGAAACTGGCAAGAACATTTAGAATAATAAAAATAAAAATTGTGCTCATCTCAGAACTGGGAGATGAGTGCATTTGCTGAGAGATGTAGGGGTTTGGAGCCCTGTGATTGAAGTCTCCAGGAATGTTAACTGAATTTTAATTTGTGTTTTACAGAATGATATGTATGGAGAGAGTGTAGGAGAGGTCAGGGGAGGGTAAGAGAGACTGAGCCACGCTGGGTAAATGCATCACTTAGTGCACATTGAGCAGGTTTTTGGTTACTGCAGTTTTCAGATTTGTGCTCTAATCTTTATTGATTTAACAAGGGCTCTCACACAGTAATTAATGTGGCATTAGTTGTGCCCAGTGCTCTTGGAAAAGCTGTGTATTAGCACTGCTCCTGCTGCTGTGGGCTCTGCTGGGGATGCAAGGGGAAGAAGTGTGCCTGGATGCTTGGACTGGACTATAAATTGTGGCAGTAGGAGGTAAAGGGATGCTTGTCTCCCCAGCTGCCTGATCTTTTTGTGGGTAAAAGCTTGGATACCTTGTGTTTTTTTTTTCTTGGAATGGTTGTTGACTTGCCTCAGTCTTTCAGGATCCCATACCAGACCTCTGGCCTGGCTTTGTGCAGGAATTTGTTTCCCTAACATCTCATGAATCCTGGTCCAAAAGCAGTACATAATTTTAGCTTCACTGAAAAGGAAATAAGGAACTCAAAGGAAGTGTTGGAGACGGCCCCAAAATTGAGGATTCCTTTTAAAATAATAATAGAAAATGCTTGATTCCTCTGTGTTCCTTCCTTGGGCCACAAGACTGAGCTGATAACTACAAGCCAATTTTTAAATGCTGAGAACTTTCCAGGGAAACATCCTGTGTGTTGACTGGTGAAAGCAGCATTACTTGCTGTGTGTGGGACCATTCAAACCAGTACTGAGCTGGTCTTTAGTGGTTTCCCCTAGGCATGAAGCTGAGCTATACCTGTTCTGCTCTAGTTCTTTAATAATATTCCTTAAAAGTAGTTAGTCTACAGAAATATATATAGAATATACATTAAAATAAGTATTCAATAGAAAATACTTGTTCTTTAGCTGGTCTTGCTATAGGTTTTCAGTTTATAGCAGGGTGAGGAGGATGGCAAGGAATCCAAAGGGGAGTTCTACCTGAGATCACCCCGCTGAATCAGGCAGTGGCACTTACATTTTGTGGGATTATGTAATTATTTTGGGCAGAGACTCTTTGCTGGGACAGAACCAGTGGAGAGCTCTGGGTTGGTTGGTGTAGGTGGGTCAAGGTGAGTGCCCTCTCCAGCTTTTGTGCACAGCATCCTCCTCAAATGGCATCATGCCCATTTTCATCTCTGAGAACACGAAGGTGTTTGGAGCCCGGGCATTTCTCCTGCTGTTTGGTGCTCCTGGGGTGTCTCCTGGCACAGAGCTCCAGCTGATGGAGCAGTGAGGAGGAAGGGTCACGTGGCAAGTGTGGATCTGAACTGAGGCACAGAGATCAAGGGGAGCAAAGTTTTGGCTTCCCCAGCATTGTCAGACCTTGTTGACATTTCTCACTCAACTCTTAATCCATAAAATGAGACTAAAAAAAACCTCCCTAAATGCTGGCAGAGGGTGATTTCAGTATCATTTGTGAGGTATTTGCATCCAGATCCTTGAAGAATTCCAGCATCTTTTTCCTATTTTAAAGTTGCTGAATGAAGCATCGAAATAAATCAATCACATGGTTTGGGGCTGGCTTTATTTGTGAGGTTTTTTAGCTTTTTGGTTTGGTAAAACCACAATAAACTCGTTTTGGAGGAAGGCCAGGTTTCTCTTTGAAGTCTTGTGAAGCAGCACACAAAGTTATGCTCCCTTCTCCTTGCTCCACAGTAATAAGGGAGTGATGGACTGGGAGCTGGGAGCAGCAGTCCAGCTGTTCCCACACAAATCCTTCATTTGGATGAAAGGAGACTGTGGCTGCTAAAATCACAGCAGAGAATGGCATCAGAAATAAGACAGACAGATGGATGTTACTGTAACAGCTGTAAAACGCCCATGTGAGCAAACTGGGATAAAGACTCATTTATTCCACTTCAGCTCTATTGCATTGTTTTATTCCTGAATGGACTGGGTACGTGGTGATCCAATGGCAACATAATTCCAATTGTAACATGATAATGCACAATTAGCAAACTGTCAGGTACAGCCAGCTGGAGGACTGGCTGCTGGCATCCTGCCTTTGCCCAAATTAAAAAGTGGGAATTTTGTTAGCGAGACCCAGTTTTAGGGAGTGGGGCCTGTGGAAGTGCTGTTTCCTTCCTCTTCAAGTTTTTCCTGTCCTTGAAAACAGGGAGCTGCTAATCTGCAGGTGTAAGGGAGAGGATCCAGGACAAAGTCATTGAGGGTATGGGAGACAAAAGGCTTGATGCCTCAGGATGGCTACTTAGAACAGAGGCTAGACAAGATTAAGAGAATAAATGTAGGTATTTATTAAAGGCCTTCAACAGATACACCTTGGGCAGTCAAAAGCCTCCCAGAGGCTGCACCCAAGCTGGACAATGGTCACGAGTTTTTCACACAATTACAAATTTGGTCCATTTACATATCAGGAGTTAATCCTCCAATTACAGCTTCAGGCAATGAAGTCATTTACTCCAAGTTATCTCCCCCAATTCACTGTTGTTTACATTTTTCAGGGCTGAGGCTGAGACTGAGACAGTGAGGTGTCCTTGAGTTTCAGGCCTAGAGAGAAATTGTTTTGTCTGAATAAAATGGGAGAACAGTAGCTGATAGGCTATGGAGTTTTAGAGTTATATACTAAAGAAGTACAGGATGTGAAAAATATAAAAGCTGAATCCTAAGGCATCAGGCTGGGCTGGGAGGGGATGAGCAGATCCCTGCGAGCACCCACAGCTCCTTGGAGGGGTGTTAGCCAGCTGGGGGAGAGGCTGCAGTGCCAGATAGTAAAACAAGAGTGCAGGGGCTGTAAAAGAGCTGCTTGGAAACTCAGAGTTGAATATTAGGAAGAGAATTTTCCCTAGAAAGGAAGGCTTGGCCTGGGATGGGCTGTCTAGACAGGCTGTGGAAGCGCCATCCTTGGAGGATGTGGAGCCTTGGCTAAACCTGAGCCAGCCTTGGCCACGGGCCCATGCTGAGCAGCACTAGGAGAGGGCCCTCATGGCCAATAATTCTGTGATAAGAGAGATTGGAAGGGAGCAGCTGCATCTGCAAAAACATTTATTTTGATCCTCGCCATCGGACAGAATCAGTTGAGGGAGGGCAATCCTGAGGAAAGCATTTCTTAGAAATGTGGACAAAAGAAGACTTTAAAAATCTAATAACACAATGAGACATTCAGATGCTGTACTTTAGGCTTCTTAAAAAAAACCCAAACAACTCTGCAGCATCTGCATACCATATCTTGGGTATCAAGTGATACCCATCCATTTGTGTGCATGTCAAACACCAGTGGATCTATCACAGCTTTTCTTCACTTTGAGACAATTAAGCATAGATTCCATGGGCTCCTTATTTCCAGCGCTGTATAAACAAAATTTGTTTTATTATGTTTACTCATTTGGAAAACAGCTAATACTTTGGGTGTGTATTTTAAGATTTTTTGAACTCACTTCAATATTTTTTCCTGTGTCATAATAGTTGGCTTGTAGCAGCAAAGTGGAGTAATCAGTGGGTTGTGGCTGAAATCAGAACCATGTACCAGAGGCTGGTTTGATCTTGTACGTCAGTTGTTACTACAAAAAAAAAAAAAAAAAAAAAAAAAAAAAAAAAAAAAAAAAAAAAGAAAAAAGACTGCTTGGTTGAATTTGAAGATAAGAGGAAAATCTCCTGAGGAAAAAAATATAAAGGAATACTTGCAGCCAGTAGCAGTTATTTTGCTTTCAAATGATCAGGGTTTTTCAAAGATTTCACTCTTCTCCCAGGAAAGCGTGAGCTGGCCCTGGTTTTGTGGAGTCATGGGAGCAGCAGGCGGGCACAGCCTGGTGACATCCCTGTCCCTGCAGTGGCACTCAGTGCTGTGACACCTCGAAGGACAGATCCCCAACACAGGGGACAAAGAAACCCTGTCCAAGCTTGGTGCTCATGCTGGGGAGGAGATCTTTTTCTCCACATAAACTTCTTAAAAGCCTCTATTGGATCTTCCCAAGCTGCAGAGCAGGGAACAGGATTTTAGGATCCCTGTGAAATGGCAGAACTCCTGAAGCTTTGGCAGATCAGGCATTTCAGCTGTATTTTCAATAACTCCTCTCCTCTCTGTGATGTTTCTCCTACAAGATCACATCTCTTGAGGGCATGCTTGTCACACCTGCCATGGGGAAATTACCTTGAAGGTGCTCTGCCAGAAATCTCATTCTGGGCTGTTCCAGTTTGCTTCCTAATGGCTGAATGGTTGAATTATTGTGGGAGCTTAGTCACATCAAGATATTGCTCAGAGCAAGCCCTGATTCATTTAGCTGCATAGGAGGTTTTGGGAGATGATGGCTTCATCATGAGTCAGTTCTTCATTATCACATTCCTGTGATGTTACGCAGCAATATTGGAGCTGCCATGAGCAAAGGCAGATGAATGATAGCAGATTAGATGGACCTTGTCTCTGATAATGGTGAACGTGTCACGCCTCAGACGGATGCAAAGAGCCAAGTGCTGCATCAGGCTGCTCATGCGAGGAGACAGGAGCTGTTCCCAGCCCTGCCTGCACTCAGCTTAAATATAGAAATGGGAAAGTGACTTTGCAGCTTGATTTCTGCTATGCCTAACCATGCCTAATCATTCTTTTTGAAAAGCTTGTTAAGGTATTCTCGTCAATTAGCACTTGTTTCAGTGAGCTTCACGGATTAATTAGATGTTGCATTACAAAAATAATTATGCCTTTTAGCCATTTTCGGTTATTTACTTCCTTAAATGTTGGGTTTGTGAGGCAGAGGCTGGCTTGGTGCCACAGTCATTTGGGTAGAATCTAACACAGATTAATGAGCAAACTTGAAAAGCAAGCAGTGAGTTCCCCAGTGTTTTGTAATTAAGCAGTTTGATTAAAAACAACTGGAACAACACTGTGCACTGAGAAACAAAGTGGGAACAGCTCTCAGCACTGAGACCTCTGTAACAACAAGTATCAAACCCAGGGCTGAAAGCAATTTAGGGAGCTTGAAAGTTTTCTTGGCTACCTGATGGTTTTGTCAGAGAAGTTTTTGAAGAATAGGCATTGAGGCAGTGCAGATGTTCTTCCCCGGCCTTCAAATTCACAAACACAATGACAGAGGGATACACTGACTCGTTTTTGAGGCAGGAACTCAAATGCTTGTCTTGACATGCTTGTGCTGCTCCATGGACACAGCTCCTGTAGTTAAAAGGAGGTGGCTTTTGAATAGGAGCTGAAAATTTGTGCAATGAGCTTTAAGGGAGTTCTGCCTCACTATGAGCCAGTGAGACCTAAACCAAGCCCTTGAAAGTGCCTGTGCAAAAGGGCCTGTGGCCAGAATGGGTTCTGTTACCTGTGTTGGACCAAAGGCCTCAAAATGCTGCTGGGGTAAAACTCCAGCCCCAAATCTGGGGAAGCTTTGCTAATTTCCACCCCCTGACAGGCTGGCTCAGAGTGAAAACCAGGCACTGTAAGAGTCCTGACTGTGATTATCCCAGGGCTTCATCCTGCTGGTCCCTGCACGTGTGAGCAGGGTTGGAATTGATGTGAGCAAGGCTGGCCTGAAAAAGCTGATCCTGCAGCTGGGGTGTGAGGCAGAGCTAAATGTTGTTCACCTTGCATTAAGGGCAAGTCGGGTAGACAGAAAAAATACACATGTTCTTCTCTTGCTGGTCCAGCATTACCTGCCTGGCTTACATTTCTCTGGAAATATTCCTGTCTGATGCCTCAGACATCATTTTTTTCTTATTTTGTAGCCCATTTTAGCTCTCTTTCACAGGCAGATCTTGCTTAGAATCAATAGCTCCCCACTATCAACCCCATTTAGTGTCTGTTCATTTATTGGATTTTGAAAATGGAAAGTAAGAAGACTTAAAAGAGAAAATATGGGAGGTTTTCATTGAAGTGCAGTATTTGAAATGCAGACTCTTTCTTTCAGCTTTAAGTATTACTGCATTACAAAACACAGTTGAAATGATTCATGGCCCAGCTTGACTTATAAAATCCATAAGCAGATTGCAAAGTTCCCTTCTTCTAAAACTGAGGCATCAAAACTTGCTTGGACCAAAATTTTAGTCAGCTCCTTACTCAGATTTTCCCTAAATTTGATCCAGGTCATAAAGTCTTTCATATCTACCTTCTACCAAGCTATGGCACAGATTGAATTCTTGGAGACCCCTGGCAGTGGCCTGTCCCTCCACTGTGCCCTTCCTTTGCTGAAGGGTGGTCAGCTCCTGTCCTGATGGGCCCTTTGATGGCATCTGTGGGGTTATCAAGGCTGTAGATTTGTCAGTTGTTCTTGCAGGGAAATCTTCTGTCTCCTAGAGAGCATGTTTATGATTTGGATGTTTGGAGGAAAAAAACAAAAATCAGGACTGTGCCTTCCTCAGGACAGCTAGGACAGAAGAATTCAGAGAGGAAAATTTACTCATTTTCTGTTGGCAAAGTGCTTGAGGGAGCTGTGTAGGGATGGGGTGAGCAGGGTGTATTTAACCCCTTCACCTGCCTGGCATGACCCTGGCATGGCAGTGATTCCTTTTATGAGTGATATAGGCACCTTCCATTGCACACACCTGCATGGAATGCATGGATATTGCAGAGCAGCTTTTCTGAGCCAACCCAGCACACAGGAAAATGTTTTGTGAGGCAAAAGGGTAATCAGGAAACTGCTCTCTGCAGTGAAACAAACACAAACAGCACGTACAGCTCTATAACCTGGCTTGGGGGCTGTTACTCCTGGTTTGCCTGAATAGAGACACAGCAGTGAATGCTCTCCCACTGGGAATGGGGACAGAGTCCACTCTGGAGATCCAGCGAAGCTGGAACTGTTTGAGAAGAGTCAGCAACATGGGAGAGGGTGTCTGCAGAGGGTCACTTACATCGCATGTGCCTCCTTTAAAGCTGTCTGCTGTAAGAGGTTGAAGCAATAATATTAGTAATGGCACTGCCTTAAATCTCTGGGGAAGATGTGCTTGTCAGTAGAGCTCCCATAAAAGATGCCAGGAAGGATCCAAAAAGCATGAACACCTAAAGAATTCCTTGGTACCTGCATGCAGTGCAGAGCCTTCCCCAGGAACCAGGCCAAAAGTTTTATTGTGGCATCAATTGTCAAAAAGGGCCAGCACAGCTCTTCTCAGCAGCCCTTCCCCTCTTGGTGACAAGGACAATTTCAGGGTCCAAGGAGAAGAGCTGCTTCTGCACCTGCCATTGGGCAGAGGCCTCAATCTCATCCAGCACCAGAGGGAAAACCCTTTCTCTTTTAGGTGTCCAACCCAGCTGCTGGGTAGGTATTTGCTGTTAGAGGCTCCCTGTGTGTTAGGATGGTTAATAAAAAGCAGTCAGAGTTTGGAATAGAGAAATATGGACATAGAAATAAGTGAATGGAAGGTTAACTAAACTGAGTTTCCACAATATATTCAGCACAGTTACTACAAGTCCTCCTTTCCACCTGTGGTGAAAGGGACTCAGCTCTGGTCCCAAACTTAGAGAGTGTCTTTAGTCCAGGCAGTTCAGGGGCTGATAAATCCGTGCCTTAGTGGTCCAGGCTTCAGTGCAAGGTGCACAGCGTGAATCTGAGAGGCTTTGTGCATGTGCAGGATTAATTTTGGCAGCTCCTGCTTCACTGCTCCCAGCATTCCAGCAAATCAGATTAAGGATACCGTGTGTATCTCTGCTCTAACACCTTCCCCCTCCTTGTAACAGATACACTTTCATGCAGACTTACAGTGGTGATTACTGTGAAGCAAATACTGCCACCTTTTCTTTCTCTTGTGTCTGACATATCCCTTTATGTTGTTCAACTGTGAATTTCTTAGAGCTGGGTTTAATCTCCTTGAATTCCTGGAAAACATCTGGCAAATCATGGATGCAAGTGTGTACAGACAGAGATAAACCCCACCTGGATGAGACTGCTCCTCTTTCAGTGCTTGCTATTCAGGATAGGAATCAAAACCAGGCAACATAAAGCTTCCTAACTCATTTTTTTTTTCCAAATTCCAGCACAGTGGCCCTGAACTCATGGCTCTCAAACCTCCTGCTCCTTGCAAAGCACTGGGAGTGCTGGGTCTGGCCAGTGTTTCGGTTTGAAAAGACAGCTGTCTGCTAAGGAAGGCAGGAGCCTCCCCTGAAATGGAAAATGTAAACCCCCTCCCTCTGAATGATTGTAATTTCGAAATTAAGGGGCTCTCAGGCAAAGATATGGGAGCAGGAATAACAGTTCTTTATTAGGAAAAATAAAAATGCAATAGTACAAAAAGGAAAACAACCCTGCCAGAGTGAGAGCAGGCCCTGGCAGGCTGTGGGTCAGGGTGTGGCAGCAGTGCCATCCCATGGGGGCTCAGCCCTCCTGCAGTGCCAGCTGTGCTTCTGCTGGAGCAGGATCCTGGACAAGGCTGGAGTTTTCCCCTGGAGCTCCAGGGCTGCTGGAGATGGGCCTGGGCTCCCTCTGGGAATGCAGTGGGGCAGAAAGCTGCTCCTCTGGGAATGCAGTGGGGCAGAAAGCTGCTCCTCTGGGAATGCAGTGGGGCAGAAAGCTGCTCCTCTGGGAATGCAGTGGGGCAGAAAGCTGCTCCTCTGGGAATGCAGGGGGCAAAGGCTGCTGTGCTGTTCCAAGGGCAGATTGGATCCAGGTAGGAATGCTTGGCTCCTGCCCTGGGCAGAGCCTCTCCCCATGGGATGCTGGAATTTTCTCAGCCATGCAGGGACACTCAGTGCCCATGAACAGAAGATAATTAATAATTAATGGCCCATGAACAGCAGAGATCTCCTGGAGAGAGCATTGGCTGTGGGAGAGATAAAGAAAAGTGCCCAATGCACAGCAGAGAACTGCCCCAGCTCTGACAGATGGCAATAGAACACACACCCCCATTTCCAGCCTAAGACAGCCAGGAATGTCAAGTTGCACCGTGTTTTGTGCTTCAGTGCTGCTGCTCCTGGCCCCCACAGGCTAAGGGTCAGTGCCTGTGTGTAAAGTCTGAGTCTGCAGGCAAGGCTTGCACGGAGGCTGTACATAAACTCCTCTGGTTGGTGTATTATTTTATTTATTTTGTTCATAAACTGACTGTATTCTGCTTTATTTCTACCTTTCTTATGGGTAATATGAGCTATATTTTGCTATTTTTTCTAGGGAATACACTAATGTGCAGCAGAGGTGTGAAAAATATTGTAGAATGGCCATAACGAAGTTTCTCCCAAAACAGTAGAGTCTGCACAGACCAGCAAAAAGTTCACCTTTTTGCTAAGCACATGGAGGTGCTAAATGTGCAAAGGCTCTGCTCTTAAGCATTCCCTCAAGAGTAAAAAGCCCTTCATGGGGAGGTTAAAATAATGATACATACAGGCTTATTCAGAGTTTAAATTTCACCTCCATCTCTCTGCCTAAGCTCTATCAAAATCCAGGCACTACTGAAATCCTCAGGAGACCCTAAGGAAGATCTGAAGACCTGAATCTGAAGCCAGCCAAGAGGCAAAGGGACTCGGGAGAAATCTCAGCAGCCTGAATGTGCTCTTTAGTGCCTATTCACCTCTCATATGTTCCTTAGCCAGAACTCACATCCAAGAGTGTAATATCCTCCTCCTCCTTCCCCTTCTCGCTATCCAGTCCTGCAGCCCTTATGTGAACTTTAAGTAATTCCCATCAAAGTCAGCTGGTTTGCTGAGTGAACTTCAAACCTCCTTTGGCTCTGGGTTTGCAGGTTTTAAGTCCTGGTAATAAAAAGAGGTTGGGGAATCTGCAGATAATTAACAAAACCACAGGCCAACTCCATATCCTGCTCCCTGCCTCATCAGCCCTTTTCTGAAGGACAGGTAACTCTGTCCAGTCTTCCCAAGACCAGCAGAGAGACCTTAAAACCTGCTACCTTTCAGCTAAAGATCTGCCTGGAGATCCCCTTCCTTAAAGCCTCAGAATAAATTGTATTGTTCCTGTCCTAGCCAGGCAGTTAATGAGATGTTCTCAAGATTGACAGTCTCTGACAGCCCTCATTGCCTTCCTTTGATGCTCTCCTGACAATAGTTTCCAAGGCAGTAAATTAGGACTGGACATTAAGCCTTCAGTGAGAAATGAAGGCTCTATTTTCTGCTTACCAACTCTAAATGCAGAAAGAGGCAGTTTTAAGCAATACACTTATCAGGCTTAGCTTGAGCAATGATTCAGCCTTCCAAGAAAGATACTGCTTAAGTGGTTTTATTGCTGTAAATGGGACTAAAATTCACTTTTTATCAGAGAATTGACGTCTCTAAGCATCCTCAACATAGACCTCATCAAGAATATTATCCTGTAGCCCAAGTTGTTCTATTCCTAACTTCAGAACAGAGTTTAAGTGAACCTGGTGTGTGCTAAACCCAAAGGGCAAAAGCCTTGAAAACATGCGAGCTGTAGTAGCTGCTTTCCTGGGCTCAGAGCTGCTTTTGAATTGTAGCTGTGCTTCCTCTCCCTGGAATTTTGGGGTGGGTTTGCAAGTACTGAATTTTTAGTGGTCTGACAATGTGTTAATGGGGGATTCATTAGAGATGAACCCAAGAGGAGGAAGTGAGAAAGCCCCTCTCCCAAAAATGCCAGCCAGCTTCGGAGCAAATCACTGAATTTCAGGCCTCCTTTACTGATGTGCCTAAACTGCATCACTTCTCCTGCCCAGGGGATTGATGGCAATCTGAATCCACGTCTGGATCCAATATCTGGGGCTTAAGATCAGCTCACATAAATACAGGCATTGCTGAGAGATGTCTTACCAGGGGATGAGCACAGGAAATGCCAGCTCTAATGCAGCTTTCTCTCCTCCCTACTAATTGTTTTAGATAATGAGGGAGAGGAAGCACTCATGGTGTTTGAGCCTAGAGGGTTGAATCCCTGCAGAGTTGACTCAGCTACTCATCTTTGTAAAGCAGATAAGCTTGGTGGTCTGTGTAGTAGGAAATTTAAAAAGAAAACCCAAAAAAACAAAACAAAACAACAACAACAACAACAACAACAACAAAAAACCCAACAAAACAAAAACAAAAAAAACCACAAGCTTTCTGTTGTGGAAAAAGCCTGAATTTGAACAATAAATATAAGAATATCCCTCCCTCAACAGAATAAAGAGAAAATCATTGTTAGAAATGATTGCATGTATTTGGAGTTGATATTCTAATAGTTTTGACCAAGCTGAAAATAACTAAAATATTCCCAAGGCAGGAGGACCCCCAGCACAAGGAGGGGAAGCTTCACTGCAGGGTGAGTGATGCCCTGTGGCACCACTGTTGGCTCAGGAACAGCTCCCACCCCAGCTTTTTCATTTCCTACACTGGAGCTGCTGCAGGGGCTTATCTTTCATCTTTCATACACGCTACCTTTATTTATTTTACTAAAATACTCATCTGCACGTGGCAGGCTCGTGTCTGGGCCCCTGACTGGCATCCTCTTGGTGATGCCCACAGAGCCTCTGGTGTGATGGCAGAGGGAGGAGCTGTGGGGTGACAGGAGCCTGTCCCACCGTGTGACACACCTGGGTGATCTGTCCTGCCCAGAATGAGCTTTTTGAGACTCCAGAGGGGTTGTACCAACACTGCCACGAGCAAATCATTGCTGAGATCTGTGTTACTGTGTGAGAAGTGTGAGTAACCACCAGCTGCACCACAAGAGGTGATGGTGAAGGGTGGGCACTGCACCTTTGCATCTTTGATCTGGTCTCACGCTGGTGCAGAGCAGTAATTCCAGCATCAGAGCAAACTGGAGTAGGGAAATGTAGATTATGCATGCCTGGACTGACAGGTTGCTGCTCAAGGAAGGAAATGGCTTGAAGCTGTGTTGTGTGAGGTTCTCCCTGGTTTGGGAAGGCAGAGATGAGTTCTTTCCTCCTCCTTGCCCACTGGTATGGATGTGGTTTGGAGCAGCTCTTTCAAGCCTTCAGGATCTGGGCATCATCACCAGGATGGCAGCTGGATGCAATGATAAAGTGAGTTTTCAGTGTACACTCAGTTGTGCACCCCTCTGCAGAGAATGGGTCAAAGCCTGGGGCTTTCTCCAGGCACCTTGGGGTTATTTTGGCATCTTTTCTCAAAGATTTTTTTTTTCTAAAACCTCTTATTTTATTTGTACTTTATACTTGTAACTCCATTATAGGAAGACTGGGGAGCTTTTCCAGGCATCTCTCTTGATGGGATGCTGTAGGTCAGAGGGAAAGTCCTTTTCCCTATATATTTTTCTTTATAAATATCCCATTCTGGTTATGTTGCCTTTACCCCTGAGTGCTGATGTCTCACATGTGTTTATTTTTTCCCCCATTTTCTTCAGGGACTCCCAGGAATGTCAGTTTTCAATGAGGAGAGGTGCTGCTGTAGCAAGTGTCGTGTTTACCCTGTGATTCTTGTTTCTGAAAAAGGAAGAGTTTCCAGAGAGGAGCAGGGATGTCATTTGGGGAATCCACTTGATTTGTCCCCATAGTTTTCATGTTTTCATATCCTCTGGGAGGAGGGTTCTCCCTCTAGTCAGTTGATAAATCTATTTGTTATTTTTAGCTGTTTTTGAGAGAAGCCAAAAATGGTTTCCATTACTCATTTCCCACGTTGGCCATGCAAAGGCCATGGCAGGGCAAGAACATGACCCTCAGCCTCTTGCCAGGATCCAGAAACGTGTGGGGGACTCTCCCTACAGACTGTACATTAAGGGGAACTCCTATTCATGGGTGAGGGTTCACATTTTTCCTCTGGAGCTGAGGAATTCTCCAGTTCCCTCATCCAGAGGTTAAACTGTGCTGGGCACCTTCCTCAACTTTGCCATGTCAGGGGCTCCCAGAATGTGACAGACTTTGTGCAGAGTGAATCATCATGGATGCAACAAATACAGAGTTGGGCTACTTCAGAACGGGGATCACTTCCTCTCTTTCTGTTTGGACTGTTTGATGTTCATTATTTCTCTGTTTTACTTTTCTCTGTTGCTTTTCAGTTTCCTGGGAAAGGGAGACAGGCACTAAAAGGCAGCTTTTAAAGGTTGTTTGCCAAAATCTTTGCAGACCAAGTTGGCAGACAGGGATGGCATAGGATGGGATGAATATTCAAGGGTTTTAATTCTGTGAGCCTGATGATCAGTACTGTGGCATGGAACATCCACCTTAGCAAAGGCTTTGTTTGTTCCCTGAAATGCTTTGGTGCTCCAAAGCAATAATGGCATTCCTAATAATAGTAAAAAAGGTTTGCTGAGTTGTGGAGATGTTCTCTTTAAAGCAGGGAATGCACTGAGTGTGGTAGGGACAGCAGTGTTGCCAAGTGGTAGCTTGGGATTGTTTGCTTTTGTATTACTGTCTGTACCTTATAGCTTTGGCTGTACTTTTCTTATTTATTGCTGCTTTAACTTGGTCTGGAGTGTGCCAGGAGGCCTTTAGACAGCTCATATTATTCATAGCTTAACAGAATCCTCACACTCACCTTCATTTCTTCACACCAGCAGTTGGAGCTGAAGAGGCAGAAGTGCTTGGCCAGCAGCTCGCAGTGACAGAGCAGATGTTGGAGTCACTCGTGTGTTAGAGCTGGCTGTGAAGTGGCTCCAGGCAGCCCTGGGCAGAGCAGCCCTACCTGTGCTGCTCCTCGAGGCTGTGTCTGCCAGGAGAAAAGGTGGATTTCTCCCTAGATCTCAGCCCTACCAGAAAATTCCTGATTCTTTTGTGTTCAGTTGCATATTCAGAGCTCTGGACTGTTTTTCACTTTCCCATAACTGTGTTTCATATGTGATGTTACAGGTTTTGGGTGGATAATGAGCCCCTCTCTTTACTGAAATTTAGACACATAAAGCTCTGGAATAACATAAAACTGAAAGCCATAAAGGGTGGCTCCTGTCCTGGCACACAGTTCTCTCCTATGAGAAGCATCTTAGCACTGCTCAAAGATTATTTTTTTTACTAATTCTACATTCTAATTTTTTTTTTTTTTTTACTAATTCTACGTTCTACAGAAATTTTAAGGAAATTTCCAGAAATATCTAAAACAAAGAAGGCTTGTCAAAAGAGCCCCATACTGAAATAGATAATTTTGAGTGCTTAACAAAAGGAAATAAAAATCAATGAAGAATTACCATGAAGTCTCTGCTGTCAAATACATGATTCCCACTTCCCCTCCTGCTGAACCAAGGCCTTTCTTCTTACTAATTTCATTCTTGCCTGCTCTTTCTAATTCCTTTTAATGGCGTTATTTACCTGGCCCTGTGGCTTGCCTAACAACTCAGAGCCACAGAAACTCTGGGGTCTGCTGTTTTCCAGGCTTTAGCTGAAGCAGGATGAAAACTGATACCCCGTGTAGAAGTGAGAGCTCCATCACACAGCGAGTTTCTTTCAGCCTCCGTGGTTCCAAGTCACCTCTGTGGTGAGCACAGCACATGTGCCAGCTCCACTGGGCTGTGAATAAGGATATCCAGGGGAAAAAAAAAAAGAAGTGGGACGTGAGCTTTAGCTCAGTGAAAATGCTTCAGGTTTTCTGGAAGTGCAGAATAGAAGATGTGATGAATATTTTACGTTTTAAAAAAGCCAGCACTGGTTCTCTTAATTTAAGTCATTTTTCATGTAGTTACCATTTATCACAAAGAGCAGAGACTTCAGCTGGTAAAAATTAGTGTATTTCCATAAACGAATGGATCTGGTCTGGCTTATTCCAGCTCAGCATTTGACTTACTACAAATAATGGAATTGGGAGGTAGGGATGTAAGGAAGAAATTAGCAGAGCTGCAGCTTGGCAGGGATCACGGAGCTGTTTGCAAGAGCCCTGAATGCTCAAGCCTAGAATGGGCCAAACCCTTCATTACAACCAGGATTAACAACTTTTCTTGTCATTAAGGGGTTGCAAATCAGGGCTGCTTTGCTTGCAGAGCATTTGTTGTGCAGTTGCTGGAGGCAGCTCCGAGGGGTCCCATTCCTGCTCCGGGCCCCAATGTGTTTCCTATTCCCCTCACTGACGTGGGATACTTTTTGTTCCCCCATTGGGCAACCAAAGCATTCCAAGCATGACAATAATTAGTACCACACCGCCCCATTGTGCTAATTGAAGCTGCAGGTGCTTGATGTTGCTGAAACCTGGACTTTTCTGGGACCTTAACTTCGATTCGTGCTGTCACTCTGAGGGAGTTTGGCCACGGACAAGACCCCCACATTGTACTTGGAACTGTACAAATGCCAAAGAGATGCCCCCTGCTCCAGAGCTTTTACGATCCCAGTGATTTTTAATCCCATTGTTAAAAGTCACAATGCCTCGTGCCTTAGAACTGTAACACAATGTTCATGGACAGAGACAGAGATGCACTGAGAGACACGGAGCCCACTTGGAAATCAGACATCTGTCAGAAACACTTTGGTCTGCAAATGTTACACAAATGACCTTCAGAGGTGCTGTCGTGGGTTAAGGTTTGGAGGGAAAAGGGGTTTTGCCTTTTTAGTTTGCTCCTGTTCTGTCTCTGGAATCAGTTTTATCTGAGCTCTTTGCTTTCCACCCTTGTGACGTCCATCAAAGAAATTTCTTAGCAGTGAGCTTCAATTCATGATGCATCTTTTCTAGCCTGATGTTGTGTGAACTGTGACTCCTGCTTGTCTTGAGGGTGTCAAATCTGATTCTTCGTGTTTCCATAAGAATACACAACTTAAAGCTTCCAATTTATTGCTTTTTTCCTTGTTATCATTATTTTCTATATGTTTAGAAATGTTCTATATATTGTGACAAATAATTCTGCGGGTTTTTTTGGGTTGAGTAGACATGAGGATTTCAGATTTGCTAAAGGAAATGTCCTGCTTAGTTGCCTTGGAGAAGGTACATGAGTAAATCACATTCCCATCTCTTTATTTCCTGCAAGTCTGATGTATCAAGTTACAGTTTTCACTAAGCTGCTGCTCCTCAAGTGGTACAACCTCAATTTTCCCCTCCTGAGACAGAAACAAACAACTCCAAATCGAAAAGAAAAAAAGGTAATTTGGGCAAGATTTCATCTTAGATGGTTTTGATTAAAAGACAGACTTAAAGGAGTGTGTGTTCAAAGACTCACGTCTGGTCATCACAATCTTCTGTAGGGAAGAAAGAGATATTCTACTTGTTCCATTTCAAAAAGGCTTTTGGCCTTTTGTATTTTTCACAGAAGCATAGATAATTTCTTTTTTTTACTCCTGACTTTTGTAAAAAGCTCTCTCTTCCAGAACTGTGTCTTAGAGACCAGCAAACTGAAGATGGAGACTCTTGAGAGTAACCTGTAGTTGGGAAACTCAAAAGCTTCCTTTAAGAAATACAGTTGTGCTCCTTCATTTAATTAGATGCAGTACTTAAAATGAGGGAATCGGCTCTGTGAAGTATCATTTATCTGTCATGGGTTTGTAAAGAAATGAGACAACTTAAAGGTATGCTAATCTTTCCCATTATTCTGAAGCTAAGCTTTCAGCAAGAAAAACTGCCCTTCATAGGCAAGTGTCATAGTTAACACCTCTTTATAAAAGATAAATGATAATGGAAGAGGAAAACAATTACCATGGTGCTTTCAGCCTCGAGGAAAGCCCTAGTGGATGAAGTAGAGGTTCTTAGTGGAGGATCAAAACAGACAATGCATCATAAAACAAACAACCAAGAATGAGGAAAAGCTAAACTTAACAGAAAATTATTTCCTTTTATTTTCATTTCACTTCACTTACTTTCCCGTGGCAGTCGAAATTGATGTCTCTGGTGGAATTAGCATGTTTGTGACTATCTTTTGCTGTTGTAAATGTACTTTTTAAAAGAGATTTAAGGGCCCACCAGAGCTCTGAATCACCCCGTGGACAATCTTTTCTCTTTCTCTATAGACTGTAAGGCAGAAACTTTCTCTGGTCCAGGCTGGTTTGATGCCTCTCTTGTGCCCTGCTGTGCAATCTTTGAACTGAAATTTTCAAGAAGCCCAGTGGGGATTCCACATTTTTTTTGGCAAAAATTGGCCATAAAAATACCTTAGCCCCATTTGATGTTTCCAGCCTTTGTGTGTTTCATTCTCTGTTATCTCAGCACGCAGCTGCCAATGGCAAGGGTCAGTCAGGAGACCCAGATCCAGCAAAGTGCTCTGGCATTTGATTGCATTTAAATAGTGAAAAGCAGTGGCATCAGATCCTAGGGATTAGGAAAAGGGATGATGTTGATCAAAGCAATGGACACCAGTGCCTTGGAATGGATGGAGGGTCTGCCACAGAATCCCTGATTGGCCTTGCAGAAGTCCCAACCTTGCTGTGCTCAGCTGTTGACCACTGCTTTCTCTGTATCTTTGTTTGTGAGGGATTCAAACCCAAGTATTGAGTGAGCTGTGTTCATTTAGATGTTTGTAACTGCAATAAAGCACGCTGGTTTTGGAGTGTCTGCTGCCACCCAGAACCCCCTGCCCTGGGCTGAGCCCAGCATGGGCAGCAGGGCAGGGGGGATTGTGCCCCTGTGCCCTGTGCTCAGGTGAGAGCCCACCTGCAGAGCTGCCCCAGCCCTGGGCCCAGCACAGGCAGGAGCTGGAGCTGCTGCAGAGATCCAGAGGAGGCACCAGGGGATCAGAGGGATGGAGCAGCTCTGCAGGGAGGGAAGGCTGGGATTGCTCAGCCTGGGGAAGAGACCAGGGGTGACCTCACTGTGGCCTTGCAGTGCCTGAAGGAGCCAACAAGAAAGATGGAGAGAGACAAGGGAAGGAGGACCAGGACAAGGGGGACACTTGTCTGGGTTCACACTGCCAGAGGGCAGGGATGGATGGGATATTGGGAAGGAATTCCTGTCTGTGAGGGTGGGCAGGCCCTGGCACAGGGTGTCCAGAGCAGCTGGGGCTGCCCCTGGATCCCTGGCAGTGCCCAAGGCCAGGCTGGACAGGGCTGGGAGCAGCCTGGGACAGTGGGAGGTGTCCCTGCCATGGCAGGGGGTGGAATGGGATGTTCTATCAACCCAAAACATTCTGTGCTTCCTAAACCCCTTCAGTTTTCTGGGCAGATTAGAGGTGTATGGAAGTTGGTTTCTACGATAAAATCCAGGCAGACAGTGGAAACTGGAGCAGTGCAGCTGGAACTCCCTCACCAGGAGCATGGGGGTGTGGCAGGATGAGCTGCAGGTAGAGATCTCACCTGAGGTCAAGCCAGGTGTGCTCTTTGGGAAGCACTGGAGCATGCTGGGCTGGATCCAGCCACCTGCTGAGGGCTGTGCCAGGTGTGGAGCTGATAAGGGAATCACAGTTCCCACAGGGTACACAGGGTACAGCCCCTCTGCTGCTGTGTCTTCCCAACCACAGCCACGGGCGGGGGCTGATGCCTTGTGCAGGCTGCCCTAGAACAGAGATTGGACAGAGCTAAAGAATAAAGCAGGGAATTATTAAAGGATCTCCTCCATGGATCCACCTTGGGCAGCAGCAGAGCCCAGCCAGGGCTGCACCCAAGAGGAACCAAAATGGTCCCAAAATGCACGAGCGCTCCCGGGGGCTCTCACTGGGATCAGCTCTGCTCCATTTGCACCTTGCAGTTCATTGTCCCATTCCAGCTTTAGCCCATGCACTCCCATCCTGCTTGTTTTTCTCTCTCCAGCCCACGCTGTTTGTGCTCCTGGGCCTGAGATTTGGATCATTTGTCCTTGGTGCCCAGCTGGAGCAGGAATTGTTTTGTGTCCCTGCTCTGTGCACAGAGCTCACCATGCCCTCATGTGAAGCCCAGAAGCACACACCAGAATCTGCACAGAATGTGAAAAATAGAAAAGCTCAAACCTGAGGCATCAGGTCTTTCCCCCCTTCTTAAGTTCCTGCACAAGTCCTACCTGTAGTTGGTGCCAGCAGGGAGGTAGAATACAAACAGTGTAACAGATTATGGAAATGTGTAAACACTTGTCATTTCCCCTGAGGTTTTCCGCCGTGCAATTTGATAGAGTGACTGAAATGAAGGAACATTGCTCAGTACCCTTAAGTGTGTGAGATCTGACCAATAATACATTACCAAGATAATACTTCCTTATCTCATATGTATGCTGGGAAGATTGATCAGTCTTTGCCTGTAAAATGCTGGGAAACTGGAAACGTTATTTGCCATAAATGCCAAGTACAGCTCTTACTGTGGCATCTGTGACTCAATTCCTTAGTATTAAATAAATAAAAGCCCATGTCATTAACAACAACAAAATAAATGCGTAAAAGCTTACTCAGCTACGGATCTGTAGCTAACAAATTTGAATTGACAAAGCTTAAGTAATTAAAAGCATGAGCTAGAAAAAGATCCTCAAATTTCTGAATAGGTCTGAGACCTGGAGCTCTGCAATGTTGAGGACTTTGAGCTTTCTATCTCAATGTATGTTTTTTCCTACCATTTCTCTGCAGCCAGGATTAATAGTTTGGCTTTTATCTGGTCTCTTATCTAAACAAAAGGATATCTCAAACTCTGTGAGCATTGAGGGTTTCTAATGACCCCAGAGCCATAAGCAGTAGATATCTGCAGGAGCCTGTATGGTTTTTTTTTTTATTTTTTTATTTTTTTTCCATGTACAGAGCTTAAATTTGGAGCAGTGTTGTGTTGAACCCCTTCCCAGCATCACCAGCCTGGAGGGGGAATGGGTGGGCTCAGAAGATGATTTTATTTGATTCATGAAGCTTTGGTGAGCAGGGAGAGAAATGCCCCCAGGTGGGTGTCTTAGGTGGGGAAGGCAGATGAAGGTGCTGAGAAAAAAAAACTTTTCTATGGAGCTTTTCCTTCTCTCTAGAGATTTGCAGAGGGGAATAGAGCTGGGTGGGCAGACTTCACTTCATATCCTGTGCCTGCCTTCTGTCCAGTTGCTCCATATCTCTGAGAACAGCTTTCATCCCTGTGTTCATTCTGCAGGCACCACTTAATGCTTTCTGCTGGCTTCATGGAGTTTTGTACTTCTCTGCCTCATGGTTTGCGCCCTTTACTACCACATCAAACTGTTAAGATCTAGTGGATTGTTTTTCCATTTTAATTCCACAGTTGAGTCGAAAAACAGATTCTCCACACTCTCTCACGAGTTTTTCAAGTGAGGAGATAAGCTCAGCATCTTAATGTGGTATTGATCTGAGCCCTGTGGAATTTGAATTTGCTTGACTTTGTGAAGTTTGCATAGGTAGGATATCTGAACATCAGATGCCTGTCAAGCCTGAGAGTGGCCTGTTTGATCTGGCTAACTCATAATTAATTGAGCTGTTAATGTGAGTATTTGATAAGAGCACCCGGGGGTGTTTGGCACAAAAGGTGCTGGCGATGTGGAGCTTGACAGATGGATGCTTTCCAAATTTAAATCAGGTAGGTCTTAAACAATGATTTATAGCTGGGGAGAGTGGAATGTAAAGTGATGTGATATTTTCCAAGTGAAGCAGTCTGATCTTTCTTGAAATCAGGATACAGGGTGGAAATGATCTGTCTATTAACAGCCTTCATTTCAGCTGGAACTGGCCTTGCTATTGTGCCTTTTGTGCTGAGAGTCTCCCTAAGCACTTTGCCACGACAAAACACACAATAGCTCAGCTATGGAAGCAACAAATGGAGCAGTAATAATGCCCGTAATGCCCTCTGTACTGATTTAGGGGTACACTGTGACTTACAAATTTCCCACCCCAGGAAAACTGACTACAAGCCCACAAGGATTTCATCTCCTGTGGCAGAGAAGGGGGGAATATGAAGAGCTCTCATTCTGCCTGAGTTGTATGCACAGAGATCATCCCTCAGGCACTGCCAGGATTTCTGTAGCAGCCACAGTGATGTGAGCAGCAGCACACTTGCATGTTAACCAGGCCAGTCAGCAGCACCTCTCTCCTGCAGCATAATAAGTGGGACTGGAGAAGGAGCATCACGTTTTCTCTAAGGTGCATGGCTGGCTGGTGAAACTGAAGCACACAGGGGCTGGAATTCATGGCATGGAGTGTTTGGGTGTCTCCTTATTCCTTGCTGATGAAACAGCTTTCCAGCTCCAAGTGCTTACTTGGTTATTCCAGCTGCTCCTGGTGTGAACAGCCAGCACAGGAGGGCACCCAGACAGTGCTGTGCTATCACAGAGTTCCTCCTTCCTTCCAAGTCTGGGCTTGCTGTTGCTGGTTCCTCACCAGCCTTGGCTGGTCTGGCCTAATATGGCAAAATTCAGAGCTGGTGAATTTGAACCTGAGCTGGAGCTTTAGGAAAGGAGAGACAACTGACAACCTCCACACAGACCTTCCTTCGAGGTGGGTGGAGGGAATATACAGTAACAACTGATTATCTTTATATTACATCATTCCCAAAGATTTTTAACCTCAGTTGTGCTAAGATTGCACCCAGAGCTGATTGGAACACCTGTTTTAACACATTCTTGGCTTGTTTTTCTCCTTAGACTGGAAAATTCCTCTGGGGAATGAAGGCCTTGCATGAGGAGGAGGGTGCAGGGAGCAGGGGTTGTGCAATGCACCCCCAGCACCACATTCCTCCTGCACAGGACTTATATATAACATCAGAGCTCTCTGGGAAAGCTTGCTGTGGGCCAGCCTCGAGGATGGAAGCTTTACCGTTCGCTTTCTGATCAAACTCATCAGCTGCTGAGCCCCCAGAAATGTTCATTTACTCCCTAAATGTCCTCCCTTTGTGCTGGCTGCTGTTGAAGTGGAGCCAGTGCCTGCCCATGCAGTTTTGGACTTTGTGCTCTCGCTGTTCAGAGACGATCTGAACTAACCACTGTGCCATTGTGAGGCACATGTGAGAGCTGAGCTTCTCTGCCAATCTCTCCTCAAATTGCTTTTGTTCGCCCTGTCTGTATCACCAAACCAAAGGCAGCAAATTGCACTAGAAAGAGAATCCTTATTTCACAGGAGGCTCTGTGCAGTGTACTCACAGTCAGGGGCACTGCTGTTCACTGAGCCACATCAGAGGGGTTGGGGGGGCTGGACTCAATTGTGTTGTATTCAAGTCAAGGCATTTTCAAAATTCATTTCTGTTGCTAAAAGACTGACTCTCTTTTAGGAAAAGTACTGTCTCAATAGAAGATGAAACAGAGTGTAACTAGGTTGGGTATGAGGGGGGAGTTTGGTGTTTCTGGTCCAGCCCTCCTGCTGGACCCCTTGAGGCTCTATGGGCTCGCTCAGGGCTTCGTGCAGCTGGGATTGGGTCATCTTTAGGGACGAAGGTTGCAGTCTCTCTGGGCAAATTTGTTACAGTACTTGCTGTTAGAGCTGTTTCCCCCTCCTTTTTCAGCTGAACTTTCTCTTGCTGTAACCTGTGTGTTTCCTCTTGCTCTTAGTGCATCACTAGGAAGAGTTTGACTCAGTTTCTCGTTATTTCTCCCCTGTTCAGTGCTTGCAGATTGAAAAGATGTGCCTTTAGCTCCAGGCAGGACAAACCCACTGCTCTTTGTACTTCTTGTCATGGAGGTGACAAGAATTTCACGGAATTCCAGAGTGATTTGGGCTGGCAGAAATCTTAAAGATCATCTCATTCCACCCCCTGCCGTGGGCAGGGACATCTATTATCCCAGGGTGCTCCAAGCTCCATCCAAGCTGGCCCTAGACACTTCCAGGGATCCAGGGGCAGCCACGGCTGCATTGGGGACCCTGTGCCAGGGCCTCAGCAGGGGCAAATTTCTTCCTAATATCCCATCTAACTCTCCTCGCTGTTACCATCCTAGAACCTCTCCTCTGAGCTTGGTCCAGGTCAGCCTTGATTTACTGACCTTGGTTTTCCCTCTTTTTCCATGGCTATGCCCGAGACCCATTTCTAGCTGAGTATAAATTAAGGCTTTCTCTTGTTCTTTCATTTTGCTAATGCTCAGCTCTGCTCAGATTGTTTGAAACTGGCTGTTGCTGGGAGTAGAAACAGAGAAAATAATCAAATAAAGAGGAAAATGTGCTCAAACTGTTTGTTCTCATAACTCAGTGCAAGCAGCCCAGGGAAGTAGGCATGAGCTTGCAGAAATACTCTGGGGTTTTGCACGTATCCAAACACATCCACTGTTCTAGCTTGCTTGTCAAATTCTTATGTTCAATATCCGAAATATCTCTTAATCTGATCAGATCTATCCTAAAATGTTGACAGTCTTATTTCCTCAGGCCCAAATGAGGTCAGTGGCCATGTATCCTTCTTGGAGACAATCGGGAAATAATTAAAATCTGGAAATGATCATTCAGGCAAGGATGGAAAATATTTTCAATTTCCTAAGTAGCTGTGACACTTTTCACATGAGTGCTCTCTTTCTTCTGAAACCCCTCACTTTTCTCTTTGGCCTCTCAGTGCTCTTTGTTTTCTCTCTCTCAAAAAAAACCCAAAAAACCAAAAAACCAAAAAAACTATATCCTGGTGGGAAGCAGAGGCAGGGCTGGGGGAACGTATCAGTGAGGGAGGAGGCAGCTGCCTTCTGCCCTGGCCATGCTTATCTGTTCTCATCTTCCTTCTCCCTGTAATACCAGTGCTGCATAATCCTGCAGCTTTTCTCACTGTTCCACATCCATCTCCCACCTCCTGGATAACAGTGGGGTTTTCCCTCAGGTGCTCTCAAGGATTGGAGGACAGAGGCTGAAGCCAAGCTCAAGAGCAGCTTGAGCTTGAGGGACTTGGATCAGGGCATAAATGCAGCAAAATCCAGATTTGTGGGTGTGCTCTGCTGTCCCTGCTTCACCTATCCATAGGATAACCTGGCATGGGATTTGCCTGTGCAGGTGTCAGCCTCTTCTGGGGTCTCTGCACAGCAGCCCCACCATGAGACTCACTCAGGATCCCACTGAAATCATGGCACAAACCCATTAAACTCGATTGAGGGACCTGGACCAAATTTCTATCTATATAACCTTTATTTCTGGCTCTGCTTGTCGAGAGTGGTGGAAGGTGCTGTTATTTTTGGAAGTGACTTGGGTTGTGCAGAGCTGAAATACAGCTGTCCCTTACTCCAGCTGGAGGCATTTCCCTAGAAAACTTCTTTAACTTGTTGCTTTATTGCAAATTTATTTTGGGGTTTTTAATATCATAGGCTGCCCAGTATGGAGTATTAGCAAGAGTAAAATAGCATGAATGTGAAATGGAGGAATTTAAATAGGCAAAGGGCACTAAATTAATTAACTTTCATTCTCTCACTGAAGGAACTGTTCTCTGTGTTTCTCCCCAGCCTTTTCTGCCACACATACATTAAAACTTCACACTCAGGCTACTTTAATGCATTCAGGCACTGTTTCCAATTCCTCCTTTCCTTCAGCTTGCTTAGCTAAAAATCAATTTGTTATTACGTGAATTGCTGCAGGACATAAAGCTGTCTATGTAACTAGCCCAATTAATTAATATTTTTGCACTCTACTTTAATCAAACATAATCGCCAGACTTTTAAATATGACCACTCATCAGTATTTTCCAGTGGAGCTTATTTTTCATTATTAAATTATTACTGCAATCCATCCTTGTGCCATTCCCTTACCTTCCTATTGAAATGAAATATTCTCAGCAGCAGCAGAGACTGGGAAGGGAGAATAGTGAGGAGATGGTGGAGATTCTGCATAAATCTTTCAAATGAATGAACCAGTCCTTGGTAAATATGTCACCCAACAGGGTGTATGTGTCATGGAGGTGACTCTAATTTCATGGAATTCCAGAATGATTTGTGTTGGCAGAGATCTTAAAGATCATCTCGTTCCACCCCTGCCATGGCAGGGACACCTCCCACTACCCCAGGATGCTCCCAGCCCTGTCCAGCCACAGCTGCTCTGGGCACCCTGTGCCAGGGCCTCAGCAGGGGCAAATTTCTTCTGATACCCCATCTAACTCTCCTCTCTGTCAGTGGGAAGCCACTCCCCCCTGCCCTTGTAAATAGTCTCATTCCATCTTTCTTGTCAGCTCCCTTCAAGTTGTGGAAGGGCACAATCAGGTCACCCCAAAACCTGCTCTTCTCCAGGCTGAACAATCCCAATTCCACAGCTTTCAAAGGGGCACAATCCTGCTGGAGGCTGTGACAAAACAAAATATCAGAACCCTCAGGTCTTTCCATTCCTCCTTGTCGCTTGTCTTGAGAACAGGGCTGAGTTTACATGGGCAGAAATGTACTGGTACTGTGCAAGCAGAGGAATATTATTGTACCCATCTGGTTATTTTCCTATCTCATTGGAGCAGAAGGGCTGAGACATAGTAACATGTTCTATAAAAATAACATTTTTACCTTTTATTGTGTTTTCTCCTGCAAGATGAAGCACTCAGTTGGAAAATACAGTTGTTGGGAAGCATCTCCTTTATATCTCAAGGCAAAAAAAAAAAAAAAAAAAAAAAGAGTCCACGGCCAAGGATCCTACCCTTGGTGGGTGCTGGCAGCTGTTTGAAACCAAAGCAAACTGGATGTAGGAACAAGTACCTGGAGACTGTCACAGTAGTTTGCAGTTCAGCCACAGCTCTTAATGACTGTCCCCAACAACCTGAGTGCTTTTGGATGTACTAAACCCGTGGGCCAGAGAACTGCAGAAAACCTGGGCTAGAGAGGGCTTTGGGAGCCTTTGAGCTTGACAGTTCACCCACTATTTTAACTCAAGGACTATCTGGACTACTTCAAGAAAATATAAAGTCTATATTAACCAGCTTTGCTCCAGTTGTTTATTGCTCAAGTCAAGCAAATATTAGTCTAAACTACAAATATTTATGTATTGCCCTTTATTTGCATGCAGATGTGCGTGTACAAGTGGTTTTTACAATTGGTTTTACCTACAGCTTCCAGCACTCTTGAGACACAGACCAAGTTTGGACTGGAAGGATTTCCTAGTTTTGCTTTTTCTGTTCCCTGTCTTTATTTCTGCCATTTTAGGGGTGAAGAAAGAAGGAAGAGATGCACTGGTATAAAAAGAAAATGGGAGAAAATAGAAGGACTCTATGACCAAACTAGTAAATGCCTAGAAGCAAAACCCAATTCCTCTGTGTGTCCAATGTCTCAATGTGCTCCTTTTGGAAACAAAAAGCAGTTCTGATTTTCAGGAAATTTGATGTTGGTGTGTTGAAACCATGAATAATAATAATAAAAAAAAATCTGAAAAGTGGAACTTTTTTTTTCCAGAAAGATCCTCTTCTGAAAAGTTCCTGAATGGTGAGGGATTCACCTGCTGCTTCCCCAGAATCACTGGGTGCAGCAGTGATTCTGTCAGTCTCAGGTACCTGAGCTGGTGGTTCAGGTCCTTGCTGCTCCTCACAGCCTCCACAAACCCAGTTACAGCTCTCGCCTTAATTTAAAAAGTGCCCTTTCTGCTTTCTCCAGAAGTCCCCTCAGTGTGCACACGCAGCCTGAGGGATATTTCATTTTCCCCCTCTCCCAGTGAAGATTGCATAAGGATTGCTAGCACGTGGCTGCAGTGCATGGTGTGCGGCAGCCAAATAATCCTGGATTTAAGAGTCCCTCAGCTCTCATTCACACGCCAGACCGTAACCGCTCTGATTTTCCCCTTTCAGCAGCTGCAATACCCAGGCACAATGGGGTGACTTAAGGTTAAGGATGTCGTTTCAGCTTTAACTTGGAATGTCCTAGCTTTGATGGCCCCCAGCCAAATCCTTAACATTATTTTAATGTCGTTTTTCTTCTTCGTTTTATGTTTGCATACATTTAAAAACAGAGCAGGGGTTACTTATGTCACAGCTGTGCATACTTTCTAAGGCCAATGGATAAATACAGGCTTTATACTCCAAGAGGAAATTTTTTTGCAGGACCCAAAATGCAAGTTGGTGGAGAGTCTGGTTGGTGGATGAGATTGGCAGCTGGTACAATGAGCTGTGTCTGCCCTGATTTTGATGGAATTGAGCTGATTTATCTCTGCTGAGGATCTGGCCCCATGCTCTTCTCTGAGCTCAGAACTTTTTTCTGGCTACTCGACATATATTTGTGTTTGTATAGAATTATCTATCTCTTCCCACCCATTTCCCTCTTCCTGTCTTTTTAAATTTAGGGTTTAATTTTGCACAGACTGTATCTATTTGTCTGATTTTTCTTTCCCAAAGAAAAAAATACGCATTTATTTTTAAGCCACACAAGTGCTGCGTGTTCTGCATTGGTACCCAGGTGGCTGGGTTGAAATCTCAGCTGAGTGAAGTTTTCCAGTTTGTTTACTGGAGTCTTCCCCAGCAACTTGTCTAATTTGTCCTTTTCTGATCAGGATTGATGATGTGCTAAAAGGTGTTTTAGTCTATTTTTCTGGTATGGAAGCACTGAGCCAATACTATCTATAGTATGAAGTGTAAAAGCACAAAAATATTTTAGGAGAGCCTTTGAAACCAATTCCCTAGCCAAATACCAGAGAGAAGAATTGGTTTATTTTCTTTGGGTTTGTTGGTTTGAGTTTTTTTTCTCTGTTTTCTTTGTCACAGATGGGAGATTTTTAGGATTAATGGCTATTTTTTCTCTTAGTTTTCTTGTTTTTATCCTGGGTAAAAGTTTCAGCTCTTTGTTTTCCTTACAACCAGAATGCCTTTGAAAACCTGGAAACCATTTTTTCTACCTAAACAACTTGGGATTTTAGCTTAGGAAGGTCACGAGAACCCAACAACTACAACTTCAATTAAATGCATGAAATTGCAATGGCAAAAATAAATGATAGTGATGGTAGTTGAGATTTAGTACGTTGTGTACCTGGACCAAAACTCAGAGACATCAGTGGAAGGTTTTCCACTGACCTTAATAAGCTTCAGGTCAAGCCTTAGCCTTGTAAGACGAAGCTTAATTCTTTGGCATCCCTCTCCACAGCGTGCAGCCATCTCCTAAGCTTAGGGGCTCAGCCCCAGCACATTTCCCCCCTGTTTGGGGGCTCTCTCTGGTTCCCTGCAGGCCCCTTTGGAGCAGCAGAAGAGTTTGAAGGCGATGCTCATTAACAGCTGCTCCGCGCGGTTCCAGCCCGGAGCTCCAGTGGTTCCTCCTCTCCAGGGCCGCAGGGAGATGAAACATTCATGGCTCTGTGGCCCAGCTCGCTGCAAAGCTGGAGGATTTTCTGCAGTCACGCCATCCCTGCCGTGCACAGACTGTTCAGGTGAGCACTAATGCTCAGCCCCAAGGCATAATTGCAGCGTTTATGGTCAATGTAATTCTGATTTGCCTCTCCCGGCAGATGGATTTCCAGCGCGTTCTCCTCCGCGTCGGTGTTAGTGCAGAGGTTGCTGCGTTCCTGAGGGAAAAGGAAATGTTGCATACTCAGTTCTTTAGAAATCTGTATTATTAAAAATACATATTCTCTGTTTCTGAAAGTATGAAAGGGAGGAAGAGAGCACAAAGCAGCAAGAGGGGGAGAAGTTCTGTTCTGAGCACCAGGAGGGTTTATTCCTTTTGGATGTTCTGTGCACAAAGAATTCTCCCTGAGCCAAGAGGGTAGAGCTGAGGGAAGTTCAGCCTCGTCTGTGAGCTGCCAGCTACTTTCTGGGGGCTGCTAATCCCAATCCCTGCATTTTCTGAGAGTCTGTGCATGAAGCAAAGCTTCGGGGGGCAGTTTCCTGCTTTGTTGGAAGGAGCCAGACAGACTTTCTGTATCCTGTCAGGCTGTTTCCCTTTGCTCCTTGGGGTTTTTCCCTCTCTGGTGCCTGAACTGCATCTTGCTCACATGTCAGTGGTGGCCCAGGGACTGAAGCATCCCCAGGGTCAGGGCAGTGATGGTCAGGCAGCCTTGCCTGGGCTGGTTAAACCCAGACTGGTTTCACAGCAGTGCAGGGTGTTGTGAATTAAAATATTCCTGTTTCCCTCATGAGCTGTGCCCTGATTTTCCCAGCAATTGCCCTGTGGAAGGGACGGGAGCTGTGAGGCTGGGCGTGCTGGTTATCCAGAGATGTGCAAGAGCTCTTGGCTCCTGCCATCCTGTTCCTCCTGGGCCTGGGGGCTTTGTGACAGCAGTTCTGACTGCAGCTTTTTCTTCACATACTTTAGTAAAATGCACCAAAACTTAGATTTCTAGTGCTAAGCTGTGTGCTGAGAGCTGCACAGTTTGTTTGTGATCTCAAACTCTGTTCTGGGGGATCTTACTCTGAGGCTCCTGGCCATTCTTGCAGAGAGCCTGGAACATTATTACTTTTTAATGTGTGCTTTGGTCATCTATGGGGCTCCTGTCCACCACCTAGTGACTTCAGGGTGGGGGCCACCAAGGTGATCAGAGGGATGGAGCACCCTCTGCTATAAGGAAAGTCTGGGAGAACTTAGACTGTACAGCTTGGAGAAGAGAGGGCTTTGGAGTGATCTAATTGTGGCCTTCTAGTGCCTGATGGGAGTCTGCAGGAAAGGCAGAGAGAAAAACTATTTGCAAGGACCTGAAGTGACAGGACAAGGAGGAATGGCTTCATGGTGCCAGAGGGGATCTTCAGATTGGATATCAGGAAGAAATCCTTCCCTGTGAGGGTGGGCAGGCCCAGGCACAGGGTGCCCAGAGCAGCTGTGATTGCCCCTGGATCCCTGGCAGTGTCCAAGGCCAGGCTGGACAGGGCTGGGAGCAGCCTGGGACAGTGGGAGGTGAGGTTGGGACTTGAGATGAGGTTGATCTTTAAGGACCCTTCCAGCCCAGGCCATTCTATAGTTCTGTCTCATGCAAAGCCACAACTTTCAGTGTCTTGACCCACCAGACCACTCCAGGGGTGGTTGAGAGCTGGATATACAGCCTTTTCTACACATATGTACATATTCAGACCTGTTCTTAGAGACTTGCTTTTCTCACTTCTGCAGATACTTCAGCATCTCCCAGCAGTGGTCACAGCTTGGGTGTGGATCTTCTATCACACTTGCCACAAAACCCAAGGAGGAGTCCAAGCAATTAAAAGCAAAACAGTCCAAAATGAGCAGAGTGAAACCTTTACCGAGGTTTGCACTTTGATTTCAAGGAGTGGAAGCTGCAATTCTTCCCAATGAAAGCATTTAACAGTGTTAACAATTTTCCACAAAATAAAACATTTGTGTTTGGAAAAGCATTTAGAATCACAGAAACATTAAGCTTGGAAAAGATATTTAAGATATTTAAGTCCAACCCAGCACCACCAGCCATAAGAAAACTGTTTAATCTGAGAAATCATTTCAGCCATTTCTGGTATGACACAAACTTCACCCTGCAATAACCTGAGTGTCTTGGTTGAACAAGACAGGTGTCAGCTGAGGAAGGCAGGAGCCTCCCCTGGAATGGAAAATGTAAACCCCCCTCCCTTCAAATTATTATAATTTTGAAATTAAGGGGCTCTCAGGCAAAGATATGGGAGTAGGAATAACAGTCCTTTATTAAGAAAAATAAAAATTAAAATGCAATAGTACAAAAAGGAAAACAACCCTGCCAGAGTGAGAGCAGGCCCTGGCAGGCTGTGGGTCAGGGTGTGGCAGCAGTGCCATTCCATGGGGGCTCAGCCCTCCTGCAGTGCCAGCTGTGCTTCTGCTGGGGCAGGATCCTGGACAAGGCTGGAGTTTTCCTCTGGAGCTCCAGGGCTGCTGGAGATGGGCCTGGGCTCCCTCTGGGAATGCAGTGGGGCAGAAAGCTGCTCCTCTGGGAATCCAGTGGGGCAGAAAGCTGCTCCTCTGGGAATGCAGTGGGGCAGAAAGCTGCTCCTCTGGGAATGCAGTGGGCAAAGGCTGCTGTGCTGTTCCAAGGTCAGATTGGATCCAGGTAGGAATGCTTGGCTCCTGCCCTGGGTGAAGCCTCTCCCCATGGGATGCTGGAATTTTCTCAGCCATGCAGGGACACTCAGTGGCCATGAACAGAAGATAATTAATAATTAATGGCCCATGAACAGAAGAGATCTCCTGGAGGGAGGATTGGCTGTGGGAGAGATAAAGAAAAGTGCCCAATGCACAGCAGAGAACTGCCCCAGCTCTGACAGATGTGACTCCTGGCCACATCTTGCATTTGCAACCTAAGACACTGAGTTTATTTGAAACTAAAGATTCTTATTATCTCTTCTCTGAGACTACTGCATGTTTGTTGAAAAAGAAACAGCAATTAATTTCAGAGTGCAGACAACCAGGACAGAATCTTTGTACAGCCCTGCAGCAGGGAGGGGTTTGAATCCTGAAACATCGGTTTAGTGTTAATTTTTATCTGCTTTAGAGCCTTGCTGTTTATCCTGTATGAGCAAAACCACTGGTGATATGAGAATCAAATGGAAAAGCCATTGGTGATGTGCAAATATGGCTTGTGAATAGTGGGATTTGGGATCAAAATTTGTTTCGTTGCATCCTAGTTTAGGAGGTGACTTTAGCTGTTATGACTGACTGAGATTTTCCATGGCACATGGTTTGTGGGGGTGGGAAAAAATATTTTACAGACATTGGAATTATTGCTTCTCTTAGGCAAAAGAAATTAATCCTAATTTACTGAATTCCACAGTAATTCTCTTTCTGCAACAGCCACACTTGTGATGAACACAATTTGAGCTGTTAGTAGAAATTGAAACTCTGTCCAAAAGCTTGAGGCCATAACTGTGAAGGAGAAACTAAAACCATGAATTACTTGGCTTAAACTAATACCCTTTAGCAGGGAACAGGAATGGAATTGCATTTTCTGTGGGATAGGCGAGTTTCACTCAGGTAGCTCCTGGAGCAAAAGTGTTTGAGGTAGGAATAATCAGGATTCAGGAATAAATCCTGTCCTTAAGTGAACTAAAAAGTATTAAAATCAATCTCCAGTGTCATCTTTAACTTGAGGAAGCAGGACCAAGGACACACTGCAGATACTTCAAACATGGCCATTCCAAATGTAAATTGTTTTAGTTGTAGTTCTTTGAGGCTGTTGAACTGTATAATGAATTAAATCAAAGTCTGAACAAATGCTGAGAAGGAATAATATGAATACTTCTAAACATGAAGAAGTATTATTATTCACTCCAATAGGAGCACACAAATAGTATAATTACTGTGGCAATAATTTTTTTTCCTTAAATAATTTCTTGTGGTGGTGAAAAGTGCCAATCATTTGCTAAACTAGTCAAGCCTTTTCACAGAATCTGTTCAGATTTATGGCTATGGAGGGAAAATTTGACTTGATGATTGAATAAATAGCACCAGCAAACTTGCTGTCATTATAATCCTCATCAAAACCTCAACATTTTCCAGGAAGGGAGGCAGATGGACTCACCCAGAGCTCCATCCCTCTGCTTCAGAGTTTGAAATGTATCAGAGTCAGAAGTTCAGTGGACAGAGAAATAACTCAACTTCTTTTTTTGACCAACAATAAAGTCATTCAGCTGAAGTGGAGACAAGTCATATCTGATATCGTATTTTTATATCCTTTTTGCTTATTATAATTTATTTTTTTCAGATTGGTATTGCACAGAGAAATATGCTACATTCTTCCGAAATTAAATTTGAATCTGTATCAAGGCAATTTAATCCCACTCAGAGTTGGTGGATAAAGGAGCAAGCATAACCTTCAGTAATTCCCTTGCTCATTGTTGGCTTCTTCTCATGCACAACAATTTAAATCAAAATCACTTTCTCTAATGAGAGACTATAAATTACTTCTTTAATGAGACACATGAAGTTTGAAGAGTTGATTTCCCACGTTTTTCTTATCTGTAAGCCTGGGCACCTCCAGGGATGGGAAAAGAGCCATCGTGCTGGGTTTCTGTTATAATATCACTCAGTATTGAGATGATTATTACAATATCATTGAGTCCCAGATGGGAATCTGGCCTTTGGCATGCTGAGTATTGTTTTCATCTAATGTTGAGAGTCTTAAAATGCTTAGAATTGAAACAAAAATTGGGAGGGGAACTTGGAACTGCCCAAAACCAGAGAGCAATGTGGTGACATAGTTTCTCACAGTTCCTCCTACGCTGTTCCTACAAGTGCACTGCTTTGTGTTTCAGTAACTTATTTTTTGTATAGATATTGACATCTGCATTCTCTCTTGGAAAAAAAAAATATATATATCTGGAAAGGATTATTTACTTATTTCCTTACATAACTTGCAGGTTGTAATGTGGTATAGAGAGGCAAGGATCAAACCTCCAAAAGTCACAGAATCTCACAGCATGGTTTGGGTGAGAAGGGACCTTAAAGCTCATCTCATTCCAAGGCTCTGCCATGTCAGGGACACCTTCCACCATCCCAGGGTGCTCCAAACCCCATCACAACCTGGCTTTGGGCACTGCCAGGGATCCAGGGGCAGCCACAGCTGCTCTGGGCACCCTGTGCCAGGGCCTGCCCACCCTCCCAGGGAACAATTCCTGCCCAATATCCCATCCATCCCTGCTCTCTGTGAAGCCATTCTTTGTCCTGGCACTCCAGGCCCTTTTAAACAGCCCCTCTCCATTTTTCTTTAGGCTCCCTGGAAGGCCACAATGATGTCACCCCAAACCCACCATTTTTCCAGGCTGTTTTTTCCGAGAGTGCTCGTTGTAAAACCAGTCCCATGGGTGTCCCATAGCACACAGACTGTCCGAGCTCCACAGACAGGATCCTCTCTCCTGATCCTTTCAGGAACACACCCTGGGGCAGCAGGAATCCTGTTCTGGTTGACAAACTGGTGGATCCTTGAAGAGGGGCCTTAGAGCCCTTGTGGCGAAAGAGGCCATAGAAGAATATATAAGAATGTATATGAGAATGTATAAGAACGTATAAGAAACCAGTATTTATGCACAATTAAAGATTTATACGTGTATTTGTATGTGAAATATGCAGCACTCAATATATTGATCCTGCTGATGCTGCGCTGGCTTAGCCCAATGTATTCTTTGCTGTTACTCCTCACTCCTAAATGCAATCAGGGGTTAGGCTGTGATGGCCCAGCCATTCTTCTTTCATAAGAAAAGACAGTTTGTTCCATTTATCCTCCTTAAACCGTCAAGTCCCTGCTCTGATAGTAACACAATTTAAGGTATTAGCATATTTATAAGCCAGCATGTGTTTTAACACACCATTTCTGTTTGGAGTCACATTTAATACCAGTCCTTTGCCTCTGCCAAGCCCAGCCCAAGGCAGAGCTGTCTCAGCAGACGTTCTGTATTTGTGTTCTTTTCAGAAGATGTGTTCTTTGCAAGGTGGGCTCCCATTTATTATGTATTTATACAGCTCTTAGCATCGTGAAAGTCCTGATCAGATTGATTTCTAGGACTGGGGTGAAAGAAATGTTGTGCAATAACAATCATTGTCCCTTGTTGCCTTTCAGACACTTCAAATTTTAAGCAGACTGCATTCTTAAAAGAGGGCTAATTAAATAGAGTTGTTCTGCACAGAGAAACAGTGTTTCTCAAATGCTTTCAAAACTGTAAAACAAGCTGTGAGTAGCCAACAAAAAGTATGTTAACAATGGCCAAATCAAACAGTGATTCAGAATTTGAATTAAAGGTCATAAAAACCCTGTATGCATTAATCACAGAGCTCTGGTATGAATATTAATAGCAGCTGAGAGCTGTTAAATAGCTGGTTTAGCTTAATTTTAAGCAGTAATTAAATATTTATTAGAACTTAACTCTATAAATACTTTATAGATAAAAAGCTGTAATAAGGCCGAAGCTGGATCAATGTGCGGACTATTAGTGCCACTTCTTTTGAGTTAGATGTATCACCAGGAGGACTCAGATTGGTGTGAAAATATCATTTAGGGAATCATATTTGAAATATCTCAACCCTATATCTTGCAGGAAGGTCCTTTCAATGCCAGACTTTCAGATATTTGTGAAAAAGTTGAATTTTCAAGCTACTTCTGCTGCAGTTATCTAAATTATTTCTGCACTAAGGTTATATCAGGACATTTTCTGTCTGCCTGAACCCAGCTCTCAAGCAATTCTTTGTGGCCAAGATCTGGTGGAAGAGATAAATGACATCTGCACAGAATGGATGGTTTAATGGCTAATTTACTTCTCACCTTTAATGCCACGAAAAATCCAAACAAAATGCCAAAAAATCTGAGTCAAACGTTGCCCAGTGTTGTTTAGGTTTATGAATCTCCTGAAAACAGAATTCCAACTGGCTTTGCCAGCAGTGAATGCTTTTCAATCTCTAGAAACATAGGCCTTAAACTTTTCTATAGGAACACTTATAGTCAAGTATAGATCATCACCTCTTTTTATTTCTGCTGTTCATTGTTACAGCAAACACTTTTGCTTGATTTTGATATTATGGTTTTATGTTGATATATCAAAAATAGGGGTGATAGCAAGTTAGATCAGTTTGGGCAATAGATGGAAATGACCCAGGAAGTTAGAGAAAAATAACCAGTGGAAGTTTTTTTTTAAGTGTCTGATGAAAAATACTGCAGAGGGCTCTGAGAGCCCTGCAGCCCTTCTCACTGCACCTCTGACTTCAGGTCTGTTATGGAAGTTGCACTCCTTGAGGATAATGGTCAGATGAAATGACCTGATATTCTCTGTTCCCCTGAATTCCTGTATCAGTTACTAGCTTGTTGTAGAGTTCTTTTAGCAGTGTTTCCTGATGAGCTGGGAGAATGCAAAGGG
The DNA here is from genome assembly GCF_026979565.1 of Vidua chalybeata. Lineage (NCBI taxonomy): Eukaryota > Metazoa > Chordata > Aves > Passeriformes > Viduidae > Vidua > Vidua chalybeata. The sequence goes on along the minus strand of NC_071550.1, from coordinate 8,256,965 downwards.
TGCAAATGATTCTTGGTCGACTTCGTTGGCCTGAATTCACGTTTGTTGGATACGTTGTAGAGGTCAGAACTCTGTTTCATTTCAGGAACTGCTCAATAACAGCGTCAGTAATTTACTGCTGTGAAAAGATGATTTAGTGCTTCAGATAAAAACACCTTGTCCTTAAAATGCATTGGATGCCTCATTCTGGACACTGTGTGATTCCAGGGCTCAAAGGCTTGCTTTAGGAAGCAAGGGATTTGGAACATGAGGGATTACATACCCAAAAGTCCGTATGCATCTTGAAAATCTCAGCTCAAACATCTGCTGGCATATGGCTGGAGCCAGGAGAAAATGTGTTTTGTTTTGCCTAGCTTGCACATGAGTCTGAACCACGGCCAGTGCAGGACTGGGACAGGAGATATTTGCAGCATGAGCTATGGATGGGATGAGGGGAGCACGAGTTACTGAGCAGCAAAACTATTTTCCTTCGTGGTTGGGTGCTCCATCAATAGATCTGGTGGTAGGAGTTACCTTGGAAATCTGTAAAATCAAAATTTGGCCTCTAGGTTGCAGAGAGGTCTTTCCAAATGTCAAAGATTTAGTCCCAGGGTACCTGCTGAGTTCCAGAAGGTACAAACTCTGTTTGTGCCATGCTTACTTGGTGCAGTTTCCAGTGGAGATGATGGACTTTGCCCATTGTGTTGTACCTGAGAAGCTGCTGCACTTGGCCTTTGTGGCAACTACGTTTTGATGGAAAAATGCTACACATGTTCCATGGGGGTCCTTGCAGAAAGAAATACCATGAAAATGTATTCTTTACATTAGATTTCTAGATATCTCAGCTGACATGCAGCAGAGAAGTAGATCCTCAGGAGATGGAAATTAGTGAATGCCCATGTCTATCTGCCAAGAGTCCCTCTAGGATATGTGGTAGTGTTCAAGGTGTAAGCAGGTGTAAGCTGTCTCTGGCTTCCTTGTCAAGCACTTGCTCCTTCATTTAAACCCTCTTCTGAGTCCAGAGGAGGTTTTCTTGGCTGGCCTAAGAGACAGTTACCTTTAAAATTGCTCACTGTTCTCCATTTGCCCCTTGTATGGTGTTGCTGTCCCCTGGGCTGTTGAGTCAGGCACAGGGTGGACTCTGTTGTGTGGAGGCTGCAACATCCTCGTGTCAGGAGACAGCCTGGCAATATCCAGAGCAAGGCTGCTTGTCAGCCTCCCATGGCAGCAACAGGAGAAATCAGAATCACAGACTCATCCAGCTTGGGAAAGACCTCCAAGGTCGTGTCCAACCTTTGGCCAATCCCCACCTTTGCAACCAGACCATGGTACCACAGCACCCGGTCTGGCAGAGCTCAAGAAGTGTTTGCACAATGCCCTCAGGCACAGGGTGGGATTGCTGGGGGTGCCCTGTAGGGCCAGGAGCTGGGCTTTGATAATCCTTGTGGGTCTCTTCCAGATCAGGATATTCTGTGAAGGCACTCACTGCCATATTCAGCCATTCCTTGGACACCTCCCAGGTGTCCAAGGGGGAATCCAGCCCCTTCCAATCCCTGCCCACCCTTTCCATGGGGAAATCCCTGCTGGTGTCCACCCTGAGGCCGTTCCCTCTCCTCCTGTCCCTGTTCCCTGGAGCACAGCCCGATCTCCCGGCTGTCCCCTCCTGTCAGGAGCTGTGCAGAGCCACAAGGTCCCCCCTGAGCCTCCTTTTCTCCAGGCTGAGCCCCTTCCCAGCTCCCTCAGCCTCTCCTGGGGCTCCAGCCCCTTCCCAGCTCCGTCAGCCTCTCCTCACACGATTCACTCTCCAGAGCATTATCCAGGGAAGTCCTGGTTGCCTGGAGATCCCCAAGTCCTCCAGATCTGCAGGTGAACCTGCAAAACATTCAGGCCCCTCAACCCCTTTGGAGAGGGTTTTATTGACAGGTTTGCACTGTTTAAATAACTTACTGCAAATAAAAGCCTGAAGAATTGAAAGGCCATGTGGGCTTGCAAAACCGAGCTTATGAAGAGCTCTCCCTCTGCCTAAAGAGGCAGGACTGGTTTGGAAAAATTTCAGTAAAAATATTAATATCTTCATGGACAGGAATAATCTGGATTTTTCCAAATTTCTTATGAGAAGGGCTCTGGTTTTTTTATAGATTTTCTTTTATCCAACAACAAAGAATTCTAAATTATATAATAGCTGAAATTAAGCTAAATATAGAGAAAGAGACATGAAGTAAAAGTGATCTAAAGCAAAACAGGATATCTTTAAACTTTAAAAGGAGACCATTCTACTTTAGCCAAACTGCATTTTCTCCCTTTCCTCATCAGCTTTTTTTCCATAGAAACTGTCTGCAATTTCAACTTTATTGGGCATGGGGATGGGGGAATCTTCAAAATGCTGTAACTCTTTTCTGTCCAGAGCTAAGAGCAAGAGAGAAAACACTTTGGCTTACAGAGATGAGACAGGTAGGACGTGTCCACAGCCCAAAATACTCCACAAAGTCCTGTCTACAGAATTGCAAAGAGAATTATCTTCTCTCTTGCCCTTGATGCTGGTTCATGGACTGCATTTCCAGCACTGCAGTTTTATTTGCATTTTAGCTCAATGAAGTAGCATTACAATTAGTTCTTCAGCTTTCCTGTGCAAGTTCTTTCATTCTGAGGACAGAAAAGCTTCGCTTTGCTGCAAAGTTCCTGAGGAAAGGGGAGGCAGCAAAGCAGGGAGCTCGTTAGCAAGGCTGGTCTATGCTTTGGATTGATTTTGTTTTCTCTAATGGCTTGATCATAACAGTTGCACTCTAAATTTTGTACAGGGTTGTGCACATTTCAGGCAATGTAAATATATACATTGGCATGCTTATTAGCTCTGCTGTTTAAATTAGGGATATTTGATAGTGTATAATAAAACCAAGTGGTCCTGTGTACCATTTGTCATGCTGAGCTTGGACTCATCTCTTTGTACTCCCACTCCACCCTTTCCAGCTTCATTATATTCCAAATGCTCCTCCTTGCTTGGAGCAAAATCAGTCCTCGTTTTGCATTGGGTGGAAGAGGAGAAATGTGTGCTGGGATTTTCCTCAGTGCACAGAGCTGTGTGCAGACTTAATTCTTGGTTAAAGGATAAGTGTGGGGCTTCCCCGGGGAGGGGGAGCATTGTAAGACAGCTGAGGTCATGGTCACAGCCTCAGCCCCCGTGTATTAAACTGCAGAAAGAAGGAGAAATATGAGAGGGCCCTTTGCACTCATCAGGAGAGAATACTACTGTGAATGCTTCTTCCCTGAGCCTCCAAAGCTACAAGCAAAATAGTAAATCCCTGTAGCTCTGAGAAGTGCTTTTTTTATCTTGTTTAATTATCCCTTCATTTCAAAACCCCAGTTTCTCCCCATTGGCCCAGTCTGTATTTCCCTTGCTGGCCTATGTCACTGGCCAATGCATCAGGTCTGTGTTGGAATGATTGTACTGGACGTATTTTTATGAGGATGAAAGTCTCTTGGTGGGATTTAAGGGTCACCTGAATGGCACTGGAACAGGCTGCTCAGGGCAACAGAGGAGCTGCTGTCCCAGGAAGGGTCCTAAAGCTGTGTGGATGTGGCCCCTGGGGACACGATTCAGTGATGATTACAACAGTACTTGGTTCACCATTGGACTTGGTGATCTTGGAGGTCTTTTCCAACCTAAATAATCCTATCATTTATATCCACAGGACCGCAGAGAGGTTAAAAATGTGGCTTTCTAATTCCCCTGGGAGTCAGGTGTTGATTTACCTGTAGAGCTTCCTAAGGGGAGATGCCAGTGGTGAAGCAGAGATAGGAAAAGCTCAGGATAAATGTCAGAGGGCTTTGGTACCCAGATGTCCTCTCTGGCAGTTGCCCAGGAGCAAATATGCCCCAGAGACAATGTCCCTGCCACTGTACTCCCAGTGTGGGGAGCCTATTGGGGTGTTTGTCCTCAGGGGTGTCCTTGGCCCTCTCCCCTTTTCTTCCCCGAAGACCAATGGCTCAGGCAAACCCTCAGAGTTTTTCTCTGAAGCTCTTGAAATTATCCAGCATTGCCAAAAGAAAGGATTTGCTGACAGTCAGAATCCTATTGGCAAACCTAGGTGGATTTATGATCTTGGGTGGAAACCAATTTGAACTATAATTTTACATGAATCTGATCCCTCTCCTGAGCCAGGCAAAACTTCATGATTCTGGCTGATTTTTCACACTCGGCTTTTGAGCACTTCTGTTCTCATTTGAGCCGAGGATGAAACTCTGGGCCCGCAATCCTGAACAACCCAAAACTTCCAGCAAATGGATACAGCTTTGTTCCCTGTTTCCTGATTTCTCCAGCTGTAGGTTGGATGCCTTGAAGTCTTGGTTGCCTTTTCCCTCCAGGAGCCCACATGTGCTCCACAATATAAATTGTCAGACATGTTTAAAGCATATGCCACCATCTCATGTAATTATGACAATTGTTATAATTATTAAAAGCTTTGCAATGTTAAATCCTCTACTCATCATAGCTCCTTCCACCATTTGAGGCTTGTGGGCCCAGTGTCTGGTTCTTTGAGGGTGTCAGAGGCTGGACCAGGCTCTGCTCAGTAGGACAAGAGGAATGTGCAGGAACTGATGTCCAGGAAGTTCCAAGTACCTGAACAAGAGGCAGAACTTCTTCCCCGTGCAGTACCTGAGCCCTGAACAGGCTGCCCAGACAGGGTGTGGAGATATTCCAGAACAGTCTGGATGCAATCCTGTGCCCTGTGCTCTGGGATGACCCTGCCTGAGTGGAAAGGTTGCACCAGCTGACCCATTATGATCCCTTCCAGGCTGACCCATCCTGGGATTCTGCTGCTCAGTGTGACCATGGAAAATTACTCCAGGCTTGCCCACATGCAGGCAGAAGAGTTAAGTGGGTGCAGTGAAGTTGCCTGCAGATTTTCTGCATGCTTCAGCCACTGTTTGTAAACAGGAATACACATAATAGGTTGAGAAATCAGCTCCAAAACAACAGGCATTGTTTGTGTGCTGAGTAACTCTAGTGATCTGTTAGGATCTGGAAAAAAAAACATATTGTGTCCAGATGAATGTAAAACAGAGTCTCCCCTGCCAAAAACTCCAACTGATACCTTGGGAAGTTCTGTAAAGCTTAGTTAACTTTTTTCCCTATGTTTGATTTGACTTCTGAGATTTGATGTTGATTTGATGTTGATTTTTTTTTTTTTTTTTTTTTTTTTTTACCTAATTTCTGGAAACGAATGAGACATATTATAAAAATAATGGAATATCAAGTGAATGCTGACTGGGTACACTTCTCAGTGTCATGTCCAGGTTTGTGTTCACACTGCTCAGGACTAAGCCCTGCGAGCTGCACTAGTTGGATTTTCGTTGGGCAAAGCTGGTGTTAGGCTTGATGTGGGCTGTGAAAGTGGGGCTGTGACCATCAGAGTGGGTTTCTACCACCCTGTCGGTGATGAGGGTGCAGAAAGGCCATTACACAGCATGTCCACTTAGCAGCAGGTGATGCCTGTGGTCTGATTTGATAAGGTGTCAAGAACCAGAGATAAGCAGTGAGCTCTGTTGGTGTAATGGGAGCCCACTGGTAGCTGATGAGCTGTTATCTCTGTCTGTATCTATTTCTGCTACTATCTATCTGGAAACTGATGGAAATTAGTCTCTAAATCACCTGGCAGAGTCCAGGAGATCGACAGATCACCTGTGGTAAAGACACAGGTTCATAAAAACCACTCAACTCTCTTCTCTCTATTGCCTGTAATATGATGGAACATCTCAAAATTTCTTCCCCGTCCAAACCACCTGTGGGCACGGGGGCTTTGTCCCCACCTTGCTGAACACCACAGTTGTTTTCTGCCTGAGCTGCACCTACAACAGCTCCTTCCTCAGCTGCCTTGGTGCCTTCAGAGCCACTCAAGGTCAGTGACCATGCAAGGACAGCAGCAGCATTGTTTGTCATCTGGGGAAAGCACTTCAGTTGCTAAATAGATTTGAGTTGAATTTGTTTTTTATCATCCTGAAATAACCACTGCTCAAACAATTGCAATTCTTCTGATGTCTTTCTGGGAAACATTTGGCTTGTTTGGCAGTGCAGTGTTGTGTAAATAAATATGTACCAAGCATCAAAGTCAAGGAGGGGAGGGTGAATTCTCATATAATTATGTAAATAAATCCACAGCACACTCTGATATTGGCTGCCATGTGCATTTATATTAATCAGTATGGACATTACTGACAAGTGAATCTATCCTGCTTCATTCTCCTGAAGGATTCAGAATTAATGCTTCATTTTGCTCCGTGTTTTGCTATAAGGGATGCAGCAGAACGCCAGGGCTGGCTTATCTCAGCATCCCCTTCAGGTGTCTCTGGGAGGCTGAGACCAATCAAACTTTGCATAAATAAGTGCACTCGGCATGAGAGAGTTTACAAGGCTGATCCAGCACTTAAAAAAAAACACATTGGGAAAAAGTAAATACGCTCATTTGCTGGACTGGCGTTTATTTGTCGATCTCATCTTGACCTCTTTGGGGAGGCTAAAGGACGTTCAGTGACTGTAAAGTGCAGAGACTTTTGTATATAGCCCCAGATGCACTTTTTCGATGCTTCATTGACAACAGCTGTAATTCAGCCAATTTGAGTGGCTCTCGATTTTTCTTTATCCAAATAACTCATATGTTTGTCTAGGATTTGGCATCTATGCCTAATCACAGAATAAGTGAGAAAAAGCAGTTGTTTTTGCTGCTTCTGTGATCCCTCTGAAAGATGAAGCTATTGAAGGAGGTTGTAGGAAGCTGGTAAATCTTTCAGTTTGGTGGTGCACAGGTCACCTGAATTGTGATCCTCTTTCAGGGTTCCACCAAACCTGGGGCTGAGCACTGGCTATCCCTGTCCCTGAGGAAAAAGAGGGCTTGAGCAACCTGGCAGGAGGTGAAGATAAGGAATAAAATGTGAGGGTGCTCTTTTAGAAAGCAGGGAAATAATGAAAACAGCAGTTGAAGGTGGTTTTTCATTTGTGAAGTTTAAATTATATGGCAATCAACCCACTTGTTAAAGCCATGAGGGACAGAGCGAGGAATAGGTGGTGGAGGAAGAAAGGGCTGTTGCCATCTCATACAGAGACCTGGAAAGCAGGAGTTTTACTCATGTCTAGGGCATAAAATCACAGTAAATGGGTGAGCTGAGCTGAATACCATACTGATTTTTAATTAGAGACAAGATGATGCTCTCCTGGAGAGGAAAATTGCTGCAGCACCAGTGAGGTGAATGCAGGGGTGGCAAATCAATGGGGCAGAGGGCCACCTTGGGACCACAGGAGTCTTGTTAAAAGAAGCTGGAATTTGCCCAGCTTTCTTTTTCTTTCTTTACAGCCTTGTGGCAGTTCCAGGTAACACAGGGGATTGCTGGTTCCACTACAGCCAGTGAGAGTATTGTCATCTGAGGAGGGCAAGTGAAATAAGCCTTTAAAGAGTACTCCTCATATTTCAGTTCTGGATTGATGCAGAATAATTTGAGAAAGACCATGTGCTCTTTTTAATTCTTGATGTGTGAATATAGAGATTCCTTTCATTCCTACTCTTGGCCTTTTCCTTTTCTGTGGATCTGTGTATCCAGGGTACCCTAAATGTGGGCAAATTTCCTTTTAGTATCTGAATGGGGCTAAGGGAAACCAAAGAGTGCCTCCACATCAGGAATGGCAGTAAGAGGACAAGGAGTGATGGGTTCAAACAGAAAGAGGAGAAATTGAGGTTGGATATTGGGATGAAATCCTTCCCTGGGAGGGTGGGCAGGCCCTGGCACAGGGTGCCCAGAGCAGCTGTGGCTGCCCCTGGATCCCTGGCAGTGCCCAAGGCCAGGCTGGACAGGGCTGGGAGCAGCCTGGGACAGTGGAAGTGTCCCTGCCATGGCAGGAGTGGGATGAGAGGAGCTTTAAGGTCCCTTCTCACCCAAACCATTCTGTGATTTAAATATTCACTGTGTGCATTTTTAAAATTCACTTCACCTCCAGTTGTTCAGATGCTCAGCAAGAATAATACTGGTAAATTGATTAATTACATCAATTACTTCAGTGGCTTCCCCCCCCTCCCCTGCAGAGTTTGCTTCCAATATCAGTGCAGAGTGGCACTGCCTGAGTTGGGGGTACGACTGATTCCTTCTCTGGGGAGTTTCTCCTCTGGCCAGAGCACTGCAAGCTGCCAGTTTGAAGCTGTTCCCTGTGTGTGCCTAACAAATGGCTCTGGCAAACACTGCACTTTCACAATGTCATTTATTGGTGAGCTGGAGTGCTCGGGTGCTCACAGTATCACCTCTTACTGCTCCTTACCACTGTTCTTTCACCACTCCTTGCTGCATTTTGTTAAGCATGTATTACACGTCAATAAAGGTTTATTGATTGTATGCCATTTATAGGGACAGTAAAGGCAAAACAGGTGTATTTATATGGTGAAAAATCACAGCAAAAGTTAAAACAGCTTTCAGCAGTGAAGGGTAACTGGAACACACTGTAAGAATTGGGAAAAAGTATCTCCTGAGAGGGTGAGCTAAGGGAAAAGTTAGATAAGGAAAACTGGCAGAGCCTTAGGGAGCCTGAAGACCCCAAGTTCAAGTTATCCCATTGAGAAACTATTGCAGGTGACCAGAGAGATTTAATCATGAGCTCATCACTGACCTCAAATGAAAGAAAGAAATATGCAATAAGGAGAAACTAGGTCAGGCTCCCAGAACGAGAACAGAAGTGGAGCAGGGGCATAGACAGAATCAGAAAGGCCAAAGAACTAAATAAAGATACAGCATTTAAGAGCCATTGGCAGCACGGAGATCCAGCTCTGTATCACTGTTACAGGAGGTAGTTTTGCTCTACAGTCAGGAAAAGGAGATAGCAACACATCAGCACTGCAGATAATTGTTTAATGCCTTCTCTTCATTCAAGTTTCAACACTAATTAGATGATTTCTTTAATTAGGACTAGTTATAAAGCAGTAAGGTCCCAACCTAGGTGTGGGAAAATGGGTTAGGGCCAACCTGGATGATTTAGATGTTTTCAAATTGGTTGGAATTGTGAATTTAATTTTAGAATACTAAGGAAGAAAGAAAGAAAAAGAAAGAAAGAAAGAAAGAAAGAAAGAAAGAAAGAAAGAAAGAAAGAAAGAAAGAAAGAAAGGAAGAAAGGAAGAAAGGAAGAAAGGAAGAAAGGAAGAAAGGAAGAAAGGAAGAAAGGAAGAAAGGAAGAAAGGAAGAAAGGAAGAAAGGAAGAAAGGAAGAAAGAAAGGAAGAAAGGAAGAAAGAGAAAGAAAGAAAGAAAGAAAGAAAGAAAGAAAGAAAGAAAGAAAGAAAGAAAGAAAGAAAGAAAGAAAGAAAGAAAGAAAGAAAGAAAGAAAGAAAGAAAGAAAGAAAGAAAGAAAGAAAGAAAGAAGAAAAAAAGAAAAGGTATTTCAGTTCTGCAAGGGAGGTTAACTTGCAAAGGAGAGAATCAGAAGCCTGTGAAAAGACCAGCACAGTGAGTGTTCCTAAAAAAGAAGAAAGAGGAGGAGTTGGGGAGCTAGAAAGCCACCAACTTAACATCAATTTCTGAAAAAGTACATGAACAACTACTCCAGCAACCTTTTTAAAACACCAAAAATCTCATCAAAGCCTTCCAGCTTCCTTGTGCGGGGCAGCACTTGGTTCTGTGGACAGAGGAGCAGCAGCAGATTTGTGTGTTGAGATTTCAGTGAGGGCTTTGGCAGCCTCTCAGTGACATCATAAGTTACAGAAACATTGTCTTAGTCTGCCTAAGATCTTAATTACTTTCAGGAGGGCTATTGTCTCTTTATTGATTAGAGTGGGGATCTAGGAGGCTTACTCCAGGCTTTGCCTCATGGACCTTCCTCTTGAAGGCTTCAGGAAGTGTATAAAGTAAAAAGGGATAAATCTAGGCCAGTATTTAGTGCTGTCACTTCAAAGAAGTCCATGGAGTCCCCAACAGAACCATGAGTGGAGATTTGCTCATCCTCCATGCTGTATACAGTGTGCTGGTGCTCCCCAGGAGAGAGGAACCCCCTCTGTGGGTGTTCTGTGCTTGCCCTGCTGGCAGGGGGTGAAGGCACCTTGCTCGAGTAGATACTGAAGTGTGAGTGGAAATAATCTGTGCCAGCTTCTCCCCAGGTGCCAACTGCTCCACAGGGTGCAAGGAGCAGGGAAGGAAGCCACTGTTGGATTAGGGATCTGGAATGACATCGAGGTGTGAGCTCCAATTTGTATAAATGCCCTGATTTGCACTCTTGCTGAATTTAGCCTTGTGCTGCCTCTTGTGCCCCAGCAACCCCGAGCAATAGCTTGGTTATTCAGTCTTAAAATCAGGCCTAATTGAAAATCAGGCCCAGTGGTCAAAGGACAAGAGTATTCCAAATGCCAAATATTTGTGAGAAGCCAGCTTGTCCCAGGGAGGGACAGCTGCTCCTAATTTTCCTGAGAGAATCATATTTTAAAGCTTAAAAATACAATAATTTTTGTGCATAGCAGGGCAGCTACTCCCTACCCAGAAGGGTTTAGTATTTGTGTGCCTTGGCCTGCCAGCCGTGAGAGGGGAAGAATACTTGTCTGCTCAAGAGGCAACTCAGAGACATGCTGAATTATTTCAAAATATGCCTCTGAGGCCTTCAAAAGAAAAGTGCTGAATTGTAGTCAGATTTTTAGATACTGGACCCTGCAACAGGTTAGCAGTGTCCAACTGGGATTAAGCCAGGCCTTTCAGTCCAGAGGGACCCAGGGCCTCTCCCAGCATAACAGAACAAGGACTGGGGGTGTTTCACTCAGTCTGGGATTGAAGGAACCATTAATGAAGGCACAAACTCTTTAAAAATTAGGCTGTTTTCAGAGAGGATGGAAAGAGAGAGATGATTTCAGAGAGGACCTTTCAGAAAGGTCCAGCCTGGCTGATGGGACAGCCTGCATCCAGGAAGGGAGGGAAGGACTGGAGCTGGAGCTTTCTGTAGCACACAGCTAAAATCTGTGTCTGTCGTTGTTGCTTTCACAGCTGGAACATCCTTGGGCAGCAGGGCAGGGGGGATTGTGCCCCTGTGCCCTGTGCTCAGGTGAGAGCCCACCTGCAGAGCTGCCCCAGCCCTGGCCCAGCACAGGCAGGAGCTGGAGCTGCTGCAGAGATCCAGAGGAGGCACCAGGGGATCAGAGGGATGGAGCAGCTCTGCTGGGAGGGAAGGCTGGCACAGCTGGCATTGTTCACCTGGAGAGGAGACCAGAGGTCTCATCTGTGGCCTTACAGTGGCTGAAGGAGCCACAGGAAAGATGGAGAGAGACAATTGACAAGGGCCTGGAGGGGCCAGGACAAGGGGGAATGGCTTTACACTGCCAGGGGTTAGATGGGACATTGGGAGAAATCCTTCCCTGGGAGGTGGGCAGGCCCTGGCACAGGTGCCCAGAGCAGCTGTGGCTGCCCCTGGATCCCTGGCAGTGCCCAAGGCCAGGCTGGACAGGGCTGGGAGCACCCTGGGTCAGTGGGAGGTGTCCCTGCCATGGCAGGGGGTGGAATGAGATGGAAATAGATGACCTTTAAGGTCCCTTCCAATCCTGTCCATTCTGGGACCTCATGATTCCATGCAATGGAATCAGCCATCCCAGGATTTATGTCAGAAGCTGCTTTTCCACGTGCTGCTATGAATTTGTGTCACTGAAACCCACACAGAGCAAACACCAGCTTTGATAAAACGCAGCCATTCTGAGATGACTTCTGCCCCCCTCCATCAGGTGTTTCTCTTTGCAGATGTGGTACTGGAATCTGTGGTCAAAGTGACCTAGAATTTTGTTTTAAACGTTGGTGTCCTCTCCGTGTTCTCGTTGTTTTAGCCACAAGGTGGCATTGCAGATTAAAGGGAAAACAGCTCTTGTTCAGGGACACGGGAGGGAGGTGGGAGACTTGGAAAAAAAATCATGTAGCCAGGTTGAAATTCCTTCTAGGTCTTGGAGAGATGCAAGGAAGAGTTCTGCTCTCAGCTCCCAGGCCTGCAGTTTTGATGGCAGCGAGTGGGATGTTTGCTGTGTTATGGTCATGAGGTGTTTCAGCTGATTCTGCATCTGCAAATGGGAGCTGTTCAGAGCTGTTTTCCCCTGCCTTGGGAGCTGATGCAGCTTCAGAGCTGTGAGAAGGGTGATGGTGGCACCTCGCAGCCTCTTTTGTTTCAGTTTGCATGTTTAAATCCAGAAGAAAACTCATTTCTTTCTTCCCCATCCTACTGCTTCCCCCTCCTTCAGTCACATTTCCCTTGGTTTTGATGCATGCACAATTTTGGCTAAAACTGGGCTTCTCTGGAAGGATTGACCCATTCTAGAGAGTAAAGTTAAACCCTCTAACAAAGCTTTGGACCTCAACGAAGCTTTAAGGGCTATTTATTTGTTTTCTTACAGAGAGGAAGGTGAACTGAGCTTGCTGTAGCTGGACCTTCTCTGTACTTTCCAGGTTTTTCTGTGATCCAGGGCTCAGCCTTTTATGTTCAGGGAAAGAAGACTCAGAGCAGGATATTTAAAGATTTTTGCTCCTTTGAGTCAAGATGAAATAATAAGGCATTTAGGAGATCTGAGTGAATCCTTAGGAAACCTGTTCTGCCCCCAAAAAACAATACCAAGTTCCTCACTCTGGAAATACTGGCTACTTATAATGAGAATGGGCTTCACTCAAAATTTTATTTCTTTGTCTCTTTTTATTACAAATTACTGTCCCAGGAATTTTCCTCAGCCCCCTCTATGTCGTTGTAATATAAATGCTGAATTTCTGATAGATCCTTTCTGGTCCCAACTCTTCTTATCAGTGCTTGTTGCCTTTGTCTGTATATACTTTCCATGTAAACCAGGAAAAGGAGCTCTGCTGAAAGATGGATCTTCCCAGCAGTGGAAAAAAGTGCTACATGGAGTGGGGGAGCACCCAGCCAGCAAAGGAAAATCTTACCTGTTTTGGAAAGACAGTGAAAATAATTTTATTTTTACCTCTGCTTTGGAGAAGGAGCAAAAGGCAGAGGAAAAAAAAAAAAAAAAAAAAAAAAAGCTTGCTCAAAACCCACTAGAAGTGTTTGTTAGGAATTTTGCAGATAGATGGAAGGTAATTGACAGTGTTTTACCAGGCAAGAGAAATATCCAGTTCTAACTTTTTTCTAAGAAGGAGGAAAGCAGCAAAACTTTTTCATCAACATTAACATGCACATGACAGCAGAGAAAAACACCGTGAAGTTTTGCTTGGACAGTTTTCACCTGGTTGAGAAAGCCAGGGCACATAAATACGTATAGATTCAGACATACACATGCACACATGTGTGTGCATAGGAGTTTCTGGATATATTTGACAAGTCTGATTCCATTTGTGACCAGCTTTTTTCAGAACCCTTTCTGAAAAATAGTCCTGGTGTCTTAAACCACGTTTGCTTTGCCAAACTGTCCATAGTTTTATCCCAGTTTTCCCTGCCTGTCTGCCTCGAGGTTACTGCACAGGGTGGGAAAGCTCTTGCACACTCCAGGCTGGGAAACTGCTGGGAAACTGCTCCCAAAGACTGTGGTGAGGTGGCCACCAAAATTGTGCAAAAATGTTGTTGGTTTAGATGGCATGGGAAATGCTCTTCTTGACCAGTTTCTCGCTCTGTGAAGAGCAACTTCTGCCCAGAATGTTCCTGTGCCTCCTTTCTCGACAGGGGTGATGCTGCTCGGCTGTTCAGGCAGGACAGTTTATTCCTGCCTGAGCAGACACTGTCTCCCACTCTGTGGAAAGCATGGCCAGACTTGGACTGGGAGGCCTGATGGAATATAAACATTTGATGTTTATTAAATATTGTGAATATTCTGCCCCGACGTGTAAATAAGTAGTTGGCATTTTGATTTCTAGGATGATTGACTGTGATAGAAATGTGTAAGGCTAATGAGAGAACATCCAATTCTTTTAGGATAATTTCAAAAGGTGTATATGCTCCTTCTGGATGCTGAGGACTTCTGGGTGGAAGCCAACTCCTAAATGATAGGGGTTAGGATGAGGCCAGCAAGAAACCTCCTCTCACCAAGGTTATTTCATAACTGCCTACTGCAGAGTTTCACATTTACCACTGGAGCAGCTGGTGCTGGCTCACCTCATCTGTCAGGCAGGGAGCCGAAGGAGATGTATTGCTGGACTGACCCCAATAGTGAATCCGATGTTCTTGGCTTTTTTTTAGTCTCCCGACCTGAAGGGAGAAGTGAACCTTTTGAAAAAGAAAAGTTTATGCATAAAAAATTCTGTGCAGTGCACATTTCCGGATGAATGTTCAGGCCAGCATTACTTAATGCTGAAATCAAAGCTTTGGGGATTCATGGACATTTCCAAGGCTGCTGTGATACTGCAACCCCTGTGTATAACCTCATGCTTAACACAGGGCTTTTATTCACCTTGAAGTTCCCTTTTGTTCTTCAATCAGCTCTGTTCTGGAAGGAGAGGGGGAAGCAGTAATAAGATTTAGCAGGATCTCTGGAGATGAGCAGATGCAAGCCCAGCTCTCCTGGAACAGAGACCTTTCTTACAGTGTTTGTATTCCAGAAGAGGTGGTCAAGGAAAATCTGGGACAGGATGAGTGTTTTCTGTCGAGAAGAGATGCTGTTTAAACTACCATCTGTGTGTAACTTACATTGCAGTAGGAAAACAAAATTTGCTGCATCCTGGAGAAAATTATGTGAATGTGTTTGGTAGAAGTTGTCCAGTAATGCTGGGATCTCTTGTGTGCCTGGGAGCACCTCGGGGCAGTCTCAGCCTTGCTGAATTCCCAGGGACTGCCCTCTTAATAGGAAAGTTGTGCCTCTGCTCCAGGGGACTGTTGAACAACACATGGTCTTGCTGGGTGTCACAGAGGTTCAGACGTGTTCTGCTGCAGAATGAGATCACAAACCAGATTTCTTTTTTCTTTTCCGTCCTTTTATTTCCAAAGAGGATCTTTGCTCTTTTCCCCCACTCCCCAGCCCAATAAGCTCTGTGGTGGCTCTCAGGACATTGACATATCATGGTGAACACTTGAATTCAGGTGTTTTCTGCAAACCTGACAGATCTTCAACCTGCCCAAATTTGAGTATTGTAATTGCTCAGCTACTGTTGCTTAAAGTGAATGCGAGGGCAGGAAGGAACATCTCTCTGCTTCTGCAGAACCTCAGGAAAATAGCTTTGGTTTTGACAAATTGGTATTTTCTTTCAAATATTTCTAGTGAATGTTGCAGAGGTCAAATGTTAAGGCCTTCCTCTGGAATGGAAGTTTGAAAGATTTATGTTGGTCTTCAAATCCATAACCTGCTGACACACTACAAAGGCCTGAGATGGCTGCCAATACCTCAGCACATTTTCAAAGCACAAACAGTGGCTTTAGTCATCATTAAGTTGCATGAATCAGACCATTCTTCCTTGGGCAGTCCTCCTGCAGAGGAATTTTGTTTAAGTTTCTATTGTGCATCTGCTGTTCATGCTTTCATATGGGAACAATTTTTTCATGTGCATCAGAGAAGGGTGAGTAAGGGAACAGTGACACATTGACCTCAGAAGCTCTCAGGGAATTTTCTGGAGCTTTGGCCTGCCTGCAGGAGGGGGTTTTGTGGGCTTGCTCCACTCTGTGCTCGTTCCTCTGGTTCTCCTGTGTGCAGCTCCCACTGATCCACCATCCCTGTGGGGGTTTGGGAACGCAGACAAGCCTTCTCTGCACAGTAAAAACCCACAGATATTTTGAAGGTGAGTGATGAGGAGAGGAGAGTTGATGGTTAGAGTTGAAGTTTTTGTCCTGCTTGCTATGTAGGTGCAGAGGAGTAGGCTCTCACCCACTCTTAAATTGGCAATTTCTGTTCTTGGTAGATTCACTTCAAGTTTTGAGGCAGGAAAAACTTTGCTTCCTTAGCAAGAAACCAGAAGTCTCCAAGGCCCTGCTGATGCCCACTTGAGAAGAAAGTTTCATTTCCATGGTGTGAAATGAAGCTTCTGTTGGTGTTTGAGAAGTCTCTGCCCATGAACTCTCCTCTCTCTCTCAGGCGCCTGTTCAGCTGCTGTTACTGAGCTCCTGCTCAGGCACTTTGGTGAGCAGAACACATTGTCCATAACTCATCTGCCCTCCTTCCTGTGCAAGCTTCAGTTGACTAAAAAGGCTGTTAATTCCCATTTGTTGTGGTGGAAATCAGGGCAGAACCAGGCCAGAAGAGATCTGTCTGTGCACACCCAGCTGGCTGGGACAACACCTGGTTCTGGGCTGGGAGGAGCACAGGGAAGCAGCACTCTTTGGGTAAGCTCAGGAATCTCAGATGGACAGGAGTTACTCTGAGGTTCATAACTCTTAGGTAGGAAAGCCTTAAGGGAAGAAAAACCTGCATCTACTTTGGACCAAAACTATAGAAATTTGAAATTTTTCATGGAAGACAATTGCTCCCATTTTACTTCCTCCTCCCCATCCATTTAAATATTGGAGTGAAATGGAAACAAGCTGGAGAGCTCCTGGCTGGTCCTTAAGAAGCTAAGCAGGAGCTGACAGCATGGAAATTGTGGGGTGACAGCTGAACCAGAGACTAAATCATTTACTCCTGAGCTTAGAAATCTGATCTGAGGCACGGGGTTAGCATTGCAGGAGCGTGGAATCTTTTCTTTGATTGTTCCCTTGGTTTTTCCCATATAATTTTAGAATTACAATTAGGAAACACAATAACTGTTCTTGCACACTTCACTGAATAATTGCCATTAGTTCAATATCAGCCATTTCTCCTGTATTTTTTACTCCACAGCTTTAGAGTGGAGACTTTGGGCTCTCTTTGCTTCCCTTGCTCTTTTCAGTGCTCCTGGCTCGTCTGGGACAGGCAGAACCGTGTTGTTGTTTGTAGTCCCAGAGCCCCGAAGGAGGATTTTTTGGGAGCTAGTCATGACCGCAAATCTTGAGGCCTCTGAGTGACCCCATTTGTAATCCAGGGATGTTCTCAGAACTTCCTAGGCCACAGGACACCCGGATACATCCCTGAGCTGATGACTGCCCAGCCAGTGGCTGCTGTTGGGTAGCTGAGTTCACCCTCACAGCTCTGCCTGTAGGAATATGGGATTGTTCATATGGATGACTGCTCTTGTGGTGAGCAAGGCTCTTTTTGGAATGGCCAGTACATCAGAGGATCTTCTCTCCTCTCTCTCCCCTCCTACTGACCTTCCCCAATGTGTCCTTGACTAAATATGTAGTGCTTGCACACAAAAGGAAGGAATTCAGGAGTGTGTGAAGTACTTGCAGTTAAATGTCATGCAAGCCACATGTGGTTTTGCTGCTCCAAATTCAGCTCAAATAAATGGAAAGGATTACAAAATGAGGGAACAACTTGGGTCAACCTGGAGTCTTAAACAAAATATGTTTTCCTTCAGTAGCATCCAGGAGTGTGTGGTGCATTTAGCAAAGGGAGAAGACAGTGTAGAGTCAAAGTCAGGGGCTCAGGTGAGGTTTAACCTACAGAGGCCTAAGTAAGTTGCTTTGTGAGCTTTGCTAGTTCTGGTGCTTGAAATTAGTTTCTCCTTGCTTTCTTTGGCCTATGCTGCTGCAGAGAAGAGAATATTTTCCGTGCCTGCTGTGACAGGACAAGGAAGCATGAAGGTAGGAGTCGGAAGTGAGGTCATGGCTCAGGCTCACTAATGGGAAATCAGGCAGAGAATTCATGTTCACATTGAGCCTTCACTAAGCCAGGCTCAGGGGGCTCTCAGGTCTTTAAGATATTTAAAATTATTTTCTAATGCTGGACCATACAATCAATGAGATGTCCCTATAGGTGAGGTTTTATTTCCACCTCCCTCAGGGAGATGAGTGTAGTTTCTCACTGAACTCACTCACATCTCTGACATTCCTGTGATCTAGAAATCAATTTAGTCTCCTGATGAGGAAAATTTCCACTGGTTTTAATTGGGAATTGCTCTGTCCTGGTAGAACTGCTCCACTTTGTGAGCCAAAAAGCTCCAGCAAACCTGACACAGATCTGTTGTTTTCTCGGAGGGGTTTGGTGGCATTAACTGATGGAGGAAGGATGTGTGCCTTTTCCTGAAAAGCTAAGGAGAATTATTTGCTCTCTCTATCAGCAATGCCATTGCCTTTCCCAGTCAACTACTGCCAGCTGTGGAAGTCACGTTCCCTCCTGCCAGCCACTCATTGTGCTTTTGCAGTAGGAAGAGGGGGGATGAAAGAAGGGGGGATCTTAATTGAAAAAATAGGCCTGGGGCTTCAGGGACATAACAAAGTCAGTGGGAGTGTGTGAACAGCAATTTATTTTGTCAGTTCAAGTTACAGTCTTTCTGACATGTGAAAATTGCAGATGCCAGTTTCTCAATGTGTCACTGTGACACACAGCATCCCAAATAAATAATGGAACTCTGGACTTGGTTTGCAGAGCTTCGGAAAGCCTGAAGAAATGGGATGTAAAAATTGACAGATAAATTGAGAGAGTTTTCTTTGACATATGGGGCATGATCTTAGTTCAGCTTTTCACAAGATGATCTTCATACCTTTCATTGCTTCAGCAGAGTGTTCCTTTCCTCAGTGTGGTCTTCACAGAGTTTATGGCCTTCACAGCCTCTTTGGGCTTTGAAAATGGAGCTGTTTTCATGAAGAATCAAACAAACCTTTTCCCTTGAAACTGCAGAGGATTGGATAATGTGTGGCTGAAGTGTTGATCTGAGACTGAGTAGATTACCAAAGCAACTTGTTAAGGCTAGGGTCCAATTAGGAATTACCTGTTATCCTGACTGACTATAAGCCTTTTAAATGTTCCATTGTTCTTCACCTGTTAAATTGGAGTGATGATGATATTTAAATCTCCTGTGTTTTCTGACTTAGTTTAAATCTTTTAGAAAGCGCTCTCCTTTCCATGTATTTCTACAGCACTTAATATAACTTGGTTCAGCCTTTATTATGGTATCCATTTATTAGAGCAATAAAATCTCATTTTGTGCAGATCAAGTAGTTTCTATTAATGTTTGTTCATGGGGCTTACAGAAGTAGACAAATGGCCATTAATGATCAGGGGACCAAGTCAGAAGCATGAAGAGTTTATTAAAAGTTCAGTTAGAAAGAAACTGTTCTGCAGAGACCTTTAGCAAGAGCCTGAGTGGCAGCAAAGACATTAGAAATCCTTAATAACGTGGCAAAGATGTGAATGGTTTCCTATCCCATTTCCCCAGTTAATCTGGTTTAGTCAGCAGGGTGGTCAGACAGAATGTGTGATTTCTGAGGAAATCCTGAAAAATTAGGCTCGTTTTATCTAAGGGGAAAAAAAAGGAAGAAAGAATATGACAAGCCTTCAAATGAATAAAAGGCTTGTACATGCAAGAAAAAATGTGTTATCTTTGGAGAAGAAGAACAGGGCAGGAAGCTGCAAATTTAAATTGCAAGGAGGTCTGTGTCCAGAAGCTGAAGGAGGCATCACCAAGGCCAGTGAGGGTGAGAGCTGGTGCTTTACCTGCAGCACATGGTCCTGGCAGGCTGACATGAAAGGGAAGATACTGTCCAGCCAAGCCTTGCTCTAAAGCAGCATCTAAAAGAGAAATGCTAATAATTTTGCACAGTATTTGAAGAGGCTGAAAGTCAGTGCAGGCAGGAAGGTTCATCTGGGTTCATGACTTTGGAGGAACTGTTGAGCTGGCACTTCTCACCAGCAGGTAGATTGTGCCCAGGAGTGTTTGCTGGTGAAAGAGGATCCTCCTGCTCGTGGAACAGGACATTACTTTCAGCTGCACTGCTCTGTCTTGTCACGTAAACTTAAAAATAGGGCATGGATCCTTAGGAATTCAGAGCCAAACTGCCCTTCTTGTGCAGCAGCCAGGGCCAAAAGTAGAAATGTGAAACAAGCTGGAGAGGGATGAGCGCCTGGTGACAGATGGGCGAGCTCAGTCCATACACTTCCCAGGACATGGTAAAATATGAGTTATTTTCCATGGAAAAGCATCAGTTGACTTTGCACCAGTGCTCTAAGGGGACACGCTGCACTGCCCTCCTCACACTTTGGAGACAACCCTCTCTGGTTCCTTGGGAACTACGGAAAGGAGCTGAATTAGGCTGCAAAGACTTTGACTTCATCCACAGCTGCCCTGGTCACATTCTTCTGAGAGCTTCCCTGGCTGCACAGACTTGGAGAGAGCTGATGCAGTTCCTTGAGAGCCCTCTTAGCTCAGTGCTTGTCTGTCCTCTCAGAACATGCGTCACTGCACATGGTAATTACGAGGAGAGCTAAACTGCCAGCGAAGGATGATTGCATCATTAAGACACTGGAACAGGAATAACTAATTCTGCTCTTAACTCTTCATGTAACCCTGTTTATGACACTGAAGATCAGTTTTCTCATCTAAAACGAATTTTTTTCCTAGCTCATTCATTTTATTTTATTGTATAATGTTTCTGTGTCAATTATATTTTGAAGGGACAGAGCTGTAAGGAAGTTGTGTCTATGGCACCACTGATGAGGATCACATTCAAACTGGAACTTGTGCTAAAACTAGAAGTGTCCTGCACTACGAATATTAACTTGATGTTAAAACAATGAGTTAACTTGATTAAAAACAATGATTTTTTAAATAAAAAACATCTGCAAGGGTTTGGAAGATTAATCACAACAGAAACATCTAAAAGAAAATCGGTAGTGTGCAATAGAACCTGGTCCATTCTTTGTGTGAATTTGCAACCCTGACATCTCATACTGAGTATTCTGGCAAGCTCACAGCACTTTCAAGGAAAGATTTAACAGCCAAGTTAGAACACACATCTCATGTTGCTTTTAGTTTATTATTATTGCAAAATGCACTATTGAACACTTACGAGTGCATCGCAAAATAAAATGCTGAGGAATTACAAATGAATTTTGCTCTTAAGATGAATGAGTCTGTGATTTAGAAGCTTTGACATCAATAGCACTGATGCTTTCATAGTAAAAAGGACTGCAGTTGTCAGATTTTCCTTTTACTTTGCAAGTTTTCACACAATTTTTAGAGAGTAAGTTTTGGTGAGATTCTTATTAATCCTTTTCCCAAAAGTTCAGCTAGCTATGAAATAAGAGTGGTTTTGTGCTTTTTTGCTCTAGTTTGCCTATTTTCCCTCTTCTAAATCTAACATTTTTTTCTGAAGTCAACCTTTTTCTACCTCTGTTCCTTCCTCCCACACCCCACCTCTCATAGACAAAATTCTACAGACCCCTGGGATTCTGTTACCCATCAATTCTCTTGGCACGAAGCTCCTTTGTCCACAGAAGCTCCATTTTTGTGTGTGTCACATCATAAAAAAACTATTTGTGTTATGCAAAATTGTCATGGCTGAGGAGCCAAGTCATTCCTTTCAAATTCACACTGCAAAGCAATAGGGTGGGTGTTTTCCTTAAATATTTCAGACAATGCTTTTATCAAAATGGGTCATTCTTCTGTTTAATCAGTGTGTGCTCCTGGCCATGATTGGTTCTAGGTGCAAGAACTGCTGCAGTGGGCAATAATGGATTAAATATGTCCACTGTGAAAGATTCTTCCTTAATTGCATTAGTTTGAGGTTTATTTTATGCTTGAAATGTGGCGCTGAGCCAAAGAGACCACAATCCACCTTCCTTTCCAAGGTCCGAGCACCAAACAGTATCCCTTTACAAGAAGGGTGCTTAAGTGCTTTTCTGAATCAAAGCCTGAGTCAGTGCTTTAATGTACTCTGTTCATGCTTGGAAATGGCTTATATTCCACTGAGCAAATTTCCTTTAAAGAAGCTAAGCCTACTACAGTGTCTGAAGAATTCAATGTCACACTGAAAACTTATCCCCCAGATCTGTGTCTGAAGAGATCCTGCTTAATGGATGCTGCCTATTGCTTACTGCCATGCAGCATTCCTGCTCCCAGCACTGAAACAGTCTGTTCTCTCTCCAGGCAATGTGACAATTTTTTCTCTGGTCACCTATGGTGTTTTACATTTATATTCAAGGTTCTAGGGAAGGTCACTCCAGTGGAGCACCAGTAACACCTCCATACCCGTGATCTCATACATAGATTTGAGGCTGGCTCTAAGGCAGGAGCACGGCAGGACTCACACTATCCAGCAGAAAGTTTAGGCAGCTGTGCCATGGAGGAATCATAGAACATGTGGAGTTGGAAGGACCCATAAGGATCATTCAGTCCAACTCTCTTCTCCTCCTGGGACTGCCTAGGGGAATCATAGAATGGTTTGGGTTGGAAGGAGTCTCAAAGACCATCTGGTTCCAACCTCTGCTATGGTCAGGGACAGCTTCCCCTATCTCAGGCTGCTCCAGCCCTATCCAACCTGGTCTTAGACACTTCCAGGGATGGGACAGCCACAGCTTCTCTGAGCAATCTGTGCCAGGGCCTCACAACCCTCACAGGAAAGAATTTCTTCCTAATCTTTAATCTAACCCTGCCCTCTGTCAGTTTGAAGCCATTCCACTTGTCTTGTCACTACATGCTCTTATCAATAGTCTTTCTCCATTTTTCTTGTTGGCTTCCTTCAGGTAAGAGCAACATCCAAGATGCTCCCTGACAGGGATGGTGCTATGGGGAGCCGGTTCCAGGGATCAACCACTCTTTCTCTTTCCCTAATGTCTGCTCTGAACTTCCCCAGATGTAGTTCCACTCCCTTTTCTCATGTCCTCTTGCTGGCTCCCAGAAGAGGGATGAACAGCTCCTGCTCTGCCCTCGAGGGAGGTGTGGGCTGCCCTGAGGACATCCCTTGCCCTTTGTCAGTGCTCCTTTCAGAGCCCTGGGCTCTGTTTTCCTTTCCCCAAGTCAGAAGCAGATGCCTGACCTACCTATATGTTTTCTTGTGGTTCATTTCCAGCCATACTGCTGACTGCTGCTTCCTTGTCAGAGCTCGAGGAAGATTCATCCCAGGCTGGCTGGGCTATTTTAAGGCCAGGCTTCTATGTATCTGCACGAGCCTGTGTGCTTCAATTAGCTTTTGTCTGGCCTGAGCTGTTTTTGTTATCACCCTCGTTTTGCTGATAAAGCAGGAACATTTTTAGAGGTGATTTTTTCCCCCTCTGCAGGAGCCCTGGGATGGATGGGAATGAACTTTGTCAGGTGCTCAGAGGAAATGGAATTGTTAGGATACCTGGCTCCTCTGTCTGTCCTGACAAATTACTCGGGGGCCTCATGTCTCGGGTTGTTCTCTTTGCAAAGCAAGGCTAATATTTATTTCCATTATATATATTAATAGCACTTAGTAACTTTGAACAAGGTCGGGCCTTCACTGCATTACACACTGTGCTAAGACATGCATATATTAGTGCCTCTCTTGTGCCTCCTTCGAAGGAGTGATGTCAGAATGCAGTGCCTGAGAGGCAGGAAATGATCCATAATGCCTGATGTATTCCAGGGCTCTGTCCTGGCTCTCTGGCTCATCCCAAGGAGTGCATTATGGGCAAGAGATAATTTGGACTGGCCTTTCATAACTTGATTATCCTATTTCAGGTTCAATACCCCAGATAAGGATCTGTGACTAAAGGGAGGTGATGGCTGAGAAACCTCTGCAAAGTTTTGCTGCTGGAGTCATAGAGAGACTAAAGCAGGACTGCCAATGTATGGGACCTCCAGCATAGCTGACACAGGTTTTGTCTAGATTTAGGCCTCTCATTTTCATCACTGCCTTAGTCACAGGAATCACTCTCCAGATGATCCCACACTCCTTCAAGTTCAGAGCAGCATCTCCCTGAATTGACAGATTAGCAGACAACAACTCTGTGAACTTCCAGTATGAATTCATAAATAGTCTGTCTCCAACCACCATTAATGCATCCCAGACTTAGGGCTGCCTGACAAATCATGTTCTCCCATTGCCACCATGACTTTGTTCTACACTTCAAATTTGAAAACCATGAAAAATAAATAATAGTTTGGAACGTCTGGTTGTTAAATCATCGCAAGCTCCTACTGGGGACGCACAGTGACACCACGATTGCCAATGTCTATTAAACTGCTTTACAGGGCTCAGTTATTCTGGTGGGACTCAGTTATGTGAGTGCAGCAGGGATGTGCTGGGCTGGCATTGCTGAGGTTTTGGAGATGGGAGTTTGGATATGATTTTTTTGGCTTTTTCTACAAATGAATGCTATTGAGAAATGGTGCGTCTTGCTGCTACCATGTCCATATATTCTGGTTTCATTCTTGGAGGCAGGAGTTAAGGGTCAGGGTGGGACTGCTGGTTGTCAGATAACTGTTGGTGACAACCAGAGTGCATTTTGTCCAGGGCTAACCTGAACTGGAGTGGGTTGGGTGCTTGTCTCTGAAGTATTAAAGCACTTGATGAAAAAAGTGACATCTGAGCAAAACTGTAGTACATTCTTATCCTCTTTGAGGTGTAGAGGTGGAGCTGCAAAACCAGTGCAGCAGCAGATCTAAAGCCTTGTGTCAGCAGGACTCAGAGAGACTGACACCAACACCAACCACTTCAACTGAAGTGGTTGTCATGGGCAAGCTCTAAAACAATGAATTTGAGATTAGCAGCACCGTGTGGAGAATTACATCTTAATCCTATATTAAAAGATACAAAACAATTTGTCAGAGGGTAGCCAGTTGCTGAATGGTGATATTCTCAAAATTTGTTTAATGTAGAATTAGGCAGAAGTCTAAAATCTGTGGTGATTAAAATATCCTTCTGGCTTTCCATATTTATTTTGTTATAGAACCCTACTTCATAAAGTTTAAAAGTGAGACAGAAGTTTACTGAAAGCACTGAGTACAGTTTGAGAGAGGCTGGCTCATCATGCAGGGCAGTACTTGGGGAGAAAAAAAGGAAAAGCATCCACAGCTTTCATTCCAAGAGAGTCTAGACATTAAGCCACTGCATAGAAAACTATTGGAAATTCAAGGATTTCCTTACAAGTACTTGTATCTTTCTTTCCTGGCTTCTTCTGGAAGCTGCAAAGAGGTCCATTGACTTTTTGGAGATCTGTAGTGCCACATAAATTAGGTGGAGAGACTCCATGGGAAGTAGGCCAAAGGGAAAGATAGTTCTTAAATACATTCTCTCTTTCGCTCTTCTCCTTTATACACTTCTCCCCATGACAACTGTACTTAGTCAAATATGCTTTGAAGTAAGTTGGATTGCCAAAAAAGTAGGATTAAATGCCAGAAAATAGTTAAGTTATATTTTCATTCTCCATTCTGTGTGAAATAATATAGCAGGAATTAGCAAATATGAGCATCATGTTATTTTTAGTGTTGTTGCAGTGGTTTCAAAAATCACCTCAAATTGTTTTGCCCATCTCTGTAAGTTATGAGGTGACGACAACACCGAAGAAGCAGTGAAGCAGGCAGAAGGTCCTGTGGAGCAATTGGAATACTGGGTCTATTTTAGAGCTGGTGATTGTTTGGATGCAGGAACTCATGGAAATAAACCCCGAGTGTACAGCTGGTACCCAGGGAAAGTGCTGTGGAACAGAAATAGGAGAGTCACAAGTGAGGTGTCCGTGGCTGGTGGCGGGCAGGGACTGTCCATGCCTGACAGGAATGTCACTGCAAAGGTAATTTTCCCTGTCTCCCATTTCAGGGTTTAGGGGTGTCAAGTATGGCTGTCTGATTGTTCATGTTGGCCAGCTCCCAGCTGCTTTTTGAAGATATTTATTTTTGTAACTGTTGCATTTATCAGGGTGGATTAGCCAAGTCTGTTGACTTCAGTTCTTTGGCACAGGCTGTCAGAAATTATTTTAGCAATGCTCTGCCCTGAACAAAGTGCATTTACTTTTCAACCTCTGCTCTTACTTCCAAGCAATGAGCTACTGAGGGTTTCATTTACAGTCAAACATTCAGCGGAGTTCCTATCCACGGCTCTTTGTTGTACATTGAATTTCTGTTTGTGGAAACCAAAGGGAAGGGGAAAGGAACATCTCCACCTAATGGCTTCTGGCTACCAGTAAATGGTGGCAATTCCACAAGGAGGTATAAAGCACAGGAGGATGTTTTCAGAGAAGTAATAAATTTGCTGGGATAGTCACGAGGAGTGCCAACATCACTTGAGAGAGAGGAACTTGTGGGCATTTCTTTTGTTCCATCTCAGACATCATCTTCAAGAAGGCTTGAATGCACAGACCAAGTGCTCTGCCCAGCAGATTTACCATTTTCCAGCACCAAAGGGCTGGACCCTTCCTCTGCAAACTGTTTATGGTGACACCATGCTTTATTTTCAGTGGGTTAGGGTACTAAAATATCATACCTTTTCTTGGGTAAGCTGATTGGCCTTTGAGAGTACCTTCAGGGCTATGAAGAAGTTTTAATGGAATGTATTCCCCCTCATGTTGGACAAGGTAAGGAAGAATTAATTTTGAATTAAAAGCTCACTGTTTAAAAGACTTTCATTGGAAACTGAATATCCAGCAAAAAGTTCCTTAATTTTCTCTCCCAGAACTCGGACTAACCTTTGTATCCATATGTAGCTTTAAAGGAAAGGCAACAACTAACTGCAGAGAGGTTTTTCACTCACCTGAATTAGTTTGCTCATTCCCATAATATTCCACTTGAATGTCACCGTAACCTCTGTGCTGCCACCCCCAAACCTGATCTCGTCACTCACTTCAAAGATGCAATTCCCTGCCAAATGCCTCACCTTCATCCATCTCAATCTAAACTCAGCAAAATGACCTCTCAAAAAGTACTCTACAGAGGCACTCTTTAATCAACATCTGTTTAGAGCTTTCCCCGTTAACTTCACATAGGCAGATTGTTTTCCATAATTAGGCACAGATAGGCTGTGATATAACCAGCTGACATATAGAATACATATTCATTTCTCCCGCTGACTCCTTGAAGGATCTGAGTAATGCACAAGAAACACCTAGTGCATTTAATACTAGTCTCAAGAGCTTCAGACTTGTCTAAGAGAGTCGCTGAAGCACTTCAGGTAAAACTCATGTCTTGTTAAATGAGAGGCTTAGGACAGTGTGATGCTCTTGATGAACTAAGAGGCTGTATTTAGAAAAGAAATGGAGAGCAACTCGTGTCTCCTTATTTTCCTTTGCCAAGTGGGCTATAAGGGGCAGAAATGTTCTTTAGGGGCAAGAAGATGGTGACATTAATAGAGCTGGCCCTGCAAAGAGTTTATGGGTTTGCAATTAGAGCCCTGAACAGCTACCTGGGGCTCTGTGCTGTGGACTTTGCCTGGTCTCTATTGTCTGAGGCCCTTTGTAGAGACTGGTTCAGACAA
Source organism: Vidua chalybeata (assembly GCF_026979565.1). Classification (NCBI taxonomy): domain Eukaryota; kingdom Metazoa; phylum Chordata; class Aves; order Passeriformes; family Viduidae; genus Vidua; species Vidua chalybeata. Next base: position 8,229,858 of record NC_071550.1, on the reverse strand, counting down.
ACAACCAAACGCTTAAAGTTCTTCATATGTAAAATGCCCGTTAAGCTCTTTCTACTAAACATGACCTTGATCTCTTGGTGCTGCAGCTCCCCAGTGAAAAATGGAAATCCGATAACAGCTTTATCAGTCTGAAAACTCCCAGCAGTCCCATGCTACTATTTCTCATGTAACATAACAAAACATATCTATAAACGTGATAGTATTTACTGGCTTGATTCTGCCCTTTTCTCTTCGGTGAAATTAAATAACAGCCAGCTCCAGGGGCAGCCTGATTGATTTCAGTGAAACTAATGCTACTACTCAACAAGACTGAGGGCAGAAGGAGCCGAGTCAGGCACCGAGCAGGTTTTGTTATTCTCCTGTTACTGCCACAGAGCTCTGGTTATTTTGAGAGAGCCTGTCCATATTTTCTCTTTTGCTGTCTCCTCCTGATCTTTTTGCCTTTTCTCAGCTTCACACAATAGTCTCAAATCTTATCAATTGACTGTCAGCTTTAAAAATCTCCTTCTGGAATTTTTAGGTTCCCCTCAAGTGAGCATTTAAAGCCACTGTGTCTCCAAGCCATCTGCTATTACTGGAGAAAAAACACCACAAAACACTTTAAAAACTGACAGCTGACTTTCAGAAGTCTTTAGTAATTGCAGCCCCAGTTGAAATTATTGAGACTAAATAGCCTGAAATGTTTTAGAAAGTCAGGGCACGAGCTGCATTCTGCTACCTCCAGCCCCATAATTTTCTACTCTTTTCAATGTGTTATTGTTGAAGGTATCAGAGTTTGAAGGTGATTAAAACTCAATAGTTCATTTGGTCCTTAGCATATTGTTTTCAAACATTTCCAGCAGAAGTAAATGCTTAAATCCCATTAAATTGGAGGCTAAATGCCTTAGGTTTCTTTACAAATCCTTCTGGTAGGCATCAGATATCAAACAGACAAAACAAAAAAATTAAGTTGAAGCCAGGATATTTTTCTTTCCCTATGGGGAAAAGGGCATCTATTATGCAATGAATCTTTTGTAATGATTTGGTGGCTTTGACAAAATCCATTTTACTTCATTGTCCTTTTATTTTACATAATGTCCTATTATTTTAATAATAATACATAAAATGGCAACACAGAAAAAGTTATTGCTGATCAAAACAATTAGGATAAAGCTCTTGAGTTAGAATAATGTTACACAAAAAGTGACCTTTTTGGGCCAGAGCAGCTTTCTCAGGGACTTTATTCTGCATGAAAGGGTAGGGCTTGTCTTGCAGCCTTTTAAAGCAAATTTTGTCTGCTGTCTTTATATAAGAAACAAAAAAATAATTAAAAAATAATAGAAAAAAGGAGCTGTCTTAGTTCCTCTCATATTGTAATTAATGTCCAGCATGTTGCAAAATAGCAAAGCAAATGTTACAAGGCAGGTAAATCTTAATCCTACCATGATCATAAGGGATGCTGGAAACTCGAGTAAAATGAAATTTTATGAAATTCCAACAACTGAATAATCTTTTTTGACATTAGGCCAAGGAAGACCTGAAACAGGATCCATTTGGGAGACCCTGTTCTCATATAGATTCCTCTGGATTTCAGAGGGGAGGTCCAGCCAGGTGCAGGTGTGTACCCAAATACACCAAGTAACAAGGAGGCTTAAAGATTTTCCAGAGTGAAGAAAAAACTAATAAACCTGTAGGTCATATAACGTTACCTTGTAGTGGACAAGCCTTCTGTAGGTCAATTCCTGGGCTGCAGAGGGCACATTTAAGGACAACAAAGCCCATGCTACAGTTCTCATGGATTTTTACTGGGAGCCTGACTCCCATTTGCCTTTGATTGTTGGCCCTTGGTTTCCATTGACTGTAACTACTCCTCTTCCTTAAATGCCCTGCAGTGTCCCCTGTGGGCTGTCCTGTTCCCTGCTAAAACTCTACATTTTCAAGTAATTTAATCTTCTAAAAATTTCACCTGTGATGAGGAGGATTCTTTTTCTCCCTCCTAAGCTGAAACACAAAAGAACCTTAGATATTCAAGGTTAAAGTGATAGTGAACGACTTCTTAAAAAATTACAGGCCTAGAAAGGAGATGCTGCTATTTCTAGTAGAAATATTAATGAAAATTATTTGCTAATTTCACACAGCCCTTTGGTGCTGAAGAGCTGCACTTGGTGATGGTGTGACCCCATGGCCCTGGGACAAAGGTGTTGGCTGCCTTAGTGTGCAGAACTGCAGCAGCAGAGACAGAAGATGCTGACATTGTTACAGGAGGCCTTGCAGTCAGCACATGGTTCTGTAGTTCTGTAGGTGGGTATTTCTTTGGAGAACAGTCCTTAATTAATCCCGAGCCTCCAGAGCACACTTTCTCATCTTCCTTCCTCTCACATAGGTGTCTCTGCTCATTAATCAAATAACTTTTCTGTTTTGGCCATGGTTTGAACACTGGATTTCTTGCCAACCTGTGCTGGAGTGAAAGCCAAGGTATTTGGTGTGTGAGAGCTGCTGAGTGCTGCACTGCAGCTCCCTCCTTCTCCCCATCCCTGATCTCATCACTCCAATTTAAACACAGGGGCCACACTGACAGGGCAGAGATTTGTTTGGCTTTTGGCCCCAGCAAGCTCGGGCCTGCCTGGACATGTCCACTGACCATTTGAGAAGAGGGAGTTTCTCTCCGAACGCAGATTTTTCCTGCCCCCATTCCCGGCACAAACCTCCTTGGCATGAGTTCACCCTCCAGAAACCTCAGTATTTACACAGGCTCCGTGGCTGGGATTTACTCAGGGCCCAGCTGCTGGTGCTTATCTTCAGTTTTCTGAAGTAAAAGGTTGAAATCCAGAAACACAGGAGAACGCTTCTGCTGGTTGTGCAATCCCCCAGCTTGCTCCAAAATGCGTCTTCCTAAACCACCTCCAGCAGCTTGCAATTGGAAAATGTGCCCTGAAGAGGGAAAAAAAGTTGTTTGGAAAGGCCATCTATGTGCAAACAGGACAATTCTGTCCTTAGGAGATCTGGGAACATTATCATTGATCTGAGATTCTATCCATTAAGATCCTGCGTTCTGCTCAGAGAATGAGAGAGCAATGGAGAAGTTTGTGAGATACAGATGGCCCTGACAATTATCAAGTGCAGCTCTTCAGCACCAAAGGGCCGTGTGAAATTAGCAAATAGTTTTCATTAATGTTTCTAGTAGAGATAAAAATATCTCCTTTCTAGGCCTGTAATTTTTTAAGAAGTCGTTCACTATCACTTTAACCTTGAATATCTAAGGTTCTTTTGTGTTGCAGCTTAGGAGGGAGAACAAGAATCCTCCTCATCAGAGGTATAATTTTTAGAAGATTAAATTACTTGAAAATGTAGAGTTTTAAGCAAAAATATTGAGTGCTTTTGTTCAGGACCCTTTAATAATGCAAATCTTCCAGACAAATAAGAAATCCTATTTTTAGGTAATAGTCTGGAAAAACCCCACCATATTTAAATTAAATTAAATCACAATGAAATGCAGAAGACTTAAATAGATTGGCTGTCTGCTGTAGCTGCTAATCTGGCCAATGTTCAGTTCACCCTGCATAATCATCATCTATTCTGTGTGTGTTTTTCCAGACCCACTACATCCCAAAATATTTTGCAGAGTTAATCAAATACAACCTGAAATTCAAAGAAGCGGAGAACAGTTAAGATGTTCATGCAGGAGATAAATTTATTGATTCAAGGTACAGCTTGGAAACAGGGGGAAAATCATCAGATCCATGAGGGAATTTTCTCAGAGCTGCTGTAGCACATCCAGTGACTCCTGTGAGAGCTGCAGCAATTTCAGGGGCTCCTCAGTTGGGTTCCTGAATCTGGGGTCTGTGGGTTAATAAAGAGGAGATAGAAGATGTTCCATCACCCTGCTGCAGGCCAGCAAAGTTCAGTTGCCAGATTTCTTTCATGCCTAGGATACAAGCTGTCTGAAGGAATTAGCAGTGCTGCCTTGGAAATCAGCAGGGTCTCTCTTGCCTCTGTTCCAGCAACATTGGTCGGCACCACTTTGGAGGAGTTCAGCCTGAAGACCTCCAAAGTGAGGCACCTCGCTTGTTTCGAGAATCTGGGATTTTTTCCCAGATGTTTTTCAGAGCTTTTGTGATTGCCTGACTCTTTTCCATTTCTCAAATTCCATGTTTTCCCCCCGGCCTCCTCTGACCCAGCCTCATCCTTCTTTCCTTTCTCAGTGCCTCTAACCTGCTTCTTGAACCATTTACCTGTTTTTCTGATCAAAGAATATTTCAGTCTGAGTTTGGGAAGAAATTATTTTTAGTCAGTCTGTATCAGAAACACGTGGCCCTGTGCTACCAGACCACTTCACCATCATCATTCTTAGCCAGGTTTATTCAAATTTGCACACAAGTCTGTTCAAAGTAGGAAATCAGGCAGAAACAAACCTTCTGGTTCCAGGCAGACACAGTGTTCAGAAATCCTCAGTTCAAATTTCAGCCATTTCTAATTAAGAGCTCATCAAACCTCATAAAACCCTCAAGGTTCCCAAGGTTCTCTTGCTAATGGCCACACTTGGAAGAAAAGAAAAGTACTTTAAGTTAGTTTGCTTTCCAAATGCACTGTGTACTTTTTTCCTCATCTTCCTTTGCTTTCTGTGACATCTGTGGACAAAATGTGTTTGGAGATTATTTGGTCAGTTAGATGAGAAATTATATATTGAGTACATTAGCGTGTAAATTTGGGCTTCCAAATGCTTTGGGTCATCAGCTCAAACAGAGATGCAAACACACATTGGCTTGTGTACACTGGTTAAAACAGCACAATAAACTTTCTTAAAGAACAGCAAAAACTTTTGCTTTTGTATTTATATTATTTAAACTTCTGTTAATTTCTAAGGAAATGTTGTACTTTTTTTTTTTATTTAAATGGCTCTGAGTTAATTTTGAAGCCAAAAATCGAGCATAAACTCATCTGCTCACAGTATTTGAATTTCAAGATAATACACATCCTGCTCTCACATTACATTACCCCCCATAAATCTGTCTCAGAGTCAAAACCCCTTAAAAACATAAATGCAAATATAAAAACAATGAGAGTTAAGAAAGTTAGCCCATGACTTAAAAAGGAAGGAGAGGAAATAACAAATGCAGAGAATGAAGTATTCAATGCCATTTTTGGTTGCTTCTCCCAGAAATACAAAAAAAAAAAAAGGTTGATTGTGACTGTGTACGAATGCATTAAGTTTTAACAAGGGGGTCATCTGAAATAGCTAAAGACTATGCTGGCTAAAATTTGGGTAATTTAGATGTTCTGCAATTCAGCAGGACCTGATGAAATCGACCCTGGGGTACTACAGGCTCTAGCTGCAACAATCCCAGAGTGATTAGAGATTATCTTTCAGAGTTCAAGATGACCAAGGTAGAGCCAGAGGCCCAGAGAAGGGTAATCACAAGGTCTATTTTTATATAGGGGGAAAATGAGAACCAGGGGGATTATGGAACAGTAAAACTGACTTCAATACCCAAAAAGTTTCTAGAATTAGCTGTTACAAGCACTCAGAGAATTAGAAGTTAATAAGAAACAGCAAATACAGATTTGTCAAGAGCAAATCACGTCAAACCAGTACAATTTCTGTGCAGGGGAAATGAACTGGTAAATAAAAACCAAGAGGTGCAAATGATGTTTGTTAGTATTTTAGTAAGAACTTGAATTCATGGCATCCTCGTAGTCTAAGTAGAGGTACATACTCTGTTTCAAATTGAGAGCACAACCAGGTGTAAATTAAGGCCCAAAAAGTAGCTGTAGATTGTTTCCTGTCAAGGTGGGAGGGCACAACAAAGGGAGTCCCTCAGGGGGCTGCCCTGGGCTGGGAAGAGCTCGGGATTTTAGAGGCTGTCTCCTGTGGCATTACAAAGTGCAGGTTAATAAAACTACTTGAGGTCCTGCTGGGTGGCATTTCAGCGTTTTGGAAAAGAGAAGCAGAGCTGTGAATAATTTTTATACCTGGTTATACGAAATTTGCAACCTGAAATGGGGTAAAACCAAATCATAGTAGCTAGAGAAATAAATTCAAGTGCAGAATAGAATGCAAACCAGAAAATACTCTGCAAGAGAGGCAGTGTTTAAAAATTAAGACAGTGCAGAGTGATGGAAAATGCTAAACTGAATATATCATAAAACTGCTTCAAAAATGACAATTAATGCACCGGAGAATTTGAGTGGGGCTTGCAGGTAAAAGAAAAGGGGTAGATTTTACTTTTCAGGCAACATTCATACAGCCTTGGCTATGCTCTCCTTTGGTTGAGCTGTTCAAGAAAATTCTTGACAGATTGGAGAGGGACTAAAGGAGAGCCATAGGAATGATAAGAGGTTTGGAAAAGGCAACCTATGAGGAAAGATTGAAGGAATTGGATTTGTTTAGTCTAGAGAAGGGAAGACTGACAGGACGTGAGAACATTCCTTCAATATGTAAAACATTGCTAGAAAGAGAATGGTGATGAATTGTGTCTTCAGAGCAGCAATGAGGAGAGAATTCACATAATTTTCAGCAGAAAAGATTTAGTTCAGATATTAGAAAAAGCTTCCCAGCTTCAAGGTCATTTCAGCACTAAAATAAGCTGTATGAGAAGGTTACTGGAGCTGCTTCCTTGGAGGTCTTTAAAAGCAAGTTACTCATCTGTCAGGGGTGGCCTGGGAGGATTTGGTGTTGCCCTCTGTATGAGGGAACAGGCTGCAGCTTTGGCTATCTGCTGGCTCCTACATCTTAGTTGTAAATACATTTAAAGATCAGGCTGAATATAATATTAGTAACTGACGGGTAGCTGGAGGGTCGATTGTTTGTCCACTCTGCTTTCCAGGGACACGATATCGTAGTTGCAGCTGAGTTCATACAATCATGAAAGGTTTTATTCAACCAGCATCTGTGCAAGGGGAATTCTGCACTTCTCACAGCAGGTGAGGAACAAGGCAGAGTAAGTGGTTTCATCAAGGTTAATCTGTATTATATCATCTCACTGGTTTGTGTAACCCAGCCACGTGCCTTTTGATCTACATGTCCTCAGGTTTGTGAGAAGAGCTCTGCTCTTTATCTCTGGTTATTTGGACAGTAGATAATTTGGAATAGTTGTTCACTATGTTCATAGTCTTCCTTGGCAGTTGTAGTTTCCATATGCTTCTCTACCTTTGTTTTACTTCCTCATGTTGCTGTGATTGGCAATTAACATGCTTATGTTTTTAAATAGCTTAATTTGTTATTTAAAGTTGACTGTGAGATAACCATGGAGAGTGGAAGGGGTGCAGTGATACATAAACAGAGAGCTACAACTTCCTGAGATGGATGAACAGCTCATTGCTGAAAGGAGGATAATTTAGGATGTAGCTGTGTTTTAGAACTGTAGGACTGTGACTAGAATATATATGTTATGGGATAGGATTTGTTGTTCATGCCCCAAAGTCTAAAATGGGCACAAAGGAAATGTGGGCAGTTGTTGCACATGGTTTTGAGTCAAACCATGGGAGCAGCCTCTAGAAAGGTCAGATACCTAAAACCATTGGCATTTGAAATTCCACGATGCTGTTGAAAAAACAAACAAGAAAGCACCATTGTGACCTTTCAAAATGACATGTTGCTGTGGTGTTTCCTCAGGCCTGTGCTGCCGTGGTGGGGAGGATCTCCAGGTGAGGTGGAGCCAAGCAGGGCTGGCACTGTTATCCCACCCCAAACTGCCTTGCCCCAGGGATCTCATGGGTCTCTGAAGCAGAACCTGTGCAATTATGGGAAACTGAGACACAGCAAGGCTTCAATCCCCATGAAATGCTTGTGGTCGTGTTGGCACAGCCCTGGGAGTGTGCTGGATACCTGGGTGTTGGAGGTTTTTGTTGGTTTTTTTTTTTTTTTTTTTTTTTTTTTTTTTTTTTTTTTGTGTTAAGACGTGACCCTAAGGACAATTTGGGAGAAGCAGCAGAGGTTTGCAGCTTCCCTGCTTTCACAGCACCCTGTCTCCCCTTGGTGGTGTTATTTGTGTGTCTGAGCAGCAGGAAGCTCAGCCCTGATGTGTGTGTTTAGCCTTGGGATTGCTGGTTTTGTGCCTGGGGAGCAGGGATGCAGCCTTAGGTAGCCTGATGGTGGCTTGGAGGGAGGTGGTGCAGCATTTCTGGCTGCCCCAGCATGACCCTCACTAGGGCTGGACCAGCACAGTCCAGGCAGGACCTTTTCCAGCTGTGCTGACCAATTCCAGCTTTAAACCTGGGACCAGCAATATCCAGCAGGCTCCCAGTTTGGAGGGGGTAGCAGTGAGTGTTCATGGGCCTTTTGCTGCACAGCTGCATCATCCCAGAATGAACTACCCTAACTAGAGACAGGGACTGTAGACAGAGGAGATCTCTGGATCCCTGCATTGGTGATCCAAAGCTGCAAGACTCTCTAAAATGATCCCACCTTCACACTTTGCCTGGGGAACACAAGAGGTTAAAAGCCAAAGCTGTGTGTTACTTTCCTGTGGTGATTTACTGCTTTTTGGATAAAGATAACAGGCGAGATGCTCCCCCTCCCCACATACACCTTTTTTTTTTTTTTTTTTTTTTTTTTTTTTTTTTTCATTCCTCCCTGCTGATCCCTCCTTCTCACCCTGCTGCTGCACACATCACTTCTGCTTCACTTCACATTGTAAGTGGGGGAGATTTCTTGAACCAGGGGCCTCCTGCTTAATGCACTGAGGATTCAGCCAGGCCAAAAACGCCTATAGCATATGGGGAAGGGAAGGGCCAGCAGTGAGCAAGCTTGGACAGATGTGCTAGAGAGGGAGCGTGGTGCTAGTGGGGGTGGAGAGAGCTCTGCCCCACTCCCAGCCGGTTCAGGGGGTGGCCAATCGGGAGAAACGGACCCTTTTTAGGACCCCAACAGTTAGGGAGAGCCCCTGAGGCATTTTTGGCCGGGAGGTTGTGTGCACACACACACTCACACACGGAACAGTTCAGCAGCAGTCCAATCCCCAGTGACATGGAGCTTTTTCTTAATTCAGAGCATATTTCAGGCTTCAGTTTAAAGGGAGGGGGGGAAGCAACACCAAAAACCAACCCATAAACCATAAAGAATCTATTGAAACAATTGTAAGGGGAAAAAATAGAATGTGGCTGCAGCCAAGGTTGTTAGGGAGGAGATGTATGGGAGACATGAAAAATAAAAGGAACAATTACCATGTTCCTCACTGCCCTCAGATTAGCCTGGCATAGTAAGGACCTGGGAAGGCACTTTCCAAAAAACCAGAGAGGTGGAGGTGTCTCCCCCAGCGACATCACTGCTCTCAGGTGAGCTCCTGGTTGAACAGGGCTGTGTGGTGTGCCTCTGCTCATGCCCTCTCACTCACATGGCAGCATCTCCTGTGCTCCTCAGGGTTGGTTAAAAAGTTAAAGCTGGTGAGCAGTAATTTATCCTCTTGTTTGTTTGTGCACTCTGAGCACTTTATTTGAGGATCTCAAAGCACATTGGAGCAAAAATCTCCCAAGATTTCCAGTGAAGTGAGGCCATCTGATGAGATTGCACAAAAACATCCTGTTCAGAGTGTTGAAGTGATTTTTAAAGGGTGCCTGGCAGGATTGGGAATGGCACCTCCAAAATCTCAACCCTCCTTCATAGAATGACTCTACAGTGGGATTTTTTCTGATACCAATTTGTTTGTTTGTTTGTTTGCAATTAGGAATTAATGCCTGGACATCAGCATCCTTATACAAAGAGCAATTGAGTCAGTCCCTGCCCCAGATATCTTCCAGTCTTCACTCTCAGGGATAATTTTCCTCTAAAGGCAATTTAGATGCACAAGACTCTTAGCACAGCTTGTTCATTACTGCCAAGGACCTGCAGTGCAGGATGCGTCTCCTCAGTTAACATCTGTTTTTTTGACCAAATTGCCTTTGTTTCTGCATGGGCCCACAGCTGATATAAAATGCTGAGAAATTATGACTATTTTTGTTGTTTGGGTGTTTTGATTTCAATTATTTATATATTTTCCTAAACCTGCAGTTCATTTTGGCATACCAAGCTGGATTTACTCGCAGTTGTACCCAGGCAATTATGATGTTTAAAAAATTACTCCCAGCTTACCCCAGTGCAGGGAGGTGAAAAGCAGGGGAGGGGTGTGTGTGTGTCTCCTGAGGGGGTTTTTGGCATCAGACCAACAGGAGCAGTCGGCATTTGGAGGGAAAAGATGCATGTGCACATTAGGAGGCAACATCTGGTCCTAGGGCCACATGTTCCTGCCACAGAAGAGAAATGCTGCCTCTACACTGTCCTCCTGCGTGTGGGGTTGGGTCTCTGTGGGCAAAGAGGGGTCTCTGGGGAGGTTTAGGTACCCTGGACCAGATTTTAGTTGTTATTCTCTGTCAAATAAGTCGAGAAGAAAGAAGACAGGCAAACAAAATGAAGTTTGGGCATGGAACTGGGCACCTGAGATTTTTCTGTCCCCATGTTTGAAACGTTCATTATGCACTTGAGGCTTAAGGGACTCTTTGACTGCTCCCTGGGCTCTGATTCCAATTCAGATCAGTGAGAAATCAATAGGGGTGAGATGCCTGGAAATTGCTCTCCTACTGAGGGCTTGAAGTGGCTCGTGTGCCATTGGCAATGCAGAAGCACTTTGCCACTCAGCATTAATTGTCCCATCAGCCCTACAGCTCTGTTCCAGGGAGCTCCTGGTATGGTTGCTTCTGACCACATTTTACTGCCTTGCTGTTCTGGGTCTCTTTCTAGCCCTGACAAGGGTTGTCCAAGGCAGACAGGAAGACTTTGAACTAAAAGCAGTAGCAGTAATTTCCTTTACTTTAGTGGCAGCCTTTGGGGGATCTAACATGGGTTGTTTCGTCCGCAGTTAAATTTTGGATCTGATGGCCCTGATTTAGGAATCTAGAGTCAGCTTTGAGTCACCTAAGGCAATAAAAGACCTGGAAGACTAATTGTTGAGATTAAAAGGAGACAATGTGGCTTGCTGCCTTTTCCAGGGGATGCAAGACATGCAACCTCAAACCAAAACATCATTTATTGTCAGAGTCTCTCTCTAGTGAATTTGGAAAGCTTGAAGGCAGGAGAGCAAGAGAGCAAAGTGCAAGAACAGGGGATCTCTTTTCCTTGCCCCTTATTTGATACTATAGAAAGAGTTGTTAATTTTTATACTCTGCATTTCCTCAAACCTTTGGGCATATTATGCTACTTTGTGTAGCTCCCTTTGGACCAAATCTGAATTACCTGCCAGACCTCCTCAGTTTAGATTTAACTCTGCATTGTGTTTGTAGCCTTAAGCTGAACTCTAAATTTTGTTTTGCTTCAGCCCTGCCTATTTTTTCACTCTTAAGCATTGAGACAAGTCTGCCCAGAGAGGTTTGGAGTTTCCATCCCTGGAGGTGTCCCAGGAAGGCCTGGATGTGGCACTCTGGGTTGGTGACAGGGTGGGGATCAGTCACAGGTTGGACTTGATGGTCTGGGAGGTCTTTTCCAACCTCAGTGACTCTGGGACTCCATGACTCCACCCATGCACAGAAGTCCAGACCATGAGGTGAGCAGTGCTGGCTCCTCCTGGGCCGTGGTGCTGGATGGGAAGGTTGGATGTGCACTGCACGTGGAGGGGAGGCAGCACAGAGGGGAAAAACAAATGGGAAGATGCCAACATCTACTAGTCTTGTGCTATGAGCAGTCCAGCCATCCTCCCACCACTGGCTGTGGTAGAGACCTGTTGGCCAGGAAATGGTGCTCCTCTTTGAGCACCATAAGCCTTGAGCCCCCATCTCCTCTGGCAGGAGAAGAGCCGAGCCCATGGTGCTGCCAGCCTGGCACTGCGGTCCCGCTGCTCTTTGCAAGAGTATCTCCATCTTCTTGGCCAAATATTCATGTGGGTAACTCCATACTTCCTTGCTAAATTCCTCTTGGAGTTTTGTTTTGATTTGTGTGTGCTCCTCATGTGATATAAAGTTTTAATTAGTCTTAAAGAGCACTTGCTGAAAATCCATTCTTTTCCTCACTGTTGTAAAAGCCTGAGTTTGGAAAGTGGGAGGTTTTGGGGAAAGTGTTGCAGAAGATTTCCTTGTTCCCAATGTGTTTAATTTTCATCCACTGTCAGGGAAGGGGTTGGGGAACAGACTAAATGGGCCCAGTGGAGTTTAGAAAATGCAAAAGGAGTTTAAAAGCCACTCCTTTTCCAAGTTAAGGGGTGAATTTGGGTAGCCACGTATCTGGATATGCTGGTGAAATCAAAGAGCTGTAAGTTCAAGTGAGTGTTTACAGCTCCCAAATTCAGTTAATTTATGACATGTTTAATATGTTTTCACAAATGTTTGTTGTACTCATGTAGTGACGATGCTGTATTTGGTCAGTAAAATTCCATCCTGCCTGCAGTACGCAAAGACCTCAATGTCACAAGGATGTTCTGTGTCCGAGGAAAAATATTCACTTTCATTTTAAACACTCCAAATTCTTCTGCTTTTTTTTCTAGTAGAAACTTAAACCTGTCACTGAAACCACCATCAGGACTTTCCAATTCTCACTAACATTATGGGATATTTCTGGTTTTTCTGGTTTGCATTCTTACTCTTTACCTTTTTTCCTTTTTTTTTTTTTTTTTTTTTCCCTTCACCCTCTTTCTTCAGCATAACAAGATTGGAAATTAGTGCTGGCTTGAGGCCATGGCTGCATCTATGAGGCCATTTAAAGTTATTGCTCTCTAGTCCCCCTGGGCCAGTAGGAAGTTCAGCTGCGATCACAGAGAAAGAAACCACCCCAAAATTCTACAAATAAGAATTTAAAAAGAAAGAAAACACAGAAGAATATGCAATTGCTTTTATGCATTTGAAGTTTAGGATGAAAAGACTTGTGAAAACAGGTAGAAATACTGAAAGGCAGCTTTTTGTGCTGAGGTGATGGGATTGCTCTGGAGAGATTTGTGGTCAGAGTCAGAAGGGAAAGTCTGTTTTACTTTGGTCTGAGTTTAGGCTTCTGGTGTTGGACTTTTACCTAGGTAGAGTCAGCATCTGTCCCCACTGAAGCTGGTGGGGTTCAGCTGCTGTGCAGTTGGAGTGAGGGAATGCTCTGAGCATCCCAGCAGGTGGGGAAGGATTTGCAGCTTAATTCCTGTTCTAGATCTGAATTTTGCAAATCATCTTATGCAGGAGCCTGGTCTGAAACACATTAACTTTTAACGCAGCAGCATGGCCTGGGCTGGGATTTGGGAAGGTGGATGTAGGATAGGTTCACCTGGGTTAGCATTTTGGTGAAAGCCCCTACCTTCTTAGAAAATATTCTCTTGTACATGGAAGGTTTTTTGCCTGCTAACAGGGGCTGAAGGTGAATAAATGACAGCATAAATAACATTTTTCATGTACAAGTTGGTGTCTTTTCAAAAACTTTGTGCACACCTCACAAAGCATCTGGCATGATCTAGTTGGTACAAAAAAGCAGACCCTGGCTTATATGAGTGACAAATTCTCACCCTCTTTTTCTTGTTTTTTTCCTGAAGTTGAGTGAGCTGGTCCTGTGAAATCTGTCCACACAAACTTTCTTTTCACTTCTGTACAGCAGAAGCTGCTGAGCAATATTTGGACTAGTTCCTCTTGGGATACAAAGGATAATTTTTTGTCTTTAAAGACAGACATTCTCTAGGTGGGAATGAAAGGAAACCTCAAACACATTGACTTTCAGTGAAATGGTGAAGAGATTTTTGGACACTATGAGTGAAGAGAGAAAGATGTTTTTTAATGGATTTAAACCTTCTTCAAGAACCAAACATACAAATTATGGCCCAGACCCATGAAACAGGCATGGGAATGATGACAGTTTAAAAGAAATGAGCCACTAGAATACGTTGGGTCCGCCTGATTATTTTCTTGTAGTAGCTCTGGATTTCTTTTCCTTTAAAAATGTCAACTTTCCATTCAATTCTGAAATGATTAAACATTGATGGAGCTACTGGCGGATCTATGTGACATTGCCCATCCAAAAGGCTCCACAGTTGAAAAGAGATCACAACAGTATGTGGTAATTTGATTTTTTTTTTTTGCTGTTATTTACTTCACAGAACCCCCACGGACTTTACCTTGATGTCAGTCTCATTCTTGATGCTGTGCACATGAAGCTGATGTTCCTCCTTGCTCCACAAACTTGGAGTCAATACAGGTAAGGTAAATTTATTACATGTCCTTGGTTAATAGAAAATTCCAGCTGTTCTGCTTTAAGGCCATTTATCCTACAGCTCAAACCACTGCCACATCCTACAGCTCAGCTTGGTGCCATATCCATTTCTCAGAGTATTTTAGATGAATGCAGGTCCTTCCCATCACTGCACACAGATATTAACACAGTAATTGTTAACATCTAGGAGAATTCCTTGCATTTCCACCCTAGGGTTTCCCATTTCTCCTGTGGTCATTCCCTTGGCAGATCCTGCCTAAGGAGCTCCCTGCTTCCCTGGTTTTCATGAAGGGTTAAAGCAGAAACAGCGGCGTTATGTCCTGGGGTGCCAAACTTTTTCTTCTGCTCCGTCTCCTTTTGATTTAAAAGCTTTGTTTATCTCTCTGTAAAGTCACTGGCAGGCCATAAAGAGATATATTGCCTTGGTGCAGACAGCACAGACTCCGCTCCTGGGAAAGCAATGGGCTGTGAAGTTGAGTGTGTGTGTGTGTGTGTGGGCCCTCATAATTCAGGAAGGGTTCTCTTTTGGGAAGCTCCCAGTGGACACTGCCTGCAGCCGCCTGTGGCTCCTTGTAGGAGAAGCCTGTGTGTATCCAGGAGGCTTGGTCAGGCTCAGTGCTTTTGATGTCCTCATAAAGCCATCACTCCAGAGCTTGGAATCACAGAGCTATTGAACTCGGTCATAATAGAATGGGTAAAGTGCTCCCAGTAGTTTTGATTTTATTATATTTTTATTTTTTGATAGACAATATAATGTCATGTCAGATCCCAGCTTGCTCGGGCATTCCCATCATTGTACAGTGAGATACAACATCAGAATTATTGCTTGGCTTCTAAGTCACTGCCAGGGGTTGAACCTCCAAGTGAACATTCCTTGATAGAAGCTGTATTTTGTTGAGTGTTTGCAAACTCTCTATCCCCCTGCACATCCCATGACTGCTCCCAGGAGTGCAGGGAGCAGCGCTTCTGGCTGGGATGAAAGGTAGGGTGTCTAGTGGAAGAGATGGAATAGGGAAATTATTTCTGGCTGGCATTTAGACTGCAGAAACTGCTGATTTAGCTGAGCTGAGGGTGATTGTGTTTAATCTGCAATGGAATTGACTTGTAATGTCCTTTTTACTTATCACCAGAGGAGGAATCTACTGAAAAAGAGGGCAGAGCACCAAACTGAGCTGAACCACTGCCAGCAGAAAGGTTATTGATTCCCTGCAGGAGGAGAGAGGAAGCTGCTTTCATAGAATCACAGAATGGTTTGAGTTGGAAGGGACCTTAAAGCTCATCCCATTCCACCCCCTGCCATGGCAGGGACACCTCCCACTGTCCCAGGATGCTCCAAACTCTGTCCAACCTGGTCTTGGACACTGCCAGGGATCCAGGGGCAGCCACGGCTGCTCTGGGCAACCCCTTTGAACAGCAAGTCATTCCTTATGGGAATCCCTGCCCTGGAATCACAGATTTCCAGAGATCTCAGTGCAAACCTTGAGAAATGGAGCTGGGAAGCAGCAGAACCCTCTTTTGGAGCATTTTCTCACATGGAGGATTGGCATGAGAACGGCAGATCATTGCAATCTGCTCCTCTCAACGCATCAAGTGACACACAGCCTAGAGCAGGCCCCTGAAAATGAATGCTTTCCACAGATTCAGTTTGTTTTGGGAAACTCTACCAACATGAGCCTGGCCCCTCAGCCTGCCACCTCCTCATCCCTGGCAGGCTGTACCCACCCTGTTTTTCTCGTGGCTGGCCCAGAGGGGATCCAGAGCCCCGTGTCCTGTGCAGGACTGGGTGGCTGCCCTGCAAAGGCTGTTAACTCCAGCCTCTGTGTGAGCTCCTTTGCCTGGGGAGAAATCATTGATACCTTTTTACAGCGAGGATAAATCTGAGAATGGCCTGAAAATCTGCAGGAAATTACTTTTCAAGTGACCGATGATATGACCTCTAATTTCCTAATGATCTAGGAAGAGTTCAAGCCCAAGTGCTTGTATATGCAGAATGCCAAATTTATATATACAAAACATCATAATTACTGTCATGGAGATTTACAGTGCTTTACAACTCATTAATAACCATAATAATAATATTTACCATAACTCTTTCTGGCAGATTAATTGCAATTCTCTTTGACCATTCTCAAACTACTCTTCTCACAACATCTTTCCCATAGGCATGAGAATGAAGTACACAAAATGTAATTTATTGACATTAAGGGTGGCTTTATTTCCATGTGTTTATTTGAGACAAAAGGAGATATTTGCTATTGAAGGGAAAGCATAAGCATTAATGAATCAGAAAATCTTTTAGGACAGTGCTGTATATTGCTCCACTTCAATCTGGCATTAGCAGGTGATGTGTTGGTGACAGACAGGTAGGATTCTTGCTACTCAGTTAAGGTACCATTTTCAAAATTAAGTGTATAAAAGAAAGGCATAACCATTTGCATGAAAATCTTTTAGGTCCTTCACATCTGTTTTAAGAGGGGGAAACATCCACAGATGAAAAATGTCAAGTTTAGGCTACACTGACTGTTGTTTAGCTAAAGAGCTGAGGTGATAGAAATTTCTCATTCTTCTAAATACCATCAAAATGATGAGATCTGGAGAAAATAAAAAAGTAAGAAAATATTTCCCCATTTTCTCTGCTTTCCTACTCCTCAGTGTACAAAATTTGTGAGCAGTGTCAGATGGGATAGAAAATTTTGGCATGCAATGGAATTTTTTAGCTTTAACTTTTGTATGCTGTTGTAATTTCTTATATTTCCTTGTATTTTTATAAGATAACAGTCTTTAAAATTGCTGCAATAACATAGCTCATATTCATTTTCCTGCCCTTTTTCAACAGCCTGTGCTATTCCTGCCAATGCCATGGGTTCCTCTTTAATGAGTTGTTCTGTCTAGGTCTGATTTTATCCAGTACTAGAAATTTGGGGTTAATAGACCTTTGTTCCATAGCAGATTCATAGAAACATAGAATCCTAGAGTGGTTTGGGTAGGAAGGGACATTGAAGCTTGTCTCATTCCCCTCTCTGCCATGGGCAGGGAGACCTTCCACTGTCCCAGGCTGCTCCAAGCCCTGTCCAGCCTGGCCTTGGGCACTGCCAGGGATCCAGGGGCAGCCACAGCTGCTCTGGGCACCCTGTGCCAGGGCCTGCCCACCCTCACAGGGAATATTTTTTTCCTATTACCTAATCTAAACATACTATTTTTGATTAATCCATTAATTTGAAATGGCAGTTAAATTAGTGTTTATGCTTTTTGACATTGTTCTGTTGTCTGTTAAAAAAAAAAAAGGCAATATTAACATTTTGCATCTTAGTTTCATGCTTCTCTTTGTTTACTCCTCCAAAGCACATTTTGGGTATAAAATGACCATTCCATTTATTGTGTTGGCATGACTGGGGGGTAGAAGAAATGATCTGCTGTTGTTCATAAGAATAGCACCCACTGAGTGATGGTTTAAAAAAGTCTGGCTCCAAGACACACCAACCACTCACATCTCTGGTTGAACTCATCGTGAGCTGGGAGCACCATGTGTGAGTCAAAGTCACAAAAACACGTAACCTCATGTTGAAATCCTGCTTCAAATGTATTATACAATAATTGAGTAATTTGTCAGACCAACACAACCTTTAACTGCATCCAGTGTTGCGGAATCAGACTCCCCACTGAGATACAACAACCTGGATATTAAGAAAACTTCCACAGGATGACAGGCAGAAACCTCAAACACCCCCAGCCTCGGCTCTGTCTCATCTGACTTTCATCTCTGGGAGACAATTACAAAAGCTCAAGTGTTATAATATAAAACACTGGACTATTAGTGCCTGCTGACATGGAGAAAAATGGTAATAGTATTTCTCTCCCACCTGCCTGTCCTTCAATTTAATTTTATAGCAGTTGTCTCATAATTTTTGAAGTTTCCAAAAAAAAGACTTAATGAACCTTTTCTAAAAGAAAGTGCCAAGCAAGCTAAATGGAGAAGTTGCTGCCAATTCTGCCTTTTTAATACTTTTAAAACAAATACAGATTTAGAGGCACACTCATAGCAAAGCTGTGTGCCAAAGGCCATCGGAACTGAAGACATGTTTTAGAATATATACATATAAAGTGGGTCTGATGAGTCACATAATTTGTTGCCTGGAGACAGAATACATTTACACCGTGTTCTTTAATCTATTTCTAATTTATATAATGTTCCTTGGTCTAATGGGTTGGTTCCCTGTGCCGAGTGTCCAGCAATAGACTCCTAACAAGGACCAGTCTATGTTTATTCATATATTCTCCCTTACGTTCTCCATAATTCCATAGAGATAATTACCCATGACTGTATTCTCCTTTCTCAAGTAAATTAAAGGGTTTCCCATGCAGGGTGTCCTCCTGGGACCACAAGGAGTTTTCTGAGGGTCTGTGATGGTTCAGGTACAAGGAGACTCCCAGCTTAGCTGTAATTTTTGAGGTCCTTCCTATTTTCATACCGACACCTATGTCATCACTCCCATTACAGAAAAATTCCTCTAATCTGAAAAACCCCGCTGGTGGAAAACCTGCCCTCATCCCATGAAAAGCAAGAGGTACCATGGGGATGTTTTTGTTGTCAGTGAATCATATCTGGTAGGAGTTGTTTCTTTTCCTTGTGCCACAGCTCCAGCCCCCTCTGAGCCTCCCAGCCAATTGCTTTGGCTGCAGAAGCCCTTGGAAGCCCAGAGTACAGTAATTGCTTCATTGTGTTGCTTTAAGAGGAAAGGAAAATAGTTATTACTGTGAGCAAGTGCTTCTGGTTTTTTTTCCCCTATTGCAGTTGTGTGTTTTGGTTACGAAACGTACCCTACTCTGAAGCGGGCGTTTTGAGACTTTCTCTTGGTGAGGTGGAAGGTTGAGAATGGACATCTGATTATAATGCAGCCACTGGTAATGACAGAAAGCATTGGCCTGGAGAAATGTTCTTCATTTATAAAATGGAAGAGAAACTATTGCTGATCATTTTTTGTCCTGATTTGTTTATGGAAGGTGACAAAAAGCAGCAGAGTTGTGTTCCTGGAAAGTGTGCCGAGACTTGAGGCTGATGTACTTCCATCTCATCTTCAGTTACAGAAAACTTAATGGAGATTTAACTTTTTAAATACTGCACTTACTTGTTTACCCATCTGACTATAGGTGTAAAAATGGAATTTATGGTTGGTCAGTGGCTGAGATAAAGCTCCCCTAAATCCTTGTGGCTGCCTGTGAAGAAGTTGTTTTTCCATAAGACTGTTCTGAAAAAAAACTAACAGACAAAAGCCCAGCTCCAGTAAACTGAGATATCCCATTATTAGAGATACCTAGAAATTTATGACTGGAAAAGGTATTAGGTTGTGACCTGATGGTCTCCTGCTGCTGAGGCTCCAATGGTGATTAGGAAGAAGTGATTTCATCTCCATGGGAAGGCTGCTGCCCTCAGCCCTGTTTTATTTCTCACTGAGAAGCTGAACATGGTATTAAGGACTAAGAGGAAAAAATGCCTCCCCACACATCCACACAGAGTGTTATCACTGCCAGCTCCTCTCTTCAAAGACCCCTGACTGAAGCTCTGTGTGACTAAGTCCATTTAATTCCCCCCCCCCCAAGAGAAAAAAAATAGAGTTCAGAAGTTCAAGGAGCTCTCCTGAAAACCACACGCTTGTGGTTGTCTGGGCTGCAGGCAGAAGAGTTCGGCTGAATCGCTCGGTGTTTGGGACGTGGTCACACTCATGTGATGTCTTCATTCCAGGCAAGGAATGGCCAGAAAGGTGGAAAGTGACACACACTGCTGGTGGGACATGACCAGTCTTGGAAATGTTGCCTTAGATGTCACCTTGGGAGCTGTTTGAGATGAAGTATCTGGAAGCCTCATCCCAAGTTCTGGGAACATTTAGCATAAGATTGTACATTCATGGCCTTGACAGGCTCGTATATAACCCTGAATAGATCTCCCTTTCCTCCCAACTTGTGGAACTGTTAATAGTAGTAGTCTCCTGTAAAGCTTAAAGTACATAGAGCATTTAAAGCTTGTAACGTTTATAGATTGCTACAGCAGCAGGAGAATCAAGCTAATGAAAGGATTGGGTGGGTGCCCTGAATTAATATGACCATAATCTAATTCATTTTAACTTCTTTCTGCTGCATATAAAACCTTTCTCTCTCCTCCAGCAGCACAATTAGGACCCAGTTCACAGGCTGGTGGCAGATAATGGGAGGATTCCTGCACAGTGGGGCTGAGAGGGTCTGAACAGCAGGTCCTGGGCAAAGGCAGAGGGGTGATGCTAGAGGTAGCAGAGGTCCTCTGTGGGAGATAGCAAGACGTCAAAGTTTGAGGAGTCAATAGGAGAATCAGAGCCAGGAGGTAAAGATAAAATGTTTTGAAAGGGTTTTGAAAGGGTACACTGCTATCATTTGAATTAGAGATTTTATTTTCTTTTCCTTTAAATGTCCATAGTTTAGAGCCTACTTGCACCCTGATAGAGGCTGCTCCTTTCCATATGGCATTTTACCCTCCCTTCACTGCCCTTGCTATTCCCTGAAGAAATTGTATTTGGAGAATACTTCTTGTAGTTTTTAAGTGTGGTGAAATGCATTTGACTGCGCTGTCTCCTTTTGTTCTTTGTTTCATCTCCATCTCCCATCCGTTTTGCTTTGTTTCAGCCCAAAAGGAAGGGTTATTGCATGCTCTGTAGCTCATCCCTGGGAAGCTCAGAGGGTGGGGAGGGAGCTGAGGACCTGCAAGCAGTCAGGTGGAGATGCTGGAGGGGAAAGCAGGATCTGGAGAGCAAGAAACGCATTGTGGATTGTTCTGACAGAGTTTGTTGAACTGTGTTACTGGATCACTGAGGCCAAGAAAATATTACAACACATGTCAGTGTAACAGCCAGTTCATACTTCTGACCTTTTCATTTGCTTCTCAGAAGAGGAGTGTGACACTGGTTTCTATGTACGTGCTCTGACAGCCTTCCTTGTCTACTGGAGAGTTATGGAAAATAGTACAATAACGTAATAAAGGACTATCAAATCCTTTCCCTTAAACCAAAACCCATGCATTCCATGCTAGGGTTTCAAAGCTTCTGAGTGCTCATAAGTTAAGGGATGGGCCTGTTCTAAGATGTGGAAAATTCAGTGAAAAACAAGGCGTTAAAGAAGGTAATAGCTGGACACGATTGAATGGGGAGCACTGTTCTTCACGGGCCTGTCCTGAACCCGTGCACCAGCACAGCTTGTGGGCTGCTGTTGTGCTTGGAGTAAACCTAAAACCAAAGCTGAAGCCACTTGCACTCATTAAAGAACTCGTGGCTGCTTTCACTGTGCTGGATGAGCAAACCTTGCCCTGGTCAGACACATATACAAGTGAGTCTCTCCTATGTGTTGATGGCAGCTATTTATAACACCTTATTTAGGAGGCTCTCTCCATCACTTTCTTTCTCCATTGAGTCTATGAAGGCAGAGTACATCTAAATTAAGCTTCTTTTCTTTCTTCTCTCCTGGAAGTTTTTTTTGTTTTTGGTTTTTTTTTTTTTTTCTGATCAGTAAGTGTACAAGAGTCTCACAATGGAGGCTAAGGTAGGTATCTAAATGTAAGTGGTGTTTACACTGAGGTCTCTAATTGTGTCCTGCATCCTCATTCAGATAAGATACATCTTGTCCCTTCCTCCTCAATTGATGTGCCTTGTTAAAGTGTTTCCAAGGTGGCTGCACATCCATCCTGATTCTGTGTACTTCTGTGAATACCTGGATGTGCATGGGGGTGATAAAATCTGTTTTATCTGAAGGAGCAGGAAAATACTACCTTAAATAGAGAAATGCTTGCAGGGATTTGTGTGTATAAGAGGTGAAGAAATAGCTGCAGTTTAGAAAAATTGTGGATTCCCCCCAGGCAATACAAGGAACAGCCAGTACCTGTAGATTTAGGACTGAATTAAAGTTTAGGTGGATGAATGCAGTTGTGCTACTGAGAGAGCTCCTGCTTCCATTAAGCCAAGATCTGGATGATGGGCTCTGCAGGGACAGAGGTGTTTCCCTGCAAACAAGGACACTACAGACATACAGCTCACAGAATCATTCCGGTTGAAAAAAATTTTCAAGATCAAGTCCAACCTCTGCAGCTTCTTCATTTCCAGGCTCCACCTTTTCCATCCTTGATCCCACTGTGAGGTGCCCATGTCAGATTATGCCATCATCTCCTGGAGGGTTCTGTGTGCTGCCTCAGGGGCTGTGGCTGCTCCCAGCCAACCTGCAGAGCAGAGGTGCTCCCGTGCCTGTCTGCCTGCTCCATCTGGTTGGTAGCCATGTGGTTTAGGATGCCAGCAGTGCATCCCACAATTAGCATCTGCTTTGTCAGCCCCTGGTGTAATCCTCTAGATAATGCAGAGACCTCACTTGGTGCCTGCAGGGGAAAAGAAACCACAGCACTGAAAAGGGCAGTGTCAGGATTCATGGAAAACTCAATGTGCTGTGGTGAAATACACCCATACTGGGCTGAAACCTGCTCACATTCTTTGTGGAAGAGCTGTATTTCAGAGCCTTCCCTTAAACAAAATATCTGCAGGCAAAGCTGATGAGATCCCATCCCTGAGGAGCACCTGCAGGGCCAGGCTTGTGCTCTCCAAACCACTTTGGGATGAATGGCAGAGCAAAGCTGGGCAGCCTTTAAATACAATTATTTGTTTATTTACACAGAAACTCCCTCCTGCTCCTTGCAGGGCCCTGAAGGCAGAGCTTCACTGGGGTCTGTGTGTGCTGGTTTGGGCAGAAACCATGTCACAGGGGGCACCTGACCTGGTTGAAAGACAGCTTCTCTGACTCATCAGCTGAAAGCAAAATGAGCTGTATATATTTAAAGCAAAGCCCTATTTTAAAAATTAATGATCTGCAAGGGAGAGAGGAGAAACTGCTTCTCTGTAATGCAGAAAAAGGCCCTGATGACCACAGCCTGGGTCCCTTTCCAGATGATGTCATCATCAGTCTAAATAATAAATTTTTAACGATGTGGAAAAAAAAAAAAAAGGAGGAAGAAATAAAAAAAAGAGGGGGACTCTGTTTCAATGAGGAGTAAAAGTAGCTGGTGGCAACAGGGTCTAAGGAAAATATATGGTTGTGTGAGGTTTCTGCCCTGTGTAATTAGATTATCCCAAGTGTAGGAGTGTGCTGCAAAAGGCACATTGAAATGCCACTAACTGAGTGCTCTGTGTCTTCCCCTGCCACGTGCCCATGGAAAACTGGGGTACTTGGGATATATAAGGCAAAGGGGTATTCTATAAATGGGGTTGCTAATAATAGGCAGTCAAGATTAGAAAAGAAAGCAGAGGCTCTCGTCAGCCTAGAGAATGGGGGAGACTTTCCCCTCATAAATAAAAGGCCACAAGAAATCCACTCGAATGGATTTGTGTTGGGTTGACAAATGTGAGCGGTGTGTTACCAGTGCAGTGCTCACACGGGCTCTTTAATGCAGTTTACATTCCTAGCAACACATTCAGCTGAAATGTGCTGGGTAGTTTCCTTGGACCCCCCTGGCAAGGTGCTGCCCGTGGCTCTGGGTGTGTTGTGCAGGTGAGAGGGCTCAGGGAGGCACCAGCATGGTGGCTCTGGAGGGCCTGAGGCACCAGTGTGGGCTCAGTGATGTTGTTCTTTCATTTCATGCTGACTCCTCATCGTGGGGAGCCCTCAGGCATTTTCCGTGAGACTCCAGCCAGAATTTTCACCAAAAAAAAACCTGATCCAAACCTTAGCTAACACTGGAATTCTGTGGGATATCAGAATGTGTCTGAGGTCATTTCAAGCTGTATTTTAAGTGACCTGACTCCCAGATCCTCCTGTTCAGGGCTTGAGCTCTGGTGCTTGTGTATTCCTGTAGGGATGAACTTCTCCATGAAGGACTTGGGAGCTAAGGAGACAAGACAGCAGCTATTCCAACCTGGCAGGAGAGGGGGCTCACTTGGCCAAAAGCAACACAAAATTCATGCCAAAACTGTGGACCAAAGCTGCATTTCTTGAATCTCAGTCTTGTATATTCCAAATGTATTAACTCAAATTGAGTTTTGTGTGGACCTCAGTGATCTGAAAGTCAGGCCCTGAGAGGAACAGATGGGTTTCATGAGGGGTCTCTAATGGGAGATTTCAATGGTTTTAATACCCAAATCCACACCTTCTCCTCAGACTGTAGGGGACAGATTTATGCCATGTTTTGTAGTGGGCTGATCCTAATACCCTTGTCGTGAGACAGATTTACTGGAGTTGTCAGGGCTGATTTGCTGTAGAAGTCAATACCTCAGCACACCAGTGCCTGAAGGAAAAAAGGCCTGGGCGTTTAACACCGTAAATATTTTATTCTTGCTCTGCCATACAAACCTTGCTTGGTCTTTCAAAAACATCTCACTTCTATTACGCCCCAGTTTCTCACGAGTTAAGTGGGGATAACAACATTTCTGAGAGTGGAGTGAGTAAGGCCGATGAAATAAAGAGACTTCTGCCCAGGAAGATGGAAAAAATTGTATTTTCTCTCCTAGGCCCTGTTATTTTGTTTAAATGAATTTGTTCCTTTTTGCTGTTTTCATTGCTCCTGAAATAGTGACTGAATTTCCTTTCAGTTGTGTTCTGGTATGCAAGGGCACACACCTAGTAGACAACCTCCAGCTTTGTGGGTTGTTTAGTGGCTCTCTGTGTTTGATGCTACTATTCCCATAGTGAGAGAAAAAGTCACCTGGGACAGCTTTTGTTGGGGGTTGAGGGTGACATTTCCAGGACCAAGAGGAGATGCTGAATTTAACAAGTATATGACATGGGTCTTTCTGCAGTTACCTGGTGATGATGCAGGGGAAGACAACAAATATTCAGTCTTTGCTGTCAAGGGTTTTTGTCTGCTCTGGGCCCCAGTGAGAAGAGCAGACTCTGCTGGGTTTTTGTTTTCTGCTGGCCAGGCAATACAGAATCAAGCAGAATCTGAATCCTCAGGTCACTGATACATCCTGTGTATTCCCACAGTCCTTCCACCACTGGCAAACAGGCATTGAGTGTGCTACAATCTAAACAAAACTCACATTTTACTGCTCTAATACAGGTATTTAAGGGCTCTTTTTTTTTTTTTTTTTTTGTTATTAGCTTTCCCAGAGTCTGCTGTGGATTGACAGCTTGTTAAACTTTGGCTCAGCTTGTGTGTGCTGAGCCTTTTGTCTGGTTTTGTCCCCATCAGAGGGTACACGTGTACAGGGTGACAGTGGGCTGATGATAAAGATGAGCAATTTGGATAGAAAAAGGACACCAAGCTGGCACTGAAAACTGACATTTCAAGCTGCCCCTGTTTGGTGGAAACAAATAATGCTGCTGGGAGGATTGGAGTCACCCCACCATTTCTTGTGTGCATGGCACTGGCTGCAGTGGAGATTTTTTGGCAGCACACTGGATGCAGAGCTGGGAGAAAAAGGGAAGCAGCTGCCAGGGGTTGTGTGGAGGGGCTGAGTCTTCAGAGGAAGTGTGAGCCATCACACTCATCTGCAGGAACCAGGCATGCTCCAAAATGTGAGTTACATCGTTTCTCAAATGCTGGATATAGCAAGAAATGACTGGGAGGCCAGTGATTCATTCTGGGTTAATGTAAAGGTACCAGAGGGGCTAATAGAGAGGAAGAAAATTGATACTGGCTTTGCAGTGTTTGTGGTGCAGAAACGTGTACAAATGCTTCCCAGGGAAAGAGTGAAACAATCTGATGCAGTATTAAAGCCAAAAAATACCCACCCAACAACAAACAAACAGGCATGGGGACGCAGGGGCTGGTAACAGTTGTTTGCAGGGCTGTAAATCAGAGCAGACTGCACAGGTATTTGTGCTTAGTGCTACATTTCATTGCAGCTGAGAGGAAAGGACCCTTGTGGGATGGTAGGAATTGTATGGGAAAATTTTGTTTGAATTGTAGCAACATGATTATTGTGTCAAATACACTTTGGTGTTTATCTCTTGAGTCACAGGAGGGACAGATTTGACCCTTTGGGATGAATACTCTGGGCAAATTAAAAGTGGCTATTAAAGCTATATATAGTTGAAAAGGCAATGGTAACATTTTATACACTTATGAGCATGTTCTATTTGTTACAGAAACCCATATCTGTAAAAAAGCAATTAGAAGTGCTTCCCTTAAAAAAAAAGGCAATTGAGCACAGTGAATGAACTGCAGGAATTGTACAGTTTCCAGAAAATGGTGGTAGTGAAGCATTTGTGGGATCCATAAAGTCACCATAAATTCCTAACTGAATATGGATTCACTCTCCAACTTTAAAACCACAAGATTTATTTCCTGCTGGCAGGGGAGGTGAAGTTCTCGGAGCTGGATCTGCCTGGAGCATGCCAGCAGGTGGGGGAAGCAACAGTCTGCTCCCAACTGTTAAGTGTTCCCAACACCACCTTGACTGGCCACGTCCTTTCAAGATGAGAAGACAGGGCTGGGGTTTGGTTTTGTTTGAAGACCTGTCTGTGCTCTCAATACTTACATGGGAAGTTTGTTCATGCACAACATGTGCTATTGGGAAAGAGGATGAGGTAGTGGGACACCGCTGGTTTCACTCAGGAAAATCAAGTTTTGGCACAAGAGCTGGCTTTGAAGTCACAAAGGCTCTGTCTGCTCGTGGGAATGCTCAAAGCTGCTTTCCACGTTGTGTGGTACAAACCTGAACTGTGGACAAGGACACACAAGGACATGGAGTGACAGGGCAAGGGGGAATGGCCTCCACCTGATGGAGGGCAGGGTTAGATGGGATATTAGGAAGAAATAGGAGTGGTGAGGCCCTGGCAGAGGTTGCCTAGAGCAGCCTGGTCTGCTGGAAGGTGTTCCTGCCCATGGCAGGGGTTGGAACCAGATGACTATTTCCAACCCAAACCATTCTGTGATTCCATGAGCATGGTAATGCTTTGTTTCCTTTCCATGTAATCCCTTTGTTCCCAAGCCTGAAAGTTTCATGGTCTCAGGAGGGGATATTGCTGTGGAAGGTGGAGGCTTTCCTCGAGTTTTTTTCCCTCTCTGCACATTCCCACTGGGCCTTGGTTCCAGCTCATTTCAGACTCCTCTTCCAACTGTGCTGTGCTTCTCCTACAGAAGGTAAGAAGGACACGAGCTGTGACAGACAGAGCTTTGAGTCTCTGACTGCATGCAATGGTGATGAAAATATGCATATTCCTGTGGAGTGGGGGTGGGGAAGCTGGAGAATAGTCACCACTTCAGGTTGGATGAAGTAAGACAGGGAGATATGGACTAAGAGTTTCTGGATTGCAGTGGAGAATTCTGGGGCTGCAGAAATGTGTAATTATTTGCTCCCGGACAGAGATGAATGGCTGTGTCTCTCTCTGAAGTCATTTGCATAGTTGGGTGAATGAGATTGCACTGATTTAATGTGTCTTCATGAGTCTTTTTACAACCACGGGAGCCAGAAATGGCTTTTGTTGTTGTTGCTTTTTTTAATGAAAGCTGACGTTCTGGAGCACAAGTCAGCAGGAAGTGAGGGTAAGTTTATTGGCTGTTTTGGTGGGGCCTGGAGAATAATTTTGCTTTTCTCCTGCCTTTTGTCTATTCAGACTGTAAATTCATTGAAGCAAGGACTGCTTTCTACTGTGTCTTTATAGCACTTGCTGCAATGGATCTGTGCTCTCAGCTAAATCCCCTAAGGCTTAACAAAATATAAATTAAGATAATGGTATAATAAGTTAAATGTTAAATGGTCATGAGGGGTGGTTTATTTACATGAATTATCACATTAAAAAAAAACAAACAAAGTCCTTCTGAAATCCTGGTGGGAGTTTTAGCTTTGTGGCAAAAACTGTTCATTATTCTACAGTATTGAGAAGACAGCACAATCTTATAGAGGTTGTGCCCTGTTTTAAGGAAGAGGTTATGAGCTGGTTTCTTATACCTTGGAGCACTTTTCAGTACTTAAAAGGGCTACAGGAGAGCCTGAAAGAGATGT
Source organism: Vidua chalybeata (assembly GCF_026979565.1). NCBI lineage: Eukaryota > Metazoa > Chordata > Aves > Passeriformes > Viduidae > Vidua > Vidua chalybeata. Next base: position 8,201,802 of record NC_071550.1, on the reverse strand, counting down.
TTAACAAGGACATGGAGTGATGGGACAAGGAGGAATGGCTTCAAATTGACAGAGGGCAGGTTTAGATTGGATATCAGGAAGAAATCCTTCCCTGTGAGGGTGGGGAGGCTCTGGCCCTGGTTGCCCAGAGCAGCTGTGGCTGCCCCTGGATCCCTGGGAATGTCCAAGGCCAGATGGATGGGGCTTGGAGAACCCTGGGATAGTGGAAGGTTGTGGCAGGGGGTTGGAATGAGATGACCTCTAAGGTCTCTTCCAACCCAAATCATTCTGTGTTTCCATGATGATTTCAGACTTCTGTAGTCCAAACTTCTCTAAGCTGAGTTTGCTGTTAGCAGTGGGAAATTACTCCTTGCAATTCTTTTCCACAGACTTGAGTGATTGCTTTGTGTTCAACAGTGCCTTGGGCAGAGCTTTGACACCCAGGAATATATCCTGGAAACATAAAATAAATTCTCCCTCCTTCAGGCTCCTATGCAGAGTAATCTTCCATCTGTTTTATTACGAGATAATGCAATGCTCAGCTGGGCAGATGTGACAGAGGTGTGCAAAAGCTGCAGCAAGTCCCCAAAGACCTAGAGCAGATTTGCTCATTTATGTTGTGTGAAAAATGATAATCCTAATCCTGTTCCATAATCTACCAAATCTGAGCCCCTACCAGCAGCTCATTCTCCTGCAGACAAACCCAGAGTCTGTCACGTGCAGCCCCTCAGGTGCTTTGCTTGGGGCAGTGCTCACCCCTGTGGGCCCATCTGTAGTTCAAGGAAAACTGGTCTCCAGTTCTTGTTTTTAGTGTAGTTAAGGTCTTAAAGGAGATGAACAAGAAAGGATGACTGAGAGGGGACCTCATCAGTGTCTGCAGTGTCTGCAGGGAGAGCTCAGAGCAGGGACCCAGCTCTGCTCTGTGGGGCCCAGCAGGAGGACAAGAGGAACGGGCAAGAAATTATACCTAGGAAGTTCCACCTGAACAAGAGGCAGAACTTCTTCCCCATGCAGTGCCCGAGAACTGAACAGGCTGCCCAGACAGGCTGTGGAGTCTCCCTCACTGGAGATATTCCAGAAGCATCTGGACTCCACCCTCTACCATGTGCTCTTGGGATGACCCTACCTGCATGGGGTGTTTGGGCCAGATGACCCATTAGGGTCCCTTCCAGACTGACCCATCCTGGGATTCTGTGATCAGCAGCAAACCCTTCTCCTATTCCCAGATATTCTAAGTCCTCGTGTGAATCAGTGGCCTGTCTGTGTCAGTGCTGCTGTCCCTGGCAGCACTGGCTGCTTTGAGGGGACCTGCCAGATGTGTTGTCAGGGCAGCTGGAGGCCTGCTTGAGGCTTTGCAGTGTGAAGCAGCCCTAAAGTTGGTGAACTTTCCTACCACAAACCAGCCTTATTTGCAGGTTTCTCAGTGATGGGCTGCGCATCCTGCATCCCTCCCAGCTCCTTGATGGTTCCTGGAGGCCAGAATACCCCAGCTGCTTTCTAGCACTCTTTGATTCCAACATTTGTGTACCTGCCCCTCTGAAGCAGCCGCTTCTGTGATAGATCACCCTTGTTTTTCCATTTCCAGCACAGTTCAGACATGCCAGAGAGCCTCGCTCCAAATATAGACCAGTGTAAGAGAGCCAGACTGAGGCCAGGGGTCTGTCAACAGATAGTCCTGCTTGGGAGGAGGCAGGAACAGGATTTGCTGTCAGCTCCATGCCAGTGACAGCACCACGACCTTACTTACTGTAGATTAATGTGGGAGAAGGTCTTTGCCGACAACCCCTGCAAAACAGCTCAGCTTCGAGTGGAATTACAGTGGTCCTTTTAGATCAGTGTACTTTTGCCAGCTGATCCCCAACAGCACTCCCAGCAGTGGGGAAAGCTGAGACTATTACTGTAAATACAAAAGGAAGACATACTTGGCATCCCTTTACATTAGAGCTGGCTCAGAAGAACGTCTGCGTAGCTGCTCCACTGCCAAGATGGATTGTAGTCAGATAGTACACATTGCAAAGGAACCAGAGCACACACTGAGATCTGTTGGGGTTTTTTAACAATAGTTTATTTGTGTTTCAAAGGGATAGTTACAGGAATCCAGATCAATATGCTTGTCCAGAACTGTGCCTTCCTATTTTAGGGCCTGGATGAATAGGAGGTTACTTGAGTTCACATGCATATTGAGGGACCCGTGCCTGCGGTAATGCAGCTTCCCAGGCTTGTTACTTTTCCTTTTTGAAAGTGAACGTGAAAGAGCTGCAAGGCTGAAGTTGGCATTGTTCTGGCTCCCGAAGTTTTATTTTTTTTCCAGCAAAGTCCGTGTGGCATTGCATGTTTGAGGCTCTTTATGAACGTGAGGTCGTGTCTCAGCAGGAGGTGGTGGGAGCTGAGCCGGCCGATTTGGAGCGGATCAAACACTTCTGAAAGGGAAGGAAGATGGGGGGTTTCAGTTTAAAGCTCTGATTATTTCTTTTTTTTTTAAAGGGAAAATTATAAAAGTTCAACTGCTTTGATGGAAATAAGTTTGGCGTTTCCCAACCCTATGTTCTGAAACCATCTCTGTGTTTTCATGGTTTCAGCACTCTCCACTGTTTGCTGGGACAAGAAAAATGGTTGACTAATGGAGTTGGTTGCATGGGACCAAAAAAAATTATGTCTGAGATTTCTGAGATCTTTTGAAAAAGCAAACAATGACTTATAACTTCTTGAAATTAGACCTGGAAGAGCTTTGAAAAGATTGGTTTGTAGCCTGTTTTTTCTTTTCCGATCTTGGTATATTTTTAAGGGACACAGGCAAAACAGGAGTTTTAATAGACAGAGGTTCTGAGATGCTCAGTGTAAGAGTGGGATATTTTTCTATCTAGAATTTCAAGCTCTGATTTATACCAGGCAGTACATTTCTGACAGTTTTAAGCAAGCATGTGCCCCTGCTGCACCTGGATTTGTGGGGGCAAAATGATTTCCTTTACTTGAGCATATGTTAAAGATGGATTATTCTGCTTGTGCTTTGAATGGTGCCACTGCATATTTTGTGAAGTGTAGACTCAACAAAGGATATCAGCAGACGGAGCCAGTTTCTTCTGAATTCAACCTATGACAACTTTCTCAGCACTCATTGAACTACGTTGATCCAAGGGACTGTCTTGACTGGTGCCTGCCAGTGCTTCAGAGGTCAAACTCTGGTGTCATCTGGCACATTTCTGATGTCTCTGGCCTTACTGATGACATCCTGTTGCATGAAGAATTTTGGCTGGTGCATGGTGTTCTCCTTTCAGCTGTTTTGCATAGCTGAGGAAGACACCATCCTGACTAAGTGCAGTTGGCAGCAGCGTGTCTGGTCTTTGTGTGAGAAGGGTTTCTTGGCTCCTGCCTTATTTTTCTGCATTTTTTCCCTCCTTCTCCCATGTGTTGTGCATTGCTGATGGATGATGAGGCAGTCACTGGTGGTGACACTCTTGGAGGAGCAAGAAGCACTGTGGCAGTCACAGGGGAAAGCAAGGGAAAAGAGTTGTGGTTTAAAACCCTCACTGTTAATAGCATTAAAAGGTGAATGATTGGGAAAGTTATGAAAAGGATGTGGATTACTGTCTTCAGTTTGGCACTGATTTTATTGTTCTGTTTTTACCTGAGCTGATGGGATGGGGGGAGTGTGGAAGCCTTCTTAGTCACGCCAGCACTGTGAGGAAAAGCAATGGCATTATAGGCCTTAAAGAAGCAAGGGAAGATTTCCAGATATGCAGAAATTAGGAACCAGGCATGATTGTGGGCGATATTATGAGAACATAGCTCTTCCCAGATCCAGGTCGCTTTAAAAAGAAACGTTTAGCATGTTTCTGACCCAAGAGAAATAAGGGGCTGGTCCACCCGCGCTGTGATCAGAGGGACAAAGTGAGCACGGTCCAGAGGACTGTTGCACAATCCTTCCTGGCCCTGGCTTAGGACTGGAAGTCCCTTGCTGTCCTGAGCACAGTAGAAAACTTTGTGCACTGACATTGCCTCTCAGATGGGCTGGGAAAGGATTTCTTTAGGGCTTATTCTCCACCTCCACCCACACTTGCAGTCCCAGAGTCACCAAAGAAAGTTTTAAAATATTCTGCCAAATGTTTTCTCAGTTAATTTCTTTAGGCCTTTTGGTGTTTAACCCCTGTTTTGATTATTGATTTGCTTTGTCCCTTAAGAAAATTTCCCTTCTGGGGGATGATCCTTAGGCACTGGATGTGTGGGAGACTTGTACAGAGACTACCTTAGCAGTTGTCACCTTGCAAGTACTCACAGGCAGTGCTTTTCTCTGTACACATTTGTGAGCTGGGAGTTCTATTTAGCACTTGATGGGAATCAAATCAGGTTGGATTTCAACACCTCTCAAAGAGAGGGAAGGCACGGCACTGACTGCATTGCAGGGAAAAATCCCAGCATGTCATGTGCCTACTCACTGCTTGTTCCTCACTTTGCTTTTACTGTTCCTTGAGTCAAAGGACCAATCTCCATCTGCCCCTGTTTAGGAGTAACATCACTGAACGAGAGCAGTGACTAAAAGTCAGAGGAGTTCTTGCTTTGGTGTAACAAGAAGCCTTTTGCTTCTGCTTTCTGTGCTTTGCACAACTTTTGGAATAAACTGTAGCTCAAGATTTGTGTGTCAAGTCCACCTGTGCTTTCGGTTGAAGAATGGAAGAGAGGACATTGTGCCACTTCAGGCTCAGCCCAAGTCACTTAATCAGCCCCTCACCCTCAGAGAAACCTGCTTGGGATATGGTTCCAGCCCCTCCTGGCTTTTGGAGGTAGAGGATCATGGTCTGTCCCAAAAACAGCTCCCCCACCCTGAGGTGATGGAAGTCCAGTAACTTTGATATATAGGCAGCAGTTCTTGCAGGAGGTTTACAAGATTTCCTATGTGTGCATGGCTGGAGAGGGATAAATCCAACACATTTATTCCTTTAGGATGTGGGTTAATCTTGCCTCAGCAGTTCTGGGCTGGGGGAAAGCAGGAGAGCTGTTCCTGCACACGCAGGGCAGCTCGCTGTGAGGTGCATCACAATGAGCTTCACCTCGGCACTGCAAAGCCTTGGCTTCCTTAGCAGCTCTGCTCTTCAGCATCCCAGGAGAACCCCCAAATAAATTACCAATTACATTTTGTGCCTTAATTAAACAGAAAGGTGGGCATACGCTCCAGCTTCACTGGGAGCCACAGCATTAACTAATCTGAATGATGTCAGAGTCAGCAAACTGGGCCACTGCTCTCTGCTTCTCTTCACACAGCAGTGAATTGCCTCACAGATCCCCCTGCGAGTGTCCTCCTAACCTGCCCAAGAGATGTTTTGAGGCTTGGGGATGGTATGAAGAGCCTTGAGCACCTGATGAAGTCACAGGGTGCCCCGTGTCATAAAGAGCTGGCTTGAAGATGCTCAGAATGCTGTGGCATCTGAGCCCTGTGTGTAAGACCTGATATTAAAGCAAGGACTGCATCCAAAATTTGCGCCACAGAGGGAAGCATTGGCAATCTGACAGGAGCCCAAAGGTTGTGTTTCATTTGCATGTGTATTTGCATAATTGCAAATGCATGAGATGCACGTTAATGATCACTCCTGCATCTTTATCATTCTCAATAAGTACAGAGAAAATTTCTTGCTCTTGGAGTGCATCAGCAATAAAAACCTGCAGTGTCCTCATTCTGTAATCACAGGGAATTAGGGACACCTTGGGAGAGACATGTTTTATCATTCTGTTGATGTGTTTGGCCTTAAACCTGTAGTCCATAAAATTTCGCTCTGGACTTGTTTTGGGTAAGAGAAATTAACTGTGAAGGAAAAAGTACATTGACTTTTTTATACTTAGAGAGGGTATTTTGAGGAGCCTAAAGAAGTTGGGACCTGGATCCGATTGAATTTTAGAGGAAGTTCCACTGTCTCTGTTCAAAGCCTCAGAAAACCTCATGGGGCATGACCAAGGATGTGTGTATATTTTTTTTGGCATATAAAGACTTCTTGGGACAGACTTGGAGTGTTGAGTTGGATGGACCTGTTTGCTCCAGATGTATGATCTGATACTGCTTCTGCTGCAAACACTTTATTTCTCATGTAGGCAGAACTCAAAAATTATTGGAAGAGGGAATGCAAAGTCAGAGGTTTTTGCATATTGGAAAAAGCTCTTTTTTTACCAGCTTGGCTTTTTCTTTTAACCTTATCAAATAAATTTCTTAAATTCTTGATCTTTGCAGTCATTCCTTCTGACACCTCTGCTCTGCATTTCAGTGTGATGGCATCACTTTGCTGCTGAGAATCACAGTGACTGTTGTTTGGAGAAGGATAGATTTCTACAGGTGAGTAAATGCTGCAGGTGCTGCAGGAGAGCCCAGACTCTGATGGCTTGGATTTGATGGACCAGTGCTGTGTTCCAGCTTGAAAAGTCTGGGCTTTGCTCATGAACTTCTACAATGTTTTTGTTACAGTTGGCCCGAAAATGAAAACTCAGTTCAACAGAAAACATTTTTTGACTTTCTAATGTTTGTTTTCATTTTTTCTCAGATTTAAATCTTTCAACATTTTTCAGGTTGGGGGAGATGGAAGGATCAAATTCCATCCATCCAAAACCATCACTGTCCAGTGGCTTGGATTGAGATGACTCAAATTCAGAGTCTTCCTTTTCTTTATCTGGGCCTTGAGTCAAATCTAGGTGGGTACCTTAATCATGTTAGAGGACATTCTGGAATAGATTTATGAATTCCATCTTGATCTTCTTTTAAAACAATAGCATAGCTGAAAATTATCACTACAGTGTTTGTTTCAAGAAATCAAGATTTTCTCTAAAAAACAAATAAATATCAACAGGAATCATTGATATTCTTCCTTTATCTTCTCTGCTGTAGATGTTGTAATTATGGAATATCAGCTTAATTGGTAGAGACAGGATAGGTTATGAATTCACTGCTGCAGCATCTCAGTCTAATTTCTGTCTTGGGATATTGGCTCCAGAGTTTGCTCAGTGAAAAAGGAAATCTTCATTAATTTGTCCAAGGAAGCAACAGGCTGCACGGAAGGGGACAAGCCACTCTCAAGCCTTGTTCTGCATGAGAGGAGTCCCATGATTTTTCAACAAGCAAAGCCATGTTTCAGGCACCTGCTTTTCCTCAGGAAGATGAATTCATTGCTGTTGATCGACTGCTCCACTGCACAGTCTCTCAGGGATCTGGGAAATTGCTGAGCTTTGGCAGAATTGTCTTTGCACTTCCATTTCAGATGTCTTCAAATGTTTCTAAACTTAACACATAGGAGACTGAGAAGGCATTGATTGGTTTCTGTGAGGCTGAGATCTCTCATTTTCCTTCAACAGGATTTCACTTTACCCTTCAAATAATGTTTGTGCCCTCAGAGTCATTGTGGCTTCCGTGCTTACTTTGAAACTGTATTGATCATGTAATTAAAGTGTCTTCTGCCCACCTCAGGAATCCAGCAAGATTGAGACCTAGGCTTCCTTGTCTGGTTTCAGAAACCTCAATCTGTCCTTCATTTTAATCTTAACTCCCAACGTGATTTTGCAGTTACTTGCAGGTCTTGCAGCCTCCTCAGAGTCTACAACCACGCAGAATTTAGTCAGATTTAGATGGAGCTCAGTCTGCTCTGCGTTAATTCCAGTCTTGCATTGCAACTGCCTCATTTCAGTGGTAGCAGACTGCTGTCCAAGGCAGATTTGAAGAATCACTGCATGCCAAATGCATGCAGACACATTCCCTTGAGTTTCACTCACTTCCAGCAATGCAATGGGAATGATTCTAGTACTTTTTATTTAAAATTATACATCTGATGGAAAGATGATTGCAATAATCGTCATTCACTGTTCAAACTCATCATGGGGTCACTTTATACGGTGTGTGGATGATGCCAAAGGTGTTTGGACAAAAAGCCCTATGAAAGATGTCTGGTTGATTGAGTAAATTAAGTACAAAGTGGGCCAATAAAAAAAAAAAAAAAGAAACAGGCAAGACAGTCAATCATACAATCTCTTTTCATCTCTGCAATATCTTTCACAGCTGCTACTTCAAAGCCCTTCACCAAGTTATCAACATTTCTAAGAGCTGTTAGGGATAGATAGCACAATTCCAGATGCAACTAAATTATTTTGGGAAAGAAAGGGTTTAAAAAAGATGTTTTAAGGAATAAAATACACACTAGTAACTAGAGGAGGCAAGTCCAGAGTGAATGTGAGTACACTCTGGCAGAGAGCTGAGGAATATAATGCAAAAAGCCTATTGGCCAAAAGTTTTTTGTCCAAGACTTCCAAAGTCCAGCATTACCTATAATCATGTCCAATCTCTTGCTGATCCAAAAGTCAATTTTTCAACTCAATTCTGAGTGAAATTGGAAACCCATGTAGAGATCTCAGATTGGTGAAAAAAGCCTGTTACCATGCATGCCAGAGATCATTCCTGCTGCCACATTCTGGACCAAGTGCAATTTCTTCTAATAAAAACATTTCTGGCAAAGCTGTGCATTAAGAGTTAGTGTAATCGAATCTGGATGTGAGGAAAGCATGCAAACTCTCTTCCAAGTCAGCAAGAGTTAGGCAGGATTTAATACTCCATGTATTTTTATTATGATATAAAAAGCTGTTATATTGGTATTTTTAATGCATTTATCAAAAGGAAACTGCAAATCCAAAGTCACTTCCAAATTTCCCACTGATACAGGAATGAGTAGCTGAGACAATTCTGAAGTGAACTGAGGCAATGGGATTTTGTAATCCGTGTTCAGCTGCCAGGAGAGCAATACTTGGGTTTGACTTTTAACCAGTTCTCATTAGACCCGTGCAAACATTTTCACTGAGCATTTGCTGTAGCATGAAGCTGATTTTTTCCCCCGTCTGCTCCGTCCATGCACATTTTTGTTGGGTTTTTTTCCATGAACGTTTTAGCAACCCAGGAGAGCTCCTGGGATGACAAAGTCAGTCACCAGTCATGCACCAGCAGCTCCCACCACAGCCAGCACCACTTACTTAGGGGCCTAAGAATAGGAGGCGGCAGACATTTCTATTAAACCCTCTTTTTTAAAAAGAGCTTGGCTCTCATTTACTCGTCTAAATAAGGTCCAGATTTTCAGAAGAGCTCCACAGATTGCGTGCTGAACACTTGTGAAAATAGAGTCTACATTTCACGTCTACTCTGGGGCTCAAGGCTCGCAGAAAACTGGCCTCAAATTTCTTGTTCTTGGACAAACAGGAATGTTTGGGGATACCTTGGGGTTGGTTCTGCTTGCCCGTGTTGTGGGGTTTCCACCAGTGTGACGCCATCTAGGGCGAGTGGCAGGGCTGGCGTGGCATCCCACGGGATGCTGTGGGAGGAAGTGGTGAGGGGCCTCTGATACGGGAGACGGGCATTTCCTTCCCTGCTCTGCTTTTGGGGTCTTTGGCTGGGAGTTTCAGGCTGCTCAAGGGATGTTTGAGGGTCAGAAGGAAGAGATGCAGCTTTGGAGTCCTAAAAGTAAGATGCTCTGAAAGGACGTGTCTTTCAGTCCCACCTCTGCTCTTTGATGTATCTCTCAAATCAGGTGGGGGAGCGAAGACATGTGGGCATTTCTCAGTCACTTCTCAGTTGGTTTGTTCTGACTTCTTGGGTGTTTGTTTGCCTTCTAAAATTCTTGCCTCCAATGGATTTGTGAGGGCAAATGCATTAATGTTATAAATGGTGTTTGGGAACTAAGCTAATAGAGAGTGTAAATCCCATGCATCCACTTTAGAGCAGCTATGGGGTATCTCCAGCTTTTTATTCCTCCTCAGTGCCAGCTACTTGTGGGCGCTAAACTACCTGTCCAAAAAGGCTGACTGTACTCCAGTAACTTTCATCCTGAAAACCCTAAAACTACACAGCAAATATATTACATAACCCGTAGAGGGATCGTTTTACCCATCTTTAGAAAGCAGCTTTTGTGGGTTTGGAAACTGTGAGCTGAGAACAGCAGTGTTATGCAGGAAGCATCATTTTTAATCAGGATGTTTCATCTACAAAGTGAAAGTCCCTTGCCAAAAGCACTCTCATCTCTGACCCCTTATGCAGTGATATAATGTATTTCCTCCAGGGGTATGAGAGATGCTGAGGTCAGTCTTGCCATGTAGTCTGAATTACTGATATTAAAGAGGATTAAGTGGTATTTCTACCACCTGGTACAGTTAATAAGACAGCATCCAGATCAACCGTCTTGAGCCCTGTAAAATAATCATAAGGAGTATACAGTTCTTTAATGGCAATAAAAGTATAATAAGGTCTTCTAAATAGAGCAACAAAAGTTGAACAAACACAGTATTAAAACCCTATATATTATTAGATTTTTTTAAGAAGTCCATAACAAGGAGATCCTTTGGCACACAAGTACAAAATCAAATTTAACAAGCAAGTTAAATAAGCAATTAGGAGTGGGGATTTTAAACTCCTTTCTAGTCTCAGTTGCTCTAATTCAGCACAAGTGGAAATCTGCCTTGTGTTTTGCAAACTCTCATTGGTGATGGCTGTACCTGAACAGTTACCAGAGATTGGTATTTTTGCAAAAAAAGAGAAGGCCTGATTCTCATAGTGGGTCAGATTCCCCAAAGTGACCCTTCCTTCCATGTCACCCTTGTGTCTGAGTGCTTACCCAGGATGTTGGAGACCCCCATTCAGCTTTCTCTTCTTCTTGGGAGAATTCAGACCTAAATTTCCTTTCTAGAAATATCTTTGACCAGAGAGCTGGTTCCTCTGCACTGGGTGAGTTTTCCAGTATAGCAGTGGGTTTTACTGGTCTCTGAATCAGAATGCAGGAGTCATTGGATATGGAGGAGGGGAAAAGAACAAAACCTGACGCCTTGTAAAAGTGTCTTTGCCAATGACAGGAGACCTGATTCCAGCCATAACTCCAAGGTTGTTAAAGCATTTCCCATGGCACAGCTGAGCAAGTAAAGAAGCAAAACCAAAAGGAACTTGGAGAGTTCAAAGGAACTGAGTAAGGTGCCCTTAGGGTTGGCAGAAATGTTTTGTGCATAGGGATCCAAATTCAGAATCTAAATCTAAAGATCCAAGTCCTATTTTGGCCTCATCCTGATGCACTCAAAAAAATTGCAATGGACTTAAAAAATGCATATACAGCAAGACATATTTTCTGTTGGATGAACTCTCCCCGGAAACCATAGTATCTTCCTAGCTCAGCCACTGGGATTTTACTGGCAAATTGCAATTCAGTGTGTGAGGTCCTCAGATGCTGCACGTTGGAGGAGCTCCATGACTGATACTGCTGCTATTTGTATTTGCACCACTGCCATCTGAAGAATTTGGTCGCTTATAGCCATAAAGAAGATGAGCCATCTTCTCAGCTTTTCTAGCTGTTGAATCTGTTGTGGACGTCCTTAAAATAAGGTGGGAGTTTTAAACCATTCTCTTCAAATGTTGTTACAAGAGGGATTTTAGAGGGATTTTGCAAAGCTGGACTGGTGTGCTGCCATCCCTGGCAATTCTTTGTTGATAATGGACTCCGCCACCTCTAAAGTCTCTGTTTTTGCAATTATTGGAAATGTCATGGATGGCAACTGACAGACAAAGTAAAGACAACCAACTGTTTTGGAGGAGTGTGGTGCTTCAGCCACATTTTTCTTTTCCATTTTCATACAGCATCTGTCTTGCTCAGGAGCAAGTCTTCATTTAACTCTCTGCTCAACAGCAGCATAGCAGCAATGCTGGCCCTGCACTCAGCACTAGGCGTGTCCCTTTTCATTCTCCTTTGTATGACCGAATACTTGCCTTCAGTTATTTTATTTTTTGCAAAGAAACTTTTATCTGTAGCCACACGTGCAAAACTCTGAAATGGACTGTTTCAAACCTACTCAAGGTCACTGAAAAAAGATATTTTTAAAGTAGCTAGGGCTCTTAAAAGTCCTTTTGGATTCCCCAGAAGCAAAAAAAGCAGCATTTACCCTGTAAGCCTTATAGATCAAGGACTTGAGTATCTTTCAACATCCTAAGGCCCATGCAGACTTTAAACTGGTATTCCCAGCTCATTTGCCAAAAGAAGAAGAGGAAAATGAAATGAACTGAAAGCTTTTGCCTTGAGGTCTGCTGCAATGGGCCTTCTGAAGTCTGGAGTCGGAATTGTTTCAATCTATGTAAATATCGGGAAATTAAATTCCATATGTCCCATGCCAGATGCTCCCAGCTGCTGCTGTTGTGTGGGGAACGGTAAGTAGACAGTTTAGCCTCGTCAAGGAAGGGGGGAATGAAAAATAAAAGGGGGGGAATTGTTATTTTGGGGTCGGGAGGGTAATGTGCACAAGTGGCCATGCCAGTGAGCTGACAAGCCAAATCGCTGCACAGTTGTAAGTGCTGTGTGAGCCTTAAAACTGGGAGATCCCAGTGAGAACGTTGCAGTTCTTGGCGTGAGAGCTTGGGCCTAATGTACATTGTTTATTTCAAAGTGTACAGAAATTGTGTGCGTATGGGAAACAGTCAGGTTTGGACCATGAGTGGCTTGAGTGGGTAAATCTGATTTTGTTGTGGCCTGGGAAAAACAGGCCAGAGCAGGGAAAGTTCAGTCACTGAACCAACTGGCCATGGCCAGGGACTACACATACCACTCATCGTCAGCCACTGCCACCCTGTCCCTGTGCCAGGCTATACCCCACTGTCACGCTCACTCTTCACCCTGGTTTTAGCCTTTAGGCCAGGCCTTATCCCTGCTCTATGCTGGGCTCACACATTGATTTCATCAGTTTGTTATTTCTATTCCGAGCCTCGCGCTGTGGAAGGGAAAGAAGTAGAACGGCGCAACCACAGCTTTAAACGACCTGTTCTTAAAAAAGCCCCACACAGCCTAATGAAACTAGAGATTTAGGAATCCTCGTGGAAACTCCAGCTGCCTAAAAATAGGCAGTGCCCCTCTTGTGTCCACAGGGATCCTTTGCCGCGCTCCTGGCTGGCAGTGCCGCCGTGCCCCATCGCGGCTGGAGGCGTGTGGAAGCGCTGGGATCTGGCTGGCTGCTCCTGCCTCCCTCCCCCTTTTTGTGTTTTTTCTAAGGTGGTGACAAAGTGGAACAGGATCCAAGAGAGAGCGGCCTTGTGGCTTTGCCCCGCCATCGCTGCAGACGTTCAGTAAACACGAGGGAAGTCAGAGCCCCACGGCCGGGGCGCGGGAGGGAGCAGGCGAGGAGGGCTGAGCGGTTACTCAGCATTTGCTGTCTGAGGTGAGAGTTACTGTGGAAAAACCCGGCCGTTTTATTGTTCTAACCTTTATTTAAACATAGAATCTCTAACCTGTTTTTCCACAGAATGTAAAATAGTGGGTTTTTTTCTGCCTTGCAATCTCCCCATCCAAATTCTGAGGTATCACATACTCATGTGTTACTTTATGGAGGTGACAGAGGGGGAGTCTAGGAGAAAAAAATAGCCAAAATAGCCAACGTCAGCATGTGGAATAAACCCATATATGTGTAGGTCTCGCAAGGAAGGTCAGCTGCCACGAGCCTGCCAAAGCCTGTGCTGGCTTTTGACTTCTCCCTCCATCCTCCTCCTAGCACAAGGGGCTCAGACCTTGAGGCTGCCAACAAAGAACACTTGCATGTTTGCCCATGCAGGGCCTGTGAGAAGAGCTTGGGGTGGCCACTGTCCCACCTGAAATAATGATTTGTAACCTTCTGTAGCAGAGGAATATAATTTGAAGTGATGTTTTGTAGTGGTGGGCCTGGAAAAAGAAATGTGTGTGTGGCAGGGCAGAGAATGTCGAATGAGGAAGTTTCCTCAGTGCTGCTGGAGCTGCTGGGCCTGGAGTGGCTGTGCTGCTCTGTGTGGGCTTTGCTGTGTTCAGGGATGCAGAACCTTCCCACCACTGCCCTACCCGAGACAGGCGGCAGAGCTTTGGCTTCTGGCACATCAACAGGTTCTGATGTCTTGGTGTAAAATAGCAAGGAAAGGTAAAATCAAGGTAAAATTACCAATCCTTTGGCAATCTGTGTGATGGATGAAGTTGAGGAAGAGGGTTATTCATGTTTATTATTCACTGACCTCTTGTATTGCATAGTAAGAAAATAAAATTTCTTCGATGCTCCCAGAGCAAACCTTCAAACTGTTTCAAATAGATACCAAGGCAGTAGGTTAATCAATATGTTCTGGTACAGGTTTTTAGATCAATCTTGATTTATGATGGGAATATACAAAAGGATTAAGAGAGTATTGCGTGCTTTCTGAGGGACATCAACCAGGCAGTGAATCAAAGGAGATTGCTAAGGATCTAAACTGAACAGAAATAGAGAGATGGGAATGATATTTGAAGATGTCTCCCTCTGTGTTTCCTCTGCTGCTGTCCAATATGGCATCTAAGGTATTCACAGGAAAAAGTCACTTTTTTTCAGGTGTCCTTGTTTGAACATAAGTTGCTCCAAATGTGAATGTCTTTCTGACCAAGGTCTCTAAACTTGTGGAATGTTAACTGAGCTTTTTTCAACCTCTGTAATCACACGGTATTTAGGTTTCCTTTGAAGTCCTCAGTGAAAGTTCAGGTTGGTTTTTATTTACCATAATTTATTTACCTACTTTTAACTGTGAAAAAAGGGCACTTCTACCATGATGTCAGGGGCCCAGCCTTCCTCTCTGCTCCCCTCCCACAATGTGACCATTATATCAACATATGGCAAACATTTCTCCTATTCTGTGTTTACTCCCAGCAGTAAAAATTCAGTAAAAAGCCAAGGGCCTTCCATAGAGAGAGAAAAACTCAGCTACAACCTTCAGGACAGGAAAGGCAAATACACTTTTAACAAGAAAGTTATTGGGACGTTGCTAAATATTTCCAAGAAATAAAATAACAAAGGAGCTTGTATCCAAGAGGAGTCACATATCTTCAGAAAGTATAAGCATCATGGAAAAAAAATCCTGAAGGATTATTATTGAAAGGTTAGCTGAAATTAAAAGCACGTTTATGCAGCCAAAGGAGTTTTTGGGCTTTAATTCATTAGCTCAGGTTTCATCTACCAGGATTCCGCCCCCGGCACGTGTAATAAGATTAGTTCATTAATCGTTGAGTCCTTGGGAATTAACATACTAGAGGTGCTTTTCTCCCCCTCTGAAAAGTCCCCCTGGATATATAAACACAGCAGAGATTTTGTTGAACGTGGGATCAGAGTTAGTTGTGCCAGGTTTGGCTCGATGAGAATGACTGAATCCTATAAAGAAGTGAACAGTGGGAGAAATGTATTAAGAAAAAAAAAAACTTGTTTTGTCTTTAGAGTTGTACTGCAATGTTTGGCTGACGGCAGATGGAAATCCAGTGAATTAACTCTTTAAAAAGGGAGGAGGTGGGGAGAAAAGGAAGGATAGAGTGGTTTGTTTCACATAATTACCTTGGGAACTCATCTCCCTACCTGCCATCCCAGGAGACAAGTGAGGATGAAAGGTGGGAAGGGACCCAAGCAGCAGTGGGACCAGTGTGTGGTGTGGGTGTGTGTGGATCCCCGGGGCTGGGGTCGGGCAGAGTGATACGGAAGCATTTCTGCCTCCCAGACATGTTGTGGACACTGGTGGAGGGGACAGAGTCCTGGGGCAGCACTGGCCGTGCTCCAGGGGCAGGACAGAGCCAGATCCTACAGCAAACCCAGGGTAAGTGGAGGCAGCACGTGGTCAGCACCATGAACAAAGGATCTGGGGACTTTCCTTCCCTCACTCAGACCCTAAACAGGGTTGAGGCATGATGTGGCCCAATCCATCTCACTGACCCAGAGGGAAAGAGCCACCTTTGTAACAAGGCCTTTAAAAAACCCCCTGTGCCGGGCGCCCATTCACACTGTGCCATGTTTTCGTGCAATTTAAGCAGATTAAAAACACATTTAACAAAGTGCAAGGAAGGAAGTGCCCTGATCTCAAGTGGCAAGGGTCAGAAGTGACATGAATGATTAGGTGCCTTATTGGGTACTTTGAGATGCCGGTGCTCAGTTCTGAGGTTCTTTAAGGATTTTGAAGCAGGGAACATAAGGCATGAGGCTCTGGGCTCCTGGGCATTTTACCTGCCAGAGGATATTCGGCTTTCCTTTTCTTGTAATTTCTGAATTGACTTTTTCTTCTTACTGCAATCAGATACAAGCTGTTTTGTAACAGGGGCATATTTCTCTCCTAGAACTGTAGGAAAACATTCCTGACATTGGCAAAGGAGACCAGGGAGGGATGATTTATGAGTAGGAGATTAAAAAGAGTTAAATATTGTTAAATTTGGTTTAAAATGACTAAGTAGGTATATGATAACTATCTTCAAACACATAAATACTAGAGAGAAACAGAAATGTCTCATTTGAGCCAACAGAAGCAAATCTGTAGGCAGCGGAAGGAAAATAAGTGAAACTCGGGCCAAATATCAAGAGAAAATTCCTTGCAGTGAGACCTCTCTAAAAAAATCTCAAGGTACAACAATGCTTCAGTTGTAATAATGTCGTAAAAACGTCCCAGTGCTACAAATATTGTAAAGAGAACTAGAGATTTCCCATTTATTATGCCCAGGTGGGATTAAATAACACAGGCAAAGGAAGGCTTGATTCAGTCATTAGCCCCCACAAGGATCTGGAAGTGGTGCAGGAGAAAACCGGGTAAAACCCCTCAGTGCCAATAAGTGGAGGGAGACGATGACCAAAGGAAAGGTGAATGTGAAATTATCCTATTTGGGCTCCAAGTGCCACATGAATGGTGAATGCTCTTAATGAAAGTGTGGCTGCTTTAGTAACCTGATCCCTCCATTACTATTTTAGGCTGTAATTGTAGCTAATAGGAGGAAATGGATTTATATTTTGCTGGAATGCATTATTTATCAGTCAGAGTTTGAGGATTCATACAGCCTTGTGGTGAGAACTGCTTGATAAAGTGCCTGAGGAAGCTGCACTGTGTGCACTGGCCTTTTGGGTGTGAACTCAGAATCCAGAGCAAAATAATAAAGAAAAAAAAAAATGACATGGCCAAAGGAGGCTTTGTAAAGTAAAGAAAGTAAAGACAGCAAGAAATCCAAGGTGAGATTGTAATGTCCCTGTGGGATCTGGATATATAGGGAAGAGAAGGAAAAGCTCTTGACCATTCTTAAGATCAAGGAGGCAAGGTGTTGAGTAGGACTGAAAAAATCAATTGCAGCAACCTTTTCCAGACCTGTTGAGCTGATGACCAAGCTCTCCTAAGATCATAAAGGTTCAGGGGACATCTGCTTTCCTGGAGCAAAATCCATATTTCCTTAAAAGAGAAACTTTGTCTTGCCACGGGATAAAACACTGCCATCCCAACCAGGTGACTCCTGAAGGATTTTCATTCTGTGCCATGCCCTTGCCAGGAAGGGAAGTCAAGAAAGGAGCAAAGTAGGGGAGAAACACAATTTTGGTTATTGGGGGATGTTTACAAGCGAAGGGTGCTGGGCTATGAAGCCGTCACTGCAGCGGGCTGGTGGAATCCCATTGTTTAGGACTTCTTTAGAGCAGCTGGACAAAATCCTAGAAAACGTCCTTAAAGACAAACCTGTGCTGGCGGGGAAGTGAGCTGGGTGCTTGTCCAGCTCCAGGAGGGGAGCTGAGGCCCCGCTGGCTGCCGGAGCTGGGGCAGACCCAGAGCTCCCCACGCTCCTGGCGGGCGTCCCCCAGCCCTGCCGAGGGGACACGGCTGTGCCGGGAATCCTGCCCTGGGCACAGAGTCATTGCACAACCCGGCCCTCCCCTGCGGAAGTGAGCCACCCTCACGAACAATCAGCCCTGCACACACTGGATGTGATTTCTACACCATCGCTGCGGGTTTATCATCCCTACCTACGTGTTTGTGGCTGCTGCTGCTTTCAGAAACCAAAGGAAACAAAGCGAGCTATTCTATATTTTGTTTTTCTTAGCAATTTATGATTAATGGGGTAAATCTTGGAATCTCTGCTCAGGGGTTTTCACATTGCATTACCGAGGCCTTCTGTTTATACATGTTTTGTAACAGAAATAAAAAAGTATTTCCTTTTAGCCCAAGGCACCTAATCAGGATTAGGCCTGGAGCAGAATATTTGGCATTCTTGCGTTCCAGAAGTACCTTGATGTGGAGTTATCTTTTGTTAACTGTAGATTGAATAGTCATTTATACTACTCCTTTTTTAAAAGGTATTTTAGGGCCTAGCTGATCAACTGATACTGAATACAGTTATTCTCTGCTCTGCATTTTGTGGATTTGGGTCATCTTATAAGTTCTCTAGCTGAAAGTTGATAATTGTAGAAGAATTTGGTTTGTGAAGCTGCATTGCTAATGGGACTGAGGGATTTGGTGTGTATGTACTACAAGCTGTGCAGCATTCTGCTCATGTCTGGCACTTAAGTTCTGAGTCTCACTCCTGCACAGAGCTCAGACTAACAAGTCAAGCTTTTAGTCCCTGGTTTACCCAGTATCTGCAGCACAATAGTGTCCTTATCCCCTCCTACCTGTTGGCACTGATTCCCTCTCTGCAGACCAAAGGGCACTAAAATATTCACAAGGAGGTGTGATTTTTGTCCAAAATCAAAGCCTCTTGCAACAGCATCTAATTTGCAGTTGCTTGAAATAGCAGTCTTGTTTTTATTGTGAAGGGGCTACAAGGAAGCTGGAGAGGAATTCTGCATCAGGAATTGCAATGACAGGACAAGGAGTAATGGGCTCAAACTGGAGAGGGGAAATTGATGTTAGATATTAGGAAGGAATTCTCCTCTGTGAGGGTGTAGAGGCCCTGGCACAGGGTGCCCAGAGCAGCTGTGGCTGCCCCTGGATCCCTGGCAGTGCCCAAGGCCAGGCTGGACAGGGCTTGGAGTAACCTGGGACAGTGGAAGGTGTCCCTGCCATGGCAGGGGTGGCACTGGATGGGATTTCAGGTCCCTTCCAACCCAAACCATTTTATGATTCTGTTCTCCAGTGAGTGAAGATGAGTGACTGGGAGCAAGACAGATGTCAAATCATGGCAGTGTGCCCTAGATGCTTCTCAGGCAAAGCCTCTTCATCAAAGCCAAGCTGCATTGTAGAGCTTTTCTGCAATTACAATAATAAGCAGCTTTATTTAAGCGTAATTGCCTTAACTGAAAATATCTTAATGTGGGGTTCTTTGTTCCATCTGGTGTTTGGAAAATTCTCCATAGCTTTGAGTCACCTATTTTGAATTTTTAAAAGGTTTATGTCTAGTTACAGTACAGACATATTATTACACATCAGTCTTAGTCATTTTGTTCTGCTCTTGCATCCTGGTGTGTTTATTCACTTTGGTTTATCTGAATAGAGAGGGAGAGAACCTGGAGGGAGTGGGAAGGGTACACAGATTGAAGGGAAGGACCTGCTTATGTTTAGAAACAGTTGGACTTTACTTTTTTAGATTCTTACTTCATGGACTTATTTTAAATAGTGATACGATTGTGAATTGATGAAAAGTCCAGAAAAACCCTGTTTTTCCTTAGAAGTTTTGTGAGCTCTGCACTGGGCTGGAGGATCCCACTGAGTTATAACATCAGATCTCACCTCACCAAATAACTTCTACAACACATTATTTGCTGTTATTTTTATATGAAGGGATTCCTTGTTTCTGTTTTATTAATATTGGTTTCCCTTTTGCGTTACTGTGCCTGCATCATCCTCAGAAAGCAGCTTTGTTACAGCAGGGCTTGGCAGACCTCAGTAGGAGCCGAGCAAAACTTCCAATCCCTTGACCTTTGGGTTTCCAAAATTAAAATTTGCAGCAGAAGTGTGTACCTTGGGCTTATCACCTAAAAACCCAGGCTAGTGCTGCTGGGTCTGGGCTGCAGTGAAACTCCTTGTTTTCTGCTCCCCACCCTTCCTGTTTGAGCTGTGGTCTGGTCAGCCACACAAGAGATCTTGAATCAGGGCTCCTGAACCTCCCTTTGACCCAGTGCAGGACTCTCTGTACAACATGAGTCACTTCACCATCAGCAAAGTTTGGCTTCATTTTGTCTGAATATTGTGCAAATTACATCAGATGACATCACCAGGCTCTTGATGGGATTGCTGTGATCTCTGGGTCTTCCTGGCCTGGTGAGAGGACACAGAGGTGACACTGCTCAGCACAGCAGTGGCCCCAAGGCAGCTTGTGTACCTGTGTGCTCCTTGTCATCTGCAGGCAGTGGTAAAATAACAAAGTGCAGAAAAAAAATATTATTAAACAAATCTCATGTGTCAGGAGAACAACTTAAATGCAGTGTATGGAGGAAAAGCACTGGCCAGGTACAAGAATAGGGCACAGGAAAATGAGGAAGGACACACTGTAAATTAATATGGAAAAAGGAAGCTGGAATTCCTTTCAGCCTGTCCTGAACACAGCTCTGTGTTTGATTGTTGTTGCTTTTACCAACAGAGAAGTCAGCCTTTTAAATCTCTCTGCTGTGCAGGTGGCAGTGTAAGTAGAATAAAACAGAACTTGTCAAATCCAGGAATCTGGCTTGCAGAGAGCAGATCCCAGAAAGAGTGAAAAAACCCCAAAACAAAACCAACCCCAAAACAAAACAAAAACACAATACCTAAACCAGACTTCCACTTCTGGGATCAGATCAAAACAACAAAAAGCCCAGAAAGATTACACTAAGCCCAACTCAAATTAGTTTATTGTGTTGCATGTTTCTCGAGGCAAAAGAGTTTACTTTGGAATTAAAGCACACCCAGAGAACACAGCCCTCGACTGGACATTCAGAGCTAATAGCTTGCAGAGGAGTTCAGGCCAGTTGACTCTAAAAAACAGATGGGTGTCGAGAGGCACCGTCGAGGTCTCCGCATTCCTCCCCGCGCATTGACTTGGGGCTGTTATGCTGAGATGGTCAGAAACTCTGCAGCTGTTTGATTCCTCTGCCTGAGCAGCTCTGACACCCCCAAGGGCCCTATGGACCGTGCAACGCAGCCTCTGCCAGGGCCCATCCCGCTGCAAACGGGGGGACAGGAGAGGGAGGGCACTCCACGGGCTGGGGACCTGCCTTGGAGAGGTGTCCAAGAAGTGGATGGCTCCTTCAAAGTGTGTCTGTGTCCATTGTTCCTTGTGGCTGTGGGGCTGTTGTGTGAGAATTCCCCCTGAAGATTTCTCTCCTAGCATCGGTTGGTAGCATTGTGTAATGTCTTGGCAGGCAGGATCCTGGCCACAAGTAATTAGTGGAGAGGTGGCATGAAATTGAAAAATGAATTCTGAAAATATTTGCTTTTAAACTTTCAGTGGGAGCTTTGGTGTCATGTTTGGGAATAGTTCCTGGTTTATCCCAGCTGGGCTGAAGTTTTTGTGCTTTTCTGGGTCATTCCTCTTTCCAGGTGAGAGAAGGGCATTTCTTTAAGCTTGGGGTGTCCCCAGAAGTACAGCCCCCTATGTCCTTTGTGAACAGGGAATGGGATGCCATAATAAGAAAGGATCACTGTGAACTCTCTGTGCACTTGTCCCAGGGGAGGCTGGTGTGTTCTCAGCAGGTCTGGCACAATGGGTGCTCATTGTGGGACAAGTTTACATGAAATGATGCTTCCAGGTGAAAGGGAAGCCAATGGCAAAACATCTGGAAACTGCTGCCCCAGCGACCCTCTTCTACAGTGTGGAACCTTCTCTGTTACTCTGAGGACTGGCCAAGAAATGGAGATATGGCCAGTCTCAGGTTTCTATTTTATTTACTTATTTGTCAGGCTGCAGCTCTGGTGATAGGAAAATGCCAGTGGCTGTTTGTGCAGGAGCTGCTGAGTTCCCTTCCAGAGCATCTCTAGGCTGTCTGCCCTGGGAAGAGCATTTCTTTCAAGGCCATCTCCTGAGGACCAAGGATTGCTGTGTTCAGATGAGGACAGCCTCTTCTCTTTCCTCCTCCAAGGCAGCTTGGCGGGAGGCAGTGCACTGAGAGCTTCCCAGTTTGGCTTACTGATAGGCTGGGACATGATGGATGTGAACTCAAGGACACTTTGAGGAGCTGGAAGAGTGGCTGAGATGGAGAAGCAGCTCCTCTTTCCTACTACTTCTACTCCAAGCCCCTCCTTTACCCCGTATCATCACCCAGGACACAGCTGTGATCCCCTTGGAGAAGGCACAGGAAGGATTACAGGGCTCTCTGGGAGCAATTAGAGGCAGCCCTGAGGTCTCTCACACCCTTCCCAATTGCCTGCAGCAGCAAATCTCCTTGCTGCTCCAGCTTCTCCAGGTCTGAGAGTGCCTGGGCAGCTGTCTGTGCTGGCTGGCAGCTGGAAGGAAGGTAAGGACCAGGGAGTGAGCAGAGGGCTGCTGGGAGAAGAGTTGCTGAGAGAAGAGCAGTTTAGAGTCCAAGAAGAAGGTGTCAGAGAACTGGGATGCTTGACGAAAGGACAGCCTGGTTTTCCTTAGTTTATTTTCACATTTGACCTTTTGGTTAAAGAATCTAGTCAGTCCAATTCGTTCCAGCATAAAGAAAATATGCTGAATTTAATTGATGACTGGCAGTGGAAAGTCACATTTTTGGGCTGGGGTTGTACACTGAGGGAACCTATTCATTACCTCTCCTAATATTCTGCCTATTAGCTGCTGCTGCTGCTGCTGCTCTCTGATTCTGGTTTCGTGTGAGCAGTGTTTATGTGAGCTCTCTGCTTTGATGGCATTGGATGTATTCCCCAGGAGCAGCCCCTGAGGTGCAGTGAAACAAGGTGGAACAAGCACATGATAAACACAGCCACCTGACTCTGCTCTGGCCTCACATGCCCTCACCTCTCTTTGCAGTCAGATGAGGTGTGAGGTGGGGTTTCCCTTGCACTAAATCTTTGTGTCTTTATGCAGAGTTTGAGGTAAGAAGGGGGAAACTGCTTGGTTGGGTTTGTTTGTGGTTTTTTCATTTTTCTTTCTAAAGGTCTCTCTCGAAATAACACATAAGAGTCAATAGAGCTGTTAGTAGCTGCAGTGGGAATTATTAATCCCACTTTTGCAGAGCAATGGCAACTGTTAAGGATGGGTGCATGGCTAGATCCTCTTTAAGCTGTAGCTGGGATAGTCAAAAACTTAAATTCTCACCAGTGTTTTGCTGTGTTTTTGGTGTTTTCTCCATGGTTTTGTTCCTTGCTAGGACTTGGCCACACAAGGGGCTGTACTTACCAACTGTTGTGTCCAGTCCCAATGGAAACAGAAAATATTGAGGAATCACAAGAAATCCATCCAAATCTCCATTAAATGAGAATCAAAATAGTGGTGAACAAACCTACTGATTCTTCCCAATATCACACGGCTGTTGGAGAGGTGGTCCCTGAAATCAGCCAAAAGTTGATAGAAACGGGTGGACTTGAAGCTGGAAAGGGACTTTAGTAGGGCTCCAGGGAGCAAGGATGAAATGTTTCTTTTCTCCTTTACATATGTCTTTGCTGTATATTCAGAATATCTCCATGTCCCCTAGCATGGCATCAGGGTTTTTCTAATTCCTCATTGATTTGAGGGAAGATTTCTGTTTGAAAACCTCTGGTATGGGGTGGTTTGTGAGTAACAGAGAAGGAAAAACCATTTTGTGTTTGTGTAACATTTGCTAGAATTGGTTAAACAGACACACATCAAAATAAATGCTGTAACCTTTCAATAATGTTTAGTTTCCCAGAGAATGAACATACTGTGAGTATGTGTGTTAAGTACACACCATTAATAGTCTCAGTGACATTTGGGCTGGCTCCGCAGGGGAGATGAAGGGCATGCACTGAAAATGGTATCAAAAGGGAAAAATAATCACCTCAAAACACAGAAATAAAATTTACCAGAGGTTGCAGGAATAAAAATAGGGTTTTTTTTTGGGTTTCCTTAATTGGGTTTGATCTCTGTGATGTCGCCATCAGAGGACACATCTTTGGTCCTTTCATAGCCTGGGTTTCTTCTCCGAAGTTGTTAGAGGAATGAGTCCAGAAATTCCTGGAGGAGCATCACAGGTGATGGATAATTCTGGTTTAAGTTACTGCCATTACTTAAAGGCACATATTTATTTATTATTTTTCATTCTGGCTCTGCTGGTCTTTTCTGTCTCTGTTTGGAATGATATAAGTCCAAGGAGAAATACCTAAGGGCAAATCCTCACCCTGGTGGTCTTCATCCCCAGCTCATTCCCAATGTCAAAGCAACCCAATGGTCTGCCAGTGGAAAGAATCTTCTGCCCTAACGTGAACAACAGCAGGAGGTGAGGCTGGCCTGGGTGCCAATTAGGTAATTCCATGAAGGAAAAGCAATTTTGAAGGAAAGGATGATAAAGTCAGTGAAGGTTCTGTTAACATTGATGGACTTGAATGCAGTCTTTAAAGAGCATAAACAGGATTTTTAAAAAAAATTTTGTTGTTTTTTTCTTTAAGAATCAGGCTTTACTGGTCTCTGCAAAACATCCTCTACTCCGATGGTTTTGGTTTTTATTTTCACTTAGACTAAAGCAGAAAAAAACATTACTTAACTGAAACTCTGAGTGGTATCAAGCTTTGCTTAGGCTCCAGAAACCCTGGTTATCCTCTTATTATCTTTTCTTGTCTCCCTTTATCTCTCAGTGATAAGAATGGTTATTATTCCTGGACTGTTGAGCTAAGAATATTTCAATTGTTTATTGGTCTATGAGGGCTGCTGTGATTTTTGTGGTGGATCACATCATCCTACAATAAACAGATAAAGAGAGATGGGAGCCCCAGCGTGGTGGGTTACTGGTGAGTTTTAACAGAACAAGAGATGCACGTGATGTTTTTGGACAGTCTCTAGAGATAAGACCATGAAGGTTTCTCCTCAGAGTGGATGCACATTTAATTTGGAGAAAAACTGTTCTTCTCATGGTGCACTGCCCAGCCCTGGGGTGTAGTTGGGGTGAATGTAGTTGTTCATCACTTTATATAACTCTCTCACATCTACATCTTGCATCAGCCACAAGGTTTGATTTGATATTTTTTTTCTGTGGCTCTTAACATAAACTGAACTGACAGAGAGGTGCTGCAGGTGAAATCTTAGGGCCTTTCTGGAATACCCCTGGTGACAGCAGGACTGGGGAGTCCAATGCAGATCTATTAATTTTGTATCACCTCTGCATCAGCCACAGCCTTGGGGAATGTTCCAGGGTGGACTGGAATAGGCTGAGATGGGAGCAAACCGGGGCACGGCTCAGACAGACCTCATTTGGCTGTGGCTCTGCCGACAGACAAAAGTGGTTTTCTAGAAGATTTTATCGTTGGTGTGACTCAGCATCATTAAACTTGAAAGCAATGGCCAAACAGGTGATCAGAAAGAACTTGAGGATCATCTCTCAAAATTTGATGGTCTATAATAAGTCAGAGTGACATCCAGATGACTCATGTTCTTGCAAGTCTTCAAGCCAATGTTTTTCAAACACAGAAGGCGTTTGGATAAGCTTCTGAATTGGACCCAACCTTCCAATGGTTTGAGGTTCACCTCTTACTATTTTCTGTCTAACTTAGGCAAATGCTTAAATTTAGAAAAAAAAAAAAGAACTTAGTGTATAAACATTGAGCACTTTGTTTAAATATTAAGCATTAAAGTTACATGTTGGTTTTTTTCACATGAGCATGGAAATACGTAACTTAATTTGCAAAAGTGTGGAGGCCAAATCAATTTTGGGACTGGATTGAGCTCAGCTCTTATGCTGTGTGTGTTCTTTAGAGTTATAACTCCAATGTTTGCAATTTCACTCTGTGGCTTGAAATAGTCAATATTTGGGATGAAAGAGAAATTATTTGCAATTGTAATGCTCTAGTGGTAGGAAATGAAACTGATAATGTCTGATTGCATTTGAATAAGCACAGAAGAACACAAACCCCCAATTTTGGAAAGGCTTTTGTGTGTAAACAAAGCTCTGCACCTTGGGAGTAGCTGCAAGAAGCAGCAATCATAAGGTACATATTAAGAATGTACACACACCTTTACAAGACTGGGGATGTAGATATTCCCCCTCTGAGAGCCAGAAGAGTATGAAATGAAAGTATAGACTTTGCCACTGCGATGTTTGTTTGGGGGAATGTTGGAAAACAAGGAACTATTGCATAAACCCTTTCTCCTTGTTGAGGCTTGTGGTTTATCCTCCTCCCTCCTCCAACAATTACAGTTTCTCAAGAGCAACCTAAGAATTGTTGAGTAAAGGTCATTTATCTAGCATGGCTTTCCCTAGGATTGCTTTACACCCTGGCTGTCA
Source organism: Vidua chalybeata (assembly GCF_026979565.1). Classification (NCBI taxonomy): domain Eukaryota; kingdom Metazoa; phylum Chordata; class Aves; order Passeriformes; family Viduidae; genus Vidua; species Vidua chalybeata. The sequence goes on along the minus strand of NC_071550.1, from coordinate 8,175,738 downwards.
CAAGGATTTGAAATTCCCTAATTCATTACAGAAATTACTTGCTAGCACTGAGCTTGGATGTGGATGTTTGGAGGCAGCTGGCTGGAGAGAGGAAAGGTCTTCTCCTCTGTGAAGAAGCCATCACCTTCAGTTCAGTTCATCACCTCTTTGCTTGCCATGTCAGTATCCAAAGAGAGAAAACATTTCTACAAATGAGAACAGGAATGACAGCAAAATGAAAAATTGCCCTCATTTAGTTGGAATATCATCAAGATCTCCCCAATTTGCTTAGATGTGCTGCCTTCTAAGCCTGTTTGCTGCATGCTCTGCATGGATTCAACCTAACTGATTGCATTTTGATGTAGGATTTGCCAAAGCAGACCTTCCAGTGCTGCCAGCAGGAGAAAATGTGTCGGTGCAATTTGTAAAGGGACTTTTCTAGCTCAATGCATTTTCCAGAGATACCTTTTCTACCTTTCACCCTCAACCAAGTGCTTTCTCACAAGCTGTTGTGTCTCCTGCAGGGTGATATTGTTCTCATGAATCTATCCATCTTTCAGTATGTGGGAATGCCCAGGAATGAGAGCTGAATGGGGAGTGAGGTTGTGAGTCAGGGACTTGGACAGCTTTGGCAGCACATGCCATTAGGTTTCCTGTAACCAGTTTGTCATTCAAAGATATCTTGGGTTGTTGGTGTCTGAATGTTGTTGCCAGCCGATGATTGTTCAGGCACCCAGGTGGTTTCAGCTCTGGATGTGTCAGAAGCAAACAAATCCCCTGTCATTTGTCTGGCTGCGGTTGTTGCACTTTTAGGCAGCTTTAACCAAATACTCTTTTCCAACCTTTAGGCAGTTTTGACCAAATACTGTTTTCCATGCCTTTGCCCATTCTCCACTGCAGATTTTTCTCGAGGCCTGGGCTTCAAGACTGTTTTGAGGTCGTGGCTGTTTGCTTGCAAGTGGTGGAAGGCACAAAAGCTGTCAGTCCCCAGATGGTCAGTGAACCACAGAGACTCTCTGTAACTCTGAGTGAGTCACGTAGATGGCTTCAGCTTTGTGAGCCTGAAGTCCCAAGGCTCCCTCAGTGGTCAAAAGGAGATGGATAAGACAAAGGTAGGCTCCTGCTCACCCTCACCTAAAGGGTGAATCATTATATAAATATATACATATATATATATGTACACACATATATAAATAACTGTCTGTAAAGGAAACCCAAGAAGATTAACCTGACAAAACCATGAATGCCCTGTGTGAGTACCCTGCACCATCACCCACCCAGCTGTGCCTTGAAGCCACTCTCCAGTGTTCAAGATGACTCTGCAAGGTGCAGGAAGCAGAGCCTGTGGCTGGGAGGGAGCCATGCATGCACTGCAGCTGTCTGGACCATACCTATTATGTGGATAAGCAATCAGCTCCTGTCTCCAGGGCTGTCAATCTGGAGCCTTTCACCAGCACTAAATTCACTTTAGAAAAATAAAATAGAGAGACAGTGAGATTAGTCAGACTTCTAAAATGCTTCGAGAAACTTTAATGTTATTATCTAAGCAGAAAGTTATCCAGCAATTCCTCAGCTATTTAACATAATAGGCAGTTGCTGACAAACGACGTTATCGAGAATACGCTCCTGAGTGAGGAAGAATGATACGATCTTGCCTAAATTGTATTTTAACAAACATGCCTATCTAACAATTAAGCTGGAGCAATTTTACTCTAATAGATGCTTTTGCTGCTTAATATAGAAATTTACATGTTCATTTGTAGCCCCCAGAGATCACACAGCTGCCAGACTCCCAGCTGCCACCACCCCATTCCTCCCCCTCCGACTTCTCTCGGCTTTGGCTACGAGCACTTGATCTAGTGAAGCACTTTAAAATACAAATCCCACTGTTTTCTTGGCCGTGGAGCTGAGCTCACTGGGCTGTATTTGAAATAGGCTGCCTGCCAGCCAGACACCCTTACTCACCTAAGCTAATTTTATTCCAGCTGATGGCAAAATAGCCATTCCCCCTCCCTCCTTATCAGAATCCTAGTGTGTTACACATAAAGCTACGAAAGCCCAGAAAGGGCAATCCTCCTCCACAGAGCTGTCCCTTCACCCTAACCCTCCTCCTGTGGTTGTAGGGTCAGGACTGTCCTGCCTGGGATCAGCTCTGATGCCGTGGGGGGCAGTTTTGGGCAGGATGGGCACGAGAAGGGGCAGTGGCTCGTCAGTTGAAAGTCTGCCATGCGATTCACGAGGCATTTCCCAGATAAGGAGCTTACAGTGAGAGGTGGCAACAGGCAACTTGGGCGCTGGCAGCATTTTTCCATTCTCCAGTTACTCTGTAGTTCAGCCTGGGACAGGCGCGAGCCTGATGTAATACGCTGTGTGCTATTTCAAGGAGACGGATCCCATGTCCTTCAGGCCAGGCCTCGGAATGTTTGGGAGATAAGAAATCCCACTCTGAACGTTCCTTACAGTCTCAGATGAGAGGAGTAGGTAATGCTTTCTTTTAACTCTGCCAGTGAAATATGGCTGCTCCACCTAAGCTCCCAGAAGCGAGGGCCCGTGGCATTCCATGGGCGTACACACAGACTTTTTGGGCACAGATTTAGCAGAAGGTGACAGGTAGGAATGGATGCGTGACTGGTGAAGGAAAGTTGGTGGGGAAACATGGAATCCAGTCCCTGGGGGCTGCCACACTGTGCTGCGGGTACTTGGCTCATGTTTCCTCTGGGATAAAAAGCAGAGGGCTTTGGTTTACCTTTGGTCTCAGCTGTTGTTCTGTCATGTGGATGAACCTTCTGGTCCTTGTGCTGGGCACAGCTGGATATGGGGTGGAGGCTGGCTCTGATCACAAAGTTCCTCTTATGGAGGAGCCAGCAAAACTGTCCCAAAGTAACTTGTCCAGCAATATGAATAAAAAGTCCAAACTTCTCCATGAAATGATTTGGCATGAATAACTGTGAGCTACACACAAAGGGGCATTTTCTCCAGTATAAATCAATTTATGTTTTCTAGGGATTTGGCCTAGAGCTCTTTTCTGACTTGCATACCATTGTGTCACTTTTGTAAAACATTGTCAGAAATAATTCATTGTGGATTACCTTGTAGCGTGATCAGTCCATAGCATAACAAGGGGCATCCAAAAAAGTTATTTCCTTTCCCTCACCCTTGCTGAGTGATAAACCTTCTACCAAAGGTGCCTGCAAGGGTTGGAAGGCCAGAGAATCTATTCCATTTGTTTTTCATTTGAAACAAAAACACTTTTATATCACCATAATCAAGGAGGGAGGCAACACCACTCCACTTGGCAAACAAACTTATAATAAGTGCACTTGCTGGAAAAATTTATAGTTTATCCTGAAAAAGAGACTGAGTGCATTGATAGTGGAGCACAATCTAACCAGTGCTTCCTGCATGGCAAAGGGAAGAAGCATCCTCCCTCAGTCTGGAGCTGAGCTCTCTCCTGCAAGGTGACAGATGCCTTTGTTAATAAATAGCTCAAATTAGAATCAGGGTGATTCAATGAATCTGGGAAATTTTTACCCTCCCAGAGAGAAAAAAAAGGAAATAACTTCTGATGTAGCTTTTGGAAGACAAGAAGCTACCCCTGAAAGAAAAGATTTCTGGGCTGCTCCAAGGACAGGCCAAACACCACACTGACATGTTTTTAATGAATATCTTTTCCACAGTCTCCTGGAAGCTTCCCAGAGATGAACCAAAATGCCCTTGCAGAGAATAGTCAGTGCTGCAGGTCATGGAATGGTTTGGGTTGGAAGGGACCTTAAAGATCACATCATTCCAGCCCCTGCCATGGGCAGAGACACCTTCCACTGTGGAAGTCAGGAGTGGAAAGCTAACTTCCAGAAAGTACCTTGGACTAGCAATTCAGCCAAATATGGAGGTGTTAATGCAGACAGCAGTGCCTGCAGGATTGAGGAGGATGCCTCTGGAAAGCATCTTCCAAACCACACCCAAGGAGGGAAAGCAGAGCCTCAGATAACCAGAGTGTTGGAAATAGTTCTCTCTCCCTAAGATGTATGCAGAAAGTCCTGGAAAGAGGCTCCTGCAGACCTTGAAAAGATTTCAGCCTGCAGAAGGGTTCTGCTGATATTTGATGCAATGGCCTCTTGCCTTTGCCACCTTGTGAAGTGCCTCTCCCTCAAGATATGGAGGGCATCTGGTTAGAAAACAATTTTTGTGTAGCTCCAAATAAAGCATTGAATGCAAATATTCAGTGCTATAAACATAAATTGAGGTAAATTTGGTCTCCAAACTTCAAATGGAATGAAAAACTGATTTCCATCACTGTGAAAAGTTGGAACTGGAATATTTGGACTCTTTCAAAAGCTTTTGTTTTCTCTTAATTTTCATCTCTTTTGGCCAGAACTATTAGTTTAATATTATATAGCTTCAAGAGGAATTGTGACTGGTCCAGAATTCCACTTGAAGCTTAAAACTCCCAACAAAACCAAAGCAAAACCCCAAACCTACATTAAAACAAATGCCTTCAGGTGTAGCTGCTTCTGAGCACGGGCCAGGTGCAGGACAATGGCCGAGGTTATGATTTTCTAGTGCTGTCAATATAAAACTATGACTTTTTTTCAGTTACTCATGCGGGCTGAAATTTTTCCTTCTGGTTCATCTCTTAAAACATTTGAGCCAAAGTCATCTTCTCTTTCCAGGAACAAATTGGGAGGAAATTATTTTGTATTACCCATTAAAAAAACAAAAAAAGCCCAAACAAGCTCACAGCTGTTTGAATGTGAAACTCTCAAACATCCACACAAAAATACTTGACATTTGTTAATAGGATGTGTGGGCCTCACTCTTGTGATATGCATTTCTCTCATCCTAAATCTGCAGCTAATCCTCCAACTGCGCATTGTTGCCTGGTTTTGGAGCCCCTGCTCCTGAATTATCAGTGCATGGCAGAGGAAGAGCCTCCTGTCCATGTTCATGAGCCAAAACCAGCTTCATCTGCTCTGCAGTGCACTCCTGGGTCAGGGATCTGTGCAGGGAGAGGGGCAGCCCTAAGGCTGATGTGATAACAGAGCGCGTGATTGTAGCGTTGGTGATGTCGCCGTAGTGCGGGGAACAAATTCTGGTCGAGCATAATTCAGAGATTTCCTAATCACTGAAATCTTGACTCTGCAGCCTTATGAATTTTCTCCCATCTGTGGTGGTGTAATTCAGTGCTGTAATTGCAACAGATGGCTGGGCTTTTAAACCATGATGAGGCAAAAAAAATATGAAAGAGGAAAAAATGGAGAGTTTTGGGGGCTGTAACATTATGCACTGTGGGAAGTGTCAGGCTCTGGTGTAAACATACATTTGGAATTACCTGGCTGTAAGATGCAATCTTAATCACAATTGTGAAAATCTCTGCTGATATTTGTAGACAGCTCACAGTTCACTTGTTTCTCTTAGGTAGTGGCCGCTCATTGCTGCAATAACTCTGACAGCTCTGCCATGGCAGCTTTGTGTGGATCATCATCATCCTTAACTGAGCTGACACAGAGCACAGGAGGAAGGTCCAAACTTGTCTTTCTTGCAGGCTGCCAGCTAAGGATAGGTGGTTCAAGTTTGGAGAAAGGAAATGTGTCTTTTCCCCCAAATCTTTGCTTTAATTTACTTTGTGTTTTAGAGGAGATTCATATTACCTTTGCAGAGAGCTTCAGCTTCCATAAACCAGTGCAATGCCTGGCTTCTCAGCGCCAGGAATGTCAAAACATCAGGGGTTTTTGGATGATGTCAGAGTTAACCAGGGGCAATGCATGAATCCTAGGGAAAGTTTTCTGCCCTCCTTTGAATTTTTGAAGAAGTGTAAAGAGCTTATAGCAGAGGCAGCAAAACATCTGAATTTTGGGGATGGTCCTTCAAACAAAATTCTGAACTTCTGGAGGGTTGTAAATGATATATGGAAAATGTCCTTATTCTCATATAAGGATAAGCAAACTAGAGAAAACTAGAGAACAAAGGTGGGGAGCAACCCCTCACTCCCAAGTGTTGGGAAGAAATGTTCCTGCCTCAAATGATGTCTGCCCATCATAATTATCATTAAAATACACTTTGCAGAAAGTGGCTGCATTTTACCTTTGCAGAGCAATTGCTGAGAAGTGACAAATTGATTAAAGATTACACTTTTTCTTTCCATTAATCAATCTTCTGTCAGGAAACTAGTAATAGGACAAGGAGAAATGGCCTCAAGTTGCACCAGGGAGGTTCAGGTTGGATATTAGGAAAATCATCTTTACTGAAAGAATGGTTAAACATTGGAAAAAGCTTCCCAGGGAAGAGGTGGAGTCACCAGCTTTGGAAGTGTTCAAAAATGAGTGGATGTGGCACTTTGGGATATGGCTTAGTGGGCAAAGGAGTGTTTGGTCAAAGGTTGGATTTGATCTTGGAGATCTTCTCCAACCTTAATGATTCTGTGATTCTAAGAGAAACTTTTGGCTGACGTTACCCATCTTCTGATATGGGTTTACAACCCTCCTGCTCTCTGCCACAGCTGCAGAGAATAATGTTATAAAACCAATATTATTATTTTAAAGAGGTTTTCTTTTTCAGTTAATACGATCACTTGAATTTATCATCGAAGCTGCCTGTGACATCCTTTTAATCTAGTAATGGTATAACTCTCTAACAGTCTATTTGGAATGTCAGCATGAGGGAAGGAGAGCTGGACAGCCGGAAAATGTGCTCATCCCTAATGCAATTATTAGTACTTCTAAATAACTCGTTCAAAAAGAGGGAGAGTCAGTTGCTGACTAAATGTTCAAAGCTTTTTCCCACCTTGGGATCCATTTTCATCCCTGGTGGAGGTGTGGAAGAAAGCAAGTCAAAGCAATGACATAACTGCTGCCTCTAGTCCTTTCTGGGAAAACATCCTGTTACGCCTAATATCCTTCACAGCAATCCCTTCGTTGGCCACAACCCAGAAAACTCCTGCTAGGGCCAGAGCCTTGTGCACAGCAGTCAAAGAGGTTGGGGACAGCCCCTTGTGAGGTGTGGCTCTGACTCACCCTTGGTGTTTGTGTCACTTCCTCCTGCTCACCCATCCCAAAACACATCCATGGAGTGGTGCCTTTGGCCACCTGCTCCTGAAGGCAAGCCTGGGGCCTCTCCCAGCATTGTCCTCTGTGCCTGAAGCTGCTCCTGTGCTTGCTTTCTCTCTCAGTTTCCTGAGTCCCTTCCCCTCCACGACCTCTGGCCAAAAACCTGGATGGGTGCCACTCCAAGGTGTGCTGGTGGGAGACAGAGGTTTGACTGGGCACCTCTGTGGTGCAGGACAAGGGGAGCAGTTGGGGGTGTTTTATCTGCTCCCTGTTTTGGGCAAGGATGGTAACCATCAGGATGGATTCAGGAGTTGCCCTGGAGGCTCTCTTCTCCCTTCCCCTATCCCCTTTGGGCACTGCTCTGAAATCTGGGGTCAGAGTGCTTCTTATATGTTGATTTTTTTTTTTTTTAACAGGTTAAGAGGCACAGGAGGAAATCAGTAATGGGAGACAGTTGGGATTCTTTTTGAGCCATGTTTTATTCCCTCAGTCAACTATAATGGGACCGCAGGAGGCTTTATGAGGAGCTGTAAAAACTCACTGCTGAGTGTGGTGGTTTAATGGTCACAGGGACTTCCAAAAAAGAAGATAGTTTATTTTTATGTAGCATCCTTTAAAAAAAAAAAAAAAAAAGGAAGGAAGAAAAGTTAAGAAAAAATTTACAGGGAGAAGGTAAAATAGGCAGGGAGCACTTCCTGGATGCTGATTTGGAGGGAGAAAGGGCAAAATGGTATCTAAAGAAGGACAGATACCATTTACAAGTGGGAAGGATGAGGGGGGTAGAATGGAAAGTGAGAGTAACAGAAGGAGGAAAATGAATGTAGAGGAGTTGGACAATACAAAACTTGAAGGATGCAATTAGAGAATGGGAAAGAAGAGGAGAGATGAATGTTAGATTTGGGGTTGGATGTGGAAGAACAATTTTTGGCAGGAGTGAAGAAGGATGGGGTGAGTGGGAGGTGGCTGCTGAGAGGGGAGGGAGAGGGGCAGGGCTGTGAGAGAAGGGAGGGTGGCTGGGAGAGGGATTTTCCTGACCGAACTGGTGAGTTTCTCTGCTTCTTCTGAGGTGATGGCTGTACCCTGGCACGTGATTACTGCCAATTTAAGAATACACAATTCCAATATTAAGTTTATTGGTCATACCACTAGCTTCTGTACCAGAAATGCAGTTTCCAAAGATGATCTCTGTATGGGATTTACATGGAAAGAAAGACTGATAAGCAGAAGAACCCTCAGGTAGACCAAGCTTCCAGAATCTTCTCTCAGAGATAAGAATACCAAAAGATAGCACTCAAAGAATGTGGGTTTAATCCTAAGTGATGAAATGGCTTCTGCAACGTGCCTTGTGATGACAAACCTCAAAGAAAGGCAAGAACACCTTTGAGCAAACAAATTTTCTTGTATCCACAATAAATGAGAAAGTGACTCTTGTAATCCCACTGAGCACTCAGGCCAGGAATATCCATACACAAAGTCTTGGCATGTGGCAGGATTGGAAGGACACAGAGATGTGGTATCTCCATCTTGGCACTTCCTGCTCTTTTTATTGGATAAGAATTTTTTTTCTTCCCTGTGAGGGTGGGCAGGCCCTGGCACAGGGTGCCCAGAGCAGCTGTGGCTGCCCCTGGATCCCTGGAAGTGTCCAAGGCCAGGCTGGACAGGGCTGGGAACCACCTGGAATAGTGGAAGGTGTCCCTGCCCATGGCAGAAGGGTTGGAACTGGATGGTCTTTAAGGTCCCTTCCAACCCACACCATTTTAGGATTCTGTGAATCTCATCATTTTAAAGTCAGCAACCAACAACTAATCTGAAATCCGGCACCAGAATATTTTAGTTGCAGTCTGTGGCCACTCCTGTTAGAAGTTGGTGTTGAGCCTTGATAATGCTGCCCCCATCTTGGAGACCCCACGGGGCTTGAAACGATGCAGAGATATGGAGGTCTGGAGCCATCGGCCAATTGAGACAAGAAATAACTTCCCTTCCCCTGAAGAATGCAAGTGAATGAATTTTATGCAGATTTTATATGCTTGGTTTAAAAGAGCAACACAACCCCCTCAACCAACCAACCCAAATCCCCAAACAAACCCCAGCATGTCTCATGAGTGGGGAAGGAAAGAGTGAGAGAAAATACCAAGGAGACTAAAGGCTGAAGAGCTTTTCTTCCTTGCTCTGGAGAAGAGCAGCGTAGGTTTAATGGTCTCAGGAGGAGGGATAAGGGAGCTCCAGGCAGCAGAAGTAATTATAGTAAACTGTTGTGGTTTAACCCCAGCCAGCAACTCGGCCCCACACAGCCGCTCCCTGCCAGCCCCATGTGGTGATGAGGGGGAGAATGGGAAGAGGAAAAGTGAGAGTGATGCCTTTTTCAGGCTACCTAAAAACAGAGGCCAGACAAAATTAGGAGAATAAAAAGCAGGAATATTTATTGAAGGGCTTTCAGGTACATTTTGGGCAGATGAAGCCCCCCAGGGGATACACCCAAAATGGATCTCAGGTTTTCACACTTTTATAAGTTTGGTCCATTTGCATATTGGATGTTCATCTTCCAATTCCAGCTTCAGCTAATGAAGTCATTGACCCCAAGTTTGCTCCCCCCAACTCACTTTTGTTTCCATCTCTGGGGGTCTGAGGCAATGAGGTGTCCTTGATTGCCAGCCTGGAGAGGAGCTCATGGGTGGAGATAGAGACAGTCAATAGGTAAAGCAAAAGCCATGCAGACAAGCAAAGCAAACTGAGGAATCCATTCCCATCCCAGCAGGGGTTCCTCAGTGTGTATAAGGTGAAGACAAACTCCATCCCTTTGAGTGTTCCCCTCTTCCTCTTTCTGCCCCACCTTTGTGTGCTGAGCATGATGCCCTGTGCTGGGGGATGTCCCCCCAACTCCCTGGGTACCCTCAGCCTTTCCACTGGTGGGGTGAAAGGCAGAAAAGACCTCTGTGGAAAAGGCCTTGGTGGATAATTGCTGCTCAGCGATACCGAATAAAAAAGTTTTCCCTGAGTTATTGACACTGTTTCCAGCACAAATCCAAAACACAGCTCCACACCAGCTACTATGAGGAAAATTAACTCCTCCCCCAGCCCAAACCAGCACAACTTGCAGAAAATCAGCAGTTCTGAGAGGGGTTTTGTTTTAACAAATTGTCGGTGAATGTTCTTAACTTTTCCTTTGGATCCTCCCAGGCAGAATTACTTCCTACAGGGTGAAACCTTTGACACTCCTAAGCTTTCCTTGGAGTGCCACAGGTTCCCTCCAGCTCGGTGCCTCTGAGGAGCCTTGTTCAGGGACACCCAGCAGGGGCCAGATGGATGAGGGGTGAGCCATGGTACAGCCATGGAAGTACCTCTGGATTTCCATTCCGTGTCATTTTGCCTGAGATGAACCACTGGGAAAGAAAATTATAGAGAAAAAAAAAAACCAAAAAAAAAAAAAAACAACAAACTGAAACAAAAACCAACCAACAACAACACAAAAAAAAAAAAACAACCAAAAAAACCAAAAAAAAACCCACAAAAACAAACAAAACAACAATGATTAAAAAAACCAACAAAATCAAAAACAACCCAGAAAAACCCCCAAAAACAGAAATAAAAACAACACCACAAAAGAAAAAAAAAAAAGGAAGAAACTATCCAGGAGGGCAGCACTGTATTCCTCTGACCTGCTTCCCACCTGCTTGTGTGCCTCCTGCTACCATAGGCATTAAGGCTGTAAAATCTTATTGTCAAATCAATTCTGCTCCTACCGAGCCCATGGCGACCAGGAGTGTGCCTTGAAATGCCTCAGATCTTGCCCCTCCCTGATGATTTGCAAAGTTGAATTTCTGTAATGGGCTCTGGTGACAGAGGCATTCACTGTTTTTCCAGCAGGAATTGCTGAATGTATGAATGACTCATTCTGGAGGCGGGAGATATAATGGCAGCCTTCGATACCCTGATCTAAGGGTGGGGAGGTTGTGTGGGAGGGCAGGAATGGGATACTTTAAGTTAAATTATCCACCTTGCTTCCCCTTCATCAGGCAGCCCCTCCTTCTCTCCAAGTCCCTTCCTGGCCCAGGATCAGGATAATGCTGAAAGAAGGAAAGGGAAGGCTGAGGGACCTCCTGTGGGAGATGAAGTTTATAATATATGCATTTGCCTGGAAATGCCATAAGAAATTAATATTACAGAAACAGTGGGTCTGCATTAATATTTTAATATTAAATGAATATTTAATTTGAAAGCTTTGATTTGAAAGTGAATGAGACAGCCATGACATGAACAGTCGTGCTGTTCCTGTTAAGAAATGTTAATGATTTATTGACAATGTCGGTAGCAATAACTTTACACTGTTTCAGTTACATAATGCCTTTGAAATATTGGTAAAGTGATTACTGAGAACAAAAAGCAGGCTGGCTTCTGCAGCCCTTTTGGGAAGGGCTTCTGTTAGAGAAAAGTTGTATTTCCTGTGGAAAGAGGATCCCACCCTGTCCCTCAGAGCGGGGCTGGCTGGGGCTTTGGACCTCACTCTCCCCAGCATCCGACACCAGTTCAGGGCATCCCTCTTTTCTGGGGTGCCCCAAACCAACACGGTGCTCTGGCAGTGCTTCCTGAAGGTTAGGGCTGATCCTGGAGGAGCTGAGAGCTCCTCAGTGCCAGGTTTCTCAGCCAGCTTCCCACAGTCCCTCCTGCCACGGGCCTTGGCGCCTCTTACAGCCAAAACTGCCTTCCTCCAGCGTTTCTCATGGCTGTTCTGGCTGAAGGCAACTCAGGGCTATCTGTTAACTTTCATGGTCTCAGTGATCTTCAACATCAAAAACATCTTAATAGCTCAAGCAGGTTTATTTTGTGCATTTTAAAGGGCTGTTGAAGCTGTACCTGTAGTTTCTGGGATCTCTCTTAGGGTTTTACTCTGGGAACAGGAACACAAACAGGTCTGTTGCCTCATGAGCATCCTGAGTTTAATCTTAAATTGCAGCTGAAATGAGAAGTCCTGGGCTAAATGGGGCTCAGTCAACCTGAAGTAGGTGCCTATAGCCTGTAGGCAATTGTTCCAAGGAGTCTATGCCTATATGTTTTAGATCCCTTGAAAACTCTTAGAAAAAGTTCTCCTCTGCTGAATAAATAGGGATGTGGAATATTTCTGTGACATGGTCTGCTACCCATTAGCTCAGAACAAGGAAAATTCATCTAAAAAATAATTAAAGAGACACTTTGGCATGGTGTCTTGAAAGCTGTACCATGCTGTAGGTTCCCAATTCCAGAAATGTGTTTCTTCTTAAAGCCAATCTTTGCAAAAAATTAAGAGAAAAATGAAACCTAAATTCACAATGTGACCCAATCTAAACAGACAGAGTGCTTTTTCTTCCTTTCCCCCCCCCCTTGTTCCCCCCTCTTTCTCTCTTAATTTCGTGCTGTTGTTACAATCAGCCTTAGCAAAAGTAAGCTGGTGGAATGAGGAAACAAAACCCCAATATAGGATGCGTTTAAAGAAATGGTTCTTGAGCCTGCCAATCTTTCTCAATTTTCAATTGCATTTCTCTGATGGCAGCCTTGGTGAATTTTGTGCTGGCAGAAGATGCTACACATGGGATGGAGGCTTGAAATTGTGTCATAAATGTCAGCACTGGTTTCTGTCTGCTGCAGCTCTGCCCTGGTCCCTCTGAATTGCAGAATGGTTTGGGTTGGGAGAGACCTTAAAGACCGTCTACTCCCAACCCCTCTGCCATGGGCAAGGACACTTTCCACTACCCCAAATTGCTCCAAGCTCCATTCCACCTGGCCTTGGGCACTGCCAGGGATCCAGGGGCAGCCACAGCTGCTCTGGGCACCCAGTGCCAGAGCTTCATTAATCTCTAAATAAATAATTTCTTCCTAATATCTGATCTAACCCTATTCTCTGTCAGTGTGAAGCCATTCCCTCTTGTTCTGTCACCCCAGGCCCTTATCAAAAGTCTCTCTCTGTTCTTTTTGGCTCATTCAGGTGCTGCAAGGCCACAATTTGGTCACCCCAAAGCTTCTTTTCTCCAGGTGAGCAATCCCAGCTGTCCCAGCCTTCCTTCCCAGCAGAGCTGCTCCATCCCTCTGATCCCCCAGTGCCTCCTCTGGATCTCTGCAGCAGCTCCAGCTTCTTCCCATGTTCAGGTGGATTCTAGGTGGTGTTTTGAGGAGTGAAGGCCCTTGATGTTTTCCAACAAATGGGGTCACATGAGGCAGTCAAAAAGGATCAGATCAGCTCCATCCCCTTGTCAAGTATAGCCATGGTTAGCAAAGACCAGCTCTCACTGCAACCTGGTAGAAAATTAGCACAGAATATTTAAATATCACCTCCCATTTAATTTCTTCTCTTCCACTGACATAACTGGAAAAGTAGGCACCAGCATACCTTGATTTTGGTTAATTTGTCCCAACCTGTGCAGCAGGACTCATCACCCCACTCACCCTGAGTGAGAAAGTTCCCCACATTCCCCATGAAGTCATTGCTGTAAATTCCACAGGCAGCTTGTCCTATTAAAAGCTGGCAATACACTCCTTGCCACAAAGCTTGTGCTGAATTGGAGCACATGACATTTTAAGGGCTGAAATATTGTGAATACTCCTAGCAAAATTGATTTCATTTGTCAATAAAAAGCCTTACTGTTTTCCATAGGAGCTGCTCAGTAAACTATTCCGACAACAACTCAAGGCTGATCAAATTAAAATCAGCCCCAGCTTTTTTAGAGATGAACTGATCTGAAAAGGTTTTGGTATCCTAGAAAGAGTTGCTAACCTTTCTGGGCAGGTCCTATAGTATTTAATAACAAAGGGTACCTTCTTGTATAAATATTATGAATTATGGAATTTAATGAGATTTGTATTGCACTATAGGAATGTACTTTGGAGAATTAATTTTGAAGTCTGTAGGTTTAAATGTTTTCTAAAAATAGTACTGAATATATACAGGGCTTTGTGTTTCTATGTCTATTTAGGTGGGGAGAATGTTTTCATGTATTATTTGGTGCACTTTTCATTTTCCTCATCCTTTTTTAAAGCATTGGTGGCAAAAGAATCAAAGGAGGCTATTTTTTGCTCCAGGATAAATTTTGATATTTCAATTCCAGTTTTTGCCTCCTGAGGAATTTTCTATTTTCTTGAGATTCTTAACCAGGTCATTCACTCACTGATGGGTTTAATTACCTGCCTGAGCAGCGGAGCTGAGCTGCCTTTTCAGCAGCACAGCCTGTGCAGCGTGTCCAATTCTGCACACGGATGTGCTCGAGCAATAACCATCAGCCTTAAAAGAAGGATACGGGAGATCTCCTCCAACACAAACAAGGTTGTAGCTCTTTCAGGTCCAGTTCTCTGCAGCTTTTATAGCTGTCCATGTGATGCTTTCTGGTTTTCTATGCTCGTGGGCAACCAGGGGCTGACACTCACTGGTGAGCTGTGCTGCATCAGAGGGATCTGCGATGTCTCGCTGGAGACCCGGGTGTCACCTCCGAGAGCAAAGGGAATTTCTGAAAATGCTGTTAAATGCATTAACAATCAGCTGGGGATAAAGTCAAAACCCTGCTGAGGCATCTCGACTAAGAGTTGCCGTACAACTGCAGCCAGTGGTGGGTCTTGGCTGGAAATGTATTTATACATTTAGACAGATAGAGATGGACTTCACTTGTTTAGACTCAGCTTTAGTGCAGACGAAAGCAATAGTGGGTGGTGGGGGAAGCACAGGCTGCCACCACCCTCACATATGGCAATTGTTTCCTATCAAGCTTGCTATATTGCATTTATATCATCCCCTGACATATCACAGGAGGCCACAGATGCCAAACTTTTAGCCAAAAAAACCCCCAACCTGCAGCTTTTAGTGAGGGCTGTCCTCCAAATTATTTGTGTTTTGTTGTTGGTTTTCTTTTTCCTTCTGCTTTTCATCTGTCTGGTTTCTATTTCCACTCTTTCTGTTCTTCCCTCCTCCGTTTTGTTTTGTCTTGTTTTGTTTTTTTACCATGTTTGAGGAATCTCAGTTGCACTGGGAAGCCCGGGAGGTATGAGTGGAATGCTCAGATTTAATACATCCTTGCCTAAACTCTCTTTTGACAAATCAATTAATATCTGTGGGCTCTGGGGGCAGAGCATTGGGGGGCACAGGAAGATGAAGCAGCTGGGGTGCAGGGCTGGAATGAGGCTGGGGAAGCTTGGCTGGGATCAGGAAGGGAGGACTGGGGAGGGGCTCCTTCAGGTGCAAGGGGATGACACAGAAAGTTATGAGATTTTTCAAATTCTGGAGCTAAGCACATGACTGCAGAGACTGGCTATACCTTCCAGGCAGGCAGGCAGCCACCTCGCTCTGCAGTGCTAGATCCTGCCTTGCTCTGAGCTCCAGGCCTAAGGGATGATCCACAGCTGGCAGAGGTCGGTTCCCATGCCAGGAGTGCTGTTTGGTCTGAGGCAGCCTCCTGTGCCAGCCTGGGGCAGAAGCTGCCCTTTGCTGATTGATGGGGGATCTCAGGGTGCCATGTGTTGCTGGGGCTCAGGTGCCTGTGAAGGTCTGGGAAGGTTTGAGGGAAGGACTTGACTTGTGCCCTGGGTGCTGTGAATTCAGGACAAGCTGCTCCCTTCAGATCTGCTGCTGAGGGCTGGAGGGTTCCCCTCTTGGCTCCATCCCTGGTGTGCATGGGCCTCTGCAGCTGTGTTTTTCAAATGCCATTCAAATGAAAGCAGAGAGGGGAAATCCCGTTTCACTGGGAACAGCTCTCAAATGCCGAGCAGCTTTTCCATCGAATTCTGTCTTTTGGCTTCCTTGCTGCAGACTGACACATGGTGTCTTTCTCTTGATCAATTTGTTTATCGTTTGCTTGATTATCATCTCCAATAGCAAGACATGGCAGGTTTCTTTTGTTAATCCTGTTAGTACTGGCTTTGAAGCAGAAATCTGGTTTAGGAAAAAACATTTGGGTATGTTAAACTTTCTTGAAGATGCTGCCTGTGAATACCAAATCATGCATGGCCTGATGTATTTGAATTGTCTAGATTATTCCTGAGCCTTGCATTTCCATCTGTTTGGGTCCTGCTCCTCGTCTCTCCCTGTGTGTACACACATGCCTGCACCAAACTTCCCTTCTGGCTTTCAGAGCAGCTTGTGTGTTTCCTCTGAGAGAAAAGCACAAGCAGAACCCTCTTCTCCATCCCCATCTCCTGGACCCACCTCTCCCCCAGTGATGCCACTCTGCCCGAAGGAGCCCACCCTGTGTGAGGGGCTGGAGTGCCACCCCATTGCTTCTCCTGGGTTCCTCCTCCACGAGAGCTGCTGCTGGCCTCGCTCTCATTAATGTTTTCCAAGTGATGTATGGTTCGAGGAAGATGTGACAGCAAAGCCCTGGAAGAGTGATGACCTCCCACGTATCCTCTGCACAGGTACCCAGACAGCAGAGACCCCCTGTGCCTTCCCAAGGCAGCCCCCTCCTCTCTCTGTACCCCTGCAAGCTGTTTATCTTGTGGGGAAGACATTGGGAGGTATAGGAGAAGAGATCAGGCTCCAGAGCTCAGCCAGTCCTTGACCTCTGGGCTGAGGCTTGCTGTGGGGAGGTGACAAATGAACAGTGACTGTGGTGCCGTGGGTTGTGTGTGGATGCACGGGTGGAACATCTGCTAATGCACTTCATGTTTACAGAGCCAGGGCACCCCTGGTTTTTTTTTTTTGTTTTGTTTTTGTTTTTTTTTTTTTTGTTTTTTTGTTTTGTTTTGGTTTGGTTTTGGTTTTGGTTTTGTTTTTGGTTTTTTTTTTTGTTTTTGTTTTTAAGTAAAGAGCAAACCCACGTTTTTTCAGTTGCAGAGTTACTTGGCTGTCTGGTGCTGTCAGATACATCTTTGGTTCAGTGAAAGAGTCTTTCCTCTGACAAATCCTCACGATTTGGTCTTGGCTGCTGTGGGAGCCTGGCTACTCCTATGCATTCCAGAGGTGGATTTGAGGTGGCCCCAGCAGATGTCAGGGTGGGCTTGTTGGTCCTGTCATGGACACAGCTCTCTCAAGGGAGCCCAAACACAGTGACAGTGCTCATAAAGCAATGGCTCTGTCCCTCTCCTGCCAGCCTTAAACCAGCTACCAGTGTCTGCAAATCACCAGGAGATGGAAATCACCAGAAGGTTTTCCCTTCCTGGGCAGTTGACTGCTTGTCTTGTTCCTTATTCCATCCCAACCAGGTCCTATTCTCTTGCAGCTTTTGATCCAAGCCCAGAAGTACTGGAGGATGGCTTTTAAGTGAGATGGTTTGGGAACCACATCTTGCGTTATGGAAAACCAGAGGATCTCCTCATGCACTTCACAGGGTTTTCCCTGTTTTTTCATGGCATCTCCAGAATTCCTTATGGGGCAAACAGTGCAGAAGAGACAAACACAGTGTTCTGCAGTTCTGGCTCTTACCACGATGATTTCATCTGGGAAGCTTAAATCTCTGAGTGAGCAGACTTTTAAAAGAGGCATCATTTTAGGCTTCTTAACTGAGAGGGGAGAGCAGAAAGGTTTTGTGTTCTTGTTGGGATTTTAAACTCGCGTGAGAGGGGCAGGTGGCTCCAAGCAGTGCTTTTGATGGAGGGGCAATGCCAGGAAGGCCTGGAGAGGGTGCTGAGATCTTGTCCCTGCTAAGGGCACACAGGGATGCCCTGGGCTGGGGGTGTGGGGCTGGCTGGGCAGGGTGCTGTGGGCGCTTGCTGAGACCCACGAGGTCCTTCCTCCTCTCAGCACCTTTTGCTTTAGGCTGTGATTTTGCTGCCCCCAACAGTCTGCTGGTTTTGAACCTGCCTGGTGCTCTCCCACATTGAGATGTGGCCCTGGAGCAGTGGGATGTTGAAAACTCACCCTGTGGGGACTCACTGGGGCTGATCCCAAAAACCTGGTGCATCCCCATGTGCATGTTTTGGGTCACAGGGACATGGCCTTGGAGTGACACCATGCAGGTGAGGTCACAGTTGTTCTCTCTTCATGCCAAGGATTTCAGTCAGGGCAGGATTTCAGTGCCAGGACTTCGCCTGGACAGCCCATCCTGAGAACCCAGAATTAGAGTACTCAGTCCAAATCAAAATGGGTCCACTAATTTAATCAGCATTTACATGGTTTAATTTAAGATTGTAACCCTTACATCATCTACCATGGCTTATCACTCTCACCACAATGTAGAACAGAGATTTTTTTTTTCCCACCCCCCCAGAATGTATTTCAAGAATGTGGTGAAAAAAATACAAAGAATATGTAACTTTTTCTGGAAATGCAATATTTCATGAGGGAAATTTGAAGGATAAAGTAACTGAATTCCAGGCAAACAGGCATCAGTATTGTTAGGAAATACAGCTCTCTGCAGGGCAAAAAAGAGTGGCATGCCAGGTTTAAATAGGAATTTATAGCCACTGACTGCAAATTACCTTATAAAATTACTGAAACCTTCCTAAAATCATCAATTATGCGTTTAGTCTTGATTGTCATTTATTGCACTCCTTAATTGTTCAGTAAACTTTTCTGGATTAAAGGGTGTGTTTCAAATTGACATGGGGCTGTTTTATTGATGTAAATTAAGAGAGTATTTTACATAAGGGGCAGCTGAGGGACCAGCAGCAGAAGAGTCTCTTAATAAAAAAGAGTCTCCACTAATAAAGGCAACACAGAGCTGGTGTTGTGATTTCAAGTGAGTGGAGTTGTGTGGAATGATGAGTGTGCAGGCAATAGTTATAAATCCTGGAAATCAGGATTGTTATCAGTACGGAGTGCGACAGTGGGGGCAGAGCACAGACTTTTAATCACTCTGTTTAAAGTAAGAGGAGGAATGACAGATAGAGAAAACAATGAAAAATCTGGTGGACTTACACTGAGTCCACATTAGGTCTTCTGTTCAGTCTTTTCCAAGACAGAACATGCTTCACATGTTTTCACTGTTGGTTTTTTTTCAGTTATTAGCATTTCATTCATTAGTGTTTCCTCAGGCTCACGATGAGCTGTGGCCACACTCCACCCAACACAACCCCTGTGGCACCGCTATGTCACCAAGCAAGTGACTCTATTTCTCCTAAAAGCTGCTGAACTTCATGGGATTCACAAGCCAGGATGCCCAAATCCCCTTTTCTTTGAAGCTATTCTCAGCTCTTTGGGTTTCATTCTGTGCTGTTCTGTGGAGGCAGCGTGATTCCGATCATACCATTGCTGATTGCATAAAATATGCCCTGAATCCAACACGTTGTGTTAAAATCTGGTGTCTGGGCCCTGTCTGATTCTGAGCAGAGTAGCTGTTGGACTGTGTTCCAGCCATCCTTAACCCAAGCCAAGTTGGGAGAGACTTGATTGGGATATCGGTGAGGGGTAAAGACTGTGAAACCTCTGCTGTGATTGATGGAGTTGTGCACGGAGAGGACAAATATGCACAAATACTTACTCAGAAGAGTAGGGCCTCAATTCAGTTGTATCTGGCAGACTTTTCAGCTCAACTTTCAAGAAATATTGTTTTTAATTGACCTTCGTGTGAGTAATTTGAAGAGCCAGGGCCGCTTTTCGCAAGGAGAGTTTCAAGCATGGAAACTCCCATCGTATGTAAAATTAGTAATTTTACTGTATCATGAGTGATTAAACCTGACCCCCCAGGGAGCCAAAAATAATGCTGTGTGACTTCCTTGCCCAATTAACACAGAACAAATGTGAAAATGTGTACATTACAGCAAATTGTGTGCTAATTGGCCTCAGAGAAATACTAACGATGAGGAAGAAACGGCCATGTAATTTCAAACATATTTGAGAGGTTTCACAGTCTGCTTGCAAATAGGAGGGAAAAAAGTCGAAATTTGACAAAACCATTATTTGTTATGATTTATTCACTCAGCTCCAGTCTTGAACCTGGGAGTTATTGGCAGCTTCAGCTAAGATTCCTGCTGAGTATTTCTCCTTATAATGACTGCATACAGCATTTAGCTCAATGCTATTTTTTGGCAGAGTGTCATAAATATCTATTCTAATTCTTCTCTCTATATGTGTAACTAGGGTTAGGTGCTTTTTTTTTTTTTTTTTTTTTTGCCTTTTTCTCATGAAAATACCTCTAGATGCAAGACAATCTCCTTCTCCCTTTCCTGAGGAGAATATTGCACCCAAGTGCAGCAGTAGGATTATTCTCCTTGGGCAGGAACCTCTCTGCCAGCTCTGTACATCATTTAAGTACTGGCTTAAACAGAGAATAAATGTCCATCTGTGCAGGGGAGAATTTCATCTGGTCAGGGAAGTTAGATGTGACCCACAGGCTTAAGGAATCCACAATTTACTCACTATTCCTAAAATCAAATCTCTTCCACTTCATTTTCCATCACATCTAGAGTTTGTATATTACATTTTCTCTATGTTTTCACTATGTCTTTGGAATAAAACTGATTGAAGATGTAATTTGTGGGCTAGAAATAGATCCCATCTTTCCATACTTTCTTCTGTCTCCCATAAGTACAGGAAGCAGAGCTCTGGGCTTTTCCTCTGCAGCAAGAATATCCCAGAATTTGTCACTGGAGCTGCAGGCTGATGCATTGAAGTGTGATTTGGTCACAGTGAAACCCTTTTGTAAGATATAGAAGGTCAAGTATGTCCAAAATGAAATGATGCAGTGCTATCAAATTGAAGTGTTTCAGTAATTTTCCTTGGTGATTTCAGCCAAATCATGACGTCCCTAAGAAACACCACGATTTCACAGAATTTTCTCCTGGAAAAAACTAGGACCAGCATTATTTTAAGAGCCTCTTCCAGCCTCGATATGTGTAGAGTTTCCAGGGACCTTGGAGGAGTTGTCATGTGGAGAAAGCAGTGTCCTGGCAGCAGGATTCCTCCTGGTTTAGCTCTCACTGAAGTTGAACAGGTTCACTTGAAACTTTATGGTTTTTTTGGTTGATTTGCAGTGTCCTCTATGAGCTAAGTTAGAACAGTGCAGTGCAGCACTTAGCTCTGATCTTAAATTGTTTCTGCCAAGCAGGCACAGAGACGGAAGTGTCTTTTGCATATCCCTGAGAGTTCTTCAGGACATTTATAGGAGTTTGTACCGTTTATTTCCCACTTAAATATTTCCTCTCAGTTGTTGAGAGGCTTAATGGCTTGGAGGTCTTATATTATAAACTTTGTAGATGCTCCCAGTGTTTTGTCTTTCTTGTAGGAAGAGCTGTGGTAGAGGGATGGACTGGAGAATAGAGAGGGGCTCTAAGGCTGTGGTTCTGGTGGGACTTTGTGGATAAACCCAGCACCACTGAAAATGCCAATCGTGTGTCATGGAGTGTTCAAATAAGCAAGAAACTTAAAAATAACTTTTTTTTGGAAGACTTGTGAGCATGCAACAGAGCTTTCTCATTGGAAAAAAAATATTTTCGCTACTGTTAGAATGTATATTTTAAGTGGAAGTTGTCAGAACTAAGCGATGCTAACAGGGGAGCCTGCAAAAGCAGAAAGATGCCAGTCCCAGGAAAACTCTGGTGCATGATTCCTGTTGAAAATATATAGGAAAGTAAGATGTGACAATCATCAATTTAGAGATGGAAGAAGAGGATGGTGTGAGTGGTTTGTGACCGGGTTTGGTGTGATTTAACTTGGTTTTACTGGATTTCTTCAGAGGAGAGCATTGGCCCGGACACTCCGTGAGCGCCACTGCCAAGTCATTTCCACTGATTAAGGACTTAGAAAAATCCTTTTTGTTGCCATCAGGGGGAGCTTTTGAGATCTTTCAAGAGTGAAAAAAAAATATTAAAAAAAAAAAAAAAAAAAAAAAAAAAGAGGAAAAAAAAAAAAAAGAAACGTCCCAGCTCAGAAACAGAGATCTACAAACCAGCAAGCAGCCAGGAGCTTACCTGTGGCTACAACCAAGCCAAGGAAACCAGGGGAGCTGAATTCCTTAGGCTGAAAATTAGCAATATTGAGAGAGGATTTTTTTTATTCAATCTACCAATAAAATTAATAATTGATTTTTTTTTAATCATTATTTCCAAAAAATAACCCAGGAGTCTTTGGAGCACTCAAAAGCCAAATCCTACTCTGTTGCTACAGCTTCTGGAAGGCAAACGCTCTTCAAAAAGCTTCTCTCCTTTTAGCTCCTGATGATTCGATGGGGACCTTTGATGCAACATTTGGATTAGCTGCACACAACTGCACTGAGGGGGACCACAAAAGGGGGAGCCTGGCTGATTGCATAACTTTGAGAAAATAATAAGAGGAAAAGAAGGAATTAGAAAAAGAGAGAGAGAGAGAGAGAGAGAGTGGACAAGAGAGAAAGAAAGAAAGCAATTAAAAAAAAAATATCTGAGACTCAAGTTTCAAGACTCTTTATGTGCTGCAGAGGAGCATAAGGTTTACCAGCAAAGTGCAACGGGGAGTCTGAGAGGAGAAATAGCTTTCTCTTTTGCCAAGAAAAAAAAAAAAAATAGGAATGTGTGTTTTGGACTGGACTGAGAAAGAAAGCTGGGGAGACTGCAAAAAGGGGGGTGCAGGATTTTTGTCACATTGATCCATTCATCTTGATTGTCTTCTTTAAAAAATAAATAAAGGGGGGGGAGTGATAGGGGGAAAGAGAGGAAGAGAGGAAAAGAAGGGGGGAAAAGGAAAACAGCAAAAGTGTTTGAACCTCTGGAGCTATCTGCTCCTTCAAGCTGATTGATTAGTCATGATCCCTGCAGTTTTAATGGGAATCATTCAATTGGGAAGGTGGAGCACCCTAGAGTAGATTAGCATATTCTTGTTTACTCATCTTCTGAGGGGCTTTTTCTCTTTTCTTTCATTTTGTGGAGAAGAAGGGAGGGGGGGAGGTTGGGGGAAAGGAGGGGGTTGTGGCTTATGTTATAAAGGAGGCCAAAAAAATAAATAGATTAGAGCATCTTTTGGGGGGAGGGAAATCAGTGGGTCTGAGTCTTGGAGAAAGCTGGGGGGTTGTTTTGGTTTTTTGTTTTGTTTTGAGTGTGTGTGAGTTTGTGTGTGTGTTTTTTTTAAGAAGAAAAAAAAATAAAGGGAAGAAAATTCAGCAGAGAAAAGAAGAGAGAGAGGAGTTCCAGCTGTGGAGGAATAGAGGAGAAGAAGACAGATAGAGAAGGAAGAACAGAGAAATACATTTCAACCAAGAAGGAGTTTTGATTTATTTGATTTTTATTTGTTTTAAGGAGAAAAAAAAATCTATAAGCAGGAAAAAGAAAGAAAGAAAAAGAAAAAAAGAAAAGAAAAAGCAACTGAGAAGGGTTATAAAAAGAGCAAATACCAAGAAGGGTGAACAAGAGAAGAAAGTCAAGGCAAGGAGGAGCCCAAAGCTGGCAGATCGGGAGGATTTGCAGGGGAGAAGGGGGGGGAAGATTGGAAATGCAGCTCTGGAGTTTGCTGCTGCCTCTTGCGCTTCTCTGTACAGCCCTAGCCAGTGGACCCGAATGTGGGATGGACGAGCGCTCCCGCAGGGCACGAAGGGACACCAGGCACAGCCGCCAGCTCCTCCACACTGCCCCGGGCACCTGTGCCACCAGGTTAGCCCGAGGAAGGCGCTCCACTGCTGGGCTGGAGCCTGGGCATGTCCCCCGCAGGAGGCAACAGCGGGAGGTAAAGGACGAAGAGGAGTCCCTTACCCCGAGCAGGGCGCTCTATTTCAGTGGCCAAGGTGATCAGCTGCGGCTGAAGGCAGACGTTGAGCTGCCCCGAGATGCCTTCACTTTGCAAGTGTGGCTGAAAGCCGAAGGCGGACAGAGATCTCCGGCTGTCATTGCAGGTAGGTCTGGCCGTGCCTGTGGCTGCAGCATCCCCGCTCCGTGCCGGCAGCCGGCGGAGCGGGCGGCTGGAGGCGTGCGTGTGTCCGGGAGCGGGGTGTGCACACCCAGCCCCGCGGGAGTGCCCCGCGGCGCACGGGGGATGGCAGCGCCTCTGCCAGCACGCCGGGCTCGCCTTCGCCCCGCCAGATATTCCGGGAGATCCCGGAGCTCTGCGGACCGGCTGGAAGTGTAGGCTCGCAGGAAAAGTTATGTAAACTTTTGCATAGGGGAAATGGCAGTGCCCTGGGGTAGTTTCTGTCTTTCTGGGTGTGCGGATTGAGGTGCAGGTAGAAGAGGCAGCTCTTACGGTGGGGTTTTTGTCTAATTTTCAGGTTGGAAAACTGTAAGTAGAGCATTTGAAAGCGGCTTGTTTGTATGTATGGAAAGAAATGTATGTGACTGGTGTGTGGCTGCAAAGAAACGCATATCTAAGGTCCCCCTACGATTTCCTTGGTTTTATTGGCTTTTTAGTGTACTCCTCTGTTCGCTCTTTAGATGCAGTGTTAGCATGTGGTTTCCAAAAAGCTATAAAGGAACTTTTTGGCTATTGTGAAACCTCAAATGAATCAAATGAGTTTATAAAGTTCCCAACCCCTCGACACTCAGCTACGGCTGGGACTCGCACTGCAGCTAGAGGATGTGTGGAGTATTTTTGTCTCCCCTTAGAAATGGCAAGTGTAACATCAATGATTCTAAGGTCAAACAGCCCTATAAAATCATTTAGTACTCAAAGCAGCTACCAGTCTAAGCTGTCTGAGCTGGACAATAACAAGGAGTATTGCACTTTTCTTATTTAAATTTTATGAGCCCATCCTGAATTTGGGTCCCTCTCCCCGCGTTCGCTCCCTCTCCCCCTCCCTCCCTCCACCTCCCGCCCTTTCCCCGCTTTAGTGATAAAGTGCAGCGAAGTTGTCGTGAAATCGGATACTTTTCGGAGGGTTACAAACCCTTATAAATGTCGCCACATCCATCTTTGCTCTGAAGGAAGTCATAGAAAATGGAAATGTCCTTAAAAAAAAAAAAAAAAAAAAAAAAGGAAACAAGTCAGAAACAGAAACGGGTATTGGGGGGCGGGGGGAAGACATGTTTTACAGTTCTTCTGGCAAGGAGATTCCCTGAAAGTACAAGGTTTCCATGTCCTAGGATGCCTTAAAGAGACAGGGAGGATTTCCCCTTTCCCTTTAAGTGGAGTCACTTCCTCGCGGGAGGCAGCGCTGCCTGTGCCGGCGGCGCGGCTGCCCCGCCAGCCCCGCTCGCTGTCCCCTGCCGCCCTCCCTCCTGCCACATCCCCGGCTCCGCTGCCCCATCCCTGACCGGCGCGGCTGCTGTCTCGCAAGAAAGTTGCTTTGTCCTAAAGAAAACAAAAAACTGAGATGAACTCAGCCGTGCTTTTCCTTAACTTTCCCTAATCGCAGCTGCTCCGCTCGCCTGTGAGGAGGGAGACGCCGTTTGTGCGGGGCTGCCGGGGTGGGCAGGAGGTGCCGGGCATGGGCTGGTCCCGTGTGCTTTCAGAGCAGTGATTTCATAGGTGAACCACATTATTCCTTGATTTATTCCCCCTGGCTTTCTCACACTCTGCTCTTCTGGTTCCCAACCCTAACTTAAACCCCAGGGCTCGAAGTGCTTCCCTTTCAAGTTAGGAAAGGCAGAATTGGGGTTTACACAGATCTCATCGGTACCCAAACAGGGTCAGTGTATTTTTTAATGTGTTTAATCCAACACCTAGGACCCCATGTCTGTCTTTGGTGCAAGTATCTCTAATTCTCACTACAGGGAACCTAGACAAACACACACAAAGATCATTTGTAGTAAAATACTTTAATTGGATGGGGGAGGTTAGGTTGTTGCCTGTATAAAACACTTGACCCATTTTATGCATGGAAATAACATTCCACTGTGAAAAATGAAGAGAAATGCCCCAGTTTTGCACCGTAGAGCTTCAGCTGAGCTCGGGAGGACTTTGTGATTTTTATTTTATTTTTAAGCTCCCCCTGCCCCCCTCACACACACTCTTGAAGAGGAGCCAGGTTTGGCTCTGTGTGTAAACACCTGGAAGAGGTCCAAGAGGAACTCACTTGGAGTATCCTCTGCACACCACAGCCTCCCAGACCTGCAGCAAGCTTAGGGAGAGATTACGCTTCCCTCAATGAGGAAATCAAGGGTTCTGGCTGCCAAAACTCTTGGCTTTCACATTTTCACTGTTTTGGGATGTGACAGACTGAGGAGTGCCATTCTGCTGTAGAATTTGCATCTGTAGGACCCCACTGAAATCAAGAGCCCATCTGGGTGTTTGGAGGAGAAGGGACTGGGGCACATTTGCTGGCAGTGCCAGAAGTGAATTTGTTCCCAACTTTCGTCCCAGTTGCAAAGTGGGAAGCTGTGTGGCTGTACAGATCTGAGGGGAGGGGTGGGATTGACTGGAATACACCTCTTTTCAGAGCTGCTCTTGTGTCTTCCCCTACTTTCTGCCCCCAACTTTCTGCCCGTGACGACTGCTCCCCTTTCACCACTCCCTGCTGGCATATAAAAAATTACTGCCAGTGGTTCAAGAGGAGCCCCATGTGTGCCTATAGGGGAAACCTGTTGTGTCTGTTAAAAATGTCATGTAGGACCCAAGTTGTTATCAGCTTCTGTGCCTGAGCCCTGACATAACGGAGTTCTTCTGCTAATCCAGGCTACAGGAGTTTCTGTCTGGAGCCAACTCTCCTTACGTCATTCTCTGCTGCAGTATTCAATTTGTTTTCATAAATGGCTAATTTTACAGCGCTGTTAAGTGGGTTCGTCATTGTGCCGGGCCATGCCCTGTCTCTGATGAGAGGCAGTCCTGGTGCCAGGCTCTGCCAATTTTCACGCTGCTTGGCAGCGATGTTATTGCCGCCCTGTTTGACTCCACGGATATCTGCTCTGGCATTTGTCACGGGGAAAGCTGTTGGGAAACTGGAAGTCTGACCCATTGATCTGTGTTACGCAAAAGCTCAGGAGCCCTGTCGGGGCTGGGCTGCGCTCCTCGGAGCGGCTCCCGCGGTGCGGCTCCCGGAGCAGCTCCCGGCTCCTGCGCACTCGCCCTCCCTCCTTCCATCCCTCCCTCCCTCCCTCTCGGGCCGCAGAGTTCTCGGACAAACCCTGCTGGGATGTGCGCACCTAGCCCGCAGCTCGGCGCATCCCTCTTGTAAACACGCACATGTGCACGTGGAGTCACTCGGGGGCTTCGGGCACTTTCCCGGCGCAGACTGTGGATGCTGGTGCAGGAAAGGGTTAAGGTGTGGCTGTGCTAGGTTCGGTAATGCACACACACCATGCGAAATGAGGGGCGTCAAAGCCCTGCTGACCTTGCTGCTGCTGTAATCAAAGATGTTTCAGGTCCACTGTGAAAACTCAACCCCATCCTGAGAAACGGGATCCTCCCGAGCCCCTGTCAGGGGGTTTTCTGGGGTGTGGGGTGGCTCCTGTTTTCACAGGAGCGAGATGTTGACTCTTTACTGGCTGGGAGCTGAGAGGAGCGGGATGAATGATCGGCAGCGGGAGCCGGAGTAAGAAGGCGTGCCTGCTCTGAAGAGTGAAAGTTTTCCTGTTTTGTTTTGGTTTTGTTTTGGTTTTGTTTTGGTTTTGTTTTTCCCCCACTTCTTGGTTTCATTCCCCTCTGTCTCTCTATTCCTCAACCTGCCAACAGGGAGCATGATCCCAACTTAATAAAGCTTCATATGTAAGGGAGTGCCTATGTTTTCTCAACTTCAGTCCTTGATGAACATAAAACTGCAGCAGAATCCAAAGAGAAAGAAAAGCCAAAATCAGCATGGTGGAGCTCACTTAAAGCCACAGCTTTTGCATGTAAGGGACTGAGAAACATCCATGTCAGGGTCCAATAATTAGGCAATTATAAAGACACTGCATAGGTCTACTCCTTCTACAGAGTTAAAGAATACATGTTTATTTTGGGGAGTTGTTTCTTTCTGAAGTTTTGGACTCTTATATTGGTTTAATACACTTCAGGTAGAATTGGTGAGCTGGGTCCTGTCTCCAGAGCTGATCCTCATGCTGGGTGTGCTGGGAACTTGAGGATGTTTTCAACAGAGAGTTTACTCAGAGTTTCACTGGCATTAAACAATAGGCAGGTAGGTCATGTGGCATTTTCTGCAGCCTGTTGTCTTTCAATTGTATGAACTTTCTAGTTGTGTTCTGTGATGAAGCACTACAATGAAGGAGAAGTCAAATATAAAACTTGTAGTTCTGTTGATTAATTAGTGCTGGCACGTGCAAGGTCGCAGGGTGCTGGCTGTGGTGGGCAGAGTGGAGTGACAAGAGCTGGAACACCTGCACAGATGTTCCTGCAAGGTGATAAGACCCTAAAACACCATTGCTCAGGGTGGGGGAAGCCGTGTGGGCTTGGTTTCCCTGTGGATGGGTTCAAATGATTATCCACTTCATGACTATGGATCTGGATGTGGCTTGACTCATAGGTCACTGAACAAAATACCCTCATAGCTTGTCATTTACTAAATATTTGCATTTGAACAGCATATTTTCTTCAGCCTGTGGAAGCTGGGACAAAAATCAGAAACTGATTTTTCTTTCTATAATTTTATATTATAATTTAATCTAGTCTCCAATTTAATCTGGTCTCATTCTTTTGACCAGCTACACTCTAGAGTCAGAACAGCACAGTTAGAATAAAGCTGGGATTTTTTTTCCTCTTAAAGCACTAGCATGTTGGCTGCTCTAATTAATTAAATGGTAATGAAACAGTGAGGGCAATTTGACTGTGTGTGTGAAGGGTGGCAAATTTAGATTCCTAAATGGTGTGTGGCTGTCTCGTGTAGGCACAGGGCTGTGTCCCAGGCTGAGTTTGCCTCTCCAAGCTTCATTTCAGCCTGATTTACTTCAAGGCAGCGTGTTTCAGTTAGAGCAACTTGCGTGAGGCAGAAAGCAAGCGGCGAGGATGGTGTTTGGAGAGAGAGCAGGAGCAGGGCTGTCCTCAGGGACTGCTGGAGATGTCTGGAGGAGCGCAGAGCAGAGCTGTGCAGGGCGGGCTCGGTGCTGAGGGCGAGGGGAAGCCCTTGGAGAGCCTTCGCACGCAAAGCCATCGCCACAGCCAGCCCTGGGCAGGGTTGGAGCACCCTGGGAATCAGGCTGGAGCTGCTCTCCAGGCCCCCACTCCCACCCCACGAGGTGCCAAGAGGGGGTTGTAGGTGGCCAAGGGGTGCTGAGGCTGTGGCTGCACTGAGCACAGGTGTCCCCTGTCAGCCCCAGCCACACGTGGCATGAGGAGGGATGAGCTTAAATCCCAAATCCCAGAGGGTTTCACTGATGCTGGCTCCCTGGGAACCCTAACCCAGACCCTGCACAGGTAGGTGCCACTTTCCAGTGCCAGATAGGTCTCTGCTTGCACAGCTGACCCAGGTGTTTGCTGAGGCAGCTCCATGGTCTTTGAGTCCACTCACCTTTGCCAAGGCTGGGAGAGACCCTTGGCTGAGCACATTGACCAGCAAAGATCCAAGTGCCAGTGGACACCTCGCTGGGCACTGGGGCCTGGCTCAGCTTATGGACAGCCAGCTGAGGGGAGCAGGGAGTTTGGGTGCAGAAAGACCTTCCTTGGAGCCTGGTCTGGCTCTGCCAGGACATGGGTCTGTCACAAGAGAGGTGAAGCCACAAGGCATCCAGGAGCACCCTTAACTCCAAAGTGTTTTGTGCCCTGGCAGCCCAGAAAGCCAGTTGTGTCCTGGGGTGTGTCAGGAATAGTCTGGGCAGCAGGGCAGGGGGGATTGTGCCCCTGTGCCCTGTGCTCAGGTGAGAGCCCACCTGCAGAGCTGCCCCAGCCCTGGCCCAGCACAGGGAGGAGCTGGAGCTGCTGCAGAGATCCAGAGGAGGCACCAGGGGATCAGAGGGATGGAGCAGCTCTGGGATTGTTCAGCCTGGAGGAGAGAAGCTTTGGGGTGGCCTCAGGGTGGCTTTTCAGTGCCTAGAGAGGCACAAGAGAGCTGGACAGAGACTTCTGACAAAGGCCTGGGGTGCCAGGACAAGAGGGAATGGCTTCACACTGAAAGAGAATAGGTTTGGATCAGATGTTAGGAAGGAATTCTCCCCTGGGAGGGTGGGCAGGCCCTGGCACAGGGTGCCCAGAGCAGCTGTGGCTGCCCCTGGATCCCTGGCAGTGCCCAAGGCCAGGCTGGACAGGGCTGGGAGCAGCCTGGGATAGTGGAAGATGTCCCTGCCCATGGCAGGGGGTGGAATGAGATGACTTTTAAAGGTCCCTTCCAACCCAAAACATTTTATGAAAAATATTCCAGGACGAACAGTGTTTAGGTACTCTCAAGGCCACAGGATTAACCAAGTGCTTTCACATTGGATTTTCATGCTGGCCTGAGCCAGGGAAAAAAAAAAAAAAAAAAGAGCCAAAGTATAGTGTCTTTTTTCAAAAAGACATATTGAAAAAAACAAAAATAAACCCTTCCATGACCGGGGTCAACTGAAATGCTCCCATATAATAGTTTTGCTTCTAATTTTATCTGTTGCTTTTTCAGCTCCTCCTTTCTTTTTCCCAATTGAAATTACAGGAGCAGAAGCAGAGGAGGGACCACCTGGGTTGCCAAATTCAGTCCCCTGCAGTGTCAGGGACATAACAGCAGATAATTAGTCCAAACATTCACAGAAAATCCACTTTGTAGGTTCTGATATAGCACAGGCCACAGAAGATTTCCCAGTGCTCTACTATAAACCAAAGCTCTTTAGCTAAGACTGAGAGTCACCATTTTAATGTAAGACAGGAAAAGAGAAGGACAGATCGACAACATCTGAAGTACCTAAAATCCAAAACATTGTTTTAGAAAACTGTTAAGTATGAGAAAGAAAAACATTGGCTGGTAAAAGGTATCAGCTTTGTTATTTTCAGAGAGTTAAAATGAATCAGGTGTTTTGACAGTTATGAAACTTCTATTGAAATTTTAAGTTGGAATATTTGCCAAAACTGATCCTTTCCCACAGATAGTCTGTTTTGATTAATTTCCCCTTTTCCTGAGAAAAATATTTTATCAAACATTTCCCTCCCTTCTCTGGTCTTAGCCTGTGTGGCAGTTCCTACATCCCTACAGTTGTACTTGGAATGAATGCTTGATTGTGTTTTTACTTCTTTGCATCTTACATTCCAGATGACTGAGAAAATGCATCAGAAAATACTTGTTTGATCAAAATCCGCTATGTTTTTTTCTCTCAAGTGTATCAGCAAGTCTAATATAATCTATTTCTTCATTTACCCTCCTCTCTCAGTGCTACCAGTTTTTCCATCTAGTACTGTTTACATGGGCAGTGTATGCTAATCCTCCTATTTCATAAATGCAAAATATACTAGACTTTTCTATTGCCTGGGTTCTGGCCATTTGCTTCATGTATTGTTCTGGGCACAGTTGCTGTGCTGTGCATTTTGTTTCTTTGTTTTCCCAAAAAAAGAGGCTTCTGAAGATGAAGATGTCGCTTTTCCCTGGCCTCACCCTTCAATTGCTCCGTGCCCATTTCCCCACCTGGGGGTTGCTGACATCTGGATATGATTCTTGATTTTATTTCACCTTTCTGTGGAGAAGGAATACTTGATTGTTGTGCTATTTTCTCTGTCTCTCCACATTTCTCTTCATTTTCTCTGCTGTGAGCATGCATGCACACACACACACCATTTCCAAAGCCCCTTTGATTTTCTTCCCAGATCAATAGAGCATTTAAACTCCAATGATCAAGGAGGAGCAGCTTGTTTATTTCCCCACATATCCTGACACAAGTGGCACATCTTGTAAACTGCTTTGATTTGATGTTAGTGCCTATTATAAAGTTTACTCTCCCCAAAGCCATTCATGAAGTTCAAGTACTCTTACTCTGAGCAGGAGCAGAGCAGAACTCAAAAAGGCAAGGTAAAAAGAGAACAGGATTGAAATATCTTACCACAAAAATTTGCTTTCTGCTGTCCTCGTTGACAGTGATCAGAACAATTTGAGGACTGTTGAGCATCCATAAGTTTGGCAGCACCAAGTGAGGGTGCATTGTGCATCACAGTTAAAAGTGAAGAAATATGAATACAGGTCAATTAGCCCTTGGCAGAACAGGGCTGGATTCGTGGTTACACAGGAAGCATGGACTTGATCTGGTCAAGATCATGAAAAATACCATTGAGCTTGGCTGAATCTGGCAAAGGCTGTGATTTCAGAGAGTTTTCCACACCCCTTCTCTACAGCCTGGACCTGTCTGTGGTCCTTGCTTCAGTATCCTTTATTTTGGAGACTTTTTTTTTTTGCTTTAGACATGAGAGAAGAAAAACTGTGAAGCCCTAACATCAGAGGAAGGGGACATGTTTATTTGGTTTTGCTGTACTCCAAATCTCAATTTGGCCTCTGTCTCTTTCAACCTTTCTTCTTCTTTTTTTTTTTTTCCCTCTCTTTTTTCCTTTTTTTATTTTCTTAACGTTAAAATCTCCCCTATTCCAAACCCACTCTCCCATTTTCTGTTCTGCAGGGTGATGTAATTGTGTGACTTTCCTGTCCAATCCCTCCACCCTCTCTTATCACCATCCTAGCCTCAGTTTTTCCTCTACTGTCTGGTGTCCTTGATTTCCCTGCTTTCCCTCCTTCCCTCTCTGCTCAGTCACTGCTTTCCTGCTCGTCTGTGCCGCAGGAGGGTGGTGTCCCCTCCAAGGGTGGCCACAGGTTGGTGGCTTTGGCCAGCTGCTGTTGGAAGCGCTGTGGGAACACAGGGTAAGCAGGCAGTGTGCTTGTGTGCTCAGCCAGGCTCACGGGCTCGCCTATTTTCTGGGAATTATTGATATTGTTCTGTTTAATATCCATCCCCGCCGTGCACAAACAAGGAGCGAGCGCTCGCTCTCACAGAGAGGGAGTGAGGGGGAAGTGAAACTGAGAAGCATCTGGAGTTGGCCTGGTGAAGCAGCAGCTGAGAGATATGATACCAGCTCATGAAAGCAAAAAGAATTGCTGTGTTAGAGAAACAAACCACTCTGTTCTGTGCTGGGCACCTCCTGGGGCCTGGTGGGCTCTCGAGTCTTCTTTTTGGGTGATATTTAAGGCTTTTTTATCTCTTCTCCTTCCTCCCCTCTGTCGTGTTTTTCCTCCTTTTCTTTATCTAATTTATTGTCTCTCTGTTTGCTTTAAATCACTTTCCCATATGGATTTCTCTCTTCTGACCCATCTTCCCCTCCCTCATCTGATTCCCAGGAGTCATCTGTCGTCATGGAATTGGGAGAAGAGCAGCCCTGTTCCCGACACCGAGCATCAGCTGCAGGCTCCTTCCTCCTTCATTCTCTTCCTTGTCTGTTCTCTGCTGTTAGTGTTGGAAACATATTCACAAAGATCATCCACTGGATTGAGGAAATAGATTTTATCACCATTATTTTGTTTGTTTTATTTAAGTCAGGGGATGAAATGGAGAGGAAAGCCTTCGCTGTTACCAGTGTTACTTAGTTTTGAATGGAGTTTTTTCCTCCTATACTAATGTATCCTAGTGCTGTTATTTTTCTTTATCTTTGCAGCAAGATTATGGTTTCATAGTCTTGAACTTGCCACAAAACTTCCTGCTGCTGATGGTGATAAATTTCAGGTGTGAGAGAGCACATCCCTTAAAATCAGGGAAATTGAGGAATGGAGGGATGCTCTGACTTGTCCTGGATGTGGCAGTGTGCTGGTGACAAAGTCAGCAATCAAACCCACCAGCAGCCCTTTTGTTGCATTTCATTATAGTTTTTTAGGGATGTTGGTGGTTATTCCTCAGCTGAGATTGTTCTCCATGTGGAGTCACATGCCCTAATTCCTGTAGGGTGTTTCCTTGTAGCTGTTGATGGTTCTTGAGTGGATAATGGCAGTACTGAGCCAGTGGTGATGATGAAGTCTGTCACCTACCATGTGACATCTTGCTGGTGACAACACAGGGGCTGGGGGAAGAAGGCACTTGGAATTTGTGACATGAGCTCTTTGGAGATGGCAGAAAATCAGATGGTCTGGAATTCATATCTCTGAGTCAGACACACTGGTGATGGTTGAATCTGCAAAAATTATTGTATTTCTCGGATGGAACAATGTGTGCAGCCCCCAATGGGAGAGAAAAACAAATATCAGCAAAGCCCCTTAGTTCAGAGTACTCCAATTTAAATTGGAATACTTTGATATTTTTTTATCTGTCTGCACATTGATTATTGTATTGACTTGCTGAAATGGCTTGTAAAACATAGAAGTTGTAACTACTTATCTTTGTAGGAAATGCTGAAAATCTGCCTCTGTATATTTCAGGTTATTAAATTAAGGACAAAAGCAACTCCATAAAGCTTACCCCATAGTTAAATCCAGACTAGGTGAGAGGTTGCAGACGGGGGCCCAGGGGATTTTTGGGGAGGGGTCACCACCCAATGCACACCCTCATGGCTGAACAACCAGTGTTTCTGTCAGGAGCATCACCAGGAAGGCTGTTCATCCCATCCACAGGAGTTTGTTCTGAATGAAGCAGCATCTGTGCTTGTAAAGTCTGAGGTGCTAAAGTTGAAATCTGGAGCTTGCATTACTACTGTCTTACATGTCATCTGTCTTGTGGATAAACAGAGCAGCCTCTTGGAGGTCAAAACAGCACCTTTCACCAGTGATAATTTAATGAGAATTATTTTCAGTGTAAACTAGACAAGAATTGGAAGCCTCCTGTGCTGTAGCTCGTGAATGGAGATGTTCAGGGAGAAAAGGAGTACTGGGAGAAAAAGCAAATGTTAACTAAATGGATTGCACACACAATTTTGAAACATACTTGGCAGAGAGAAGGGCGAGCAATACAAGCCAGATTCTGCTGTTGAACGCACCAATGTAAACCTAGAGTAAATCCTTTGGAGAGGAAATCAGGGAGGGGGGCTGCTCCAGACCTGTGAACGTGTAGAATCTGGGGCAGAGACAGAGGGCATGCAATGGGGAAACTGACCAAGCTGAGAGGTGAACGTTGTGGAGAACAACCTCCAACCACCCTCTCTGCTCTCGGTGGTTTTATTTGGGTGCGTAATGGTTATGGTGATGCAGTGGGAAACATTTGTACAATGTGGGGTTGTTTTTGCTTTTTGAAGTCTTTTCTGCATATACCTATATCGTAATCCCTCCAGACTGTGGAACTGGGCCATGTACCAGTGTTACAGTGAGCCCTTTGTGTTTCCGGCAACAAACACTCCTGAACTCTGCTCTCCAGGCTCGTGGCCTAAACTCCTTCACCCCCGCCTGTACTGTCCCATCTCCAGCAATAATATTCCCTCCTCTGTTTATAAACAAACACCCTCAGAGGAAGTTCACGGGAAGAAAAGTTAGTTAGTGAAAATCAACCACGCGCCCAGGCCCGGGCTGTGGGTTGGAGCCAGCAGGGTTGCTGGATCTTTCCTACCCTGCATCTGCTTGTAGGAGTTTCTTTGATGAGATGTTTGCCTGTCTAACTCTGTGTCTTCCTCATCTTTTCCCATCGTTGTGGAAAATATAAAAGAAGTGGGGAAAAATTGTGGTCTCAATTTGCTTTGAAATCAGCACGGACAGCATTTGGGAACCCCAAGCAGGAAGGTTGACTTCAGTAACCCTGTAGATTTTCTTCTTGGTAAATCCACTGATTCTGTCTGTTTTGTTGTTGTTGTTGTTTTAACATCAAAATCTAGATTCTGGCTCCTGGCAAAACTGTTGCTCTTGAGTTGCGCAAAGGCTGTAAAAGGACTAAAATAGCCCAAAGGATAATTGTCCACTATAGTCTGAGCACAGGGCTGATGGTACATCTGGTGTTGCACACCATTCTCACAGAACCACCCCTTCAGGAGGTAGGAGTGAGCAGGACCCAGGGGAGTGGGTAACACAGGACTGTGGTCATCATGGGCATGAGCAAAGCATGGTAATGGTGCCAGCAGCTGGAAAACACAGAATGTTTTTTGACTTGTTCCGGAGGTCCCACAAATCTCTGACAGCAAAGGAGCAACTGAATAAATAGTCCATTTTCTTGTGGATGCTCCTGGTTTGTGTCTTTATCACTGCACCTTGGTCTCAGGTACGAGGTGAGTGGATTAGATGTTTGTTTCCTTCCAGGAGATAATCGGATCCTCTAATAAGTCTTTCTGGCCACTCAAAATGCACAGGAAGATCATCAGATATAGGAAAGCTCTGGCAGTAAGGGAGGCAGCCCGGTCATGGCTGTGGTTCTTCACCTGGGCAGAGGTGGGGTGTCAATGCAGGGCTCATGCCACTGTTCCAGGCTCCCTCTCTTCCATAAGGAGTGTGTTTGGAATTCAGGGCTAAGGGAGCTTTTACAGATATAATAGATGTGGAAGTTGTGGTCCCACTTTTAGTTCTAAGAGCCTCAAAGTTTTAGAAATGTACTACAAAAGATGTCCACTGCTGAAAGAATCTCCATACCTTAAAATGGGATGGTTTAAAATAGTCTTATCTATTGCTTTTTTTTTTTTTAAAGAGTAGTTCCTCTTACTGAACAAATATTTTCTCTCGAGTCTTATCTGTAAGGCTACCCCAGTGTGGTCTTTCCACCTTCCATCCCAATGGGGGAAGAAAATCAGAAGTGAGCATTTTGCATTGCAGCACGGACAGAGTTTATCAATTCTTGCACAATCCCTTTGCCTGCGAGCAGGTTAAATAAAGGAGCAGGGTGGAGCAGTGGTGGAAATGGATCTGATTTATACTGGTGAGCTTCCTCCAAGAATTCCAGCATAACCATCAACAGTTTCTCCTCGCAGGAAAGTTGAGCAATTCATTCTTACCCTTTGAGGAATTCTGAATTATTGAAGAGCAGAGGATCTTCTGCTGGGAAAGGCTGGAATTCCCCGCAGTCCTCTTGCTGGGGATGGTTTAATCAGACAGACTGTTTACATTCTGTGTCTCAGCAGAGGCAATGCTCAAACAGCAGTGGCCTTCAACTGGGCGCTGTAGCATGGGGGTTTATTTTGTTTTGTTTTAAACA
The DNA here is from genome assembly GCF_026979565.1 of Vidua chalybeata. Classification (NCBI taxonomy): domain Eukaryota; kingdom Metazoa; phylum Chordata; class Aves; order Passeriformes; family Viduidae; genus Vidua; species Vidua chalybeata. Next base: position 8,139,037 of record NC_071550.1, on the reverse strand, counting down.
TCGGCATACCACCAGTTTTACTGGGAAATGGCCATCTGCAAACACCTGCAAGCTCCATGAAACAGGCCAGAGAGGGAAGCATCAGCAGCTGCATCTCACAGAGGCAAAATGAGACAGCAAGGGGGTCGTGTTTCTTCTCCAGAGGTTTCTGCAGGGCTGGGATTTGGCAGCAAAGGTGGGCTAGGAGCACTTGCACTCCTGGAGGATGAGACCTTGCAGCAGGAGGAGGTTGAATGTTGGTCCAAACTCTTCTCTGAGCCTCAGACACTGATGGTGGAGGCAGAGAAGCAAAAGTCTTTTTGCCAAAACCTTGTGTTTTGCCTCAAACTGTGAAGGCCGAACTGTTCTGTGAACAGTTTCTGTGCTCTCAGACTTAAGAGGGCTCAGACTGAATGAAATGGGAGTTATGTATTCCATGAGAGCGAGAATAAGGAAATGAGATTAGGACAGTTCTCCCTACCACCTCCCAAGTCTCCACTCCCTCAGGAGGAACATCTTTTGCACCTATATCAACAAACCAAACCAACCACCTATTGCACTTCTGTATGTCCAAAATTGGCCATAAAACTTGAGTCAAGATTTTAACTTGTGTTCAGATACTTTCTTTTTTTTTTATTCCTCTTTGGTGTGTTCTGGAAGTGATGTATTTCTGCTCCCCATGCTCAGGATTTTCTGTGCCTCACTGAGGAGGACGCACGCAAGTAGGCAATGTGGCCAACATTCTTCCAAACCCCAGCAATCCAACCAGCTGTTCAGCAGGGCTGTTATTTATTGAGAGCTGTCAATGTGTTCAACACATGGTGTCCTTTGCCCTGTCGAGCCAACAGCCTGGCTTTTATGGGTTTCTCTGACACTTGTCACACACTGGTGACAGGACAAGCTGGAACAGGCACACGGGTTTATGTGGACAATATTCTAGAAGGGCATTGCAACAAGATGTTCTATAAGGGAAGGAGGGACAGAGACCAGTTGGCAGAGGAGAAAACAGAGGCTGTTGCAAAGGGTAGAGGTTCCTTTTTGGCTGGTGCTTTCGGAAAGAGAACAGAGATTTCCTTCAGTGATAAATTAGATGCTTGGGGAGAAAGAAAGGGTGTTTGTTTCAGCAGTGATGCAACTCCTGTGTGAGAGAAGCAGACTCCCTCTCCTGCTAATTCCAGCTGCTGGTTCTGTGGAAGTGCACAGGAAATGCTTTGGGGTTTTAGTTGCTCCTCTGCGATTGCTGCGAGGTGCCTTCAGCTCTGTCCTTTCCATCTCCAGAGGTGGGATGTGGCTCTCAGCAGCCTGCAGAGAGATGCTGCTGTAAGGATGAAGAAATGTCATTAGTGCAGTGCTTCCTTTGCACCAACAGGCTGGAATGCTCAGCCAAGATGCCCTGTTGGCCAGGGTCGTGCTAGGTTCCTGTGCTGCTGTAAAGGGAAGACTGAGGTGGTAGAATGCCAAAGAGACAGAAAGACAGGGGGCACATCTTGCCAATCTCCTACTTATCTATTTGTCCCATCTTTTTTTTCTTGACTTGTGTAAGCTCGCATTCATGAGTATCACAGGTATTTCTTTTCCCCCACTGAAAAACAGAGCCATTGCCTGAACAGTGTGACTCTGGCCACATTCCCTCCTATTCAGCACAATGCAATCTTGGCTCTTTACTAGTTAATATTTTCTGTCAACAACCTGCAAGGAAACAAAATCAGTGCTGATAAAATTTGCAGATGTTGCAGAGTGCAGGGAGTGGTAAACAATGACCAAAACAGGACTCTCAGTTGGGTGTTTTCAAAAGCTGAGAACATGAAAACTATGCATTAGAGTAAAGCCAAATGTGAAGTCATTCATATAGAGAGAGGGGCAGCAGGTCACACACAAAGGATGGATGGGAGGAAAGGATCTTTCACCTGGAAGCTGAATGTGGAGCAGCAACTGCCTGTTGGAATAGATAAAGCATGTAAGTGTGAGCTGCCAGTGTGGGGCTGTGGCCAAAGGTTTGGAGTCATCGTTGGCTGGGTAAACAAGGAGATATTGAACAGGACTGGGGAGGTTGTGTTACCCCTGTAATGACTCTGGAGTTGCTGTTGGCAAAGCACTTTGTCCTATTCTGGTGTCTACAGTTTAAGAGGGATATTGTATGGAAGAGGATTTAGAGAGAAAACAATCAGCAGTGACAATAATTATATGATTTGTAACAAGTCTTGAAATGTTAGACTCAAGAAGATTAGGAGGTGACTTGATCACCATGATCTTTAAATGAATGTTTTAGGAATATTAAACTGATAATTGTGGGTTGGAAATGAATACTAGAGGATATGAGTAAATCCAATGAATCCAGTGGAGAATAAGCGACTTTAGAACAGAGTATTTTAGCAGTGTTTTAGCCTTGAGAGTAGTCAGCAATTGAAAAACCTTTCTGAGCAGAGTGGTGGAATATCTGTCACCATAGCTTTCAATATAGAACTAATTGTTTTTCCAAACTGAAAAGTCTTTAAAGAGGAATTAATTCAGTGATCACCCATATTGTGTCTAAGATCTTCTAATGTCAGAGTATTCTGAGGTTTTTTTCTATTACTGGAAAAATGGTTGAAGCCAACAGTAAAGCACAAACAGCACTAAGACACTAATTTCAAATCTTTTAATTTCTCTCTTTTTAATTTCCATGGACCTTCCTTGACACTGGTAGGATATTTGTGATTACCACAATATTTCCAGCTTATTGTAGGGTTTCCTCACCATCACTGCAGTTGAATTGTAAGGCTCTGTTTCATATGGTATTTTTAATCCTGTTTAGATATTGTCACCTTTTTCCAGAATGATGTGCTGGGCAATGGCTTGACTTCTCCCCTCTGAAACAGTCCAGTGCACTGTCTGAAAACCACCTGAAAAACAAGACTGAAATCTTTTCTCATTGAAGGTTGTAAGAGCTTTATTGCTGACCTCAATGATGCAGAGAGTTTACTTCCAGAATAGACTTGGGGAAGAAAAAAATAAGGTTTTCCTCTAGAAGCAGGACTATTGACAATGCCAGGAATGTGATGCCAACACAGAAGACCCTTAAAAACAAGAAGGCAGAGAATAAGTTGGGGGTGACTTTAACTTGTCATCCCCTTGCTGGGTGGTCTGCCTCAGTCTCAGGGCAGAACAGCAGTCAAGGGGATGCAGGATACTGGAATGACCTATTCCTGTGACTTTAGCTGAGTTGCAAGCATTGACCAAAACCCTGTCAAAGGTAATTAGTGTTCTGAGACAGGATTTCATTTCATTTGAGCCATCCCCAGCTGAAGACTGTTCCTCAAAACTCAAATTATGCCAAGTGCTCCAAATGCCCCAGTCTGCTCCCTCCAAGCCATGTGCACATGTATATATAGGCCCCTGCACAGAGAAAATTGTGCCTGTACATGGTATTTTGTTAGTCTTCATTGCTCTACTTCCAAATTTAACCAGAAGTAGAAGGGCTGAAATAACATAAGAAAGGTTGGACATATGATATTTCCTGATGCTTAGCTAAATACAAGAATTGCCAAAAATCTTCCAAGGTAGCTTGTTTCTTTTACATTTTTCTCCCAGTTCTGCAGACTTGAGAAGGTCAATTACTTTCGAGAAGGATTTAGCTTTGGCAACACTTATGGAAAGCGAAGCAGAATTGTGACCTTTTGGAGGTTTGCCCATCGCTGTCCAATCCTGTCCTTTAAGAACTAAAGGCTGAATTTTCACAGCTATAGTCTTCAGTTTAATAGGTGTGAATTTGTTTCTGTGCACTTCTAAGACATCATGAGTATCTGTGTGAGAATTTGCTTTTAGATGTCTATTTATTTGTGCTCACAGATCAAGTGATCACTGGTATTTGTAGAGCAGAAATACAGGCTCAGGTATTTCCAGGAGGAAAATCATACCAAAACAAATGAAATTGGATTCAAACCGAGCAGAATAATAAAGCTCTAGAATTCTATACTTAGGTTAGTATGTGGTGACTCCAGCCTATCTGGAATGCATACTATAATAGTTATATCATGTTAGAGTGGCAGGTTTTTTTTTTTCAGTAGGATGCTTCCTAGAAAGCAGAAATATCTCTGTGGTTTGTGTATGGGTTTGGAACTTGTGTGCAAGTATGGAGCAGGGAATTTGAGGCATGAAACAGTCAGGATTAGCGAAGGCCTGGATCCCTTTCATAAGCGACAGCAGAAAACAGGCAGGACCAGCTCCCTTCTCCCCACTGCTATTGCAGCCTCCTCCTCTGTGGATTGTTTTGGAATCAGTTCTTTGAAGGTTGATAAATGCCTCAGCTGTTTCTATCAGTACAGGAAAGATGCAGTCATATGGGAAAGCCAGATGAAATAAGATATTTGAGTCTGGATAAGATCTAAGATATTTTTACAATAAGATATTTAATTTTCACAAGGTAAAGTCCTTGCAGGGTATAAATCGGCATAAATGCACTGGAACTACTCAGTTTTGCACTCACAAAGTGTCTGCCCAAGAATGTTCTCAAAATCCAATTAAATAACTAGAACTGTTTCATGTGGAAATGCCCCTCAATTACAAAGACAAGTCTAAGCTATCATGATGTGATTTTTACAGTCTCCTCGCAGGGTGCCCTAGTTTGCATTCATGGAATTTTTTGTTTTTGTTTTGTTTCTGTAATAATGTGGATGTTGGCCATCTGTCTGATCCTGGAAAGGTTGTAAGGTTGTCCCTGCTCCCCAGGTTCTCTTCCCACTCCCTCATTGATCATAATGTTTGATTTAGGTGCCACTAGATTTCCTCCTTTGTTCTCCAGCCCTAACCTCCCCCCTGCAAACACACATGCATTGTGCAATGGTGTAAAAGCTCTCCTGGCTGCAGCTGGGAGTAGTAACTGCTCAGCTGGTTCCAGCGTTGCCCTAAAGCTGCTGTAAAGGTCAGAGACAAGGGAATTCTAAAAAGCAAAACAAGCCGTGTTGTTGTCCCCCCTTTAATCCTGGCTGTGTGTTTTGATCAGCACCACAAGCCATCTCATGTGCAGAGCTCCACTTCTCCCAGCCCTGTGTTTGTGGCCGTCCAGGGCAGCGTGTCGGGCGCTTTTCCAGCCCCGCTCCGCGCTCGGGCGCTGCCGCAGCTGATTGACTTGCACTGCTTGTCAGACACAAAGCACATTTTGAAAGGAAATGCCATATTGAACTCCCCGTGAGCTGATGGGTATTGTGCACGGTCATCTGATGGCACAGATGTGCCCCTAATAATCCTTCCAGGAGGGTATTTCCTCCTGGGATGCTCTGGCCATCTGATCTGCTCTGAGGTATGCTGACCTATCTTGACCCAGTTTATGATCAATTCTCTCTGCTGTTTTCTAAAAGGAGCTCAGAAATATCTCTTTATCATTTAGATTGCCTGGAAGTTATGGTATTCCGTGTCTGTTCTTTCCACAGAAGATACTCTGTGGTTGTTCTCAAGCATTAACTCTTACAAAGGAGGGGAAAGCCATCCAGTGTGAGCAAGAGTAAATTTCTCTGTAGAGCTTTGATAGCTAATCAGTGTTTGGCAAACAGCGCAGGGAGGAAGAGGAGATGTGGATGCAGAGGTGACTTGTGTTCCACCAAACATTGCTGGGTACTTTAATCTGTGCGAGACCAGTGACCCTTCTGCTGCTGTGCCTTTATCTTAGTGTCCTTTTTTCCCAGGTTTGTGTGTGCTGTGCTTGTATCTGTGGAAGATGAATGGTTTCCATGCATTCCTCCTGATGTGTATCCATGTGTTTTGCAACACCTGCTTTTCAAGTGGGAATGGTGTTAATGCTGGATTTCTCTGGGGGTGAATCAGCTGCCTCAGGTACAATGGGAGGGTTAATTTGTAATCTGGTTCTGCTGGGCAGTGAGCAGAGATAAGCTTGGGAGTTCAGAGGTGCGTGATGATCCCTTTCAGCCAAACCAACAAACTTACTCAGTGCTTTCCGTTCCTGATATTTGAAGGTTATCTGTGTTTTCATAAACACTAAATTCAACTTTTCAATAAGGCAACACTAGAGTGTCTAAATTGGCAGCCAAAATCCTGAATTCTTGTCTGAATCAAGCTGGATGCAAAGTTTCCCATATTTGTGACATATAGCAGTGATTCCCTGATGGAACATCAGAGTGTGACTTTAAGCAGGATCCAAGAGAAGCCTCTCTCTACTATTTTCACTGTTCCTATGCCTGTGTGTGTTAAAATCATCTCTAATAACATGTACTGGTTTTCCAAGCTTCATCCAAAAATACTCAGTTGTTTCTGAGAACAAGGCAGGAGAAATAAATAGTTTTGCAGGCATTACAATATCCTTACCTTTGTCTGAAATGTTCCCATGATCCCAGACTTCACAGCGGGGACTAAAGTTTGACCCTTGTGAAGGATGTGCAATTTTCTGTCCATCTAAAAGGCCGCCTAAAGCTGGTTATTAGATCATAAACAGTTTATTCACCAAGCACCAGTCTCCAGTGGTCCTGCAGCTTTATTGTGAAATGCTTAATGAGATCTAGATAAGCAGCAAACCTTCCCACTAACCCTTGTTTACGCTGAGGTTGTAGATGAAGGAGCCCTTGGAAAAGCCATACCCAGACCTGGGCTGGCCCTGTTATAACAGTGCAAGGACTCAGCTCCTTCTCTGCCCTGTGCTGTGTGCTCACTTACACCTCAAAACCCTCACAATCTGTAATTTCTCACTAAGCCCAGCCTACCAGAGCTGCAGTAAGCTCTTCTATACTGTTAGAGGGTGTATTCCCACAATAGGCTCACTGGAGTGTCACTAATATGATTGTCCATGCCAGTGGCTGCTCTCTTGCAGCCCACATGATTTTGTTATCAACAGGGAAGGATTTATGTAATGTTCATAACTAACCAGCCACTATAAATTCATGTTTTGCTGCTGTAGTTGTTCTCACCTCCCTGTTTTCAGACTTCAAGGTGTGTCATTGAGCAAATGAGTGACTGGGAATTTGAGAAACAGTACACAATGTATGCTTAATTTGATGCTAAATTACACTGATATAAAGATTTTGATTGTAAAGAGCCTTGGGCTAAATTCTCAATGTTAATTAGGCATGGCTGTATTAGACTGTATTTCTACACGATGAAGTTCTTGTCTTTCATGGCAGAACAAAAAGAACTCCGTCCTGCTCTCTCAGATCTAAATCCTCTGGCACAGCTTGTAAAGGATGAAGTCTGGTGTGAATTCACCTAGATTGATAGCAGCAGCAAACATCCCTTTTTTGCTCTTTAAGTAGTACGTTGCCACCTGAGCAAGCCTTAGGTGGTTTTCTTGAATGACTCCTTGTCTCAGGGGGTGACCTCAGGAGGCCTCTGAGCTGTGGTGGAAATGGTATAGACAGAGATGTTGCCTTAAGTATGCTGGACTTTGAATTATTTAACTGTTGTGGAAAGAAGTGGGGCTGGGGGAAGCATAGCAAAGAAAAGGAGAGATTATTTCTCCCCTTTGAAAAACTATATTGGGTTCAACGTCACACCATGAAATATCCAGTGCAGAACTCAAGAACTGCTCCAGTGGATCTTCACTGACTTATCCAATTGCATGGAACATGGGGATACTTAACCCAAATCTGTCGGTTTTAATTATTTTCCTCTGGACAGATAAAAGCTTTCTATAGGTTCCTGTAGAATATTTGCTCTTTCAAGCGTTCTTCTGCTCTTTGATACTGAACGATTAAAGCATGCTAAAGAAAAAAACAGCCCCAACCTTTAGCTCCCTGTTCTTGGGCCCCCTGACTGCAGCTTTGATTGTTGACCTAAATTCCCCTTTCATAACTGAGTCCTGTCACCTCTGGTTGGAGTCTCCCAGCAAAACAGGCACAGCCAACTTTCAGAAGTGCAGTGCACTGTTTTCTGTTCTGCCTTGTGTGGCTCTGACGGCTCCGCAGCACCTGATGTGTTCAAAGTCAAACTGAGCTCCCTCTTCCCCTTCCCCCACCTCACCCTCCTGGAAATGAAACCATAACAAGGTGGTTTTTTTTTTTTTTTTTTTTTTTTTTTTTACTTTTGCTTTTCCCCCTCTCACTCTCCCCCCACTTCCCATTGCTCAGCAAAGAGAGGAAACTTTTCCTGCATGAAGAATGAAATTCTTAATTCATTCTATGGCTGGGTTGATTGCTGCAAAGATTGCTGTTGTCCAGACATAAGAAATGGCACTGAAGTGAGAGAAGGAGGCCCTGGAGGATGTTATTTATAGCATTATAGTGGGTTACAGCAGCTTGTATGGGCTACTCCAGCCTCTCTTCTGTCAAACTCTGCCCACAGAGGGCTGCTTCTGCCTCCAGCAGCCTCCAGCTGTGAGTTCCTGTTGCTCTGCTCCCATCCCAGTTACAGCAATGCCTCCTGTCCTCACCCAGGGCTGTCTCCCACAAGTTCAGGAGCTGATGTTCCGTACTGTGCTCATGCTGCCAAATCCTGCCCAATGCACAGAGCCCACGTAAGGATGTGGCTCTATTTAAATCCCCAGAAAAGTCATGAAAACAAAGTGGGTCATAAATGCTGGCGTTGGTTAGGGGGTCCTGGAAGAGGTCAGATGGACAGTGATGGTGGAACTCTTGTGGGTCAGTAGCCAAGGAACCGAGATTTTGCTTGTAAAAGGAAAGAAGGAGACTGTCTTTCTCATTTTCCATGTTTGGCTTTTAGCTTTGAGCTGCTGAACTTGAATTATCCAGCTTTCCCCACTCTTTTGATGCCTAGGAATTTACTTTTCCTATAAGGGACAAACATCATAGGACTGGAAGAAGCCTTGTGGGCCATTGAAGTCTGTCTCTGGCCAAGCATAAAGGAATGTGGCATCTTCCTCTGTTTGTGCACTTCTCCAGAGTCCTCCAAGAAGTGAGTCACTCCTTTGTGGGGAAGGGAGGCTTCCATACTATCACCTCTTTTTTTTTTTTTTTTTTTTAATTAAATATAAAATTCCATTTCAATCCCTTGGGTTTTGAGAACAAGAGCTTTAGAAGGAAAAAAGTCATTCAGACTAAGGAGTAAGAAGGGCTGTCAGTGTTCTCCTCAGCAGGAGCTCCATCCCTTTCTAGCAACTCAGGGCAAGGAGAAGTGAAGAAAACTCTTTGCTGCTGTATGAAACTTGTACATCTTTTTTTAATCTAATTTCTGTGGGGAAAACAAACATCAGTTTTATTTCACACCATTTCTTGGCTCAGAAACTTCAGGCACATTCGCCAAATTGTGGTTTTTCAGTCATTGGCTGTGTCTCATTCACCATGAGGCCTCTTTGGTTGGTAAAGAGATATTAAGTAGCTAAAAATGTCCTTTACTGCATTATTGTAAAGAATTCTCAGTGTAAATGAGAATTCAAACTCTGTACATTTTTCATGTAAATGTTGGTTGTGGTCACAGCTGACTTGAAATTTGGAGTGTCAACCATTATGTGGGGTGATTTTGCTCAAAACCAGCCTTGTTTGGGGTAAAAGAGGCCTCTTCTTGTTTTAAATGTTCTTAATTATGTCTGAGAAATAACTCATGGCTATGGAACCTTTTACTAAATTGAAATAAATTGTGAAAACATCAAATTATTCAGTTTTCAGAAGTTCTGGCAATTATTTCACATGCCCCTCTTCCAATGGCTCTGCCCTTATTAGTTGTCATAGAAGAAGTAATAAATTCTTTTATTATGACATCCAGTGTCCCAGCTGAAATGAGTTTCATTGTGCTGGGGACAAAATGGAAAAGTGACACTCCCTTAGCTGGAGGATCCTCAGTCAAAAGCCAAAAGTAAAGTGAAGGATTGGGAAAATAGGTGAAGCGTTCAAGCAAAGAGGGTCATAAGGAACTGGTACAGCTTGCAAGGGAGTTGGGTTTCTTATCCCAGCACAAGGGAGTGTGGGTTTCTTGTCCCTTTTTTTACATTTTTTTCCTTTCTCTTAAGAATAAAACAAACTCTTGCTGCTGAAAGGCTTGTGCTCAGTCCATCTTTTCATCAAGAGTTGGATGTCAGCAATAGTAAAAGTTTGAGAAAATAATACTATATGTAGCATAAGGATTCAGTAATAACCTTTGCCCTAAACTAGAAAATGCAAGGAACTGGAATAGTAGAGTGTTTTAGTTCATCAGCTCTCATACTGGTGTGTTCAGTGGTGTCCCTATTGTCACTGGATTTTTTCTTTTCCTGCCCTTCTTTGGCTCCCTGTAAATCTTGAATTGATGGCAGCTGTTTGAGCCCAACTCAAGACACATTGCATCACACCAGGGTTTAAAGGCTCAAAGGCAAGGGAGGATTTCTACTATTCTGTAGTGTTCCTCCAGCAGCTCCTCATGCTCAGCCGAGGTCAATCACCAGCATCATGCAGCACTTGAGAGAGAGGAAGATGTTCTTTAAATGCTGCCTGGGAAACTGGATTTCCATCCCACAATAATTTATCAGCTCTTTGGGGGAATATTTCTAGCCCTGGTCAATGTAAAGAGCAAAAAATTCTTGACCCTTAAAGACTTTATGGTGGACTTTCCTGGAACTGGAGACTTGTTCCAGGACTTCCAGCTGTCCATCCAACCGTGGGGATCTTGGATGCCTGAAGAAACAGGTGGAGCAGCTTATGTGTGTGCAGCTGCTTTGTGGTCCACAGACCTGGAGGATTTGGTCACTGGAGATGGCAAATGAGACTGAAGATTGTGGGGATTGTGGCAGGGATGAGTTGTCCTTCTGTGTCTCAGTCAAAACAGCCCAGGGAGTCCCTGGGGTTCCCCTGGCCATGTTGAGGACATGCAGATTCTCAGAGGGATTTGTTGGGACAAGCCCATTTCTGCATCACTTTTTCTTCTCTCACCGTGCTGGCATTTCCTGGCAGGCAAAAACTCTCTTACAAAATGCCTGATCAGCTCTAATGTTCTTATTACAATAAGCTGAGATTTTATGACTTATTTGGGAGAGGGACTTGTCTTGCCAGCTGTCTTCTTATTCATTGCAGTATTATCCACCCACTATAATTGGACAATACCTTCATTTGAGATGCATAAAAATACAGACTTTTATGGGCTCTCATCCATCTGAAAATGAATACTTTGTAAAAGTATTTATTTCTTAAAGAAAAACTTAAAAACACTTCAAAAACAGATTCCAGAAGGTTATTGGTAGCTTTGGCTCTGGTATCACAAGTTCTTCGGCTAAATACCCATCCCAGAAAATGTAATTTTTTTTTTTTTTAGCACATTTGTTTTTTCCTTGCCTGGTTCTCCTCCTCTCCTTTCTCATGATCAGAAGTAGCAGTATAAACCAGAAGCTGGTCTTGAAAAGGTTTTGAACTGAGTGCACCCTACAGATGAATAAACACATTACCTTCCGAACTCTGGGATCTCTCTTCCAAAGGAAACAGGAAAAGGGGGAGCTCAGAATCCCTAGCAAAATATCAGTGTGCAGAAAAAAGACCCGTTTAAATGTTTTTAACTTTCCCATCAGAGGAGTTTTTTTTTGCAGGGGGAGGAGGTGGAGAGGGGCAGGGTGTGAGGAGAAGGGGGGAAGGTGGGTGCTGGGAGAGGGGAGGAAAAATACAGTGAATGCTCCTGTAACCTTTGCTCTGTTGATACTAGACAAGACTGCACTGTTAATGAGTGATTGTTAACAGATGGCTCTTGAGCAACTTAGTCAGAAGCAGAAGATGTTATTTGGTTGTAGTGAGGGGAGGGTGAGGGTGCAGGGGTGAGGTAAGGGGATATTTAGTTTTTTCACGAGGACTGAACTGTCAGAGATTTATGATTTTCCTTTAGGCTTTTGGAAGTGGAGGCTCTGGGGAAGGATTGTTTTCTATGTGCTGATAGTAGAAAGGCCATTTGGTGCTGAAAGCTCCAATTATTTTGTTTTTGGTGAGGGGTGTCCCTGCAGCCCTTGGCCTTTGAGGACTGAAGGATGGAAATGTCTGCCTTTAATTCGGCGAGCCTTGTGTCCCAAACTGGGGAGGAGTGGGCTCTGTCCACTGCTTGGAGCTGTCTGAGGGCTGGGTGAGAGAGCTCTAAGTATGGATCTACCCTTTGGGAGAGAAATCTTTCCATGGTGCATTGAGTTGTTAGGAGGTGTGCCTGTGAGGGAGCAGGAACCTTTCTGAATGTCCATCTGTGTGTATTTCTTGCCCTTCCCCCGTGTGGTGTATACCAGTGTATGCCATGTGCCTACTGGCTTTTATTGGGTATGGCTTTGAAGGCAGCCTGAACACATCCCATGAACTTAACAAGGTGACTGCAGCTGCTCAGTGTATCTCAAAGTGTGCAGAATTTAGATTTTGTATTTATTTCCCTTCTGGACCTTATTAGACACACGGTTCAGGGGTATGAGGGATGAGTGACATCAGCAGGGATTGGTTCTCAAGACTGTTTTTGTTTTCAACCACTGATGAATGGCTTGAGGGAAGGGAAGAACCAAATGCACAGTCTAACGTTTTGCTGATAGGAATTTGCAGAAAAGTTTTGGACTTTGGTCAGGAAAAGAGAATCCCATTTGTACACACCACTGGCAAATCTTTACCTTTAATAGGAAGTCTTGACATGACCTCCCACAATGGTGCACTAGATGATTTAAAGCCTTCCTTGTGCACTAACTATCTAACAGATGTAGGTGAGTGTGTGTATATACATTTAGAGAAATTTATTTACACAATTTAAAGACTAACTCCTTCATTCTGTCATCCTTATTTATTCATATTTCTCTTTTGGGGGCACATAGGACTGTATGACAAATGTTCTTACACCTCCCGTGACCGAGGCTGGGTCCTGGGGATTAACACCGTCAGTGACCAGGGGAACAGAGACCCCCGCTATTTCTTCTCGCTGAAGACGGACCGTGCTCGCAAAGTCACCACCATTGCAGCACACCGCAGCTACCTCCCCAACCAGTGGGTGCACCTGGCCGCCACCTACGACGGGCGCCTGATGAGACTCTACGTGAACGGTGCCCAGGTGGCCACAAGTGGAGAGCAAGTGGGCAGCATCTTCAGTCTGCTGACCTTGAAGTGCAAGGTGCTCATGCTGGGAGGAAATGCCCTGAACCAGAACTATCGGGGTTACATGGAGTACTTCAGCCTCTGGAGGACAGCCCGGTCTCAAAAGGAGATCTTGTTGGACATGGAGCAGGCGATTCACAGGCAAGACACGCCCCTACCTCAGCTCGTTCTTCAAGACAGTTTACTGAATGTGAAAAGCACCTGGTCTCCCATGAAGGACGGCAGCAGCCCTCAGACCAAGTTCAGCTACCACCACGGCTATTTGCTGGACACCAGCCTGGACCCTCCTCTCTGCGGACAGACAGTGTGTGACAACACGGACGTCATCGCCAGCTACAACAAACTGCCCAGGTTCCGCCGCAACAAAACCGTGCGCTACCGCGTGGTGAATCTGTACGACGACAAACATCAGAACCCCACCGTCAGCCAGCAGCAGATCGAGTTCCAGCACCAGCACCTGAACGAGGCTTTCAGCCGCTACAACATCACCTGGGAGCTGGAGGTGCTGGAGGTGAAGAATTCTTCCCTTCGCCACCGGCTCATCCTGGCCAACTGTGACATCAGCAAGATTGGGGACGAGAACTGTGACCCCGAGTGCAACCACACCCTGACGGGGTACGACGGCGGGGACTGCCGGCACGTCCGCCACACGCTCTTCAACAAGAAGAAGCAGAACGGGGTGTGTGACATGGATTGTAATTACGAGAGGTACAACTTCGATGGGGGGGAGTGCTGCAACCCAGAGATAACAGAAGTCACCAAGACCTGCTTTGACCCATATTCTCCTTACAGGTAGGCAATTTGTTTTTATGATCATATTGACGAATATCTGTCTAGGTATCGATCATCCTGCTGGCTGTTGAACCCTTTCATTGTTGTTATTATGGGCTTTGGAGTTTAATGAATTAATTTTTTTTCTCAGTATTTAGCTCACATTGCAGTTCTCCAAATGCAATCTCAGTAATGGTCTCAGCAGTGTCTTACCCCTGAATTGGTATTCTCCAGCCAGGCTAAGGAAAATCTGTGCTAAAGACTGAAGCAGCCAATTTTGAGAGACCCATTAGGCTATGAGCAGCATATTGCAACAGTGCACAGTTTATTTTAACTCCAGACTCTGAGGAGTGGGGATTGGATGTCACAGAAAGCTCATGTGTATTTGGAGAGGGAAAAGGCCCTCAGGCATGAAACAGAACATGAATACTCTTAGGTAGACTTTAATTCTCTAGCACTTCTTTGAAGGTAGGTAGGTAACTCCATACTCTTACTGCTGTGTACAGCTCTCTGTGGGCACTACTGTGGAGGGGCAGCTGAGTCTGGGGGATGTGAGGAGGGAGGTGGGTACCAGGTTCCTGTTGCACACTCTGGGTGAGTAATGAAACTCTTCTGTGCCTCTTTCTAAATATAAATGAGAACAGGGGTAATGCCACTTCATTGCAGGGCAGCTTTCTGTGGGTGGATGTGAGCTCATAAAATCCTCAGCTCCTCAGCTCCGGCTTCCTTGGGCTGCAGTTTGAGGAATGACATGGTCAAATAAGTTGCATTAGGTGGGTACCACATACCTACAATTACTCCAAATTCAGACAAGTTAGTATATTTAAGTAATAAGGTGTTTCTTGTGAATGAGTTAGAAGTATAAGCACAGAAAAGATGAAGATTAAAGCTGAAATTCAGTTGTCTGCATTCGATGTTACAGCTTTTTTAGGGCAATTCATAGAGCCATAGAGGGGAAACTTCTAAATGGTCAGAATACCCAACACTAAAGTTGAGGTAAAGAAGGAAAGTACAAGCTCTTCAGGAGTCCCTTCCATTGCAGCAATTCAGGCTATATTTATAGCTTCCTTAATAGAGAGAAATTTTTAAACAACATTATCAGCTCTACTGGAGCTTTAAATACACATAATTAAGTTGGAAAGAAAAGCCAATTTTTTTTTACTCCAGCAAGGTTGTTGTCTAAAAAATCCTTCTAGCTCAGTTTGACTTCAGTCACTTACCAGTGAACAAAGCTCAAATGAGGAAATTCTTTAAATATTAATGCTTGAAAACATTGAAAAGAAAAATACCAATTTTTAATACTGTTCAAATGAAGAGGAACTCAACTAAGCAAATATCATCAAAGGCATAATTCAAATTGGATTGCTTTAACACTGTAGTTCTGAGAACTCAAGGTGCTAGCTATAGCAACTAATACAATTTTTAGGAAAAAAAAATACATTCTTTTTAATCTGATAGTGGCCTTCTATCACTTGTTCTGTGACCAGCATGATACGACTTGGAGACAACCACCTGGCTGAGCTTGTCTGGAGGACTTAGATCTCATGGCCTTGATCTCACAGATCTTCTATAGGTTCATTTTGACTTGAGAAAAACCTCCTCTTGACCTGAAATAGTAGGGGAAGCCTGAAGATCTTCTTCCACAGCCTAGAGCCTTTTGTGTCTTTTTGGTAACAGACACATTTAATTTATTTATCTTTGCACAGACATTGTATTGCCATGTTGATCATTGGCAATGAAACCACGGAGGGCAGTAGGAGAAATTCCATGTCTCTGGAGCCTTTATTTGGTGGCTGATGTGCTTTGGCTGTGCTCAAAATCACTGCTGTGGTGGGTGTTTGTACTCAGTAAGGCAAAATAGAGCAGTTAGGCCTGTGGATTTATCACTGAAGTTTGTAAGCCTGACTCCCACTGCTTTGGGAATTTAGGTTAACAAATACAGGTTTAGGGCAGTGATTTTGGCAGCAAAGCCTTCAGTGACTACAGGGGTGAAGATTCAAGCCCTGTGTTTGGCTTTGGTATTGCTGTCAGCCTCTGAGAGATTTCCATGTCAATTAGTGACAAAGTAAAAATTTGGTTGGCACCATCTGGTCCCATTTTGCATCCCCAGCCCCTCTTGTCATTGCTTTCATTGGCCAAGTGTCCTCAGTCCCCTCTAGTGCAGACCTTGCACCACAGCAGTGAAGATGCTGCAGCCATGGAGAACTCACATCTCATTTCAGGTACTTCCTCTGCCAAAGTTCAGTCCAACAATAGCAGAAGAAAGGGGCAAGATCCTTCAATCTGGTGAGGAAAGGGAGGGAAGAAAGATGAAATGGTACCAATAAAAATTTTCCTGAACTTTATTTATAAAGACTTTTCAGAATCTTCCTTGGTACTGGGCTTTGTTCCTTCACACCCTCAGTGTCAGCATTTGCAGCCAGCTGTTCACCACGCAGAGCTTATTCATGAAATACTTCTGTCCTCTGGAACCAACCAAAAAGTGCTAATGCTTGACTAATGCTGTAATAAACAGGAACCCTCCTCAGTGCCTCTTTATCCCCAAAAGATGATTTATCTGTTCCCAGCCACTTTCCTTCTTATTATGAGTCCCAGTCCATGAAGCTCCATCCTGGGACAGAGTTGCTCTGAGCCTTGATACAAAAAACACTGTGGGTGCTTTGTGACTAAGTGATTCCACTGGAACAATTCCAAGACACCTCTGAGCTGTGTTACAATTTTCTTGTGATCTTTTTGGGCACCTGGGACAAAGGGCTTAGGTACTTTGATGGTGTCATTCATTCACTGTGGTGGTGAAACTCTGGTGACTTCAGAGCTGATCCCAGCAGCACAGCTGGTTGGTTTCTTTCTGTTTCCTGCCTGTCTTTGTGGCACTGCTCCAAAAATATTTAACTCCAAAAAGCTGATGTTCTGTGCCATGGTGAGGTGGCAGAGATTTAAGTTTGTCAGAGGGACAGCAGTAAGAATGGGAATTTTGCTCTCAGAGCTGCTCAGCAGAAAAGCCGTAAACATTGTGGTACCAACTAGATCATCTCTCCTCTTTTTTAATAGCCTGCAGGGAAAAAAACAAAGGACTGGTTATCATTAGCCACACAGCAGGCTTTATCCAAGAATATCTGCCTCACTTCTTTTCATTAATTTCATGAGAGTGGGACAAAATGTATTTTGTCCCAGCAGAAGGTTTGCAAATATTGTTCTGCTTTTTTGCAATTCCGGGAAATTAGAACATGCTAAGATCATACAGTTTGGCCCAATACAAAGGGAAGGAGCAAGAATAAACACCCATGCCAGAAAAACTCATTCTTTGTGTTATTTGGTATATTGCTGGTTACAAAACAGGGAAGACTTTGAGCCCATGACACCTACCATGGCTGCTTTTCAAAAAACTTGAAAGAAGAAGCAAGGGATCATAGGAAATCATGCTCGGTAAATGCCATTTGATGTGGTGAGTTCTTGCACCATCCTATGGTTAACTGAGACATTCCTTTTATGTAATATTGGGCTTGAACATCAGGCTTCACCACAGGATTACATGGACAGATAAGGAGGCATTCTCCTCGGTGCCTTCTTAGGAAAGCGTTGATGAAATTCCTGAAGCAGTAAAAGTACTGGAGTCTCTTCAAACTCCCTCAATCCATATGGCCTACCAAATACTTGCTGGAAATCACCCCAGAATAACTGTCCTGGGGACAGACTTTCTCAACATCCATATGTGTGTCCCAAAGGCTCACAGCCCTTCATTTCTGCCTAAACAAGGGACAGGATGAGCTGTACAAGCTCTGGTCCATTTGCAGCAAACTCAGGTTGGCACCAAACCAAGGAATCATAGAACCACAGAATAATGTGGGTTGGAAGGAACCTTAAAGATCATCCAGTTCCAACCCTCCCTGAGAGCTGGAGCCTCTGTGTCCTTTTCTAGCACTTGTATTGGACAGTTCAGCTCTGTTCATATCGTGTCACACCACATTCCAGGCATACATAAATTAGACTTAAAATACATGCCTGACCCATTTGTAGGAATTTCCATAGTGGTTTTGAGCAGCAGTGGGTGTGACAGAGCTGTGTGTGAGCACACTGGGCTAGGGCATGTGGGCCACAGCAGTAGCATCAGGAGGAGGAGGTGATGGCTAATCCATAGCCCAGGGCAGCCTCAGACAGGTGACTGAGCTGCACTTCAGGGCTCTTCCATGGAGTACCAGCTCAACCTCTTTTCCTTCTCTTGTGCTGGAAATCTCTTCCTGAGACGTACTTGAAAAATATGGTCAGCTTACTCTGGAGGAGGGAGGCACACTGAATGCCCTTTTCCAGGAGCTGAAGTTGTAAGAAACACTCCTTGATTCCCAATAAAGCACTAATTTCCACTTAATCCTAAACACTAAAAAGAACAGAAGAAATTCTTCAAAGCTCTTCAGTTCCGGAAGCTTGAGAACTTAATCCCCTGCCTTGAAGAGAACATTGTGCAGCTCTTGACATCAAGGATGCCTGCATTCACATAGGTATCAGACAGACATATAGCAAATACCTGAGTTTTTGTCTAGGGATTCAGTGTTAAATGCCCAGTTCTTTAATTAGCAGCTCCAGGGCTGTTTAGGAGGTGAAGAGTAATGCTGTCAAGGATGGAGCTGCTGTATCTTGGTAGTTGTCACCCAAAAGACAAGTCCCAACAGGAAATCCTCTGTTCTCTCTGTTTATTCTGTCCTCTGTTCCAGATGTCAGGGATGTTAATCAGCTGGGAGGAGTTGCATCTGTTCCCATGCTAGCAACTGACATTTATAAGTCTAGTATTGAATTCTGATACAGACAGGACTGCAGTGCTAAAGAAACTATTTCTATACGATTCCACACCCTAGAAACAGTAGGAGTTTGCTCAATTTAGCTTGACCCACAGTCAACTTTTCCACCAGCTTTTTTCAAGAAACATTTTTTCACCAAGACTCATAGAACTCATGGTTTCTTTCATGGATGTTATCCATTAAGGAAAAAGACCACTGTCTGGTCAAACTGCAGGATGCTTGGGATGAAGGGGGCCTATAAAAATCTATGGAGTAAACTATCAGAGATCCTTATGGGAGACAACAGATTAAAGTATTATTATACCCCCAGTGCTGATGCAGACCTGTTTGTCTCTGAAACCTCACGTGGAAGATTTGCAAGTGCAGAGTCTGCAGATTGGACAGGGATTGAATTTGCCCCTTGCTGCTGGGCAACACCACATCCTCTAGGATCAGCTGCCCCATGGATGCTTTCCAGCAATACCTTACCAGCCTCTGGTTAAGCAAATGAGGTGGAGCTCACCCCTTCCCACAATCTGCAGTGTGGCCATGGGTATGAGCTGGCTTATTCTCTTTGCTGATAATTCAGATTGTACCCTCTCTCACACAGCCCCACAGTTTGATCATGTCCAACAGGCCTCTTTCAGGTGCTGTGGGGCCTTGTATTAATCCCCCTGTTTTTCTCCCATAGCCATTTGTGTATACAACCTCTCTTCAACTCTGGTTGTGGGGTGACCTTCGTGTTTTTAATTAACGTCAGCTGAATCTCCTGTGTAAATTCAGGAGGATGCACTTTTCACACTGAAAAAGATGCACAGTATAGTTCTGTGGCAAGCTTAACCAGGTGCAACGTTTACATTTGCAATTCCCATTCTGTCCCTCAGACTTCTTTTCTGATAGGGATTTAAGCCCAATTCTTGCAAGCAATAGCTGCCCCTTGGGGGAACACAGAGCAGCCACCTCCACTGTGTTCCATTTACAGCACCCACAAACAAGGGCACATTTGACTTTTCCTCTCTCATAGACTGCTGGACTTGGGCAAACAGTATTTCAGTTGGGCTTGTTTTTTGCAGGGGGCTGGGGAAACTGAGCGGATGTCTTGGTTTATCTTTTCTTAACTGAAGTGAATGAATTGTCCCTCAAACACCCCAGGATCAGGACAGTGTGGAGCTGTCCCATCACTTTTGTACCTGCCCACCACAAAGACACACTTGTGCAGAGCAAATGGTGAGGCCAATTTCACACTATATGTGATGTCTTCTCCTTTAGATGTAGGTTAAGACACCCACTGGCATCATCATATACTCCTAAAACTTTGTTTGTGGGTGATTTGAGAAGGATGGAGGGTCTTCAGAGAGATGCTGATCATAATTTCTGTAGAGCTCTGAGGGGATGCAGTGACACAGAGCCTCAAACAGACCTGTCAGGGCTACTGAGATATGCAGGAACCCCTTCAATATTTGCAAGGTGTTCGTGAAAGCTGTGCTGTAAAAAAGTGTGACGCTGATAGCCACTGTCATGTTTCCTCCCTTAGAGCCAGCTTCATTGAGAAGTAGGATGGACACATCCCCACCCCATAACAGGGCAGAGTGTTTAGACCAGGAATACAAACCACTGCTGTCAGAAGCAATTGTGAGATTGCTCCATTGCAGCTGGAGCAGAGTTCCAGGACCCACATACTGTGGAGGAAGATTAGGAGCATGTGCTCTGCTGGGGTCAATGAAATCCTGTCCTTCTGTTTGGTTCGGAGTAGATTTGCAATTTTGAAGTTTCTCAGGGTAACTCAACTGAGACTACCTAGTTTGCATGTAATTTCAGTACTCCAAATTACCATAAATTTGCAAGAAGTTGCTTTCAGGTTCATTAATAATGGATGGGTGGCTACACCATCAGAGTGCTTGCTCTCAGCTTCCAAAAGGAACAGGGTGAGCTGCACTGAGGAAACTTCTTGGAGTACTTAAATGCTTGGGGTATGAAACTCTAATAAACCCTCAAAAAGCCAGGAAATTTGGAGTGAAGGCTGAAACTCCATACCTAGTGCACCCTACTGGGTCTTTGTATTTCAGAACATGTTACGTTTGTTCACTGAAATATCTCCAATATGGAACTCTTTAGGGTGGAGTTTCACCTTTAACTCTAAATTTCCTGGCATGTGTGAGTTTGAAGTACATGCTTAACTTCTCCCAAGTGCTGTTTTTCATTTTTAATTTCCTTTCTCTTTTAAAGGAGGGACTCTGCTAAAGGACCCCTACTAAAAAGGGCCCCCACTGAAACCAAAATTAGAGTGTTTGGCCTAATTTGATCTTTCTGAAATTCTTCAGGAGAACCAGCTTCAGCAATTTTTTCTTTCTCTACCACTGTTTTAAAGACTCTTGTGGCCAGTCCACCCCAGTGAAAAAGATCAATAAAATCCACACCTTGCAGACCAATTATTTTAGAAGGTACCCAGATGTTTGAGTAATATATAAGAAATCTTGGAAATATAGAACATCTCCTGTAAATTGAAGTTAAAGATCTGGCCATGGCCATTGACAGGGGTGAGCTGCTTGTTGTGAAATGCACTATTTCCATTAATTTAGTCCTTGCAGAAGCAACCCATGTTTGTTGTTGACACTTGTTGGTTACATCAGTGATGGTAAAAGAGTGGAAACAGCAGTGGTTTGGAATGAGAGCAGTGGCAATTACCTGCAATGCTTTTAAAAATAATTTTGGCCCTAGATGTTGAAAAGATGTGTCATCGCTGATTTGTGTGAGGGCAGCTTCAACAGGCTAAAGTTACAAGGCTTTGGAGAATAAAATTATTTTTGCTGCCTCAAAATGTATCTTTGGAGCTACACTGTCAGTAGATAATATGGAATAAATTTGCTTCTCATGATATAACCTTGTTGTGTCAATAAATTGTGGGCTTCACTGAGAAGCGGTGGCAGTCAGTTTTCCCATCTCTAGACCCTCTTGGTTTTTCAAATCACTCCCATTATCCTTGCAAGGAGAATTTATCCTAGCAAGATGTCTCAGAGAAATTGGCAGAGTGC
Source organism: Vidua chalybeata (assembly GCF_026979565.1). Taxonomy (NCBI): domain Eukaryota; kingdom Metazoa; phylum Chordata; class Aves; order Passeriformes; family Viduidae; genus Vidua; species Vidua chalybeata. The sequence continues at coordinate 8,117,542 of NC_071550.1, read as the reverse complement.
TGAATATATGGCATTGGGCTTGTGAGTTCCTTCAGCCTCAGGTCAGGTGTGCTGGGAGTGTGGAGAGCCCCAGCCTGATTTCCCTTCCCTTCCCTTCCCTTCCCTTCCCTTCCCTTCCCTTCCCTTCCCTTCCCTTCCCTTCCCTTCCCTTCCCTTCCCTTCCCTTCCCTTCCCTTCCCTTCCCTTCCCTTCCCTTCCCTTCCCTTCCCTTCCCTTCCCTTCCCTTCCCTTCCCTTCCCTTCCCTTCCCTTCCCTTCCCTTCCCTTCCCTTCCCTTCCCTTCCCTTCCCTTCCCTTCCCTTCCCTTCCCTTCCCTTCCCTTCCCTTCCCTTCCCTTCCCTTCCCTTCCCTTCCCTTCCCTTCCCTTCCCTTCCCTTCCCTTCCCTTCCCTTCCCTTCCCTTCCCTTCCCTTCCCTTCCCTTCCCTCCCCTCCCCTCCCCTCCCCTCCCCTCCCCTCCCCTCCCCTCCCCTCCCCTCCCCTCCCCTCCCCTCCCCTCCCCTCCCCTTCCCCTTCCCCTTCCCCTTCCCCTTCCCCTTCCCCTTCCCCTTCCCCTTCCCCTTCCCCTTCCCCTTCCCCTTCCCCTTCCCCTTCCCCTTCCCCTTCCCCTTCCCTCACTGTGGCATTGCACATTTTGTGAGGATAACCCTGAAATTCAGAAGTTTTTTAGTATTTTCAAGAACTCTAGTTCTCGCAAATGAAAATTCAAGTTGAATTCTGGGGACAAGTCCTGCCACAGGGAGCCAGGTCCTTTGTCACCCATCAGCAGCTCCATGCTGGGACTGGTACCCTGCAGCATGAGAGAGGAGGAGCAATTCCCTGTATCTTTTGCTAAGCTGAGTATTTCTCATTCCAACGCATAAAAGCACTTTGTCACTTCAGCAGGAGATGATATTCCTCTCCTTTCACCCTCTCCAGTATGGCCCCATCAACATCCTTGTGTTGTATTTCCAGCCTCGACTTTGTAATACAGATCACAGCTGGTTGGTTTGAATTTCCCCTGAGTTACCCAGGATGCTGCTGAAAGCACAGGAAGAGCAGAAATGCTTTAATCAGTTAAATCAATCAAACAAAAAAAAAAAAAAAAAAGGTAGACTAGACCTTAAAATTTACCCTGCAACCTTTGCTACTCGCTGTGATGACGTCTTTGTCCTATTTCTTTAAGTGCAGGATTTTATTAGGATTTGGCAGAAGGGTGAAGTGAGGAAGACACAGGAGGGGGTTTGCTGAGTTAAAAAAGGAAAAAAGAAAATGTCAGTGAGAAAATGGAAATACCCTGATGTTCTCCAGCCTAGAGCTGGAGCCAGCCTCTCTCCCCCTCTTGCAGGGAAGGGGCTCCTTTTCCATTAGCTTTCCATGGCCATATTTAATCGGTTTGCTCTGACACGGAGCCAAGAAAGGGCTTTGCTGTGTGATGCCGGGTCCTGCGTGTGTTCAGGCATCCACAGCTGCTCCCTAGTAAGGGCTGCCTTTTGACTACGGAGGTATTTTTTTATAGCCACAGAGGGCAACTATTAATAGATGAGATTTACCAAAACACAGAGCTACGCAGTGTGGTGTGGAGGGGAAGAGGGGAAACCTGTGGGATTTATGTCAGGAAAATTCCATGCTGAAATTTTGCTGGAAGATGCAGTAAAAATGAATATGCCAAGAAGGGGATTTAATCTGTAACTTTGGGCCATGCCAGCATTTCTCCTCCATTAAGGATCTGCCCCATCACATGAAACATGTTGCTGAATTATTTCTTCAGCATTAAACAGCACAAAGTGTACAGAGGATGAAGATAAGACACACAGACACAAAAAATCAGCTTTTCTGAGATGTGATTAAATACCAAAAGGAAGCAGAGGCATTCCTGACCTTGGAGACATTTCATTTTGATCATACATGGGATTAGAGGTAAAATGTGAAGAATTCCACATTGTGTGGATGGGATGAGCTGATCAGGAGTTTGCCTTTCTTGTTTATTGATTTATTTCTAATTTCTATGATACAATGTGATGCGGCTGGTGGCCCTGTCAGACACAAAATATATTTGCGTATTCAAGACAACAGGTTTGGGAGCATTGAGCAGAGGGGGTGAGACAATTAAAGCTGCTTTTGAAGTCAGAACTCAGACATTGATTAAATATCATAAAATCCAGATGATATCAATTAATAGACCCATCACTGTAATCATCTGCACATTTTTTGTGCACCTTCCAAAGGCACAATGGGGAGTTCTGTTCTCAGGCCAAGAAAAGATCCACTGACTATTGGGAGAGTGTGGGTATCAAAATCCCCTTTACACTTTGAAAAACTTTGCTTTAAGTTGCTTTGTGTTTCCTTAATTACTTAATTTGATTTTTTTAAATTGAAAAAGAGACAGGGAGAGATTAACTGGCGACAAATTTCAAGTAAATAAAGAGTGCTACACTCATTTAGAGAATGTGGGTAGACACCAGAAAAGCCAGAGCTTAGTTTGATTCACGTGAGTGTCAGAGAGAATGGAAATATTTCCAAACTATCTCAACTGCTTAGGTTTGCACAACTGGCTGAGACCAATTACAAAACAACATTTTTCTGTGATCTCCTGTTTCCCATGAGCTTGATGATGCTCTATTCCTGTCCTCAATCCCTGAAAATGGATCTGGAGGCAAACACAGGCATGCCTGAGGAATAGTCATAATTGCATAAACTTATATTATTCAAAACACCCAAATAAGTTTGGGCTTGGCATTTCTGGTTAAGGGGTTTTATTTTGCCTTCATGCTGATTCCTCCCAAAATGTGAGGTGTCACTCTTACTGCACTGAGAGCTGAGGATGAGCATTGGCTATTTGTAGTTGTTTCTCAGTTCCTTAGGGAACAGTTCCTGCCATCTGTTCACTGCAGGTATAGACATGACTGAGAGAATTAAATCTTAAAGTCTTTATAATTGCTGGGAAAAGGTTGATCCTTCCACTAGGATTTAGAGCATCAAGTTTAGAGCCCAAAAACAGGAATCTAAATTCATTCACAGTTCACATCAGGCTCCACCATCATGCTGTGTTCTTAACAATCATCCCACATTTCCTATTTTTAAGTACATAATGTTGTTCCAAATGGATGTTCTGTCTGCCTGGACTAAGCTGCATATCCCAAGCTCTTTGAAGTCCACAGAAAGATTGAACTCCCAAAGACCTTGGTCTTTGGCTTCAATCTCCCCATCCAAAGAACATGAGAGGCTGGGAGCCTTCCTGAGACAAAGGGTGATAGCTCTGAGGAAAGCTCCTATGGAACAGAACTGCACTGGAGTGAGCAGGAGAAATGTTCTGGGTAAGGATTGATGGCAACAGTTCACAGCATTATAAAAATCACTTCCCTTTTGCCTCCAGCATTTCTACCACGGCTGTGTCAGTGCCAAAACCCAGAACACAGTCACTAATTCCTCCAGAATTGATCGGTCATGATAAACTTCCAAGCACAGAGTAAAATACTTCCTTCAGACACATCAGAGTGTTTCTCCCAGTTTGCCTGGAGAAATCTGTGCCGTTTGATTTCCCTCCCTGCATCCAATTTGATTCAGAAAAGGGCTGCAAGTTCCTGGCTCCCTCCTCATGCACTCACTATTCTTCTGACAGATTTACTTTTGGGGATAGATTTATTCTCATGTTTGTGCTATAAAATGTCCTATTTATAAAGGGTGATTAGACACTGGAATGAGCTGCCCAGGGAGGTGGTGGAGTCACTGTGCCTAGAGATGTTTAAGGAAAGTCTGAAGGTGGAATTTAGGGCCGTGGTGTAGTTGACAAGGTGGAGTTTGGTCATAGGTGGGACTTAAAAACCTCAGAGGTCTTTTTCAACTTAATTGACTCTGTGATTATGTATTAATTCACGCTCAAACCTTCAGCAATTCTCATCTTGATTTTTATATCCCCCTGGGAACAATACCTGAAGAATTTCTACTTTTTGATTTATACAACCATCATGAGGAGATAGTCTAATAGTGCTTGCAGGATGCCTTCTCTTCCCCACAACTGAATAAGGCAGGATGTCAGGTTTTGCAAAGTGCTTTGGCTGGCACAGAGTTGTGGAAGTGAGGGAATTCATAACAGTCCCCTCTGCCTATGACAGGGAGGTGCAAGACATCTCGTGCTAACAAAGGCTTTGTGAGTATGGGTTTATGTAATTCGGGGTCTATGTGCAGGGACAAAAATGACAATCTGCAGTTTTTGCTGGACTCTTTGCAGAGTTGGTTTTGTAGCCATTGAGATCTTAAGTGCTGTAGAAGTGGTTAGTGACACATCACCAATAAATTACAGGAGCAAACCAGAGCAAAAGCTGATGTGTGGCTGAATGAGCAAATACAGTGCAAATTTATGGGCAAATTAAACTGCATGGCTGTCCACAGCAGTCATGATCAGGGCAAAAGTTGCTCAAGAAATTTGCCATAAAGGAAAATTAGAGTTTTCCCCCTCTTGTGCTATCATTTGGCAGTGGAGAACAGATCTTTGCATTCTCACAGCCCTCTGCAAGAGGTCTGGGTTTGATTCACGTGGATCCACAGGCTTGTGGTGCCAAAACAGGCAATTTCTGCACTCGTGTCTGAAGGCCAAATATATGGGTATGATTTCCTATAGTTTACAGTTACATGCTGGATCAGAGCTGTGCGTTTCATAAGCTGCCAGTCCAATTTAGCAGGGTCTTGGGAAATGTGTCCCCCAGGGAATGCTTACAATCAGCCTTGTGTTTTGAGCTGATAGTGCCTGTTTTCTGGTACACACGTTAGCAGATCCATATGTGAGGAAATCCAAACGTCCTTCCATCCAACTCCTGACCTGGGCACTGGCTCAGGCTGCTGCCCACTGCTGATCTTCTGCTGGCTACTTCCTCCAGTTCAGGAACTGTCCACTCTGGGAAGCACAAATGCACACCAGGGATCTGTGCAGGAGCTGTGGGTCCTGCACAGGTTTAAAAACCAGAAATTCTGAAAGTTCTTGAGTGTTGGGAAAAGGCTCATTTATGTCTTTCCTCCTGCGTCTTGTCTCAGGCTCAGCAGAGAGAAATGAGGGGCAGGAATTCAATGTCAAGGAGTTCATTATGTTTGTGGTGTCTGTTACAGACGCTGTTGGCATGTTTTGCTTCCCAGCAGTCTCCTTGACAAAGGTATGATCTACTACATCTCTCTCCTGCTCTTTTATTCATTTCTTTCTGTTTTCCTAGAGAGCAAGAGTAGAAATTGAAAAAAAAAAAAAAATAGTTGGCTTTAGGAAATACACTGTCTGCAATATTTTCTTTTTGCAACTCTGAAGTATTTTCACTGCAGGTGTGTTGTTGTTTCTGCCAGATCACCTGGCAATTGACTGTGGATTCTGGGAACTTCAAAGCTAAATGTTCCCATGTAAAATTTCAGTTTCAGCGACTGACATTTTCTATTTCCTTGTAATCTCGTCATGGCTGGAAAAGAACAAGAGTAACCAGCTTTTGCAAATCTCATAATATTTAGTAGTCCTTTGCATCTGACTATTCAATTTTTTCTTTTCCTTAAAAATGTGTTCAAGGCTTCACAGCTGAAGATAAAGATTTATTGTTATGATCCATCAATATCCCATGAAAAAAACTCCCTAGAAACCAAAAAGAGAGAAATATAATTCCTTTGTTGTGACAGAGATAAAACCAGCTCCTGAACCTTGAAAATGTGAGGCTTCTCTTGCAAGACACTTGGTTTCCTTGAATTGAGGTTTCCATCACCAGACCATGTTCTTTGTAATCTCACTTGGATGTCTCCTACACTTTTCTGCATAAGATGAAATAAGAGGGAATTTCAGCCAGTCTCATTTGAATCAGATTTCATTTTGTTCTCACAAAAGAGGAAGATTGGGATTATCCTAACCATTGATGATCTTCCCACTGCAGCAGGACCCGCTTCATGCACAATCCTGACAGGAGATTAAGAAAGGAGATTTGGAAGTCCATGAGTTGTAAAAAAAAAAACAGAAAAGAAGCAGCATCTCCAAAGCAAAAGGGATGTTTTGCAAGCTGCATATTTGGAGTGGTTATTTTGGCCCATCAACTCCAGAAGGATCTGCAATAAACATGCTAGGTCCTTTGTGATTTTATGTGATTTTATTTTATTTTTTATGTTGATGTCGGCCTGATTCCAAGTCGCTCTTCATTCCAATCTCAATGTATATCTCCCTTTGTGGCACGGGGTTTATGTGCAGGGAGGATTAGTGTCAAAAAGTACGATGAAAGGAGCAAAGAATTTGATCTTGTTCTTTTTTCACCCTGCATTTTTTGCTGTGTGGTAATTAGGGAAGATGCTGAAGGAGCAGCCCCTTAAAGTGCCAGCAGCACTGGCAGGGACAGTGCCACGTGTCCCCTCCTGCAGGAGCAGCAATTGCACTGCGAGCACCCCATGGCCACAGTGCTCCCAACCCAGACCTGTCTGCTGCTCCCTAAAAATCCCAAATATTCCCACATATGTGACCCACGGAGCCTACCCAGGATCCTGACCCATCCCACCCACAAAAGGCTGCTACTGCAAGGGCAGAGGGCACAGGGAGCAGGAGCCCAGGACAGGGCTGTGCCCATGGGTTAATTCAATGCTTTTCTGGACTCTACAGAGGGGACACAAAGAATTTCCCAGTGTTCCAGAAGTGCCAAACCAAAGTGACTCCAACTGTGGCTCCCACAGGTCCCACCAGCAAGGCAGATGTCTGGACAGACTGCAAATGTGATCACAAGCCTGATCCAGGATGGAGATGAGGAAGACAGGCTGGAGTTCACCTTTAGTATTAGGAATTTTTAAACATTTTAATATAGAAATTGCTCTGAGTTAGTCTCATAGTTAAAGAAAATTCTGTCTTAAAATCACAAGTTTCCTCTAGATCTCTATATTACAGAGGCTCTACCTAACTCTCATCCTTGTTCAAGGCAGTTATGACAGGCTGCATTCCTGATCTCTGGTGTTTTCATTAAAAAACAAGTTAAATGAAACTAAAATGTCCCTTACTTGAGCTGTTTTGCAATGTTTGCCCATATCTTGGTTGGTTGTTCTTGAAAGCTTTGGGTTGAGAGGTGGTAAATGCCAAATATTACAACAGTGGCTGCTTCCTCATTGAAAGCAGAGCCTGGTTCCACAAGAATCTGTTTATGAAGTTAATGTGCTGCTTTGTCTTCAGGAATGGTGAAATTGGGAGATTTGGGAAGGACCAGCTCATTGTAGGGAGTGCTGATGTTCCATCAGTGGAGCACCAGACCTTCAGGACTTTTTTGGAGATATTAAAATACAAGCCAAAAATTGTAAAATATGAGTGAAGGCTCATAAAATATGATTAGTGGCCACCAGCAGAATACTTCAAGTATCTGCAACACAGGACACCATTTATTTAAAAGAAAGATGATCCATATTATCAGAGAATGCAGGCTCAAGGGATAGAGGAGCTAATCCTTGCTGTCAGATTTCCCATTCAGAAGACAAGGAAAAATATTCTGTTTGCCTATTTCATGACTTCTTCACTCATGGTAAAATTTCTTGAGGGGAGGCCCAGCACAAGGGGTTTTGTCTTGCTTCAGCATCACTTCAGTGGGTGGATGGGGCTTGGAGCAGTGCAGGGCTGGTGTCAGGGCTTTGACCAGAATGGAATTTCTCTCATCTTCAGTTTAGGAAGATTTCTGAGGCCCAGAGGGGAAGCAGTGTACAAGTGCCAAGCAGCACAACTGAGAGTTAAACTAGTCTGAAATTTATACACCTTCCTCTATGGTTTAAATTCTCCCGTGTATGTGAATGAGGTTGGCTGCAGCCAAAAGAGGTTTTCATGAAGTGGCAAAGGAAATCTGTTTTAACAGAACAGGTTCCTGAAAATATCCTTACGCTACTTCTCTCTTTATGGTTTGACTTTTCTCCTTGTTACAATGGTTCAGGCTGGAGAGTCTGGAAAAACATCAGGGTAACCAGGGCAGAGGGAATATCAGATGGAGATGAGGGGTAGATAAGAGGCAAATTACAGTACATTTCTCATGGGTCATTTGGCTCTAGTCTTGAAAAGAAGAGAAAAAAAAAAATCCCAAAGTTGTAAAAGAAAGAAAAAGAGACAATCAAAACAAATAAACCTGCCAGTGTTGCTGATTTCAAAGGCCTGTGAAATGTGCATATATGCTTCATAATGCTTTGCTGTTTTAAATGAAATGTTCCATCCTTTAATCCTACTCACTGTCTCAGAAGTTAATTGTACAGTAAGATCACAATTCTCTCTGCCAAGGCTTTCCCTTTGTTTTCTATTTCTTTTTTTCTCCCTGCAAGTTGGCCAGCCAGAGTATCTTTTCCTTGTTCTGTGCAGTTGGTCATTTTCTGTAGTATATTATGGAGCTCTGTGTAGCTTAATACTTTGTTATGGTCATGCAAGGAAATGGGGGTTCTCAGTTCTTGCTGCTTGAGGGAACTCAAAAGTTGCTCCACTCTTGGGCATAGATCCTGCAAAAGCAGAAGGCTCAATAATCAGGTATTTATGCTCTGTAGCACTGCAACTCTTCCTAAACCTACGTAAAGGTTATCTAAAGGTGGGGTGTAAGAACTGGGTAGTAAAGCCTGGAAAGATAAAGAGAGGAAAGGAACATATAATGTTGTATACACAAACAGCCATCCCAAGTTTTTGCCCAGAGCTCAGACAGAACATGTTAGACATTTGAAAATTTTTGCATCATCTTTTTCCCTTAGCCTCTGCTCTTTCTTATCCTGGCCAGAACCAGCAGCAGAAGTGCCGAGGGGGAAAAAAGGAGAGAGAAAAAAAAAATCTGTTTTCACTGTATTTCTGAATCTGAGCCCAGGTTTGTGAAGGATTTGGCAAGGATTTACAAACCTTTGAGAGAATCCGTGTGGAGATCTAAGGAAACCCGCCTCCCTCCTTTAAAAAGCAAGTTGCCTTGGCCAAAAATTGGGCAAAAATTGGTCGTTTCAACTGATGTTTCCTTTGAGATTTTGGATTTGAACCTTAAACTGCACTTTGAGAATCAAATTTTGCTCTAACTGTAAATTTACACTGGAGTAAATACATCACAATCAATGCTGATATTTGTGTGCAGCCCAGTGAGAGCGGAGGCTGGCTCAGAGTACAGGCTCACATGAACAAACCAAGAGAGGACCCAGCACAAGGTCTGGAGTAGTCCAGGCACCAAATTTATTCCAGCCTGTTGCTGTGGTTCAGCCTGTTAAGTAGATCGTGCATTAACAACCTCCAGGAGTTAAGTGATTGCATGAAATAAAGCTGTACCATTTATTGAAAGTCTTTTCTGAGGTCAGAGAGGGCTGGGCAGGGACGCACCCTAAGTGTTCTAAGATGATAATACTGATTTTAGAACTTAACAGAAAATACTTTCCTTTATGTATCAGGTGTTTTTTTTCCTCTCAGTCCTATAGATTTATTGTTATAGTAGAAATTTGTGTATTTCTAGGACTCTCCTGCTGGAAAGCCTGGGTTTCAAAGCAAATGGAATGAAACTGATAACCTGACAGTTGTAAAAATTCTCTACTTTCAAGCAAGGAGATGCTCTCAGACTCCCATATTTTGTACAGTAAAATTCTTATTTTCCTTCTATAATTTTTTTTTACATATTTGTTTAATTGGGTGAGTAAAGCCTGAGTCACTATCCTAGTGGTAAAATTAATTCAGTTTGGAAGAGGGAAACCTGGGATCAATGAATGCCCAGAGTTTTATAGCCACATTGGCTTTTATTTTGCATTATTTTTTGCTTAGGGGTCAGTCTTAACTGTAAAAGCTGTCGGTGATGTAAAACCCCATGTCCAGGCTTAGCAGGCTCACCTGAATGTATTAACAGTGTCACAGAGTGACACAGAGTTCAGCAGGGGCTACAAACCTACCCAAGGAGCTGGATTTACATTTGAACAATTATCCTAAGTGGCTTTTCTTGGATCCTTATCGTTATTATATTTTTTTTGCCAAAACATTTCTCCTCTGTCAAAACGGAAGATCAGATTTTGGGGCCTGTAGAGGACATTTTGCTACAGCAGATAAACCAAAATTCTTTCAGAGCTGCCAAGCCTGCATGTGCTGACAGTGCTTTGCAATTTATGCTTGTGGACATGACCTAGCGACTGCCTGGGTTGGATGTGGCTGGAATTACAGATACACACTTGGATTTCAGTGTGCACAGAGGCAGTGATCTGGATCTAAACTGGGACCTGAAGCCTCTCACTTGTAGTATTCTGGTTCTGCTCTGTTTCAGGCTCTGTCCCAATCACTGAAAGATTTATACCTTTATCAATAAATTATCATGATTTTTACTACACTTACACCAGTGTCTTAAATTAGCACTAAACTCAGTGTAGATGAGGCACGCTTCCTGCTGCACATGATTTATGACAATCCGTCTGAAATGAGGAGCAAAATTGAATTTGCCATCAAAAGCAAATCTTTAACATCAGGTCAGACACAAATTTTATTGCACATCCACTGCTAAAGAGAGTTTGTAGATTGTCTTTTTTTATACAGGTTTTTTATAGACCCGTAACATTTCAGGTTTAAAAAAAAAAATAATAAAAAGAAATTAGAAATGTTCGGAGGTCTGAAATCTCTCCTGTGTCTTTGTGTCAGGTTGGAGGTGACAGACAGGACAAACGTAGCAGTTACATGGCACTGATAAACTCTCAGCTTGAGGGCTGTGTCCCCTTTTGATGACCTGCCTTTGGGAGAGATGTGGAGAGTGCAGATAAGAGCATCAGAAACAAGCAGAGGTCTTAAAAGCAGTGAGAAAGGCTGAGGAAATAAGATGGTTTTAACCTAAAAATTAAATGATGTACAGGAGATATAGTAGGCTTTCAAATAAGTAATAGGTTTGGTAAAGCTGAAGGGAATCCAATCTCCCTGTCAGTGGTTGAATGGCACAAATACTCCTCTAATAGAGCAAAAAATATTTAAGCTGACCTTTAGAGAAAAAAAGAAAAACCTTTCTGACCATAAAGGACTTGAAACAAGAGCTGCAGGTTACTGGGACAGTGACATAGTCCCTGTCATGTGTGGTTTTAAGTGAGCTAAATAAAAATTTGCTTGGTGACAGAGGAAGATGCCTTAGCTTAGGGGTGAAGGGCTGGCAGCTGTGGTCTCTGGACATCCTTTCCAGACTCGCTTTTCTGTGACTCTAAGACAGAGGGCAAAAGGCAGCTCTCACACTGGCATCAACACTGCCTCTTCAAAAGGACAGTTAGCTGTCTAACCACCCAGGACTGAGAAATCACAAGACGAAAAGATAAATTACAGCTGTGCACATCTGCCAAATGGCCCCATTTCAAGGTCAGCTTTCAGTGCTGTTGCAGTCGTGGCTCTTGCCACTATCTTCAGGAAGAATATCCTTTATCTCAAAAGTGTTCTGGCTCTTCACTGCAGATACTGAGAATCTCTAGGTGTGCAGTGCACCCTGAAACCTTGGGCACTCTGTGTGAGTTGGACAGCCAGGACAGGAATGTGCTGGGTGCCTGTGCACACACCGACTGCTGTGGTCACTGCTGCTCCCCTGAATCCTGGGGCCAGGATGAGACCCAGAGGAACACAGGGAACACCACCAAGACCTGTCAGCCACACCATGTGGGGAATCACACCAGGATCTGTCACAGGCTTATGGAGAGTGTTCCAGGGCTGTCCAAAGACAGCTTTCTCTTTGTCTAAACCACGCACCATGGTTTAGGCTGGGCTGACACTTCTGGGGAGTCTTGGGAAGAAGAGTGATTCACTGGGGCCCTGTGATTCCAGCAGATTTACCCTGTCCTGCTGTGTGCTGAACCCAGTAGGTAAAGGATAGGACACTGTATGTCAGTATTGAAATCTGATTGAGATATTTTGAGGCTGACTTCCCAATTCAGGGAGTGCTGTGGTTTTTTAGCTGTTGTTGGTTGGGGTTTTTTTAAGGATGAAATGTAGTGCCTTCTGTTCATAACAAACTCACCAGGCAGTTGCAGACCATACTCCATAATGAGCAGATAGCAAAGTTCTTACTCTGTGTTTGGATGGGATCTTACAAATAATCTCTTAAGTACCCTGTTTGTTTTCTAGCTGTAAAGTGACACTTGTCTTTGAAGGAAAAAAACAAACCAAAACAAAACAAAGGCAAATAGAGAAAGACTGGGAGCAAACAGTAGGAAATTTCCTAACAATAAGGTTTCTAAGGCTCTGTGTTCCTTGTAAAAACAACCAGGAGTGCAAGAAGCTGCGGCCCAGCCACATCAGGGAAACTTGGGGAAACCACTCTCTGACTTGGAAGAAAAGGAGGAAATGTTGCCAACCCCCAACAAAACTGCTCAATTCTAGTCACCAAAAACCAGATTTAATATGATTAAACCTGATATCAGCTGAGTTTAAGAGCCATTGCCAAATGTGTGGCTCAGCACAGGGGTTTGTGGCTGGGTTTGGATGTGGAGGGAAGGTCCAGCAAAGGGAGCTCCTCACAGTGGCTCCCACAGGCAGGTGGGGCTGGTGGCCAAGGGCTTCACCTCAGTGCCTGGGGACGAGTCACAGCCCAAATGGACAGGAAATGGGTTTGACAGATGAGACAGGCATGGGGATAATGGCTGGGTGACTGATGGGGTGGGCTGTGTGATGGGTAGGGCTGCCGAGAGACACTGCTGGGTGAGCTAAGAACTCCATTAGACTGAAACTGGAGCACTGCATGGGATCCATATCCCTGACTGAGGGCTGGGGCTCACTGGATAATGGGGAGCTGCTGCACAGAACAGTTTCAGAGGGCTCTTTGCACTGCAGCAGAGGGAAGAAGAAAACAAAAACCGTGCATTGAACAAATAAGTCGATGAAAAGACCTGGGTGGGAATGTGAGCATTGCCTGATATGATTTGATGTCCCAAATGGCCTTAAACAGCCCATAGAATTTCTATGTCTAAAACAGATTCCAGCAAAGGAGACCTTTTATGATGCACTAATAGGCTCATTAGGCTTTCTCCAGCAAGGCATGCTCACAGCATCGTATGTTTTTTCCATTACAGGAATTACACGTGTTTTGTTGTGCTTTGGGTTTTGTTTTGTTTTCCACATAGACTTGCCCTGACAGTTCCCCCATTCAGGTTTATATTGGAGGTACCATCTCGAGCCAATGAATTTTATAAAATATGTTGCTGGCACTCACAGAGAGATGCATAAAGGAAATATTCTAATGACAGTTGGAAAGGCTTTGATCCCTTTCCAAGACTGCACTCATGTCTTTGAAATGCGAGTTTGGCAGTGCTGGAAAGGCTGGGCTCTTTGGCTCTCTCTGGCACGAGCCCATGTGACAGACATAATGTCCTCTGTCAGGGGACCCACATAACCTTGAGAAGTGTAAGCAGCGCTCGCAGATTGCGCTGGGTCAGATAGTCTGGGCTGATAACGAAGCAGGGGGGAGTCAGCCTAGTCCAAAGCAATAACTGAAAGCTGTTTTGACCTGGTAACTGCTGGGTCTGCTGCCTGTGGCTACGGAGTTGGACATGAACTGCAAAAGTAGTTAATTTATGCCTCCTTGAGTGTAGGAATGTGGCGATGATGGATAGGGATGGGAGGTTATTAGAAACATGGGGAGGAAGGAGAGGAAGGAATTCCAGCTCGTGTTTTTATCTCTTACACACGCACACACTGGTTCCTCACATTCTCTTGTCTGCCTCACGTGTGTGCAGTGTCCAAGCCCTCACTGCCACACTCACATCCCTGCTGCTGCACGCTCACACAGGCACACACTCACAACTTCCCAGGGCTCTGCCTGAGCTCAGGGCTCGGGCACGTTTACATGCTGGGGGTTGCTGGCTGCTTCCATGAAGAAGTTTGCATTTATTGCCTTCCAAGCATGATCTACTTACACCTACACCTGGGCAGATCTTTTGCTTAAAACCCTCTTGGCATTCTGTTCTTCCACCACTGAATACATTCTGCTCACTCACAGCCTTCCCCTGGCTAGCAGAGAAAAGTGGTCAGAGAAATATCAGAAAACCAAGTCCAAAAGACTTAGTAGGATGGATTTACATGAGGCATGAGTCCAGTCTTAGTGAAACATTGCCATCACTGGCCAATTAGTTAAATGCTGTCTGCTTTGGATGTTTTTTTGCAGTAATAATCCATGTAGCCCTGGATGTTGGAGCACATGGGCTGTATGGAAGAGAAAGAGCAACTGTGGCTGTGCACTGAGAGATAAATGGGGATTGGATTGTGTAAACGATAAGCAAAGAGACAGCTGAGAATAAAGAAATATTAGTTTAGATTATTTGAAACCATGAGGGAAGAGGAAGGATAAAAATGGTAATCTCAGGAGGGGAGTTGGATTATGGTTACTCCTACAGGGATTTGCATGTGCATAAAGCATCTGCATCCAGAGCCAACAGTGCCGTCAGTCCAGGCAGCAGGACCTTCCTTCCTACTGTGATACAAGCACATAAACATTGTTCTAATCACACTAGGTGCTTCTGTTTCTGCCCCTCTCTCTTGCACGAAGCACCACATCACTCCCACACTCTCTCTTACACTTTTGCTCACTATCAGTGATGCTGCCATAGGTGCAGGCACACACTGTCCCCTCCCTGTGGTCACACCCCTGTCACACATTCCCTCAATGCTCTCACACTGAGAACATTTGGAAGTGCACATCAGTTCTCACATGTAATTTCAAGCTATTGCTCATGGATGTGTCTAAGTAGGAGCCCATGCTTGGAAAAGATGTTTTCTAAGGCACAGAGAAGATCCTGGGAGTAGATGGAGCAGAACCTCAGAGCGTCGTGCCGATCCAGGCAGGACGAGCTCGAGGAGCTGAGGGGAAGGTCTGTGTATTTTCCATGGATGTGTTGAGAACACTGGAGAGATGAGAAATGTGTAAAGGGTCACAGAGCTGACCTGTCCTTCAGGATGTCATCCCCATTTGATTGGAAGATAAACACTCTGTGGAACGGAAACATCCCCTTCCACTGGTGTCCCCAAAGAGCACATCTTCCTCCATGAGTCAGCCAGGGCCTGGGGACACCCAGCCATGGTCTATTTTGGAGGCAATGACTTCAGCAAGTGGCAGGGGAAGCTATTGTGGAAATATGAATGTGTTTTCCATTTGGGAGTCCTCCGGGGAAGGACAAGAAGATCTTGGTGCTGAGCCAGCTCCCCCATTTTTTCTTTACCCTTCTGGGAGCAAAAGCCTTGCAAAGTATGCAGGGAACCCTTCTCATAGCTCGTGGGGGTGTGTGGCTTGGGAGAGCTATGTGAGCCTTACACATCCATGCACACTCATAAAGGGGGACTCCAGGAGGCAGGAATCAGCCTGCTCAAGACCGTGGTGGTGTCTGTTCCTTACAGCCTTTGAACCATGCTTGGCTCAGTGTGATCCCTCGCTCTAGGGTCTCCACCTGTCAAGTGGACATACTACAACATATCCCCCTTCTAGCTTTTCTCTTATCACAACACTTCATATCAAAAGCCAGTGTGAGCTGGAAACAGAGAACCAGTGGGTTTACTATTACATTTTGTTTTCTCCAGCTGTACTGTGAGTTGGAGCAGTGCAAGCAGTGTGGCACCATGGTATGTGCTCCTATATTCCAGTATTAGAAAATTTATTCCTTTAAAGGAGCAAAGGTACCTCCAACAGCCATCAAGCTTAAGGGATTGGCTTAGCTTGCCTGCAAACAGATTGCTCTGTGATTTCCAGGCATGCCAAAAGCTAAGAGAAATGCTGCTCACCCTGGGAGGACCTGAGGAACCTTAGGAATTTATATCATGGTATGGTACTACTCCTGGGGAGAACTTGTGCAAGGAAACCTCTTGGCACAACTTTGCCTTTTGGGAACAGCAGTTCCCAACCAGCTATGGGATGTCAGGGTTAGGCCATGTGGGTTTCAGCTCCAGTGACTGCCACTGGTGCTAAAGGAGTGGCTCTGTGAGCTGGTGTTAGTTGTGGTGCCAATCTGAGGATGTGAAACTTGTTATCGTGCAGGAAAATTAGAGGTAACAACAACAAACAGCTTAGAGGAAATGTGCAAGCTAACTGCTGGTGTAAAAAGATTTACTGACCATAATACTTGGTTAATTACATTCATAATAAATGGATTCCTATACTTATCTTGAGAATGTGGACAGCTTTATGTATTTACCTTGGATTTTGTGGCCTTAGTTAATCAATGGTCTGAAGTTTTAGATGAGATTCACTACATGGATGCAAAGTAATCAATGTTTGGGAGTGGATTATTAAAACATTTCAGGTGATTGATATGCAGGGTATTATAAGACCTTTGCCTGGATTGCAGCACTTCTTCAGTGTTCTGTTGCTTTTGTGTCACCTTTAGGGAAAAAAATGCTTTTCTTTTTCTACAGGGCATACTTGGATGTCAATGAACTTAAGAACATACTGAAACTGGATGGATCCACACACCTCAACATCTTTTTTGCCAATTCCTCTGAGGAAGAGCTGGCTGGAGTGGCAACTTGGCCCTGGGACAAAGAAGCCTTGATGCATCTAGGTGAGTGATAAAGATGTTTCTTCTTTGCAAAGCATTCTTTTGAGGCACTAAGAAAGAAAGACAAATATGCGTTAAGCTCTGTTCTGATTTCTTATCATTCCTCTAATATATAGTCAGGGGAAAAAAAGTATTTCACGATTCCCAGATACTGGCTCACAACCAGGAAAATATTAGGTTATAAACCCAAAGCATATTATGGTATTTGTAGATGATGTCAAGCTGAAAGTATTTCACCTTTTCAGTGAAGCTACTTTGCGGGGCATTCACTCCATGGGAGCAGTTTGCAGAAGATTGGAGGATAGGTGAGGGGATGAGACAGAGGTGAATCTTTAACCTTAGCCTGTTACATTCTGATCCTTAGTTCATTAGCAAGTGTTCAATTAGCTGACAGACTGTAGCTAAAATCTGCTATTTTCTCTACCAATATGCAAAAAAGCAAACAGCTGAGGGATTGTATTTCCAATGTTCACTTGAGTGGAACTGGAAGGAGTTCACTACCCTGCAGATTGCCCGGTGTGTTTCATAACCAGGTTGTTGCTGGAACCTGGGGATCCAGACAAAGCTCTGCAGCCTCCCAAATGACTCACTGCCACCTGCAGTGCCACTGGACCTGTGCTCGCTGCAGAATGTCAGAGGAGCCTCGAAAGGTTCAGAAGGCACTGACTGAATCAGTATGAGCTTCTCCTAACTTCACAAACCTCCCTTGAGCTGCAAACCTGGTCTGGTCATCTCCTCTGAGCAGGAGTTCACATAGGTTTTCCAGATATTTCACCAGCTCATCCAGACCTTCCTAGGCTGGAAGTGAAGTCCATTTTCAGCCAAGTTAAATCTTTGTGATAGACTGTTTCAGCCAGTTTTTATATTACACAACCCCATGTTGAGCTAAATAAAAAAGATATGGTGACTATAAACCTACATGAGGAGAACAAGCAGAGTTTATTATCCTAAAACATACAATGGAAGTTGAGCTGTATGGAATAGCCATCAATCAGGGAGGCTTTTCCAAGGTCAAAAATACCCCAAAGATGAGATGTTACCATGTCTTCATGGTCACCTGCCTCCTCAGCAGAGAGAGGCTCCGTGGTCAGACCAAGCAGTTGGTACTGGCTGCCCTCCTTCAGTTTATTAAATGTTTTATTACAACATCCAGCTCTGCAGCTGCTCTGGAAGAAGTGTGAGCAAACTTCCCTTCCCAAGGAGCAGCACTTACACATTGACACTCCTGCTGAGCTCAGCTGGAACTGAAACCACTTCCACTCTGGCTTGCCTGCAGCCTCATCTCTGCAGGCTCCTATTGGGAGCGCCCAAACCAGAAGGTTCTGTAAATGCCCACCAGTGGCCATTTCCCAAGACAGCATCTGGCAAAAACAAAGATAGATCTTAACCCCAGCCTTGACCAGCACCCACAGTGATGGGATTTCTATCACTTTGGGATGACACCCAGCGTGGATTGCTGGTTGTGGGTTTAATCCCTGTGTGGGCCATTTGCTGAAGCGTTGGACTTGATGATTCTTGTGTGTCCCTTCCCAACCCAGAAGGTTCAGTGATTCTGTGAAACATTAGCCCCAGTCACTGTACAAGTGGGATATGGCTGTAATAGAGCTGCTCCTTCCCTAAATGAGGATTTTCACAGCTTCCCTTGGTGTTGCCATGGGAGGGAGCAGAGAACAAGGGGAGAGTGCCAAGAAGAACCTTCTGCAAGAGGGCTGGGGCTCGCCCAAAGCCCTGATGAGTTCTTCTGTCACTTCGTTAAGCTAATTATCAGCATCATGCCCGAGCAAAACAATTTAAATTCAGCTCCTACAGAGCATTGACAGAGTTCATTGACCAAAAAAAGATCTCACAAGAAAAAAAATAGACATTGGACAACAGATTAAATTTGACTTGCTAGGGGGGAAAAAAAAGTAAAAAATAAATAAATAATGCTCATAATTTCCTGTCATAACAGCCCTCCCAGACCTGTGCTTGGTTTGTAAGAATTCATCTTTAATCTTTTTTACTCTCTTCTATAAATCCAATATGTACTTAATAAAAAATATGAAATATGTCCTGTGGTGCAGATCTAAAGGCTGGGATAGAGATTGTCTGGGTGAGGGAGTTTATCTTTTCTGTAAAACTGCAATTGATTTAGATTCTTGACAGCTATAAAAAATATAAATTTTCAACAAAGGCAAAAATAAAATCTCCCTCTCCAGCTGTCTCAGGGTTCTCCAATGCCAGAACAATTTAACCAGCCTTTACTGAAGGCACATCCTGCTGAGGAATTTCACCAATATTCCTGCCACTGGGAAAAAAAAAAAAGCCTCTGGAATTCTTTTTGGATAGAGAACCCCAAAAAATATGTCAGGGTACTCTCTGTGTATAAATGGCTCCACCTTGGTAGAGACCAAGCACCAGAGGAATCAGAGCTTTTATTTTATAGAGGGGGAGAGAGAGGAATCGTGGGTTTATTGTTGAGCTGCATGCTGGTAGGTCTGTATATAATTATTTGGGAATGTGGAGAACTGGTGTGAGGAACAGTTCAGTGCTGTGAAAAGGAGGTGCAGATGCTATGTGTGGCATAGGAGACGGGATGCTGCAGCATGGCAGATTTCATTTACTCTTTCGTGTACGTATTCAAATTTTCTGTTCTCTTTTTTTTAAAACGATTTTTATGTATTTGTATATGCCCATGGGATTCCTCTCCACCCTGTGCACATTTTCACATGTGTCCCTGCTCAGAGGGAAGATCTTTTTTCTCCTAATATTTTATGCGTGTGTCCCTTCAGGACATCCAAAGTGCTCCTTCAGCACTGACACAGCTTCAACTGAAGTGCTGCATGTTGTGTTTTGGACGTTGTTCTTAAAGGAAAACCTGAGGTAATGGGGAAAATCAAAGCAGAACCACAGTCAGGGAGGTCTAGGAAAAGGGTTGAGCTCCAAGAAAACACTGAAGGGATTACAGTGATTCAGAGTGAAGGGGAAGAGCCTGAAGTGGGGATGATGACAATCTCATAAAAGCTGATGAAAGGGGAGGAGAATCTTCTGTTCTTCATATCCGTGCGAGGAAGGACTTGAAGTCATGAACTTAAATTGCCAAAAAATCAATTCAGATTAGATGTGAGTTAAATCCTTGCAGCTGTAGGGATGCTGAGTGCTGACATTGATTGCTGGGGCAGTCATGTCATCAGGGGTTGTGAAGAGGCAACAGGCCAGAGTGTGTGAGGGGTGGTATAGACCTAATTGGTTTGAGAGTGGAATTTAGAGGACTTCTTAAGAATGTCATGGTCTCATTTTCCTCTAATTTCATGGTTTTTACAACCGAGTCTCCAGGCAGATGAGGATGAAGGTCTATGGTGCATCAGAACCCAGCGACCTCATCTTCCCTATGCTACAGCCACTGATAAAGTTCCTGCTGCCAAAACCTTTTCTCTCCTCATTGTCAATAAGTTATTAGAGTGTCATGTCCAAGATTTATATTCCCACTATAACTTTTACAAAGCAGTCTGCTCTTCTCATGATAGGCAGGATGCAAAAAGAGTTTTAAATAAAGGGCCTGGAAAAGTTGAGATCAACAAGCTAAATAATGAAAATATCAAGCATATTTTAAATACAAAGGTACATCTAACTGAGCTAAAAATATAGTTCATATTATTAATTCAGTGTACTGCAAATCCTCACTAATTTGCCCTTTGCTTATTTGCACATCCCTTAATTCATACAACAGAAAACACCGTTAGTTTTCTTTGCAAGCATTTAATAACCACATAGTTCTTTCAGGGTTATCACATTCCAGGATTTCATATTTTTTGACACTTTAGACTTAATGCATATTCATTAGTGGACTGTGCAGTTCAGATGAAGCCAGGCTTCTCTGAGTACATGAACAGTGTGTTTCTGACAGTTACTTCAAAGCTGCCTCCACGACACCCTGAAAAAAACTGCTCCAGTCCTGGATGTGCACTCTTTGCTTTGCCCAGCTCTTAATTTGCAAGTATTGGTGGAGTCTTCTGCAATTCTCAGGGTGTTTCAGAAGTTAATAAGCTTTTCTCACATCTTTACCCTGGGGAATATTATACACAGGTGTGTTTTGTTTGACTATTGGCGTCAAATATGTTGCTTACACCTTTCTGGGCAGAGTCACACTCTTTAAGCACATGAAATTATCTAAAATAGCACAGTAGGAAGTAATTTCATGCAGGATTTTCCTATAAGTTAACAAAAAAACTAAATTGAGTTTATTCAGTTGAAAGACTGATTGTTGCAGTGTTTTTGGTTTGGGATGTTGAGCTTTGTCCCACAGTTCTCCTCCTTAGAGCTCCAGATTAAGGGTGAGATGAAACTTCGCTGGGCAGGAAATGTGTCTGGTTCTGCAAAAAACTGTCTGTGCTACAGAGGCTCCAACCAGCTGCCAGAGGACCTACCCTTAGGAAGGTGTTTCCCCTTTCTCCTGCTGTCCTGAGGAACACAAGGCCAATCTAGAAGCCATTCTCTTTCCCCTTGCAGGTGGCATCGTGCTGAATCCCTCCTTCTACGGAATCCCTGGTCACACGCACACCATGATCCACGAGATTGGGCACAGCCTGGGGCTCTACCACGTCTTCAGGGGCATCTCTGAGATCCTGTCCTGCAGCGACCCGTGCATGGAAACGGAGCCCTCCTTTGAGACTGGGGACCTGTGCAGTGACACCAACCCTGCTCCTAAGCACAAGCTGTGTGGGGACCCTGGGCCTGGCAATGACACCTGTGGTTTCCACAGTTTCCTGAACACGCCCTTCAGTAACTTCATGAGCTACGCAGGTACTGGCCTTGGCTCGGGTTGCTGGGGGGGTCTGTGGCTAAGCAGGAACAAAGAATTGAGGTATTACCCCTGATTTCTCAGTCCATTTCTTTATGCTGATAAAGGCCTAGGTCCCAGCTTGATGAGGGATCAGACCTGATAGCCTCAGGAATCCTTTTTAGTTCTCCTTTTATTTTATCCCAGTTTTCCCCAAATTCACAGTGTTTCATGAGAAGACCAGGCAGAAGGTTTGGGGGATGGAAGAAACAAGATAAGCATTAAGAAAACAGCTTCTAAAGGCTCTACAGCAAACCTGACACCCTATTTCTCTGAGATCTGGATGCCTGATCTATGAGGTCTTTGAAAAACTCAAATCCAGAGATTGTTTATACTCTCCCAAGGAGCTATAGAATGTCATATGAATATTGATACCATCAAAGCTGTCGGATAACCCTGTGACAAGTGGACAACTAACGAGGCACTGCCCGTGCCTCCAGGTGTCTGTTGAAATGCCATGTTTGGGTCTGATTTGGAATCACATCCCAGTTCCATCTTTAGAATGTGAACAGTGGGATTCTGCCTGGTCAAGGACTACCAGAGTGTTGTGCTGGTTTGTACTGGGAGTGCAACAACAGAGGCTCCATATCAGTGTGGTAAAGCCACCCCTCAAAGCAAAAGCTGACGTGGTTACAACTCTGCAGGCACAGCTCTGCTGCCCAGACGTGCATTCTCCCAGCAGAGCATATCCCAAAGAGGGAATTTGCTCCTGTGACCCTGCCCACTGGATGAGGCTGGAGTGGGGTCCTTGATGCACCTCTGGAAACTCAAGGGGAGCTGAAAGCTCTTCTGTTATTTCTCAGAAGGAACAAGGGATACCTTGACTCGTATTTCCCCTTATTTTGGGCCACAGGGTCTCTCTGTGGTGACAATCTCTGACAGTGAGCTGACAGAATCAACAACATTTTAAAGGCAACCAATATACTTACAGACACTGAAGGGCACCTTTATACTCCAGGCAAAAACACAGATTTCCCACTCAAAAGGTCACAGGAGTGCTTATTCTGTAATAAAACTGTAGAGAAGCAAAGTGTTTAATGTCATCTGGGGCATGGATTGAAATGATTTATAACCAAAATGCTTTTATGCCCTTTGTGGCACTAGCTAAAAGCAATGCCAAGTTTTCTCTCTATTTTTCTATTTGTTTAGAGGGTGCTTTCAGGGACAAGCACACCAAGTCAGCTCCTCAGTGTGCTCTGTGCTGTGGTGCCTGTGGTCAGGCAGGGAGCCTGAGCACCAGGTCCAGCCTCATGGTAACATCCCTCATATAAGACAGGGCCACTCCAGATGACAAAATCCCCCCACTAAATCTGCTCGTGTGGATGTGGTGAGAGGTGGAGCGTGCCTGTTTCAAAACTCTGAGCTCTTATCTTCCAAAGAGAACTTGCCTTGCCAGCTGACTCGGGAGCTGAGGCAAAGGCAGACCACAGAGATACCCATCTGCTCCTGGGAGCTACATGTGTGCTGGTGTTCTGAGCTGAAACCTCTTCTTTTTCCTTGAAAAATTAAGTGAAGCGACATGATAGATATCTCTAGAGCTCAAGCATGAATCTGTTTGCTTTTCTGTTGTTGCCAGTGGAGTAAAATATATCAGGATATCAAATTGCTGTCAAAATACCTTTGAAACATGTAGGTTGAGGTCATGCAGTTCTAGGAATTGCCTTTCTTTCATTTCTGTTTTGCTGCTCATGTACAGCTTGATCCTATTGTAGTTGTCTGTCTGTTCCTGTCCCATCCATCTGTCCAGCTTCCCCCAGCCCTGAGCAAAGCACAGACTTTGACTGATAATTTTTATTTTTCCTGGAATAACAAGTTACAATGGCCAAAAGATTAGGTAGTGTGAGAAATAGGACTTGTAAATGTTTTTTACAAGTCCAAATAGCTGTGGTGTTCCCAAATAAAAGATAAGTTAGCCTTTTAGATGACTTTTCATGAAATCATTACGAATTCTTCCTCTGAATTCTGTTGGAGTAATCATCCCAGCAAAGTATAGAATTTCTCTAATTAATGCTTTATCTGAGGATCTTGAACCTTTCTTGATATTGAGTGGAGCACCCTTCTCCCTCAGCTCTCCTCCCTTCCCCTCCCCCTGGACACAGTCTGTGCTGATGTTTGAACAGATTGAGAATGCAGGTCATCTTTCTCCTGTGCCATTGTCCCACTGCTTTGTCCGATATATATTTTATTGTTCTTTTATGATGGCTATTAAGGGCCTTTGTCTCCTTCTGTGCTTCCGTGAAGAATATTTATGGCTTTTACAGCGTGCTCAGGGGTAGACCATCGATAATTATTGAGGAAATCCAGAGATGTCACATTAAAGCAGCTTTTTGCATGCCCACAGGGATTTGTAGATATTATCAAGCGGGTGGTGTGTGTCTATCTGCTGTGCATGTTTGATCAGAGGAGTGTCACTGCTCAGTGGAATTGGGAGAGACACAGGAAAACACGTGAGCTGGTGTGTCCCTGCTGTGGGAGGGCTGGAGTCTGAGCAGGATCCCGACCACAGCTGTCTCCTTTTGCCTGCATCTCTGGGAAGATGTGGCCAGGTTTTAAATTATCCAGCAAATACTCATTTGTCTTTAGAAGAAATTCATATTTTCTTGTTCCTCTGGAGTACCACAGGGCAAGGACTTGCAAACATCAGAGCACCTCCTAACGCTGTCACAATATTGTATTTACACACGACTCCCAGGCAGCCTCCGGTGACCTGCATTTCCCAGAGAAGTGCAGCACTTGACCTGTGCAGAACTGTCATTGTTGTTTGGATCCCAGCTGGGACCGAGCTCTGCTGGGCTGGGAACTCTGCAGGCACATGTGAAGAAACACCCTGTGTTTTCAAGAGCTTTTCAACTGATGGGAAGAACACCAGAAAAATGGTTGAAGTGCTTAGCATCGAGTTCCTCAGCATAGCTTTGCTGGGTGACTTTGCACAACATATTTATTCCCTCTGGGATCCGCACAATAGAGAAACAGCAATTTTCTGCTTCTCTGGGGCATTGTAGTTGTGAAGCTGTATGGTGTTCAGAGGGCACTGGATGTGTTCTTGTTGCCAAATCATGTTTGAGGAAAACAAGATGAAATGAGAAATGGGTATTTATGGGAAGTCATCCAGCATAATTATTCCTTCATTTTGAATGAAAAAGAAATATCAAGAAATGTTCAGAAAGGGGTTAGAATCATAGTGGTAGTGGGGGAGATTTTTTATAGGACTGAAGTTATTTTCTGCACCAAAAATTTACATTTTTATCAGTATTTGGAATGATATTTTGAATTGATCTTTCAGAACATTTTTATTTGCTCATTAGAAAATTTAAGAACTTTAAAAGTTATGCATTTTTAAATTCTCTGGTGTTTTAATCTAAGAGATCTGACAGTCTGTTGCTCTTAGTTTGCATGACTACCAGTCAGTATTTTCTCCTTTACCCTTTCATCTTCCTTATCTCTTTCTTAGAGATATTCTTTTAAATGTGAAATTAGTTTAAACCCAGAGCTCAACTGGTGGCCCAAATCCTGAGCAGAAGGTGCTGCACTGAAGCTTTCTGTTTCTTCCCCTCCATGTCTCTGCCTCGTTTAGGGATGATCTCTGGGTGCTTCAGGTGTATCCCAGGTCAGGGGGAGGGAACGTTTATTGATTTATTTCCTTCCTTTTTAACCATTGTTTCCTTTCACCTGCCTCCACAAGTGATGGCTGCGCTAATTCCTTCACAGACCATTAACTCTGGAGTGCTGTGGGATCCCAGCCCGGCCCTTCCAAGGAGCTGCCATTCACCAGGTCGTAATTCTTCCCCTTGCTCCCACCTCCTCTCCCACGTGGCTGACGTGGCTTCTGTTTGAATTCCAGACGATGACTGCACCGACTCCTTCACGCCCAACCAGGTGGCCAGGATGCACTGCTACCTGGACCTCGTCTACCAGAGCTGGCAGCCCACCAAGAAACCGGCTCCCGTGGCAATTGCCCCCCAGATTGTGGCTCGCACCTCCACCTCTGTCACCCTCGAGTGGTTTCCACCCATCGATGGCCACTTCTTTGAAAGGTGACCATGCTCTGCTCTGTACTTTCATGCTGGAAAAATGGGGAGAACTGGAGGCCCCGCTCCAGGAGCGCACCTTGGTCACGTGCTGTGCTCAGCCTGGGTTAAGGCTCTTTCCTAAATTGGTTCATGCTGAGGAGATTATTGATCTGTTGTCTGCTCTTCCTTTCTCAGCCCGTAGCACTCAGTTGAAGGCCATTGATTTGCCATGTAAAGGGCAAATCTTTCTCCATATGTTATGGGAGGAATTTTCAATCAAAGATTCCAGCCCTGTGATTCCTGCTGCTGTTGCTGCTCACGAATACCTGTGGGCTTTGGCTGTGCCTGCACGTTCCCCCCTCCTCCCCTTCACGTTCCCTTTGCAAGGACAAAGTGGATCTTGTTTTTACAACACAGAGCTCATGGGCTGGAGGAGGTGGCTGGACTGGGGACAGGGACAAATGCTGCCTCCTCCTCTGAGCTGTAGATGTGAGATGGGAATTGAGCAAGGCAGAGTCAAAGTCCCAGACCCCTGGATATGATGTGAATGTTGTCCTGTAGGTCAGCATAGGGGTGTGTATTCCTGTCTGGCAGGCATGCAGCTATGTGATATCAATAATGGAAAATGTAGGACTCTGGGCAGGAGTTGCACCTCATTGCAGCCCACTTTCAGAGCAATTCTGCCCAGTATGACCTGAACAACTGGGTAGTTGATCTAAATGCTCTTGTGCAGCTCTTGGATGAGCTGCAGGAGCTATGGGAGTCCTGGCAGAGAACTTCCCAAATCACTGACCTTCTCGCATTACCATTAACTCACATCCCCGTTTGCACTTCTTCTCCACCTCTTGCTTTGTTGTTTTATAGAGAGCAAACTTGGAGTGTCCTTCAGGACCGCAGCAGTTCAGAGCACGGGAGGCCAAATTTACAAGCCTATTAGCACCCAAAAAGCTGCCTCAGCACTGCTGCTTTGTGCTGGGAGAGCACCTTGAAACCACTGCCTCCATCAGGGATGAAACTCCTTCCAGCACTGCTAGGACACCGTGGACATTTCAGTGGCCAGCTTGCACTTTATCCCACTAGGCAGAGAGCTGTTATTTTCTGCTCAGATGAGATTTTCCACTCTTATTGCAGATTAATATGGGGAGGGAAATCAAATCCTGTTAGGAATTGATAAAGAGAGGTCTTGTGCTCGCTCTGAACAGTGTTTGCTTTAATTATAGTTTTGTAACCAAATCCTTTTATTCCCTACCTGTGAAAAGGACTCATATAGTTCTGAAAATTAATTCAGAATTTTTCAGCCCATAATCATTTTTAGGTAAATTAAGTTTCTCCAATTTAATTTAAATTTCAGAAGATGCTTATTGTGTGTTAAATAAATGCCATCTGCCTCTAAAAAACACATTGATGCAGAGTTAATTGTTATGTAACCAAATATGTCTTTATTACATATTTCTTATAA
Organism: Vidua chalybeata; assembly: GCF_026979565.1. Taxonomy (NCBI): domain Eukaryota; kingdom Metazoa; phylum Chordata; class Aves; order Passeriformes; family Viduidae; genus Vidua; species Vidua chalybeata. The sequence continues at coordinate 8,090,817 of NC_071550.1, read as the reverse complement.
CTCAATCAATATGTTCTTAATAACCTCTAGTTACTTGCTTCTTAAATAACACACAGTGGATAGCCCGTTAAATCTAAAATTTCATAACAGAGTTATCATATGTTAAATAAAGAGTGATTTTCCAGGAAAAAAAAAGTCCTTTGGGTTTTCAAATCTGTGTGCTCAGTATTACTGAAGAGATTTAAAGAGACAGCCTCAAATACTTTGAGGCCAATTCCTTGTTAAAATGAGATTCCCACTGCTAACGGATACAGCAATGTTGCCGTGACCATTTCAAAATGTCACTGAAACATAGAAATGATCCTGTCTAAAACATGCCCAAATTTTTGATCTGCTAATCAAAACAAGGATGATAGTGTTATTCTAGTGACTAATCCTGGAAAAGCCCACGTGCTGAACTTCCAGAACCGCCGTGTCCAGCTCTGCTTGGTCAGAGACTCATGTCTGTATCAATTTGTGAAATTGGGTCACTGTGCAAGACAAGTAGGAGGTAAAATTGGCCAAGTATAATCTTATCTGTGTGTGGGAATACTGTAAATCTTTGCAGATATTTTTACACAAAGTGCACACCATTGGCCCAAATTTTACTTGCCTCACTTGAATGAATAAACTCATTCACTTCAATGGGACTATTCATGTAAAAAACAGAAGACTGATACTCAGCTGCTGAGTGCCTTGGGCCTGGTTTCTAATGCACAGAGGCCCCTTCCTTGCTGTTTTGACAGTGTAAAAGGGCCTTCAAAGGATGAATGGCTCTGGCTACATTAGCAAGTGTTGTGGCCCAATAGAAGTAGATCTCCAGTGCAAAACAGTTGTTAATGAAGACCTGACGTCACTACTGCAGGGGCTTGGGGGGCTCACACAGGAGCACATCAGGTGTGGTCCTGCAGCACACCTCCACTCTGGTTCCTGGCAAAACTGGGTCCAGCTTCCCTGCTCCAGGACTGTTCCGAGTGCTGGAAGCAGGGAAGAGGAGGAATTTCACTCCCAGAGCTCACTCCTGATCCCAATTACAATGCTGCTGTGGGCGTGCTCGGCGTAACTCAAGTTCCTTTTATGTCCCTTTTATTCTCCAGAGCTGTGCACAGGCAGTGACCTCTGCTTAATGAAAGTCAGGGAGGGAAAATTTAGCCTTCTGTTTAAAAACGTAGCACTGGGCTGGCTGTATCTGCGGGAGGTCCTGACAGGTTGAAGGGAGATGGGGTATGGAAGTAAAGACCGTGTGTCTGTTCCCTGCTTAGATGCAACTCTTTCATAGGTGCATTAGATGTTTTCCTCATAGGGTCTTCAAATTATGTAATTACTTACATGGATTTAGAGGCAGAAAGCAATGTTAACTCCTAGTTCCTGTAAATTTGGGAGTGGCTCTCCTGCGTTCTCACAATTTAGCAAAAGTAGACACAAGAGTTGTGCACAGCAGTAAAATCTTCTTCCTGATGGACCCTCCTGGCCTCTTCAGAGTGTTCAATTGATATTTACTCTCTCACTCTAGAGAGTCACTTACTGGCATGGAAATTTATCAAGATGCTTTGGCCCTAAGCTCCAGCAGCTAGTTGGGCTCCCAGACATCCCTAATAATCAAATATATCAAGAACCAGTGTTTCTTCTTGTAGGTCCTGTCCACAGGATTGGAATCCTTCCCATTCTCCATCCTCCCTTTCAAAAAAGCATGAAAAAATGCACACACAATGACATGTAATATTAAAATAACAATAAAGCAAATGAAACAAGTGAAAACAAGCAAGAAAAAGAGAAGTCACTTCATTTCCTGACTGCATCCATTGGATGTGTTCATCTGCTGTCTCTGAACATCCATTCATGCACCTCCTGTCTGAGATGCGTGGGCAGATGTGAACAGTTATTGTCATGGGGCTCTGCAACAAATTTGGGCAGAAATCTTTGAATGCATCTTTCTCCAAGTTTTCATTGAGGTGACAGCATTAATTTCCATGGATCTGATTCTATCTCGTTCTTAGCAAGCAAATATTTTGGTCAGTATGGTGTCCCAGAGATGGCTGGGCTTGATAATCACTCTGTTAAACCTTGCTGGAGAGTTTCAGTGCCTTAGAAGGGAGAGGACCAATCCTGAATTTCAAGTACAGCAGCTCAAATTTAGTCTATAAACAGGCACTCTTTACCCAAAGGAATGACAGATTTTTAGTGGTTTTGAGTTGCCTACTGAACTGGTGCTGGCCCTGAAGGAAATGGTCTGTTTTTCACTAGTAATCTTTAGATTTTGAACCCACTTCACTGAAATATCATGCTGTAGGAATGAATTCCTCCTGTGCTCTGAACTTCATAAGCTGGAATTTCCCCAGTATTTGGCTTACCAGAAAACAGAGAAGTCTAGATTTTCCATTAGCCTGCACTTTGGGCAGTCATGTGCCACATGTGCCACATGTATATGGTGGCAGATATGGCTATCATTCCCAATTAATTGTGGTTTTGAACCAATTTATGCTCATGTTTTTTTTTTCTTGTTGTCTATGGCTTCATAAGGTATAAGGACCTGGCTTAAGTTTTCATAAGCCTGTAAATGCAATTCCATAATTAGGTTTGACATTCATGGCTCTTTATAGGATTTGTGTGCAAGAATCTGCAGACCAAAAACTTTAACCCAGGAGTCATCCCCTGTGTAAGTCCTTTCAGCCAGTGCAGTTACATCAGGGTTGAGTTTGGCTCCCAAACTGGAAAAGTAAAAAGAGAAAGTTTGCTCATAGCCTTTCCCACATGATGCTCCTTGTGATTTCTCTCTTACCTCCAAGTCCTCACTGGTAAAAGGAAATGTTTGTCCATAAGTCTACAGTTTTTTTCCACCATGGCAGCCTGTGATGAAATTGTATAGCTGCTAATTTGAGTAAAAAGCAGTCCTAATTGTGGAAACTTGGCTTCCAGAGCCCTCTCCTCATCCAGGACCAAGTGCTAATGCAGAGTCTCTTTGTAGAGAAACTGAAAGATTGTTATTGCAGGGACTTCTATCCTGACTGGTCGTGGAGGTGTCTGAAGAACAATTGCACAACAATAATTCTACATTTTGAATTCTCAGGACCATTTATTCAGGTTTCTTGTGTTTTTTTTTAAATTTTGGTTTTGCATGTATTTTCCAGGCAAGCTGAGTCAGACACCTAAACCTCTGCTAAATAGGCAGCTGAGAAATGAAATAGGGAGGCAATATCATGCCAGTGGTGCAGGTGGGTGAAGTGAGACACGAAGAGAAGTTACTCACAACATGCCCACATTTTTTCATTACCAGTGTTAAAGACCATGAAAGGAAGAGTGGGCCACCTTTGTCTCCCTCTTCTTTATTCTGCCCCATTGCCACATTGTATTTTTCAGGTGTTTTCAGCAGGTTCATCTCTTCCTGAGCTGCACAAGTTCAGCCAGTTACTGTCTCTCTCAGTGTGGCTCAGCCACTGAGGTTCCCAAATAACCTCTGCCTGAGGATCACAGTCCTCTCTTCAAAGCAGTGCTGAAATAAATCATGCAGTGGTGGTTATGATGGTTAAAATTTGCATAGCTGATTATAATAGTTGATATAAATTATTTAATAATTGATTCAAGCTGTTTTTACTAGAGTAGCATAGAGAGTACACTGTGTTGCACACAAATTGTTTGCCTAAAACTTCTGTCCTTTCTGGTGCATTTGATCATTAGGATAATTAATTTTTAACTTTCCATTTCAGCAGAAAGTGTTCTTTAAAGCAGAACAATTAATTCTGAATAGTAAGCAGCTTACTGGAGTAAATAACCATGTACTTTGGGTCATACAGAGTTCCAAATTTGTGACCCCAAGGAATGTAGGGCTGAATTGTGTGAATTGCATCCTCAACTGATATAAATCAGCTTAATCTTATGGAGAATATTAGACTTACTCCAGTCTACATCAACTTAAACCCTGATCTTGTGAATGTATTAGCAAAACAATTTAAACTGATAGAGGGTAGTTTTGGATTAGATGTTAGGAAGAAATTACTCCCTGTGGGAGTGGTGAGGCCCTGGCACAGGGTGCCCAGAGCAGCTGTGGCTGCCCCTGGATCCCTGGCAGTGCCCAAGGCCAGGCTGGAAAGGGCTGGGAGCAGCCTGGGACAGTGGGAGGTGTCCCTGCCCATGGCAGGGGTTTGGAACAAGATGAGCTTTAAGTCCTTTCCAACCGAAATCAGTTTGTAATTTGTGAATTGGTATTTAACTGGATATCCCTGTTCAGCCAATGTTGCTGGTGGGACAATCCTAAAGATACTACAAGTTCAAGCAATAAATAAATCCATGGTGAGAGTAGAAATAGATCTGAAAACTCCTGAGGCAAATTTCTCTGCTCTAACCCATAAGCAATGTGTGTTTTCTTTTGTTATGGTTTGGTCCAGTGCAAAGGAGAAAAAAAATATAGGTGAATGTGATTTCCCAGGTTGCTGTCATTTTGTGTTGGATAGAGGGCTCAAAAATGCTTTCTACACAGGCTCTTGACTTAAATCTACAGCAAGTCAGCATCAGAAAACACTTTTGTCAGTGCCTTGAGAAAAGGGGGTTAAGTGGACCTGAATTCTAAGTCTTATTGCTTTTAATATAGTTGAATAAGCAGCTCATTCAGCTGTTACTAAGTTGGTGTGTTTTCCTGTTTTCCTGGCCTCCTAGAGAAGTGGGATCAGCATGTGATCTGTGTGCAGAAGGAAGAGTCCTGGTGCAATATGCCTTCAGCGCCTCATCTCCCATGCCCTGCGATCCCTCGGGGCACTGGAGCCCACGGGAGGCAGAAGGTGAGTCACAGGGATGGGAACAGACACATTGTGGGAGACAAGGTGGGACAGAGCAAAGGGAGAGCCACAAAGACAGTGGGGAAATCTGGGAGTGATTGGTTATACCTGTAGGCAATGTGGACAGAGCTAGCAGGCAGAGGAACACTGTGCCCTGAAGGAATGCCATTGGCTCAAATACCTGTTTTGGCCCCTGAGTCCTGCCCCTGCCCACGAATTAAGTGAATTCCAGGAGCTGAACATGAATTTCGCAAAGCAGCAGAGTGCCAAGAAATGCTGACCATTCACATCTGCCAGATGAATTCCTAAGGGGAGCTGTTTTCTCCCTCTACTCCAACTCCAAAAGTGAAGAGCTGTTATTTATTTGGGCCTGATTTGTGCTGCCTTCACTTGTGGTGAATAGCAGTGGGCTGCAGCAGCAGCCAGGCTGGAAGGAGGTTGCCCTTTGGGCAAGTGCCCTGCAGCAGGGATGCAGGTGACCACGTCAAGCCCTCTTGTTCAGGATGTTTTGCAAGTCATTCTCTTGGAGCCTGTTGGAGGGAGAATGGTCTGCAGGGCTGGTTGTGCAGTGCCATTAGATCTCCATCATTAACTCCTCCACACGTCCCTTCCGTTACGTCCCTGGGTGTATGTGGTGGAGCATATTTAAGAGTGCACCAGGCAAAGGTCAGTCATCCCAAATCACAGTTTGGAAAGAGCAGAGTATTATTTCAGCCTGTCCCTCTTGAGCTTTCCCTTCCGGAGCAGCCACGCTTCACCGTGAGCACACAGGTGAGCTCACTGAGCCCCAAGGACAATCCTGGATTTTGCAAACTCATTATACCAGTGCCTCCTTACGTTAAGGGTTTATTTGTCCTGCAACTAAAGCACATGGGAGTTATTCTGTATGGAATATTATTCAGGCTGGTGCCCAGGAGCTCTCCCTTGTCCTAAGGTCAGCATGTGCAACGAGCTGTGCCCCTGCTGCTTGATGGAACAGTGGTCAGTGTCCTCTGCCCCACACACCCGTGTTCCAGGGTGGGGGCCCAGCAGAGGTTGTGTTTCACTCTGACTCACCCCCTAAATTTAGAACAGGGTACACAGAGAAGCTGTGGCTTCCCCCTTCCTGAAAGTGTCCAAGGCAAGGTTGGACGGGGCTTGGAGCAACCTGGGATAGTGGAAGGTGTCTCTGCCCATGGCAGGGGAGGAGCTTTAAGGTCCCTTCCAATGCAGACCATTCCATGATATTATGACATCCAAGGCTGCTGGGCACAGCTCAGAGCACGCCTGGGTGGAAGCTCCATCCTGGGAAGCAGTGCTCTGGCTATGGAGGTCATTGGATCACCCAGTAAACAGCATTAGCAAAGTTTGGATTACTTGCAGTAATAGTTCAGGGTGGAAGGTGGAATTTCCACTTAGCCAAGGATTACAAGACTTTGAAACCTGTTTTCATTTGGAACAAAACTTGAAACTTTTGAAATTCTCCATGAAGGAAAATTAAAAACAAAAAGTGTTTGAGGCCAGCCAAAACATTTTGTTTAGCTCATATGAACTTTGGTTAAATTATGGCATTTGAAAATATACCCTTTTAGTATAGAATCTAGGTCAAAAGCAACTTTGACTATCACAATGGAAAGTGTTTCAAGGTGCAAAAGCGAAAAGGTTTCTCACAAAAATGTCAAAACACAGTGTTCCAATAGAGTTAAAAATTTCTTGCCATTTTCTCTTCCAGGATAAAATTTTGGCCAAATAAACCCAATTTTGCTAAGTGTTTTTATTTTGAAAAGACTGCATATTCCATTGAAATATGCAGTTCCATCAAAATTTCTCCACCGAGCTTTGATTTGAAAACTTCTAGATCGCACACGTCTTGCCAGAGGCATCATTCCTAGAGAAACTAAGCTACTCTAAGATTTATTACTCAGCAGCATTTTGCATTTAATTTCCTCTTCTTGTTGTGTACGCCTGCATGTTCTTAACTATGAAGGGTGCAGTTTGATCCTTATCTGTCTCATTTAGTTGCTCCTGCACCATTTCCATGGAACAGAAGTTTGGTAGTCATGTTCTCAGGATGAATGACTTGTTGCCACTTTAGGGTAGAAAATATACCAAGTGTATGGTGTTTGTTGCTCCATGATTTTCTGTCTCTACTACCACGCTCCCTGACATTCAGGCCCTCTGCCTATTTGCACTTGGTCTGAGTTACAAATAGCAGTTAGATCATTGTCTGGCTTCTTTAATTGTCTATCTGTGAGTGCTCAAGCCGTCAAGCTTTAAATTCACTTTCTGCAGGGGTTCTTGGGTGTAAATCTCCACTCCCTGAATGTCCGTGGAAAATGAAGACACAGGAGTCACAAGCACGGCCAAAATAAACTTGTTTTAAAATCTGAGATGACACTCATGGAAAATGTTCTGTAGGACTCATCCAGCTTCCGAGCAGAAAACCACACTCCTCACGTGTCTCTGGAGCAGCTCTGGTTGGTCTGATCTCATTTTCCTGAGGTCTCCTACCCCAGGCAGCTTCACCAGCAGTGGTTTGGACTATGTGGGAGCTGTGCCCATTGCAAAACCCTGCTGTGGGCAGTGTCCTTCCTAATTCCCTGCTCATTCCTGAGCATGGTGGGATCCAGCACTGAGGCTGAGGCATCTCCTAGTTCTTTCTCAGCCAGTTGTGGCCCCTGCACGAGGGGCTGCTTGTTCCTTGGCAGGGTTTGTGGGAAGGCTTATGAGATCAGGCAGCTCTGATTTACTCTTTATCTTCACCGTAGAGCCAGAAGGCTCTAACCTACCTGGATTCTCACCAGCAGCACCAGCTAGGTCAACAAACCTAACAGCACCTCCATAACTCTGTCAAAGGGGGGTTTTATGTAAGAAAGGTGATTTTGGCTCAGGCCCAGTGGGTACCTTTGCTTGCTGTGCAGTATATGCATATATCAGTCAGTTCCTCCTGTCTGGCTGACTGCTGACTGAGAGAAGTGTGAGATGAGTATAAAAATGTTGTTGCCTTGCACTGCTCTAGAGCTCAGCCTTTTCCTGGGCCTAATATTTCCCTTAAGAGCAAATTCTTCTGTATTCTAATTATCCCAGCTGGACACTGCAGTCCCATTGGGTGGTTCCTTGATCTTGACCACCTAGGAAATGTGGCAGGTGAGTTGCAGTTGTAGCAGGGGTGATATCCTGAGAGACTCCTGATGCCAGATGGCCTCTGAGGCTCTGTCCCTGTGCTGGGGATTCATCCCAGGGACTGCACTTAATTGCACAATGAAGGATTGACACACCAGGCTGTTGGACAGCATTTTAGGGAAAGGCACCCTCCTAACCTGCCATTCCTGCTCTCCAACCAGGACATGGAGTTTGTCTCTTCCTCACAAACCTCACATTCCTGTTTTGTGTTAGGCAAGACGTAATGTTGCATGAGATGTTGTTCTGTGTCTGATCTGTCTCATAAGGCAAAGGATTTTCAGAATCTGAGTACAGAGGGAGGAATAACTCCTACACCCTTTCTTTTTACATACAAATATTTGTAATTTTCAGAGTGTTTACCTATTTCTAGAAATCCAGTTATATGAAATAAGGTTTTCGTCCTTTTCCATAATTAAATTAATCTTTCTTACTCAGGTCTAGGTGTTGGATAATATTTAAGAAAGAGTCTCTTTATCTCAACTTCATTGAGGTTTTTAGTTTATGAATGGCTACAATCTGCCACCTGTTTTGGGGTAATGCTCTGTGTGCTAAGCTCCCTGGAGGCTGAGTCCAATTCATGCATCTCTAGGGATCATACACTGATCTACCCAAACGTGCAGGTTTGTTTGGAATTTAAGTCTTACTGAAGCCTTGAACTGACAGAGGTGAATTTGCAGGATCCCAGGTGGGGATGTACTGGGCTGTGAGCCATTAGCTCCATTTTCTTTTCTGAGAGAGGGCAGTGGTAAAATTCACACATCTTTCCAAAGCCCTCTGAGATACTGGAGTTAAAAAAGACCTTAGGGCTGCAGTCAGGAGTTTGCTGTGGGTCTGAGAAAGTCGTCAGAGGGCTCAGCCAAGCAATGAGGGTGAGATAACATGAGCTAAGTGGGGTATTGCTGCTCACAGTGATTATCCACAGGGCTTGTACACTTGCCAGGGGGGAAACTCGAGCGTGTTAAATGGACCTCTGTCTTTCTTCAAAATGTATCACTGCTGTGGTCTCTCCAGATGCTGGTCTTAGTGGCATTCCCGCTGCTCTGTGCCATGTGAGGAGGAGAGAGGGGCTCTGGGATATGGGAGGTGAGGGGGAAGCATGAAAAGTTGGGCATCTGCAGGACAATAACGTTGAATCGCAGGAAGGCTGCCAGGAAATCTATTCTGCATCTGGGTTCATTTGGTATGAACAGGAGAATTCCCTGAGCTGTTTATCCTTGACAAAAGAGACACATTTCTAACACTTCATTGAATCACAGACAATCAGAATAACCTTCACACGTTGCCCTTTTCTCTTTAAATTAGTAGTGATGTCCTGTTTGTCCATGTATGCCCAGTAGTTTATCTTGCTTTTTTCCTCAGTTACAAACAGCTGTACTGTCCTTTTTTTCCCCTCTGCCTTCTGCATTTCTCTCCTCTCACTACCTTTCTTTATCTTCTTGTCTGTACTTTGCCTTCTCCCTGTCATGCTTGCCTCCCTTTTTGTGTGATTATTTGGGAAGGAAAAGGGAATTTATAGCTCTCACTGGATTCTGTTACCAACTGTTCCACCCGTCTGACCCCTCTGGATCTTGCAGTCCATGACTCCACGCCAAGTTGTAATGTTACCATAGTATTTGGGAACCCAGCAAGCATTGTGGCTTTCATTATTTTTTAGTACTACCTCCCATGTAGTTGAACACAGCCAATGGTGAGAAGAGTAAAAGCACAAGTGCCTGTTGTTTCATCACAATGAGAGCAAAGAGACAGCTCAGACCTGTGCTCCGTGTGCCTCCAAAAAAAGGGGCCTTGCACGACATGCTAGATCAACCTGTAAATGCCACAGGAGTTGCCCCTGAACAGCACAACCGCTTCTTGGAACAAACAAAGGCTCTTTTCTTGTCTTTGTAAAAGGGAAAAAGATTGTATTTTTGAATGAGAGGCAAGGGAATAAGTAGGAGGTGAACTGGAGGCAAAGTGACTCTGTTTATCAGGTAAATTACCAAGTGGAAGAGGTAGAAAATACCATTGTTTGGAACAGGGAAAAACACTAGAAATAGGAATGCAGGCCCAGCTGCACTGGCACAGAGTGTGTTGTGTGGTGTCCAGTCCAGCTGGGCACTTAAACTGGGTTTGTGTCTCCCACCTGGCCAGGAGACACTGGTGTTCTGTTCCTCCTCCCCATGCTGGCCACACCTGTTCTGGTGAAGTAAATAATTGGTTTCCTGGACAGATATGTTCTCCTGCCTCCAGTCTGCCTTTAAACTAATGCCAATGAAAACTCATGTTCTCTAACTTCTACTTCTGTGCCCTCTCTTTGCTTCCGTCTTCCTTTCCAGGGCACCCTGATGTTGAGCAGCCCTGTAAATCCAGTGTCAGGACGTGGAGTCCCAATTCGGCCGTCAACCAACACACGGTGCCCCCAGCCTGCCCCGAGCCCCAGGGCTGCTACCTGCAGCTGGAATTTCGTTACCCCCTGACTCCAGAGTCCCTCACGGTCTGGGTGACGTTCGTTTCCCCAGACTGGGACTCCAGTGGAGCAGTGAATGACATCAAGCTGCTCACTGTCAGCGGGAAGAACATTTCACTCGGGCCACAGAACGTCTTCTGTGACATCCCACTGACCATAAAGCTGGATGTGGGACAAGTGGGAGAGGAGGTGTATGGGATCCAGATCTACACCTTGGATGAGCACCTGGAAATTGATGCTGCCATGCTGAGCTCTGTCCCTCACAGCACCCTGTGCTCAGGCTGCAAACCAATCCAGTACAAGGTGGTCCGGGACCCCCCTTTCCAGTCTGGATCTTCAATGGTCATCTCAAACCTCAGCAGGAGATTTGTTGACACGTAAGTAGCTGCTTTCCAGAGAGCTGGATAGATCAAAACGATGCCCTGTTCTTCTCATCCTTCTAATGTCCAGCACTACAAGTGATTGTTAAGGTGTTGAACTAGACAGACATGCCAAGAATTACCAAGACAGGGTGTCCTCATAGTTTGTCTCTGATACCAGGAGCATTAAACCCAAATGAGATAGCCTGAGATTTCATGGATAGTTTTTGAGAAATTTCTGGGCTGGCTGTACAGAGATGTGTCATTCAGGCTTTCTTTAACTAGAAAGGATAATGCAGCCTACCTAAGATATGACAAATTAAATGTTTAAGCTAACCTAAATGAGGAACTCTGGAATAACTTGGTCATCATTTCCCTGGCAATCTTTTGAAAGTAATGCTTTAGTAGAGAAGGAGACAGCAAGGCTTTCAGTGCTGGAGCACTGATTAACTGCTCAAGAGAGTGTGCAAAGAAATACATGTGCATGTTCAGGTGTATAAATGTGTTTCACTCATTTCCATTTTCTGCTTTCATGGGTCACTAAACCAAGTTGTGTTGGTGTGAGATTGTTCTGAAATGGGAAACATGGCAAAGGCACCAGTTTGTTGAAGAAACTGAGTGTCATCCCAGATACAGTTACAGTCATCTAGAAAAAGGATGCATTACTGTTGAGGAAAGTTCAAAATATTTACTAATTTCAAGGAGATCCGTGATCTACCCATAAGCATTTGCCAGGAAGAAAAACATCTTTTGCATAACATGATTCCCTGGAAATGATTCACTCATCTGCAGGAGCAACATGAAGCTCCTCTGAAAAATGAACACCAGATAAAAGGAAACCTGCTAAGAAAACTGCACTCTAATTTAGAAAAGATGATCTAATTAGTACAGCTAATATCAAGGAAGCATACATCATTATGGTCTTCTAAAGCATATTTAAATAGAATAAAAATGATTAATTAACAATTCAGTAATCACGAGCTACCATCCCTTTTCATGGCCCAATTATGCATCTCAAAAGATGCAAATTGTCCCTACAGATTTAAAATTTTAAGGTAACTAACAATAGTTAATCTAAAAACAAAACCCAGGACATCACTAAGATTACTCATGTGCTGAAAGTTAAGCATGTGCTTAAGTGCTTTCTTGGGTTCTAGCCTTGTTCAAACAATTGCTGGCACTTAGCATGAGATGGTTATTGGCATATTGGAAACGTGGAAAGTGGTGAATTTTCCCAAGATTTTGCTGTGAAAGCATCTTTGCCTGAAACCTAGCCCACTCTCATTGGAAAATGGGACTGGTTTGGTTTGAAATATTTGCATACCTTAGCACAAATTCCCACAGAAACAGGTCCAGTTTTGACTTCATAACACAGTGTGAAAGAAAAAAGACAAACCCAAAACATAACTTGCATTCTGAATTCTATTCCTTCATCTTTTATTATGATTTTGTGGGTCACTTCTAGCTTACAGCTAGCTCAAGTGGAGGGAGTGCTCTAAGAATTAAATCAGTAGCCAGAAATTAATGACAGTTTTCCGGTGGGTCATTGATTAAATCACATTGGTTAACAGCACTGTCCCTGTCTTTATGTCTCAGGTAGTTACACAGCCAGCTAAAAATCAGACAGAATATTTAATTTAGTCTTTCTGAGCTCCACCTGTGAACAGTGGACAGAAAGGGATGCTCCTAGAAACTCACGCAATGAACTTCACAACCAAATCCCATCCAAACCCTCCAGGCGCGCTGGGCTCAATTCCTCTGTGCCTTACCAGGGACCAGAGGGAAAATCCTGCCAGTGAGCTCTGGCAGAACACTTGGGAAGTGAAGTTTTAGTCACTGGGTGAGGCGATATGCAGATTCTTAAGCACTCATCGTTGGCTTTGAGACTGTTTTGGCTGAATGAGGGAGGTGAGGCCCTGGCACAGGGTGCCCAGAGCAGCTGTGGCTGCCCCTGGATCCCTGGCAGTGCCCAAGGCCAGGCTGGACAGGGCTGGGAGCAGCCTGGGATGGTGGAAAGTGTCCCTGCCCATGGCAGGGGGTTTGGAGCACGATGGTCTTTAAACCATTCTGTGATTGTGTGATTCAAGACTTCTGCATGTGTTCGAACTTTTGAGAAGTGAGATGAATTTTTTTGTTATATCATCTGGGAACAGCACTGATCTGTATCTCCTGGTGATGGGGAGATCAGAGGCTGCTGCTGGACCGTACCTTCAGACACAACAAACTCCCAGAAACTCTGCATAGGGTCATGGTTTTCTGGTAGAGGCAAAAACAATATGAATTTTCCACTGAAACCTTGTGCAAAGACTAGCCAGAGTCTTTGTACTCCCTGAGCAGGAAGGAAAGGACAAGGGAATTCAGGGACAGAGGCACTGGGCCATGCTCCTACTTATCAAAGTGTGTAGAGGTAAATGCTGTCTCTCTCCCCTGTTCACATCTGCCTGTTTACCTCATTCTGCACCTCTGGAATTCAGCATATTTGTGCAGCCAGAGTTTGCAGCCCCTTTATCTCCCTGTGAGCCCCAAGCCAGTTGCCCCTCCTTGGTGCCCTTGCATGTTTTCCGTATTAAAAAAAAACAACACCCCCACATGTCCTGTGGAAGGCTATTTTGAAGGCAGTCACATATCTTTACTCTTGCCTCCTCTGACCTTGATCTTTACTTTCTCTTTTTCTCCCAAAGAAAATATTTGCTTGCACTGTTGTCTGTAAGCAAGATCCTTTTCCCCAGGTGCGGCGATGCTGAAAGAAAAATTAATTTCTTCTACCTTCTTCCTGTCAAAGAGAGGGAACTTCCTTTTAAGCTGAGAGGAGAAACAGCCTTTAATGGATAGCCCTTGCCTAGTCAGCACTGGGTGCTCCACAGAGGAGAGTAAATAACTAGAACAGTGGAAACATTTTATTAAGAAATGCAAAATAATGCCAGACCTTCTGTTCTCAAGCTGAATTTTAATCTCAACTCTTGGCTCAAGTTGAGGTTTAAATATTAATTTCTGAGGGACAGGACCTTACCCAGGACCTTATCCTTGGGCCTTACAGAAACCAGGCAAGATACACTCAATTCCACTGTGTGTGATCAGCCAGAATTGCTGGTATCTGGGATACAAAATGAGAGTCAGAGCCTAGGAGAAGAGAAGAAACCTAAATAAATCAGTGGGGGGAAAAAAGAGGTCAGGCCAGGTGCAGCATGGAAGTGCTGAGTCTTCACACCACAGCAACTGATAAGGAAGGAGCCTCATCTGCAAGTCTCAAAGTCTCAGCTCACAATTTAATCCAATGTGTGGGTTGTGCACATGCTCAGAGGCTGTCCTTTAGAAACACTGTGTGACATGGTCACAATGGCAATTGAGGTAGTGGCTCTTCACCATTGCTGGAGCTTTTTTACATTCACGTTGTGTTGGAGAGCAATCATTGCTGATTTTTTAAGAGCTCAGTGAGCAGGCAGTGCCCAGAGCTCTGTGGATGGTGTCAGAGGCACAGCTAGGTGTCAGCCCCACCAGGGCAGCCTGGGGTGAGCAGCCCGTGTTCCCCATGGCACTCGCAGTATCCCGGTTTATGGGCAGTGAGGAGCAGAGTGCTCTTACAAGACCTACGTGTTCTCCTCTGGCAGACCAAGCCAAGACACACTGAGCTTGGTTTTGGAAAGTTGTCAGATTAACTGAAAAACTTTCAAAGAGTTGGAAATTTTCCCAAGTTTTCCACCACAAACTTTGTAAGAAGCCTCAAAGTGTGGTGGACAGCAATGGATCAGGCTGTCTTTGTGGTGTTAACCAGTAGGGTTTTTTCAAGACAAAGACATTGACTGAAATAACCTGAGAAAGAATCTCAGCATGAAGCCCTGCTGCAAGGTTTGGGTCTGCAGAATTGAGCTTCGCTGAGAAGCCAGTTTGCAGTCCTGTGATATGTTATTCTGAGCCATTCCTATCAGAGCTTTGGTACCGAGCTGACACATAGAGATCCTGCATTCAGACTTCAAAAGAGAAACACTGAGAGAGAAGCTTGCATTTTCTTGTACAGGGAATAGATTTTTCTTCTCAATTTTGGCTATTTTGCACTGACATTCTATGGCTAAACCTTTTCTGTTGCTTGATAATAGTTGGAGGGGATTGATCATCATCTGTGTAAACAGCAGTTCTTGTTCAAGTAAGTACAATATTCTAAAATATGTTGTTAGAATCAGGACTTCCATTCAGTGCTGAACTTGTAAAATCCATGTCATTTCTTGGGTTTTAAGTCTGTTTTAATACCTCAAGGTGGTGGACTAAGATCTCACTCTGGCTTCTTGGAGTGCTTGCAGAATGACAGAGAAATTGCCACCCTCAGGATGGCAGGTGGCTGGGGGGCTCCTGTGGCACTGTTTGTGGGTCCTTAGTGTTTCATTTCCCATGGGTCCTTAGCAGTTCACGTGCTTTAGCCCTCTACTTCATCCAACAAAATAATTTGTTTCCAAATTTGCCTTATTGATGCATATACCATTTGTTACTGGTCCCCAGTTGGAAGGGGCATATGGTCAGTGACTTGTCAGAAATCCCAGATGAGGAGAAGTTGAGTAAAATGGAAAGTGACTCTTTAGTCTGAAGGCTCCTACAAATATGAACAAGCAGGCATGCTGCAGAATCAGCAGTAGCTGTTCATAATGAGCAAGAAAAGGATTTTCTTTTTCCATGGACAAAGCTATTTTGAGCTTTCCTAAGAAGCAAACACCTTTCTGTCCCACCAGGTTTCTCCTACCCCTGTAATTTCCTTACAGTCACTTATTGGTGTGCCTTTTAGCCCCTGAACTCAAGAAGAAAAGTGCATTTACCTGACCTTGGCCCAGCTGAATGGGACTGGGAAATTATGAATATCACACTGATGATGTCTAAACCCAAGTCCCTGCAGAATGCAACACTGAAACTTCACAGCGACATCTGTCCTTATTATGGCATTCCTTCATTCACCTCAAAGATCTATTTCTCTTTTTTTTCTGAAGGTCTACCAGCCAGAGGAATGGTCTAAAGCAGCTAAAATGAATTGCCAAATCTATCTATCATGAAGATAATTAACACCATATTTCCACCCAAACAAGATACAGATCACTGGGTGGTTTTTCTCCCGACACCAAAAGCTGAAGCCCATATTATCACCCATCTTCTGCTCATCCCTCCTCCACAGTTACTATGCCAAACCTCTCTCAATATGCCAGCAAATACTGGGGAGTATCTAAGATAGGACTGAAATATTAAGAAAAATCTTTGCATACCCAGATTTATCTGCAAGGTTGTCCATGTGATACTTGTGTGCTACACATCTGGATTCTCAGCTGGCTTTAAAACTGTAGATGGCATTCCAGCTGTCCTTGTGCACCAACTCTTACCCAACTACCCTGGAAAGGCCTTGCCTTGTTGTGTGCAAGGACCTCCTATGCTTTTTCATCCCCCTGATGGTTCATAGTTGCCTTGCAATTGAATAAATCATAGAATCATAGAAATATGGAATGGTTTGTATTGAAAGGGACCTTGAAGATCATCTCATTCTAACCCCTGCCATGGGCAGGGACACCTTTCACTAGACCAGGTTGCTCCATCAAGAGCTCCATCCAGCCTGACCTTCCAATTAACTGCTCTCTTCCCCTCTCACTTGCAATAAAAAGTTTCCAGTTTATTCTGGCTTTCCTGGTCCTAACATGTGTAGTATTGTCTTATACCAACATATGGACCATTTCAAGACATCCAAACCTGTAAGTTATTAATTTCTGCATTTTAACTCCATCTTTCTCCACATTGACTGAACCTATTTACCAATTCTGTATGTCTCTGGATACTTGAACTTCTGGGTTTCTGATTTTTTTTTTTTTCCAGGAAATGCCTGAAAATGCCTCAAAATGATAACTGAATGAAAAAAAAATCCATTTTCATTCAGGTTTATCTTTCTATCCAACCTATTGCTGCTACTAGATGTAAATGCAAAACAGTGTGTCTGTAGTTGAGTCACTGAGTATTTAATCCCCACTCTCACATCACACACTATCAGGAAACTGCCATTATTAAAAGCATTTTTCACTCATCTCCAACTAGGAGGTTTCTTTCCCATGATTGCACAATTCTCCATATTATTTTTTTTTCTTTAGTAATAGGTTAGAGATCCCTGGCTATATCCATATGACATTTTACAGCTCCTCTCCAGTAGAAACACTTTTACCAAGCTTCAGCAGGAACAGATTTACTCTTATTCACACTTTCTTGCTCATTTCTAAGAGCTTCCCTATCATTAGCTTTCCATGCCAGCTTTCCATGGACGAAGCTATTTTGAGCTTTCCCAAGAAGCAAACACCTTTCTGTTCCACCAGGTTTCTCTTACCCCTGTAATTTCCAGTTTCAGGTTCAAGAACTTGCCTAGTTCTTCATCCAGAGACCTTTTGTTAAGGAGTAAATGTTTCATTTTTCCCTTGCAGATCCTACTTTCCCAGCAGGAATAGTGACCATGCTGTCACTGCATGAAAACCTTGTCAGTGAAGAGCTTTGAGTGTGTTGGAGCTGCCTGTGGTCAGTTTTGGCAAAGTTGTGATGTTTGATATGCAGCTGGTGTAGGACAGTGTAGCAGTCCCGGTGCTCAGCAAGGGGCTGGCATTGTCCCTGTGCTGCTCTGAGGCCATGCCTGGCCTTGGCTGTGTCATCAACTCCTTCCTCATGCAGCCAGTACAGATTGCTGTTCCTGCTTACTGAACCTGGAAATCCCCCATGATGAAAGAGCAAAGCAACACGGGACAATTGCCTGTCCCACACCTTCCCTCCCAGCACCAGGAAACTGCTCATAGGTTCACCTGCCCCTAGCAGAGGTGACGTGCTGTGGGAAGGAGACTCCTCCACATAGTAGCAACTCCACTGCCAACACCCCTTGGGGAAATTCTTTCCTTTCCCAGCAGTGGGGCCTCACCTGTGGCTTGCACGGGTCTGGGCAGGGAGGCACAGAGGTGACTGATGCTGCTCCCTGTGCCAGGTAGGAGCACACAGCCCTGCACTGCACTGAGGGCTCAGTGAGCCAGGAAGGGGAAAAAGATGAAAACTGCTCCTATTCCATCTCCTGTTCCTGCCTCTCTCCCTCGCATGCCATGCTGTTAAATCCCGAGGTAGTTGTTATTATTTATAGCTGCCAGTGGCGTGCTGGGTGTTTCACAGAGGAAATACACAGAGTACCTCCATCCAAAGAGCTCTCAATGAAGTGTTGGGGGCCAGCGGTGCTACTGCTCTCAGGGATGATGCATCTCTACTTGGCTGATGTGATTTGACAGCTGGAAGCCACATTCTGATGGCTTTCCTTCTTCCCTGCTTTCTTCATTAAAGGTGCCAGGTTATCTTTGCAAAAGAAGAAAACCTGCTTCCTGACCTCACACGCAGAGCAGATAGAGCAATTTTTTCCCTTACCACCCTCTGCCAAATTGCTTTAACCCTGCCCTGGAGAGGAGAAAGAACAATTTGACACTCTTTGCCCATTCAGGAGGCGGCTTTTCCACTAAGCCTGTGCAGAGAAGCCGTTTGGTGCCAGCTGTAGTGATAGATTTGTGGTTCCTCGCTGTTGCGGTTTCTTATGTAACGCTGTAACTAAAGCTGGCACTTGACAGAATCCGTAGCTCCTGTTCTGGCTCAGCTGCACATGATGCAAGAATAAAGGTAGTAAGGGTGGGTTGATATCTTTATGGTTTTGTGATCCCAAGACAAGGCACCCCAGGGGAATTTTTCAGCCTGGGTCTATTTCTGAAGGATGGGATTGTTCTAAATGCCCCACAGCTGCCACTCCTAAATAAATTATTTCAGGAAAGAGGGACTGCCCCATCTGGGGAGTGACACTTGGCTTCGGGATCAGCTCTGCTCCAGCCAGGGACTCCCCAAGGACTGCTGCTACATTGGATTCCATCTCCAAAGTACCTCTTGGGCAATACACAGAGGCTGTAGAGAGATCAACCTGTAGACTACAACTTATCTATGTGCAAATGTCCCTTAAAAAGTGAACATTACCATCTGTTCTATTATTATCCAAAAAATATACTATTAGAAATTGATATATTTAATCACTTCCAGCCAGTGTGGAATTTGAACTCATGACCTAGAAGTAGTAGCAGAGTTCTTAGCTGCAGGAGAAAAAAAAAAAAAAAATAGAAGGTCAAACAGGACTTTTCCTGCTGGGTAAAATAATTTATTGCAGGTGAAACAGTCTCAGATATGTGGTAAATTAGGCTGTGCATTATCTCATGGATAATAACTTCTCTCTGATGTTTGGCTTCTTGTGTGCATCTTTATTTTGGGCTCTAAATAAGATAAGAAGCACCAGAAATCTCCCAGGAATAACAAATGCATTTTCTTTGCTTGATTGAGGAAAGAAATATTGGACAGACATGTGTTATGCAACAATTTAAAAATAACTCTCTTGTAAAACTTGGAGTGAGCCTCAAATACCACAGAAGTAGCAGAAATGTGTTACCTACCTTTTTATCAGTCAGCCAATACAGCTTTTCTCAGCTACTTTTGCTGACCTATTGGCCTGATCATTTCCTCAGCATTTTATTTTAATATATTTTCCTAGGAAATGCATTCCAAGTCTCTGTTAAATTTAAATCTACTCTCAAGCAGGCAAGGGTTTGGAAAGAACGCTGCAGTCTGACTGAAATACCTGTGCTGTCCTTTATATCTTGTGGGACCTGGCGACAGAGAAGACAAAAGTGTGTCCAGGCTATGTTAGACAGGGCCCTGAGCAATCTGGTCTAGTTGAAGGGTTGAAATAAGATGAGTTTTAAGGTCCCTTCCAACTCAAACCATTCTGGAATTCCATGATTTTAGATGTCTCACTGCATGGCATACAGCCTGCTGATCCTGCTGCAGGCCCAAGGCACCCATCTTGTGATGGTTTCACCCAAACTTCTCTCAGTCTTGTTGGTCAGGATCTCCTTAAATGAATGGTGGCATTGGGCATTTCTGTGCTGATATCCCAGTTCCAGCATTTTTCTGGTGCTTTTGTGATTGGAAGAGCAAGGTGGAAAGAAAGCTCCTTCTTCTTTTCAAATTGTACCACAGAGACAGTGCCTGGAATTTGATACCCCAAACTATCAGTCCCTGAAAGCCCAGTGCAGTAAACCAGATCATTTATTCACAATGGTACAGCGTTTTTTTAAACTGTAAGACCAGTTGCAGATATAATGACAATAGAGGAAATTAGCTCATGATGGGATTTTAGGAAGAGGCTAGTGGAAGTATGTTCAGTAATGTTCAGTTATTAAACCATTAGAGATCCCACTGGAGACCAGCCAGTAGGATTTCTCATAATCTGCAGCAGTTTACGGCAAAACACAGAACCCCTGAGGAGGGAAATGACAAAATGTTCCTCTGGAAGAGTTGCCTCATCTCCTCACCCATGTCTGTGCTCTGCTCTGCTCTTGCTGTGACAGCACATCCTTGTTTGTTATCCCTCCCTCCTTCTAAGGAGGAGGAGGGCCAGCCCTCCTGCCTGGAATCCCCAAAATAGGTCTTGGTGAGGTGGGATGGTGGATGTGAAACCAGAGAACACTGCAAACATCTGTGTTCACTTGGGGCCCAATCTAAGCTCTACTGAAAATGCACAAAATAACTTCCACTGCCTCCAGGAGCCTTCGGATCAGACACTGTGAGTGTTTGCTCCCATGGCTCTGTTCACCATTTTGGTGGGACTACAGGGAAACAGGAGGGTATTGAGTTCTGAAAATCAGGTCTTGGCTCAGGCCTGTTAAAAAGAAATCCAAGAAGTCAGGTCTGGATTCAGAGAAGGTGAAGAAGATTATTCTACCAAGCCGACCACCCTGAACTGGGAAGAGACTTCTGCCCAAACTCAGTGGACTGGCACAGGGCTGAGGGCAGCAGCCGAAGGGCTCCCAGTCCCAGTGGTGATCCAAAAGTTGGCTCCCTTCTGGTGATCCAAAAGTTGGCTCGCAGGGTGTGGTGGGCAGGGTGTGCACCAGGCACTTCTCCCGCGCTGTGTGTAACCAGGCTGGCGCTGGCAGTCCTGCACGGAGACACCGCGTCACAGCCGGGACGTGGCTAAGGGTGTCAGGAACCAGGCAGTGCTCACAGAGAGGCGTGATGCAACAGGCAGAGCTTCATCAGTGACAGTGATGGCCTTGACAGCAGTTATCCTGTCCCAGCCTGCCTGCTGGCTGCGTTACTGTTTTCTCCCTGCTGCACCGGGACACCGAGCAGTGTCCTCAGGTGGAGGATACTGGCATCATTCCCTCAAAATCAATGGAGAGCTGCTGGCTTCTGCCAGTTGGAAATAGGGTTTTCTGCATTTCATGTCCCCAGTCTTTCCTTCCTCAGCTTAACCACACCAGCCTCCCCTCCTGGGGTGGCCACATCTGAGCCTCACACTGAGAAGTGCTCCCATCTTGCTCAGGGTCTGAGTGCAGCAGTGAAGAAGAAAACACAACAGATTTTTTTCCTTCCTTCATTCCCTGCTTCTAATAGCAACCAGGTGCTCTGACACTTAACCTGTGTGCTGCCGTGAAATTGCCTGTCTAGTGCAAGCACCCATGTGAGGCCCAGGGCCTCGAGGATTTACTTTATCCCAGGATTTGTAACCTAATCTCAGTGAGATTGTCCATTTATATCAGCCACCTTAAAAGTTCATATTTTTGTTGTTGTTAAACATGAGAGGAGAAAATCATCTCTTGACATTGTTTTTTGTTGGTTTTTTTTTTTTTTTTTTTTTTTTTTTTTTTTAAGAACTATTTTTAAGGCCTTGGCTGCAAACTTTGTTTTTTTATTAAATATGCTTCTGTGTTTTAAACTGATAACAGGGCAAATGCTTGGAGGATTATATCAAAGGTTGCAGGAGTTAAATCAGTTGCATACATATCTATAGGTTTGCTACTTAGAAAACTTAACAGTCCTTGCATGAAAGACAGAAGAGAGCAGTATGTGTAAAAAAAAAAAAAGTTCAAAATCAAATGAGTTTAAGGTCCTAAACAGGCCCTGGATTTCAGAGCAGAGGTGCTACAGGCAGGCATGTAATCCTGCCCCAGGGCACCTTGTGCAGGCATGGAGCTGCTCTGAGCACCAAATGCACCTCAGAGGGACAGATGAACCGCTGGATTGCAGTGGTTTAAGCCTGCAGTGTTTTGCTGAGTTACTTCAGGTTTAGATCAATGGAAGCAAGAGCAGAGCTGCAGACTAATTGCCTAGTTTGGATTTGTGGTGATTATGAGAGTGGGTGGTGGCTTTGGTTCCTAGAAATATTCCAAGGATCAAAGGATATTTTCCTTTTCTAATACATTGGATCCTTTAACCTCTGACTTCAGTCCCAAGCCCATGGGTTATTGCATAAGTGGGCAAGGTGGCTGGTTTAGGTGTTAGTTAAACTTTCTGACACAGCCAGAATCAGAAGTTGAGACTGGGTTTCAGAAAGCACAGAGTCCTGCTGGTACAGAGCGTACCCACCAAGTGCTCAGCTGAGATAATCTGTTCAGGCCATTGGCTGCTCCATGGTTCTTCCTTGGAAACACCCAGTTCAGGTTTAGGTTGAGTTTGAGAGCAGAAATCCATCATACAGTCCCCAGTCTCCCACCCAGCCCCTGAGTGTTCATTTAGTACTCCATCTACCCTGTTTTGTAAACAAATCCTGTGCTTGTAAACAAAGCATAAAAAAGCTGGAGGGCACAGAGCAAAGCCTGTGGCCATGTTAGCACCTCTCTTCTCATAGAGAGAAAAAGAAAAGCCTCTCCAAGACTATTTCCTTGGCATTTGTGTCTTCTGAGTCAGCTCAGTATCTGAGAGAGAGAGGCAAGAGAGTTGTTTTGAGGCCTTTGCACCTGCCATGTTGCTGGGCTTATCCAAACAGGGAGAGCTTGGACCACAGCTGAAATAACAGCCCCGGCGCAAGAGCTCGGGATTTTTGATGTCCTTCTTGTGTTTACAGCATCCCGCCCCTCCTCTCTCCCGACTGCAGAGCCAGGCAGGAATTCTCTTCATTATCTTCTGCCGTGCTTCTCATGCCATTTTTATTAAAAAAAAGGCAGAGCAAGGGAGGGCGTGTGATAGAGGAGAAGAAAGCAGTTGCATTTGTGCAGTCAATGGCAATGAGGGGAAAAGAATGGAAGTCAGGGAGCAGATCTGTTTGGCATGTCCTAAAGTGACCTTGTCCCCCTGGCTTACTCTTTATCAGTTGCTTTTGGAGCACCTGAGGATAGTGAAACCTGTAAACACCATGGTGTTTGTGGATATTCAGAGCAATTCAGGACCTCTGGAACTGGCAGTTTCAGAGGCTGCGAGCAGCATGTGGGGACAGACTGGACAGCTCCAGGCTGTGTCTGACAGGGCAAGGGATGGTGTAGACTGTCAGCTCTTCTGTTTGTGGTTGTAATCCAGTCCACCCTGGCAACTGATCTAAAGCATTGCAACGAGGGAAGATGTGGGGTTGATGCTGTTTGCTGCCAGCAGATTTCCTGTTTTGCTCTGCAAGGCTTCCTTGCTAGAGAAGAAGAGCAAAGGTGACAGTGTTGGAGGGAAACAGGGCTGTCACCAGCAGACCAGGGCTCATTCTGGGCTGCAGAGAGATGGCAAGGAAATGTCATCTTTTGTCTCAAGTGTTTGGTGTCTGTTTAAGGTCAAAGACAGATGTGTCCTTCAGGAGGACACTTCAGGTGTAGAATTTGCTGTTTCACACAACACTGGCTGTGACAGCCCTAATTTAATTGGGGATGCTTAAGCCTGTGTCATCTTGTCCTTAAATAAGAGGAACACTGTCTGCTTTCATTGCTGTCTGACCATTTGTCTTTTCATAGGGCAGAAGCCAGGCTCAGCCTTAAGGATATTTTCAATTCTGTTGGAAGCAAGTCTTTGCTGTATAAGAAACCCTCCTGCTGTTATTTGTAGTAGGAAAAACACATATGCCATGGTAGTAGGAAAAGAGGCATTGGATATTTGCTTTCCCTCAATGCTTTCACTGCATCTCGAGTGTGACCTCAGATGCTGAAACCTTACAGTGAGCACAGAGCAGATGTGGTTGGGGCAGTGTCAGCCCTTGCAGCTCTGCTGGAACTCAAGAGCACGAGTGTTTCTTCTGTAAATTCAGTGATCCTTTAAACCCACCTTGGTCTGACTGAAAACCAACTTCCCACAGGTATAACTTTTCCCATTAAGTTTTCCAGGAACACCCAAACTGAGAGCAGAGGTCCCTCGCCTGGAGGGGAGAGAGAGCAAGATTAACTCAACTGCCCAGCCTCCCCAGTAAAAACAGGAAAAGAATTAGAGGGTTCTATATTCCTGACCCTGGATCTGTCACTTGCCACAACAGACAGGAAAGTTGCCCTCGTGGTATTTCACACGGCACGTCCTAATTCCCCCTCTAAGCAGAGGGCTTGAGTCATTGCTTTTTAATAAGGCTGCCTCCCCACAGGCGGAAGCTGCAGCGATCAATGCAGCTTACTTAGTTCTAGAAAAGGTCATTAAAAGATCATAGATATACATTTGAAGAGTGTTTGTTCACATCCTTGATGTTAAAGACGTTCTTCTCCCTCACTTCTTTAAGTTGCACCTCACAGAGCCACCGTGCGCCGGGTCCTGCCCGGCAGCGGAGTGGAAAGTGCCCCTTGTCCCTGTCACTGTGCCACCAGCTCCCAGGGAAGGTGGGAGAGGAAATAAATGGTCAAAAACCAAACTTTTATCACCACTTTGAGCACAGCTTGTCTTGCTGACATCTCCAAATACAGTCAACCTTGGTATCCTATAGCTATAGAGAGGGAATAAACCCTTCCCCTCCGTGTTCTTGCATTCCTCCCTCCCTCACTATAGGACTGGATTACTGCCTGGGCTATTGCACATGTCATCCCTTTAGCAGCTATATTTTTCCAAAATGTGGGCACTGTGAAGGAATGCTGAAACTCTCAGTTGCTGCCAATATGACACATTTAACAGTTCAGGAGGATATAAGTATCTCACGTTCCAGTTGTTGAATCGTGAAATGCCACATGCATCTCAGTCAGCTTTTTGTCACTCGTTGTGTCAGGCCAGAGTTAGTTGAAAGAATGATGCTTCAGTTTTGAGTTTCTGAGGTGTTTTTTTGGTGTTCCAGTCCAGCTCTGTCTGTGTAGTGCTGAAGAGCCCCTCTGGAGCAGACATCCTATTTCTGAGCTCCTCTGGGCACAGCTGGTTTGTTGGCACTGCCCTGGATGTCACACCCTGGGGTTCCCCTGCTGTTCCCCAGGGAAGGGAAGATTGTGAAGCTTCAGGTTGCTCAGAAGGGGATTTGGGATGAGGATGGGGAGGATTGGCCCTTCTGGAGACCTGCCATTGCTCTACAGGGACCACATGTCCCAGACATTTGTCTTCCCTTTCTTTGTATTTTAACCTAAGACAAGGAAATTGGGGTGTCATGAGCATAAATAACTTAATAGCTCTTATTTTCTACCCAAACTGCAGAGGAGTAAGGGGAACCAGACTGTGCAAATAATGTGTAAGGAGGCAGAGATTTTGTTCACCTTCTTTTTGGAGAATAAATGCGTTTGGTTAGGGGATTTTTTGTTTCACTGAAATTGAAGGGTCATTTTCCTGTCACAACAGAAGGTTCCAAGAGCATTCCATCTTTGAGCAGGTTGCAGCTGGATATCTCCCCTCCCTGATGTGCAGCAGGTGACAGGGTTAGAGCACAGCCCAGTGCCACAAAGCCAGCAGCCAATGTACTCCATACAAAGTTTTCCATTGCTAATCCATACAATTAAATAGGTCAGAGTTCTCCCCACCTAATAACTTTCATTTCCAATTTTCTGTATTTACCCATGTACACATTCATCTCCAGCCACCTCATAATTCACACCCACCACATTCTCTCTTGTGCTTGATTTGATTCTAGGTTTTCTCCACTGTATTCTGCAAACTTCCAAACAAGTGTGAGCTTTTCCTGTTGTCCCTTTGCTTACATGTGCACACAAATACTTCCCTCCAGTAAAACCCATGTGCAAGGCACACTCACTGCTCTTAGCCTGCCTCATCACCCGGAGGTATTGGGGGACATCACACCAAAAATCAGAATCTGCAAACTCTTATTTTGCACTCAGGACTGCAATCTCAGTGCATCAGAAAGCTGTGTGGCCCTATTTATTTTGTAGCTGCCCCAACTGTTCATTTGTTACCATTTTCAAAAAATGGAATCTTTTTTTTTTTTTTGTGGTTAGCAAATCCCCAGTGACAAAATCCACATTTCTGCAAGTGTACTTGTTAATCTTAAATATTTTACAAATGGTTTTGAGACAGAACTTGAGAAATAACTGCTCTTTAATAATCAAAGCTTGGCTCTGCTTTGATTTCATCAGTATATATGAAAACCTCACATCTTAGTAAGTGGATTTATCTGGGAGTGAAATCTAGAGGAAAACCCTCATTATTTTACTACAGTGTGTGTTTGGCCACTTTAGTTACTTCCTATATTTTTTTTTTTCCTCCCAGAAAAACAGTTGCTTTAAACAAGTCCAAAGGGGCAGAAGTTTGAAACTTTTCACTTTGATTGAATAAACAGACTTACCAATATCTGGGTAGACATCTCCCAGCCTGTAGGTGAATTAAGATACTGTTTGTGCTACATGACCTCTCAAATTTAGCTAATAGGAGCCATGGATTGTTGCTGACAGGATTCAGGTGCAGAAGGAATGAGAAAGCCAGTTCTGTTTTCCTTCCACTGAGTTGCACTCCCATTCCATTGCCATGTGCAGTAACAAAGAGTCAGATCCCAGTGCAGTTGGCGTGCAGTTCATTCAATGCCAGTTTTTTTTTGCAGGCACAGTACCCATGAGAAACAGCTTTGTTGTAAAATATAATGTGGGATATTGGAGTTTAAGTCATGCTTGTTAATTTAATGAATGTTGTAAGGAGATACTTATTTCATGAACCTGAAGATTTCAGTAACTCATTGATATCCACTTCAATGGCTTTGCTGCTCTGCGTAGTAGATTTATCTCCTCGTAGTACACACTTCATTAGTAGATGCTTTTTGACCAAGTTCCTGTGACAAAAAGCCATGTATATTGCTGTCAGTAATTGGGGCAATGTGAGTGCAGTGAGCAGAGGACTGGCAGGGTTAGGGAAGAGCTGGGCTGCCTTTCCTGCTCTGCAATTAACCTGATTGATGATTTTGAGCAAATCATTTTGCCTTGGCCACTCCATGGCTTTACAAACCAGCACAATGAGGACAACAAATGAGTTTCTTTGAGGAAGGTTTTGAGTCTTGATAGTGTAAAAGACATTGTGAAAGAGCTAAACATTTTTATTAGGATTATATTATTCCCATTTTACATATGAAAAAATATTATTCCTCATTTACAGATGCACAGGTTTTAGGTAATTATGGCTTTGCATAAATATGTAGCAGTTTGCTAATTCTTTCTGTGAATATTTCGATGCTAATACCCTGATCCTGTGCTGTGGTGTGGATCCTATTTTTTGCTCTGGAAGAAACCAACTTTTAATGCCTTTTTCTCTTTTAATGCCCATATGTGATGTGGATAAGTTATTTGTCCATCACTGAAACATCCTCAGCTTACACAAATCATCACATTCCCACTGGCTCCAGGTGCAGTTGGATTGAGCTCAGGGCTGCTCAGGAAATAATGAGTATTTATAATAATGATGAATAACAGGGTATTTTCAATTCCTTAAATGAACAGACTTGCTGGTAGCGCTATCCCTGACGTGGAACAGAAGTGTCCAAGGCTGAACACAGTGAGGCACAGGGCTGGTTCCTCAGGTGTTGAAGCACTGTTGACTGTTGGTGATGCTCTCAGTGTTTCCCACTGCTCATGGTGAGGGTTGGCACTGCCACAGTGTCACTGCAATGCCCGCTCTGCAGTGGGTGGAGATGTAAGCAGCAACTCACCAAAATGCATGGTTTTCATCAGGAAATGGTTTAGCTGTCAGGTGGTCAAGAACTACACCTATTTCACTGTCATGCATAAATCAAGCATAGACAAAGGTAGTGCTGATTGTGCTCACAAAAAAAAAAAAGACACCCAACCAAAAATTAATCCCATCAAAACAAGGTAGGAACGCTGAGAGGAGCTGATTGAACTGTACCTTGCTTTTTTGGCAGCCAAACCCCGCTCCAGTCCCTCTTTCTCTGCCCTTTGCTGCTGCTGCCTTTGTTGTATGAATGACTGACTTTCCTTTTGTCTGGCAGGGAGCTGAGCGACAGGACCACGTACAGATACCAGGTGGTCATTGTGTCTGGGATGGAGGAGAGCGAGCCTTCCCCCGCCCTCGTTTATATCTCTGGGAGTGGATACTGTGGAGACGGGATTATCCAAATGTAAGTCTGGAGCGAGCAAACAGATAAATCTGGGCACATCTCCTCAGCCAGAATCTGAGGCTAGGAAGGAATTGATGACCTCTGATATCTCCTTAGGTTAGGCTGGCTCTCATCTGTAGATAATGACTCACGTGCTTGATGATTACCGGGATGATGACATTTAATTGTAACCTAGGCCCTTCTCTCCTGGCACCAGGAGATACAGACAGAGATACAGATAATGGAGTCCAGACAGCGGGATCAATAGGCAAGGACGCTCTGTGCTGTTTATGCTGTTTGCCCGTGTATCCATATCTTTATACATGGATGTGACATTTCCTGCACAGACCTGGTGCTGGAAAAATTCACACAGCCTTCACTGCTGTCCTTAGCCGTGCTGTCCCGTGTGTGTGGCAGCTGGGTAAAACTCTGCCACGTGTTGGGGCCAAGTTCCTGGTGCAACCCCTTGTTTGACTGACCACCAGACCTGGGAAGCATTTGGAAGCGATAGATTTGGCCTCTGAGGGAGAGTGCTGGGAATTGCATGTTCTCAATCAGCTCCCCTCTCTCACCAGTCCCCAGGCCACTGAAAATGTAAAACAATCCTTCACAACTATGTTAGAGTTTATTCCTTTACTGTGTTGGCCCTTAAGGCTGCTGCTTCAAAGCTTCCTGGCATTAGGTAATTTAATTATTTAAAATATGGAAGTAACAACAAGCAAGTGCTTAATCCAGCCAGTATTATTTGCTTGAAATAATGCTGATCAGCTATCACACAGCACAACTCTGTCAGATGATATACCTGGCAGCAAATATTTGCAGGAAGAGGCCCAACAGGCAAGGAAAACAAAGAAAACAATCAAACAACATATGAATCCAGGGCAATCCTGGAAAGAGAGGTGGAGAAAGACAGATTAATTTTGCTTTACATAACTTTTCTGCTACTGTTATGTTTGCACATTCCTCAAACATCACTTGTGGCTTTACAGCAAGTGTCAAACAATAGCTGAGCTGCCTCAGGAGCAAGCAGGAACCAGACTGTGTCATAGCTTGGTTGGTTGTGGCCCCACTTGCAGCTGTGGCAGCCCCTTTCTCATCTGGTTCCCACTCTTCTCCCCACACGCTGCCGCAGCCGTGCGGGTTGGCACGAGGCAGGACTCTGTCCCCAACACCCCTTGCTCCCCGTTGACTGCTCTCCTCCAAGTGCTGCCACCTGGAATAGCCACACTCCAGGCTTTATGCCTTGTTTTTTCTGGGGTCACAGTCTGGCCCTTCCAGATTTAATACAAAGAGTTTCAGAGATTCCTGTTCTCTTTTTCCCTACCTGCTGAGCTACAGCCACACCAGCTATGAAGGAAGTTGCTCATATCCTCATCAGAGGACAGCAAGTGGTATCCACATGTGCAGGAGGGAACTGGCCAGGCGAGCCTGCGAAGCAGGAATGATGAAAGCCTTCCTTTAAGGAGGAAGGGAGAAGCATTTTAGGGGTGGGCACACAAAGATGCTGTACCAGATATTAGGGCTTTGGGGTTCTTGAGAGGGGTTGCACAGACCATCCAGGTTGATGCTACTTTGCCAGCTGACTGCTTTTTGCCTGCAGAGAACTGGGGGAAGAATGTGATGACATGAACAAGATAAACGGCGATGGCTGTTCCCTGTTCTGCCTGCAGGAGTTGTCCTTTAATTGCATCGGTAAGTCTGGCCCAGAGCCCTTCAGCCCACGGTGGGCAACAACTCAGTGCAGAATGCAAGGGAAAAACCAGCAGTACTTTCAGCATTTCCAGCTGAAGAGTTGTCATGGGAGAGAGAAAAAAGGTGGAATTTGTAGGTTTGAAAGGTGAACATATCTTCCCAGCTTCTGGTCATTTTGATGGGAAATTGGTTCTGCTGGCTTTGAAACAGCCCAGGACTTAGGGCTAAGTCAGCCATTGTGGAACTGATCCAAAGCCCATTGAAGTCAGTGGGTGGTTTTCCAGTGGCTTCAATAGGCTTTAGATCTGACTACGTGAGAAGACATGAACTGATTTTTTTCCTGGTAAACAGAAGGAGGAGTGAAAGGGGAAGGGACTGAGACCAGAAGCAAGTCCAGCTGAGGTCACACCTCCTTTGAGTTGCAAATCAATATCTGAGGATCAAAGGTCTGGCTAATCCCCTTTTTCAGAGGTGAAAACTACTTAATCAGATTTCATTTGCAAGCCTGGTTTGCTCTGATTAGCAAAACCTGTAAGCACAATGGCCGGAAGATGCTCAAACTATCGGGGCTGCAGTTTTGAGCTTTACATATTTATTAAACTCTCTAGGAATGCTGGGGACAGAGAAGGGAAATGGAGACCAATTTACACTGCACCTTCTGTGGAGCAGCCCCACATTGTGGGGTTGCTTTTTCCACCCAGGGGTCTGTGAGGTCTGGGAAAGAACAAAACATGCAGAGCTTCAGGAACCAAAGCTAATGTTTATAGAGGGTCGGCTTTTTCTCAAGACATTTTATGAGATTCTTTATCTGGACTGCCCAAGCAAACACCCTGCCCCATGTAGTGATCCCATGCCTTCAGCTCAGGGCTTCAGTCCTCAGCAGATAATGTAATGTTGGCAAGTCTGAAATTTGTTCTTTTTGGCAATTTGACCATTATCTCTTGTGCCTGGAGTGACGTAGAATGGACCTCACAGGCACCATGTTTCCCTTGGGTGGTAAACTGGGGACTGCTTGGCTCATCACAACAGCTACATTTTTACTTCAGCTTCCCACACTGTGAGTGAGACTTGAGGCCTGATTTGGTGATGTACTTATTTACATATGTAAATAATTCTATTGAAATCAGGGATATTTATGGTCGAGACTAATTGAGACAATTGGTGGTCTTGAAGTTACAAAGTAACTTGCTGCCTTAGAGCCTCAAGCACTGCAAGATTTTAGTCATAATATTTTGAAAGTGGGATAAACACTTACGCAAATGTTTTGGGTTCCCCAGACATCAGGCGTGGTGTGAGGCCGGTTCCAGCAAGGGTTTGGGCTGGTGCTGGATGGTTGTGTCTGTATCACCCTGCTCCACAGCAGGGCTGAATTCCTTGGTCCAGGTCTGTGCTTTGAGCACATCCCAGCGTTACATTAGGACATGACCCAGGTCCTCCCCTGTGTCCATTGGTTTTCCAGGAAACCAGGTGATGTGGGCTGGGTGGGAGCTGCAAATGCTTCAGGTAAGTCCATGGACAGGAGTAAGAGTGGGGTGTCCCAAGCCTTGGACCACACAGTGGTGTCCCAGGGGTATGCAACACTCTGCTTTATGCTATTTTTTATATAAAATCATGGGATTGGCTATTTTGGGAAAACCTTTAAGATCATGGAGTCCAGTTGTATCATCCACCCACCATCATCCAGCCATTCACATCCCATCCAACTCCAGGAGCAGCAACAGGGCTTCCTGAGAGTGTGGGACAAAGCTGTCTGACAGCAGTCTGACTAGAAAATGAAGCAAATAAAACATACAGATTTTTCTACTCCATGACAGAGGAAGTGGGTTTTCAGATTTGCTTGTGTTGGAAAGGAGAGGGGAATTCCAGGGGCAAAAAAGTTGTTTGTTTGTCACGGGCTTTGGAAGGTTGTGGTTTGCACGGATCCTGGATTACAAAACAAATGATATCAAATTCCTTGTGAAATATTGAATATGGGGACTCAGATGAATCAAATTATCTGAATCAAAGGGAAGGTGCAGGAACAGAGATCTTAAAAATGCTTGGTTGTGTGACTTCACAGTTGTGCTGGTGTGACTGCTGTGGTGGTGATGGGCTCAGTGTTTCTGCAGGGTCTGTGAGGGCAGCCCCAGTGCTGTTTTCAGGAAAATACTGCCTTCAGGTCTCTAGGAGAGGTACAGAGGAGCTAGTACCTGTGAAACACATCCTGTTGGCTCTTGTTGGCTGGACCACCATGAATTATGGCCCCAAGAGCTAAGGAGACACTGCCAGTTTGTCTTTCAGACAAATGAACAGTGCTGATTTATATTCTGCTTGGTATATCAAGCATTAAAATCTCACCAGAAAATATAAAGATGTTGGGGAAGTGAGTGGCTGTACATATTACATAATAAATAATAGTAAAAAAGAGCAGAAATTCAGCATTCTCCACAATCTAACAGTATCACACCTAATCCTCTGCCTTAAGCTGAACAAAAGTCTTCTTTGATATTGGTGGGGTGTTTTCCTGGAAAATACAGAATTCTTGAGTCCCCGTTTCAGGAGCACAGAAAAAGAAGTGTAATTTATTTCCATGTTTACAAGGCTAACACATGTTATAATCCTGTAGAACAACAAGCAGTTATTTCAGAGAGTGTTATTTTTTCAGTGATGTTCTTGTTGTATTATGTAGCTCTTCAGAGCCCCGGGAATCACTCCCCTTCACCAAAGAATTCAGTGAGCCTCAAACACATGTTCAGAGGCTTTGTTGAATCGGGGGCCTCAGGGTTTGATCTTGCAAATGCTTTCTTCCAGGCATGTTTCTGAACTACCACAAGGCATTCTTTAGACTTCAGCAAATCTAACCACAACAGTGAATGCAATGCTTGTCACAAATTGTCTGCAGGATTGGGTCCCACGTGGCTGGAAAGAACTGCTAAACATTTTGTTTGCTAAAGACCGGGCTGAAGGGGCGTCGTGGGCGGGTTCCAGAGGAGGAGGTTTGATAGCAAAGCCCAAGTGGGCTCCTGCCTCCAAAAGCAGAGACCACGCAAGTCACCTCGCTCGGTAGGAGAAAAATACAACAGAGCCCGCAAGCACCACCAGGCTTTAGATTCAGAGCTGTGAATCACAGAATAATTTAGGTTCAGAGCAGTCTCAGGAGGTCTCTGGTCCAAGGAGGGCCAACTTCAAAGTTAGAGCCAGCTTCAAAGTTGGAGCATGTTGCTCAGGGTCATGTTCAGCTGCGTTCTGGATATTTCCAGGGATGGAGGCAGCCTGTTTGCAGGTGTCCCTTAGCCTCTCTCACTCCCTTTGCCTTTTAGGATCATGGTGTTTATGGGCTTTTTTAATTGGTCCAACTTTCCTTTGACTAAATGGCACAAGGCTCTCAAGACACTTTGCACTAGTGCCTGTAATAAAATTAAACCTCTTTTTATTTTTTTTGTCTTGCTTTTGTTTTTCCTCCTTCTTTCCTCTCTAATCAGATAACCGTGGATCAATCTGCTCTGCCAGGGAGGAGGGGTGCGGGGGAAGGAAGGAGGGAGGCAGGGAAGAAAACTGTGTGGTCTCACTGTCAGGCTGTCCTGGCCTTCTCCAAGCACAAAGCCGAGTAACAGAAAACAGAGAAGATTAATAGCATTTTCTTCCTGCAACATGCTGAAGAGCGACAGTGAGATTAATTAATTAATTAATGGAAGCATCTGGCAGTGCTCCTTGTTTTAAGTTCTGCAGCACTCTCGTCCTTCCCCATTGTGAAATTTATCATCTCTACCTTTTCTTCCCCCCCCCACCTCCAGACGCTTCCTGTAGTGGATTTTGCATATTTTTATCTTTTCCACACAGAATTTGGTCCCACGGGGAAAGTTTCACTTTGCCTTTTGATTAGTAGGAGACAGGTGATTCAAAGCCATGTCCGTGTGACTGATGCACCCCTCTCCTACCTCTGGGCTGCTTTCCTTTCACCTTGCTCCTGATCCCTCCCGGGATAACAGATTTTTGCGGTTACCGCGGATCTCAGCCAAGTTCAACCCGACGTGTCCTGTGTAAAACAGACCCCATTTGTAAGAGTTATGATTCGCAGTGGTGGGAACCCAGGGCTTAGCACTTGATCCATTCCCAGCGGAGTGCTGAGAAATGGGTGTCTGAGGCACAGCTGAGCACCTTGTCCTTGGCGTGCACTCTCCCACACACCAGCACTGCACACCCAGATATATGTGGGACATTGAAAAAGAGCCCAGCTTTCATTTGCATTCCTTTTGTGGAGTGGGATGTGCATTATGCATTGATTTAGCTCACCAGTGCTGAAGAAAGAGAAGGATATAATAAAAAAGATGCAGAGATCAATAAAAAGGGAGGGAGGGGGAGAGAAAGTAATATGAAAAGAGATGAGTAAAGACTGATAGACACATTGAAACACAGCTGGGAAGTAGCTCCCAGAAGAACTTCTATCTCCCCTTAAGTTTGCCAGGTAATTTATAGGGGCTTCAGTCACATCTTATTGGTGTTGTTATTGCTATACTTTATCTCCTTTGCTTATAAGGGACTCTTGGCTAAAGCCTTTTTATAGCAAAACAGGGCAGAGCTTCCACTGACTTCCAGATGGGAGTGGTCACCCTGAAGAATGGGAATGTTTCAGGTTAGACACACATCTCAGTGGTGTGTGGGATCAGGGCCTCAGGGATATAAAATACAAAGAAAAGACACAGAGCAGAGGCAAAGAGAAAATAAATATATCTAGCTCTTGAATTTACCACCAATTTCTGGCATGCTCGAAACATTAGTCACCAGTGGTTGTTCAGGGAGAAGTATGATTTTAATTTGACAATGATCCTTAAACACCTTTTCTTTTGCTCCTGCTTGGCTGCAAATGTTTTTCTGCTACCTTACAAATCTGGATCTGTCTTCCTCCTCCTCAGAGGCCTCTCCCTCCAGCTGTGAGCCTTACCTTTGTGAGAGCTCTATCCTTTACCTCTCCCATTATCCATAAATTAAGCATAGCACTTTCCCCTGATCTTATTGTTTGGCGGGCTGCATTGCATTCAGGGAAATGATTAATATTCATGAGCTTGCTATCTCTGTTTGGTGCATAATCCTCTGGGGAAATTGCAGTGTTAAATGAGTGACACAAACCTAATTTTATATGTCTTTTCTTTCCTTTCTTTCTTTTTCCTTTTTTCCCTTTCTGACAGAGAAGTAATGTGCTTAAAATAAATTGATGGATGACCATCCATATTCATTGTGGGCATGCTTTGAGAGCGCTCCCATCCTCTCCCCCTCCCTTCCTCATACTACTGCACAGGAACACAGCTTTGGCTGCCCAAACCGTGGCCCCATGCAGCAGCTAATGGTGATTTTGCCTTCTTTCACCAGCATTAAATAGGCCTTGGCTGACCCTGCCGAGGGCTTTCAGTAGAACAACAGCATGGGAGAAACAGAGCCACCTTGCAAGAGAAACTCAGCATCTCCCAGGGCATCAATAAGGTGAAAGCATTGACCAAGGAGCTTGGGAAAGAGAGTTGCTGTTGTTAAAGCAGCTGAGGTTCTATAGCAGAATTTCATGGCAAATAGTCATGAATTTACTGGCCGGGGTTATTCAGATGATATTTGTGTGACTCCTTCAGCTTAAGGCAAATACTTTGAAGCTGACTGTTTCCTGCAGCTTGCAGAAGTGTGGCTGCATGTTCTGAAATGTCTAAGCACTCATTTGGCAAGTTAGTAATCACAGAATCCTCGTAAAGTCTCTTAAAGTGATTTTCAGACTGTCATCATTAATAGTGCAATCCTAGGAAGGCCAGCTGAGCCACAGAGCAGAGAGAGCAGACATCTCAGGCAGCAAAATACAAAGGACAGATGCTTTTTTGTGGGGGAGAATGTGGGTTGGAGTGGTATTTGCCTGCATTTTTCCCTAGGCCAGTGACTCCAACCCAGCTCAATCCAGCTTTAGTTTTTAGGACACAGCTACAATGAGAGTTCTCCAGCAGGAGAACTACTCTTCTACTTGTTGCATCCCTCACACTTTACTCTCTGTGGATCTGAGAGGCTTGCACAGCTGGTCATACTCCCTTTCGGAGAGAATCCTTTGTGATTTAACAACAACTGTTCTCAGAGGATGAGGCTGAGCACAAGTCCTTCCTTTGCAGTAACATCCAACCATATGCACAAACAAGCACTTTGTTTTCCCTGGGGAATGGCACCTCTGGGTTTTTACTCTTGTGTTCCTCCTCCCAAACAAGTGTGCCAGGTGTCTCAAAGGGCCACGCTGGCCACCTTTCTCATGGTCATAACGGTTACTCCCTTGTGTGGCAGAAACCTCAAGACTTCCAGTTGAACAGTTTCCAAGTTGAGCTGATAAATCTGCATAATATCAAAATCAAAGGAAACAAGGTGAGATAGGAAGAGAACAAATGTGTTAGTGCTCTTACAACAATACCTAGTTGCCAGGGCTTGGGGAGGGCTATGCTGAGTCCTGTTGGCCATGCCTGGTTGCCAGGGTCAGGGATGGCTCTGTTGGGTCCTGTTGGTCATTGCTGGTTACCAGGGTTGGGGAGGGCTCTGTTGGGTCCTGTTGGTCATTCCTCGTTACCAGGGTTGGGGATGGCTCTGTTGGGTCCTGTTGGTCATTGCTGGTTACCAGGGTTGGGGAGGGTTCTATTGGGTCCTGTTGGTCATTCCTGGTTACCAGGGTTGGGGAGGGCTCTGTTGGGTCCTGTTGGTCATTCCTGGTTACCAGGGTTGGGGAGGGCTCTGTTGGGTCCTGTTGGTCATTCCTGGTTACCAGTGTTGGGGAGGGTTCTATTGGGTCCTGTTGGTCATTCCTCGTTACCAGGGTTGGGGAGGGCTCTGTTGGTTCCTGTTGGTCATTCCTGATTACCAGGGCTGGGAATGACCACTTTGGCAGTGATAGCTCAGACAAGGTCTTGCTACCACCACCAGCCATGGGAAATATCCTTTCTCTTAAGTGACAAAGACTCATGTTCTTGGAGGTGAAATATCAAATTTCAGTGCCAGGCTCTGCGAGGGAATTGTAATTGTATCTGTCTGCAGCAGGCAGATCAATTGCATAATTCTGGTGCTCCGACTGCTGTATCATAGCGAGGAGCCGAGTCCCACCACACAAAGAAAGCCAGTCACGCCCAGGAATGCATTTCCACAAGCAGCTGAATTACCAGGGAGCCGCGCTCCGCAAAGGCATTATCCCTGCCTGCTCTGCTCAGGAGATGCTCAGACATGATTGTCATATTCCACGGAAAAAAAACCTCCTGCGAGGCCCCTGGATGTTCCGCAGTAGATTGCAACACCCACGCTGCCTTCATTCCCAAGGTGTCTGTTTTATTTCATTGAAGGAAGACGTCACCATTTATTGATATGTGACTTTATTCTGAAAGGTCTGCCCAAGCTCCATGTAATGGTTTTCCTCCTTTCAATCAGAACATCCAGGAAGGAAAGTAACTCTTGAATATTTTACTGTAGCAGGAAATATCTCTGTCTCTGCCTTCTTCAATATTAAAGAAGAGATTAGCAGATATCCTGGAAGCAGGCCATGTTATTCACTCTCTTCCCACTGAAGCCAAAGGTGAAACTCCCATAGAAATAAATGGAGCAGGTTCTGCGGTCACTCAGCCGCCAAGTTCATGTGATCTGCAGTGGAATTATTTCCCTTTTTGTGACAGAAACCTCTGGATACATTTCTCCTCCTCTGTGTGAACATAAACACCAGTGCTGGAGATGCCGATTAAGTGACGTGGTGGTAAAACCCTGCTTCTGCAGAAGCTGCTGACTTTGGTGAGCCTGGGGTTTGGCCTTTGCTATGCCTGAAAGCCTGCTCACCTCTGGACAGACCTTTCAGGGGTTAAAATGCAAATTTTGTTCTGTTCCAAGAATTTGTTACTCTGAGACAATGCTTCTGCATTTTTGTCCCCACCCCCCCCATACAATTTTTTTCTTTTTTTCTTTTCTGAACAAATAGTTAT
This sequence comes from Vidua chalybeata, assembly GCF_026979565.1. Lineage (NCBI taxonomy): Eukaryota > Metazoa > Chordata > Aves > Passeriformes > Viduidae > Vidua > Vidua chalybeata. The sequence goes on along the minus strand of NC_071550.1, from coordinate 8,053,195 downwards.
GTGGCATGAGGCTTGTTATAGTTGGAAACATCCCTATGTAAACAGCTGAACTTAAAAATACTCCTTTTTTTTTTTTTGTCTGGCCTTTTAAAAAAATGGTGGTTACCGCACAAAAGAAGACTATGCCGATGCCAATCACCGTGTCCTGGCTGAAAACAGGAAACTGCCCCCAGTGTCAGTCCCCAGCACTTTGACAACCCTGCTCAGACATTCAAAGTCTAATTTGAGGATGTGCCCTATGCGATGAATTGGATCTCTTTATCTCTCTTTTTTTCTTTATTTCATGAGGTGGAATGCTGCCTATCACAGATAAGTGTATGTCCTGCATGTCTGCCTGCTGGTCTATCAGGCTTCACTCGTTTTGCTGATGATTTTCCAGCTTCTCCTCAAACTGGTAAAGGAGATGGGGAGTTACCTGCTTATCCAGACCAGACTGCTCTGGTCAGTGCTTCCCAGTGCTCTCTAAACCATCTGTGTTATCTCAGGCATCCTTTTATTTCTGAACCCCAGAGGAGGGATCTGTATTTCAGTACAAAAAGTTGCATCTTGCACTGTGCTAAGACAGCTTAGGAAGCAAGGAGAGATGGAGTTTGCATAATTTTCTGGTGCAACACCCAAGAGCCCCAAGACTATTTTGGATCTTAAAGCCTGACTTCAGGAGTTAGCAAAACAGGTCTTGCCAATTTGTTTCCTCAAGTCACACTTCTCCAGGTTGATGCTGCCACAGAGCCTCTTTCAGGGTTTCCCAGATGTCACAGAAATCTTTGCTGAATTGGAGACTGCCTTTTCCCAAAACAAGGGCAAGACAAGAACTTTGGTTTGGCCCTAAAGTTTTTCTGCCTTCAGTAAGAACTTTCTAAGGGAAAAAGGGCTCGGGCTGCCTGAATGAAAATGTGTTCCCCGAGTTCAGCTCAGCATCCTCCAGCATCTGCTGTCAATCCCCCAGAGATGCTCTCTCCTGCTGCCAGGTGCTATGCCTCCAGACATTTTACTGTTCTAGATTTAAGCTGGATTTCCAGGCAACTGCTATTTAATTTTTTGAAGCCATTTCTTCCTTGAGGACAAATCAGATATCATTTATGTTCCCTTCTTCCATATCTCCTTCAAATCAGATTCATCTTTGGAGTGCAAAGTCCACAGTGTTGATGAACACAGTCCATGGTGCAGGTCATGCATGACCAGTCCCTGACCATCACCAGGTCTTGGGAGCCTCTAGACCTCTGTAGAGACAAAAATTAGCTCATGTTGCCAAGACCATGGATGCATTTAGTGCCACAGTAATTAAGAAGAGAACAGAAAAAGTATTTTGCATCATTATAGGAATAAAGCCATTACTACTCATTCCTAGAAATACACCACTCCTGACACTGTCCTCTCTGGCTCTGAGCCTGTAGGACTCTATGAATATAACTGAGCTCTGTTCCCACCACTGAAGAAAGGGGAAAAGCCTGTTAGTTTTTATTTTGTGAGGGCAGTTGTAGGAAGAAACAATCTGGTTGTTCTTTGCTTTGCTCATGAAAAGGTAAAGCTCAACATGAAACCTGCCAGTCATCCAAGACCACCGCCAGAATCCGCAGTCAGAGCTGATGCCCAACACCTGAAGGAAGAACCTCTGCTAGTTTTTGGCAGCCCACACAGTGATGCACCACATTTAGCTGTTGAGGGTTGGTCCTGCCCTTATGTCTGGGAAGGATTTAATAACCCTGTTTGCCATCACTCAGAATTGGGAAGCCCACTGGCAGGAAAGGTCTTCCCCTCTTCCCACCAGCACTCTCCTCAATGCAGAGCACTGCACACGGTGTCATGAGTCAATAGTGAGACCAACAGATCTTCCTTAAAAGTAACCAGGGTTGTAAAGCCAGTTTCTCTCATCATTTTTCAGAGCACACAAAGGTGAGTGGGTGCCTCATCTCTCAGCTTCTGTGCACAGTGCTGTCCCATGGATGTAGTGGCTCTCCAGGGCCAGCACAGCTCCAGGGCTCATGACAGTGCAGTTCAGCAGGACTTGGTTAATCATTTAGGCAGCCCCTATTTAATTCAGACATCTCAGGCTCTCCTTTCGGTTCCTCCCTCGGGTTTTGCAGACTCTGAGCAGACAGATTTATTGGGGTCTTAGGCATAATCAGGAACAAATTAGCCTCTGTTAGGATCACACACTGTCCTGGATCACAGCTATTCAAAGGCTGCTTTCCCCTCCATGTGAGTATGAATTAAGTCATCGGGCTGAAGTAGGCCTTGAGTATTCTTTTATCCCAAACACATGATCTTATCAGAAGCCCATTACGTTTATCATCGCATTAGGAGGGAGCATTTGGAGCCAGTGCAGGAGTATGTTGCTCTATAAATGTTGTGCTTACTTCAGTGCCTGTCGTGAAAAGAAGCCAGTGCTTTGGGAAGGCTGGGAAACACTGTCTAAATGCATGTGCCTAAAATTAGGCTGTGAGTTTGTGGGTATGTGTTTGCATGGGGGGTGGCTGAGTCGGGGATGTGTAAAGGGAGCGCCCGTACGTTTGTGTGTCAGTGTTTCTGTCAGCGTGGGTGTGCAGCAGGGTGGTGATGTTTCACTGTACGTGTGCATATCTGACTGTGCATATGTTTATAGGCTGAAGGTCAGGCCTTTTTAACAGCGTAGGTATTTTCCTTTCATCCCCCCACCCCCCTCCTTTTTACAGAAATAAGCCTCTTTTCATCAAATGACAAAGAAATTATTTTTTTCCAAAAATGCATATTTGCATCTGTTTGGCATTTGTTTTTGAGGATTTTTGATTGCTGACCTCAGTCTTTTTACGGCTGAATATTTCTCAGAGATTTCTGTTGGGCCTCTCACTCAAACTGGGACATAGTGGGTAAGCCAATCAATTGTATCCTACTCTCCTGACACCTGACTTATGCCTTGATGTGGGAGAGGAGCAGGACAGGAGATACAGAAGGATAAGGTGAAGGAACCAAGAGTTTGTCTCCATGGCCATCACAGTGACATTCTCGTTCCACCCATTCCTTGAGCTGGCCAGACTCGGGGCATGGCTCTCCCAGGGATGAATGAGCCCCATGGGGGTAGCACTGCTTGGTTGCCTTAGGGTCCATCAGCACATCCACCCAGACACCCCAGGTGCCATTGTCATCTCTTGCCTGGGAAACACTCCCCCAAGCCCTCCTCTGAGCTCTTTGAGGGGTGGGATATATGTTTGGGGGCTCCCAGACAAATGAAGATGTTAAGATGTGACATGTAAGGGCAAGAAATTTGGCCACCCTGGAAATATTCATTCAGGACTGCACCCATACAGCTGAAACACTTCCAGACTTGTGCTCCTTTTCACCAGCTCAGAGGTCTGGCCTGTCAAATACACAGTTCCCTACATTTATCCATGTACAGAAGTTGTCCACAGAGGCTGTGATGAAATCAAACCATAATGACATATTTCCCTGATAGACTTCCCTATTCTTTCAAAGCCACCTTCTCTTAAAGACCTGGAATCTTGCACAGGAGGAAAAGGAGTGAAAGTAATTAAATAACTGAATAGCAATAAACTGATGTTTTCTGGCTCATGATGGTATTTCACTGTGTAAACCAGGAGAAAAGCAGGGGATTTAGTAGATTGGAAGTAGCTCAAAATTGAGCAGCCCTTGGATTTTCTGACACCTAGCTCATGATAGTCCAGTGCTACCAGCAGGATTCTCCTTAGGGATCCTTTCCATCAGTCCAGCTAGAAGCTCTGGCTAATTTCCTACCATTTTTTCAACAGGCTTATTTGCCAGACGAAAATACAACAGGCTGTCAGAACTGGATATCTCTGGGGACTGGCAATGATAATACAATACAAAATAGGATACCAACAGGTCAAAGGTTTCCATTTCACAGAGTACTCTAATGACTGAAAGTCATTATTGCTATGCAGTCTGTTTGAAAAGAGTAGATGGATCTTAGTTCAGTTTTTAATGGGCCAGTGTTACAGAAACAACCTCAAAAATTTGGCATCTTTGTTGGCAGTCTCATTAGAGAAGCCACAGAATAAATGGGCAAGGATAATAAAGTCTCCTGCTGCTTTTGATCCTTTCAGGTCAAATCTGAGTCATGTTGGTTGAAGCTGTGTGTTTATGTGGCAAACTCACCCTCACACTGTGTGTACTGTATCTGCCTTGGATAAACAGATCTGTTTGGCCCTTTGGTCACTACAACTGTGAACTTGGCAGTTTTCACTATCTCTACAGCCACAGTTGCTGTTGTTGTTGTTGATTTGCAGATATCTTTTAAAAACAAAAAGGGAAACATTTTAGACCAAATCCTCTGCTGGCATTTTTCCATCCCAGCTGGTGGAATTATGCCAACACCCACATTTGCCTCTCTCTGTATTTTCTATCTCTGCTTTCTTCTGTGTCTTTAAAAAGGAGATAGATGAAAATAAGCAGAACCCCCCTAACATTGGGAAATAGCTTCAGGGAATTGCCCAATACAAATGTTGTCTATTGTTGTTTGGCTTTATTTAAATCACCTTGGTATGACCTAGAAGTGGTCAATATCACTTCTAGGTCATTGACCACTTCCATGCTTCCATGTTTCCACCTCCCAGTGACCTGACACAGCAGATACATGACCACTGATGGTATCAGGTCCTAAAAACTACCCTGCAGACACGTGTAGTTTGTTTTCTCTGTTTCCCCTGGCAGATGAACCCAGCAGGTGCTATTTCCACGATGGTGATGGAGTCTGTGAGGAATTTGAGCAAATGACCAGCATCAAAGACTGTGGCGTTTACACTCCCAAAGGCTTCCTGGATCAGTGGGCTTCCAACGTCTCTGTCTCACACCACAGTGACCAGCAGTGCCCAGGGTGGGTGGTCATTGGTCAGCCAGCAGCAACCCAGGTAAGGACAGCCTGTTCCTCTTCCTCTCCTGGAAGCCCAGCAAGGACCAATGCTCTCAGGTGGAGCTCACTGGGCAGCATTCAGGAGTGCTGCTACCCCTGCCTGTTCAATTGTTTCTTCACCAAGGATGGCCCCTGGCAGCAACTTCTCTCTTTCTGAGCCTGATTAGTAGTGACGAGTTGAAATTCAGTCCCAGTCACCCAACTGGAACTGGCTGAAGTTGTGGCTGGGTTGATTCAATGAGCTGTGCAGGAGTCACCTCTCCCAACCATCATCACCACAGACATAGACGGGCTCTTCACAGCAAGCACAGGGAACGAGCTTGTGGCAATGAGTTCTGAAGGCTAATGTCGAATAATACAAAAGAGTGTTCTTTCTTTTTTAATAGTTTTGTGTTTTCTGCCTCCCAGTTCCATAAAAGCACCCTATTGTTCTATTCTGAGAAAGGTCCTGTCCATTCCCAAAGCCATTCATTAGCTTTAACCCCCTTCTCCTATGTCTCCTTTGTAACATAAACAGCTCCAGTTACCATAACTTTACCTTTTGTCTCTTTGAGAGAATTAGATCCAAATGAGTTCAAAAAAACATTAGATAGATGTCTGGAAAACAGAGCTGTACATGATGCCGATACAACAGTTCAGATGCAACCTGATTTGGGAAAGCTCACATTGCTTGTTGATGATTTCTAGAGGGAAAGACTCTTCATGTATAAGAGCTGCTTTGTATATTCCTCCTTCAGCCCCCACTGTTGTCCCTTACTAGAGACACAGAACTTATCACACTAATCAACTTTGGCTGACTTCTGGTTGGATGCAGAAAAGTTTTTCTAAGAATCTAATTATCCAAGAGGTGTCTTGAGTGGGCAGTGCAGAGAGGAGTGCCGTGTCACAGATATGACAAGCAGATCTCTCTGTGAATAGTAAATGCTAAGCATTTCCAGTTGGCTTGCAAGAGAAAACATCTTTATGCAAGAGACTTGGCCTTGCTCACATCGCACAAGTCTGTAACAAATTAATGACCAGGTCAGTTCTAAATGCACAAAGCGTGGTTAGCTGGCAGAGAATCAAGACAGAATCCCAAGCCTAGTATTGACTTTTTGTCATGGTCTCATTTATTATTTTGCACTGTAAAAGGAACTTTCCTCTGGACCCTTGCTTGTGCCTTCACAACTCCTTTCTCATTCAAGATCCCTGTGCAGACCAAAGGCCAGTGGCTCCAGTTCAGGTGCTGCTTTTTGGGCATGTCCCCAGGCATTCTGTCCCTGTGCAGCTGCTCCAGAGCTGCCCTGATTTTCTCTGAAGCACTGGTAGGAGCTCAGCCACACCACACAGTAGGTAACACATAGTCCTGTGGTGGAAAAACCACCACCATGCACACACACAACAGAAAGCCCTGCTGTGTAGACACAACTCAGGCATGTTTGTTGTACCCAGATGAGATGAAGTTGTTACAGCCTTGTTTAAGGAAAAAAAAAAAAAAAAAAGTGGCAAAAAAAAAAAAAAAAAGCTGTTGTATTTATAGGCAGAGCAGTGGCGTATCACACACTGGCAGAGTGAATGGGAACATGCCTCCTGTTATTGCCTGGCCCCTGGCGAGATAACAGTGTGCTATTTACTTCCAGCAAAAAGAATTGTTGCTTTAGCTCAGCTGGTCCTATTACACCAGTTTGAGTGCATGGGGTTCATTGACCTTTTTAATCATATAGATGATGGGAAAGTTTTTGTTTCCCCCAGGAACAAGACAGTTGTCTTGGGAAAGCACCTGACTTGTCACACTGGAGAGGTTAGGTGGGGCAGCAGGTCATCAGTCTGTTAGGTTGTGGAGATGAAAATTAACCTAAGATCTCCTCTAATCGCTGCATGTAATGATCACTGGTGTGTAAACATGTTTGGCTTCATTATCTGCACAAGCACTGAGCCTTAGGGGTTTTCTGTATTGATGAAAAGAGCACCTTTCCTCACCCAGATACCTTTCAGAGTAGGTTGTGTGCTTGTTGGTCTTGTGCAAACTTTTCATGTTGTTGCTGGGTAGCTTCCTGATTAATCAGAGTGGCATTTGTGTTGGCTTCTCATCAGGAATGCCATGAAAGATATGTTTGAGTGCAGTGCCCAGCAATATACAGAATACATAAGCTGCCTGTTTGTCAGCCATCCCCGCCTCTCATCATTGCCCCAGCGTTCTCAAGGCGCTTTAAAACATTTTAAGCATGTCCTGACTTAAAATGTTTCTCATCCTTAGATATCTCAACACCAGGTTCTCTGCATGACTGTCATAGTTCTGTCAAGGCTTTTTCTGAGGAGTTTGCATCCCAAGTTGGTTGGTCATCGTGGTATCTCTCAGCAATATCTGCCCATGTGCCTTGTTTACCTGTTGGGGGATTGCTGATAAGCACAAGCTGGAGAGCACTTTCTTGTTATTGTAGGGCTGTTTCTGTGACCTCTTTGCTCAGTTCACTGCAGACATTGCCCATGTCTGCAGCTGGCTTTTCCTTGGATACTTAGTTATTAGTTTGCGATGGCTCTTACATCACTTGTTAGTGTGAGGCTGACGACTGGCAACATAGTAAGGGAGATAAAAAAGAAAGTTCGCAGCATAAGATTTGTTTTGAACAATAAAACGCTTACAAAGAATGACACAGTCTTGGCGAAGAGATACAGATTTGAAAAATGGAAAGGTCAAACAGCCCCCCCTTTAAACAATCGCCCTTTCTGCAGAAGCAAGACTGAGAGACAGCCACTTCTACTTTCCTGGCAGCCACCCTTCAGTGCTGATTAAGAAATATTCTCAGTACTGACAGCATCATATTCAGAGCCAAAGAGGGCCAGTCAGCAACATTGCACCAGCACAGAAATGCAAACACCAATGCAGGGTAATTTTGCAGTTTGATTTCTAATCTCGTGTCTTCCACAGACCTGGAAGCAGATGCTGCTCCCTACCTGTTGTCAGCTGCAGGAGGAATTCAGCAATAAGGGCTTTACTCACTCTTGAGCTGTTTTTATTTTTCCTCTTTCTTCTGCTGTGAGTTTGCAAACAGCCTCTCCTTGCACATCAGTTTTCTTTTGCCACAGTTTATGCTGGGTGAGTGCATTAGCTCCTCTTAGTCTCTCTTGCTGGAGTCAGTTGCATTGAGCAGGGAGGATTTGGATATTTTGCTAAGGCCTCTGAAGGAAACCTCTGACAAACCTATTCCAGGAGGGATGCACCAGCTGGGGTGAGCAGAGCACAGGCAGATGAGTGCAGGCTGATCACAGGACACTGGAGATGCCATTTTTTCCTTTCTCCTTGCTGGTGGCACTCCTGCTTTTGGAGAACTGATTGACCTGAAGCTTCCCTTTGGGCCTTTACAACAGAGAGTTATGGGAAGGGACTAATGGGTCTTTAGGTGGCTGATTCTTGACCCTCTGACTCCTGTCACAGCCATGTGTGCTCAGGACTTGGCTGTTGGTGTGGGTTGGTGATTTAGAGGGACAGTCCTCCAGGAACTGCCTTTTGTTGTATTTCCTCCCAGCTGTGCAGAAATTGTTTAGATCTAGTAACCATACGTGTATACATATATATATATATATATATATATATATATACATATAACTTTTTTTTGCCCTATGCCATTGTTTGAGCTGGATTTTCCAGTGTATGGAAAAAGCCACACAGCTCAGGCACAGTTAACTGAATGGGGACTCTTTCCCAAGGCTGCTGGGCACAGACAGATCCTGGGATTCGTTTTCATTCCCGGACTAAAGAACACACCCTGTTCTCTTCTGGGTACCCCACAGGGGCTTCTATGGAGTAAGAAGTTGTGGAAGAGGATTCTTATTACATCTTTCCCACAAACAGAGGCCCCCTCCTGCCCCATTACCATTCCCACAATTGCACTCATCCAGACTTGCTGCAGCAAACCTTCCACCAGCAGCAAAGATGTCTAGAATTGCAGTATGTCTGGAATAGCCCACAAAAGGAGAAGACAGGAGCACAAAAATATCCTGACTACTAAAAGAAATAACATGGTAGAGCAAGGGCTCCAAGAGTGGTAAGAAAATACCATAAGAAAATTAAAGAGAAATATGATGAAGTTCTCTGCCGTGCAGTTTTATTCTGTCTAATAAATATAATGCTGAAGATAATTCCCCAAAGATCCAGCAGAGCCAGCAAATAGAGTAATCTTGAGCAGGAGAGGAAAGAGAGGAAACCTGCAACTTTTAATGGAGAAGCCATTCCTTTCCTTTGGGGTGATCTTGCTGAGAAGAGGGAGGGTGTCTGTCTGTCGGCTCTGCAAGTGGCCCTTTTTGAACTTCCCAATTCACAGCCAAGTCCTGTTGCTCTTCAACGGTAAGAGTTTTGTTGTGGTTGGAGGGATAAAAAATACCCATTTTTAATAAGATGATTTGCTTTGCAAATGTCTTTGTTATTTATAGCTGAGCCAGACTTTGAACCACTAAGCTCTGGAGGATGAGGGCAGAATCCCACTAAGCAAAACCATTAATGGAGGAACCATGAGTGATCAGAGACCAGTTCTGGAAAAAGATGAACTGGACACTGTGCACAGGCTGTCACAGGAGGAATGTAGGTTTGCTCTATGCGGCTGAGCTCATTTCCAGTACTGGCTGATCCACTAAAGGGCTTCAGCTTAGGTTACACAGTCTCCCAGTCTAAAGTTAGTTCCAGGGGTCCAAAATTTTGTCTTCATTTCCCTTGGAAACTACAGACCAGCCAATTTGGTCTTTTGCCTGAAGCTGAAGAGCTGCGTCATGAGCCTGGCCCTGACTGTCAGGCAAATTCAGGCTGGAATGCTCCTTCCCTCCTTCCTTGGATTAAGTGATGATATTTTTCTTTCTTTCTTTTTTTTTTTTTTTTTTTTTCTCAATGTGCAGTGATTAATTAAGCCTTATCACAGCCACATTGCTTGGTTTCTGTTCTGTTTAATGGAGGTGGAAATGGGAGGATGGAAAGGTAAAGCTACTGTTTGATGATTAGACCTCAAAATCCTTCAGAGACATTGCAGGCACTGGGAATTACTGAGCCTAAACCTCCCAAGGACTAGGAAGTTCAGGATGTCTTGAAAGGGAAATGTTCCCATCTTGGATAAAAAGAAAACTGTTCAGGGCTTGCTGAGAGTTGCTGCCTGGGAGCAGAGCCCTGGAGGGGTTTGAGGTCATTAAATCTGCATTTTAGCTCTGTCAGCCCCCTCACATCATCCTGTTTGTGAATTAATCAGTCCTGATCCTAGCACAGTTTGGCTGTTCATTCCCAGTACAAAGGGACTGGAAAACTGTCCCACCATCTCCTTGCTTTAGTGGCTGGGAACATTGCTTTCCACCTGACTTGCCGGGAAAGTTGAATTCTGCAACCTTTCTGCCAAAGGAACTCCACTGCTCCTTATTTGTACGTTTGTTTGCTGCTCTGCCTCATTGGAGGAGGTGGTCCATGCCAAGGGTCCGAGGTGAGGGATGCTACAAGGATGTGTCACATACCATCAGTGCCATGACTTAGGAATGATCTCAGCATTCTGGGGCGTTAAATGAAATGAGAAATGGGATTTCTAGGTAGGCTGGCTTGGAAAAGGCTCATTTGCAGAGAGTTGGCTGAGGAAGAGCGTTACCCTGAAAGTCAGTTCAGAGCTGGCTGGAGGATGCTGCCCCTCACCTGCTTGCCTGCTCCCAGCCAGGACAGACAGGGATCCCCTCCACCCCCATGGCTTCCAGTGCTCCTCTGCTCCTGGTTGGAGTAAAGCTCAGACCCCATGGCTGATGTTGTAGCCTCTGGCTGATTTGTGTAAGGGGAGGATGGAGAGAACACAATGAGATGTCAGAGGAGATTCCAAGCAATTTTGACAAACACTCAAGGGATTATTTTTTTTTTTTATTTCCACTCCCTTCCCCCCTTGGTTTTTAGAATAATTTTTCAAGAGCACATATGCAAGTCATCTAAGGGAAACAGAACAGTGAGTACCAGGGGCTGGTACACTGTGTTCCCTTTGTGTACTGTAGAGAAAATAGATAAAAGAAACAAAGAATGATGCAGAGAGCAAAGCAGCCAACCGTACTCTCAGAGAGGTTCAATCTGACTTTTTCAGAGATGAAGGTCAAACCAAAAATTCTCAGGTGCCGGAAATTGGTCCCATCTTCCTAGAACCAAGAGAGATTTACCACTAATGAAACAAGAGCAGAATTCCATGCCATTTGTTGTTTCTAGAAGCAAAAAGAAAGGCAAGAAAGGAATATTGTCTTGGGCAGCAATAGGGATTATGTGCTTCTTTAGGAAGTAAATTACCATTTTATGATCATATCTGCTGTACACCCAGCCACCCACCCAGATTAGAGGCATCAATAGAGAACAGCTTGGACCCCCCTGGCACTGGCGAGCCGGGCAGCCGGACCCCCCGACAGAGGCGCAGCTCATTAACATGCACTCCTCTGAAAGGAGACCCCCCCCTCCTCGGCCCTTGCCCCTCAACCTGCCACTCTCCCCGTCTGCTGCTGCTGCTCACAAGCCTTGGGATGCAGAGCATGTCCAGCCGTGAGCGTGGGATAGCTCCCCTGCATCCCATCCAGGTTGTTTGTCTTGGGTCCCTCTCCATTCAGAGCAGAATGATTTTGCATAAATGCATCGACACGTCTGCTTTGTTCATGCATGAAGGGTTCTGGGCATTTCTCATCCCACCCCCGCCCCGCCGTCTTCCCCCTGCTCCCTGGCATGTGGCTTCACTAGCTTTTCCATGATTTCCCTGTGCAACAGCAAATAAACCTGCCTGAAGCAGTGCCAGGCGACACAGCACAGTTAAAAATGCCCAGATAGATCTAAACCAAGCAATGAGAGAAGGGGATGGAAAAGGGTGCAAGAGCAAAGCCATAATGGCTTTTACACTGTAATTTGGTTTCATGTTCTGCACAAGGAAACATGTCAAATATGTAAACAGAGCTCTCCAGGGTTGTAACGTAGCTACAAAACCACGGATGTACAGGCAGGCAGGGTGCTGCTCTCCAGCAGAACGGAATGCCATCCCCAAAACCACACGGTCATTTCTTTAAGCTGAAAGTAAACTTTCTCATGCCAGGAGCAAAGAATTTATTTTTTTCTTGTAAATGAAGGATTGTCTTCACCACTTGTTTGGAGTACCGTGGGCACTTTAGCCCACATTGTCATAAGACACCTCATATTTTGAATGCCAATGAATTTCAGGGTGACCATCTTAAGATGCCTCTAAAAGGCATGGTTTTGGAGGATGGTATTTACCCAGTACTGTCCTAAAAGTGTCTTGAGACAACCCCTCTGTCCCCACCTGAAAATAAGAATCAGCTTTAATAATAATAATAATAAAAAATTAAAAAAAAAAAAAAAAAAAAAAAGAGAAAAAAACCAACCGAACAAACCAACAAACAACAAAGTGGGGACCATTTGGATACACTGTTGAGCTGCTCCAAGTCTCTCCTGAGCTGTGCTGCCTTAGTTGGAGTTGTAACTGTGGAGGAACCCCACATCTGTGCTCACTTTTGGAAGTGCTGCCTGCAAAGCTGGAGGACCGCTCTTTCCTCTGAGGTCATTTCAGTGGGGAATCTGATAAGAAGACATGATTCACCCTGGTAATTCAAATTCACATCTGGTAAGTGGCCCAGCTCCCCCATGCTATCAGCAGGAATCTCTTGGGGACTGGGTTTCCACTGTCGTCTCAGGGTCTGGCTCCAAGCTCTCACACGTGCCAGGAAATGGTTATTTGCAGGATCAGTGCTATTATCTGCCCCCACATGTACCTCCTCTCTGGGAAAAGCCCTCAGCTCAGGAGAACATCAAGTTCTGCTTAGCCATTTTGGTAGCTGGGCCAAAATCCCTACACTTAGCACTGCTGGCAGTGAATGTCATTTTTCCATTTATTTGGTAATTAACCCTTGCATCATCATGCTCAGAGGAGACAAGTCACTCTTCAGAGAGGAGAAGGTAAAGCACAGGGTAGAGATGACCTTCTTCACACCTTTCTTCATCCAAACCCCTTTAAAACATTTGGCCTTCCAGCAGAGCTGCTCTGTCACTGTGTGTACACAGTGAGCTGGACCAGCTGGAGAGGGAAGGCCTCACTCTGTGGAAATTTACCTGTTTCCCAGAGGTTGTTCCTGGTGAGAAAGGCTGAGCCTTGGCAGCTGGGTCTTCCTCCACCCCCTCTGCTGCCAGTCCATCTTCTCAGAGCCTGCTCCTGGAAGTCAATGAGGGTGAAGAAGCTGAGCTTCCTCTTTCACACAACACTTTAATTCCTCCAGTAACTTCTTCTGGGAGCAGTTGGGAGTTCCTCTGAACTCCCCTACAAACCTGGGACATCAAGGACTAAATGCTCCAAGTATTTTGGCTTAATTTGTTGGAGTTTGGGGTTTATCAGAGCAACCAGGGTTGTTCCAAGGTGAGAGGGGAGTGTCAGGCTTCCCCAGACATGCCTTTTTCTTGGGTGGAGATGTGCAAGGGTTGGAGGCAGCAGCTGCTCTGTGGATCTGCCTGGATGGTCCAGCTCATTCAGAGGAATTTGTTTGCAGGATGGTGGTTCCCTTACTCTGCAGTTTCAGTGGGAAAAGCCCAGTGAAGCAAGGGGGAACCTTTTGATTTACATTCTTCAAGCAATAACTTCAGGTATTGAAAAACAAGCCAGAGGGTTTAATCTCAATTAATACCCATTGATGTAGGGCTGATAGTTGGATGGGAATGGAAAGGTTTTGCCAGCTGAGGTGTGACTGCTCCCTGGAGCACAGGGCAGCTCCTCCAATCCCCCCTCCACATTCCCCTGGTGCCTCTCTGGAGCCTCCCTTTTCCTATTAAATTCAGGGCCTCTTCCCAATGCATCATCTCCCTGGATGTATCCAATTAAGGCCTGTTGACAGCCCAGAGCAGACTTACACCCTTAGGATTAGAGGCATGTGTACGTCTTCATATAGGGAAGGACAACAACAGGGTGTCTGGCTGGCTCACTGGGAGCACAGTGGGGAAAGCTGAGCAGCCTGGAGAGGGAAAAGGAGCCAGGGAGAGAGAGATTTGCACCCCCAATTATCCCTGCCTGTGGAAACACTGTGTGCTGAGTGTAGTGTGTGGTTTACACAGTGTGTTTACATGGGCCATAACCCTAAACAAAGCTGAAAAGCACAGCTTTAACTCTGGAAATAAAAGTACTGGAAACCCCTGGTTTTCTGCACATGAGAAAGTTTTGTTCTTTAAACACACAGATGTTTTTAAATGAAAAATCACTCTTTTGACCTTTTCTGAGTGTGATCATGTGGTCAGGGCTGACATTAACCACTGCACGGCTGTTTGCCTCAGGCACAGGCGAAGCTTAGTGAGGGGTCTGCAGGGCTCAGGGTGGCACCTGCCTTGGGTCACATCTCTGGGAAGTGGCTCCTGTGCCCCCTGAGTACTCAGGGTGGTGCAGGGAGCTGGGGCGAGGTATGGCAATATTTAGGACTTGCTCCTAAATTACTGGAACCAAAAGAAACAAGAGGTTTTTTTTCCTGCTTGAGAGCTGAAAAAAAAAAAATGTGGCTTAATTTCTTTCTTATGTATCTCTCTTTTTATTAGTGTCATTGTCTATGTGCTTCTAAGCATCTCTGTCCACCTCAGCCAGTGTGTTATCTGATGGAGAACTCAAGTTCTTAAGGGATTTGTTGTTGTTCCTTTTGTGTTTTTTTTCTACTTAGCTGTGTGTTTTCTTCATCCAAACAAATGTATGGCACCAGCTCTGGGAAGGAAGGAGGGGATGTTACCAAGTGGATTGTACCAACCCCTCTTTGCCTTACAGGAGCTGCAAAAGTACAATGAATCTAGTGAGCCAGAACTATGAATATAATAACAAAAATATATTTAGGATCCTCCTAAAGTGTGGCCCACATTCTGCCTTTGACAGTTTGATTTTCTGGTGCCAGCTGCTCTCGAATGAAACTCTCCAGTCAAAGGAAAAACAAAAAAAAAAATTTGCTTTTGCTCTGCTTCTCGGTGATGAAAGCTGATGGGATGGGATTGTTTTGCTTTGCAGCAGCACCCCCCGGCCAGCCTTGGCTCCACGAAGCTGTGCTGCAGTGGACCTGGCCCGCTCAAGTTAGAGACGGGCAGCTCGGGAACCCGAGCGCTCAGCCAACAATAATGTTCTGGCTCCTGTATTTGTTTAACCTTGCTCTCCAGTGGATGGATATACAGTCTGCTAAAGCACTTATCAGTCTATAATGCCTTCACACTTCTGTGAGCAGTAATGTGGAAGTTGTAGACAGGAGCTTGTGCTGCAGCTTGAAAATGTCTTTTGGTTTTAATGAGGCTGATACTTGCAGAACTGAAGGCATAAGTTCTTGTTTGGGTTCTGCTGCTCGATCCTGAGGTGGGATCCCGGCAGTGCTGGTGTGGAAGATGCTGTTTTTTAAGAGCAGCATCTTTATGTCCTACTGCCAAGCTGAAGAAATAGCAGAGGACTGACAGGAATAAACAGGAGCACATGTCAGATCTCTGGATTGCACTTTCATGTGCTGCAAAGGAGACTGTGTTGTGCACTCAGAACTATCTCTTGGTTCTGCATCCCTTCAGTTTCCATCTCTGAATGGCAAGAGAAGCAGGGGCATGTGCAAATTGCACCCATGAGCTCCAGATGCTGGGGTTTGCTTGTGGGCTGCCGTAAAAGATGAGTTGATTTTTAAATCCCATTAGTGTAATTATTTCTTCTTTTTCTCAATCCATTTTTCTGTAGTGTCTGGCCTTGGCTTAACTGGCATCCTCGTGGTGATCCTTTGAACCGTGCAAAAATCATCTGGTTAGGGTTTTGTTGGAAAATCAAAACTCCATATTGGTTTTTTCCATGAGTCCAGCAAGCATCCTAGATATTTGATTACACCTGGCTGGCTGTCAAAGCCCATGTGAGTTTGGGATAGGGCCAGTCAGAACTGATTTACAGTTTTTTCAGGTATGCCATGTGAAGTTTATGGTTTGATGTGATTTTGATTTGAACTCACTGGTTTTAAATGAAGTTTGCTTTGAATCTGGAGATAACAGAAATTCAAAGGAAAGCTCAAAGAATGCAGGTCTGTACAATTTAAAAATGGAAATATATTGTTCATACCATCTCTTTGGAAGTGAAATAACTGCATTTTTGAGAAAGCTAAAGTTAATAACACACCTTGAATACACATGCAATCTGGGCCATCATCTAATGGAAATCCCTGTAGCTCCTTTTCGCTTGCCTCAATCTAAACCAGCTTACATGACAAAATGAAATAGACCTTGCATCTCCCACTCATTTCTGAATCACAGCCGTGTGTTACACCCAAAACTCTGAGGAAATTTCCCTTTGGAGATGAACACTATTGTTGTAAAGTAGAGGAATTTATCATAATGTCACATTGCAGGCAAACTATTGGTGCCCTGTCCGTGGTGTTTTCACAGAAAGGTCACTTTCCAATTACTAAAAAATCCAGCCAAATCTTCAGCTGAAAATTGTAGCTCTGTGCTGAGGAAGCTGTAATATCATGCTGATGGGATACAGAGTCTGCAAGGTCCAGACACATCAGCTGCTCCAGGTTCAAAGTGGACGTGGCTGTGCTGAGACTGGACACAGGGAGTGGCAGCGGGGCTTTATTTCATCCTGCAGGAGATGTAAGCTGCTTCCCAATCCCACAGCCAAATCCTGTTCTTCATTACACAGGGAAAATTGACAGATGAGATTTCCTCTGACTTCTGAGCCAACTGAATCTGGGAGTAATATAGCATCAGTGTGTTACCCCGGGAGTTTCATCAGCTTCCAGCTGATAAAGCTTTTCTCTGGATCACCTGCCCACAGGCCTTTGTCCTGGAGCAGGACACGCTGCAGTTTTTCATCTTTTGCCATCAGACCTTTAGGGACCCCAATGAAAACCAGTAATAGCAGACAAAGAACATGAAACAGTAAAACTGTGTTGTCAGCCACAGAGGACAAGGAGAGTTTTGGAGGAGAATCTGTAGCTGATGAGCATCAGAGATGAGGGGAAGTTGCTGCCATGGAAGTAGCAAGTAGACTGTAAGGTGGCTGTTGAAAGAGAGAGACTCAGGTTTCTTCCCTCATTTTATGTTTAGACTCTCTGCTGCTAAATCTAAGATTTGGTTTTAGTTTTTTATTTTATTTTATGCAAAAGAAACCCATTAGTAGTGCACATAAAGTTAAATATGTGTACCATATACAGTATATGTGTACCGTATACATATAGTAAATATGTGTACTTTGGGGAAAGTAGCTTTGAATGTTTCCTTAAGTTTTAGAGGCCAATGTGGAATGGCCCAAGGCTGACATTCACAGTTGGGCAGGCAACTCTGGGCTCAGATTTCTGATGGGATAAGTCCACTGACAAAGATGTCTGATAAAGACACTTGTCCGAAAGCCCTTCTGACCAGAATCTAGAAGAAAACCACAATTCCTTGTGCTGCTGTGCGTACAATTTCCATTTGAGCTCTGTGGGCTCCTGAGGTTTGGAATGGTGAGAGAAATTGGCTGGGGTTGGAGGTGTTTGTTGGAGGCCTTTTAATGGTTTGGTGCTCACTCGTGGGCAACTTCATTTTTCCCTAACTCCAACCCAATTCCCAGCCTAAATGAGAAAAGCAGTGCAACAGCTTTGGGAACAGATTGGAGGTCTGTGCTGCAGTCGGCAAACTGGGTGGTGTCCATGTGGCAGTCAAGCTGCCTTACAATATTGGGCAATAAACAAGCAGGAACCTTTCTGATATTTAGCAACTACACTATAGTTTCTCATCCTTGGGTAAGATTAACCGTAGGTTAGCAAGAACAATAACATATTTAAGAATAAAAGGGCTGGGTGAGTGCCAGCACCCTAGTCTGGCAAGGGAGGGAGAAAGTTTTCAGCTGTAAGGGATGTGTTAAAATGCTGCTTATGTCATGGTTGGGATCCTCTGGCATGTGTTGAGTTAAATACAAATAACATTCTGCAGAGCAAACAGATAAATATTGTAGATTATTGTAGAATACTGTAGGTCAGAATATTACATCTGAAATCTGTTCTTTAGCTGGACCTTCAAACAAGAGAAGATGTTCTGTTTGTGCCTCCATGGGTTTTGTATTGGTCTGTGAGTTTTTCTGTGCACTTCTGCAGCCTCACTGAGGATGTTTTGTGCTCAATAAATAGCTGGTACTGTGGGTTTTACCAAGAGATCTTGTTCCTGCCTGCTCCATGGTTGCAGTTTTGCCAACAGGACAAGGTACAGCCTGGTTCATCCCAGAAACACTCTGAGTTGTCTGTCTGGGTGCAGAAGTGTCAGCAGCACAGTCCCCTGTAGAAAGGAGTGGGGAGAGGAAGCTTTTGGAGCACAATCTCCACTTCCACCCTCCTCTCCAGAAGGAGGATGCTTGCCACTGCCTGACCAAGTGCCCACGATGCCCCTCACAGCCAGACAGAGCTTGAGGACACAGTCTGGAGGAGGCCCTGCCATGGTTCACCAGATGGGATTTTGGGAGCAGACAGATCTGTGCACTGGAGGTTAGCTCTGTTTCCAGCTGCCCCTGGGCATTCAGACAGGCACGTCCGCTCCAACCATGGTGCCAGAGCTGAGAAGGGCAACATTCAAGCTTAAATAGCAGCTTTTCTGCCTGCATTTAGAATTATTTCCATGTTACTGCTGAGAACCACCAGTGTGTGCAAAGCCTGTGGTGTCTGACTGTGCTTGCTCGGTGGGAAGGTCAGAGTGGGATGGGATCTCTGTTTAGCCCATTCCTGTGGGGAGCTGTATCCTCACACCTGTGTGTGTTCTCAGTGACATCTGAAAATCTTTTTGTGCCTCATAGCTCATAGTTTTCATCTTCAGCACACCTGTGTGGCGTGGGGGAACATCATCCTCATCTTCCAGACAGGGAGCCCAGGCCTGGAGAAGCCAAGTGCTGGGGCCATGCACTGCCACAGCTGGCTGGGATCTAGTCCAGTGCCCAGTCCAGGGGATTTGTGATCCTTAACATGTAGTTCAGCTGCAACAGGAACCCATCAATGCAAATTCACATTGCCTGCAGTCATGGGATGGCTGGGAATCATTCACAAGGGCGCCTTCCAAAATTTGCTCTTCAGCAAATTTTCCCATATTACTTTGAAGGAAATGGAGTTGATTGCAATAGTAAATGTGTTTTTGATGTGGCAAAAAGCTAAGTGCTCCCAATATATCACTTTTCCCTTTCTGCTGACACATTCCTCAGTCCCCCTGAGTAAGGGAAGGAAAACAGGAGAGGCGGTTTGAAGAACATGTTGTGCCTTTGATTGACAAGAGGTTGTATAAATCAGTCAAAGGGAATCCTCCAGGCATTCCCTCTTGTGGGAAGATCCCACAGTGCTCCCTGGCCTTGATCGTTCTGTCTGCTGATGTTTGTGTACAAAATGTGTGGGTGGGAGACGAGCTGGATTTGAACCTCTGAGAGGAACAGACATCAGCTCTTCTAATTGAAAGCAGCTTCCTCAGGAGGGGGATGACATGGGCTTCCAGTAACTAGACACAAATAGTCGCCACATACTTTGGAGCACATACTAAGCTCCTGTGGATATCCCACTTGCTGTGTGGGTCTGAGAATCTGGATAAGCCCCAGTGAGTGAAGTTTGGAGCATGTGCAATGCTGTCATTCTTCAAAGCAAATACTTCAGTGTTTGGTAACACCCTGAAATGAGAAGTCTATCTATGCATTCTTCCCTCCGCAGCTGTCAGGTGCTTTAGCTGCTGGTTTGCATCACTATAGCAAACTGGAGGACGCTAGGATATAGTCTGTTTCTCATAAGTGTGAATTCCTGTGAATAGCAATGATGAGAGAGATGATATTCTGTCTTCCAGGCCATTGGAACTTGTGGTTCTAAAAGTGTTGGTGCTACAGTAATCACATTATCATTTAGCTTAGAAAAGATCTCTAAGATCATTGAGTCCAACCATTAACCTAATTAATTAATAGGGGCCTTTGGGCTGCTGCCACAGTCTAGGGATGCCTTAAAAGCAGAAGTGTGAAAGACTCTTCTAGCAGATGATTCTCAGGCTTGG
Source organism: Vidua chalybeata (assembly GCF_026979565.1). Classification (NCBI taxonomy): domain Eukaryota; kingdom Metazoa; phylum Chordata; class Aves; order Passeriformes; family Viduidae; genus Vidua; species Vidua chalybeata. The sequence goes on along the minus strand of NC_071550.1, from coordinate 8,033,339 downwards.
CAGGTGTGATGTAACATTCACTGTCTGGGCAGAATTGAAATGGGGTTGGATTTACCACGTGTGTTGGAGCCTGGTGAGATGGTGGAGTCTGTAGGTGACAGGAGCTGTTTATCCAACCCAATTCTTTCCAGAGAAACTTAAAGAACTTTTTATTTTGCCATTAGCTAAGGTTACTGGCCAGCAACAAGTGGGGAAGAGGCTCTTGAAGCCATTCATCTCTCTTAGACTTTTCCCACACTTCTCAAGTAGACTGTTCTAAAGGAGCCTTTTACCCCAGGACCACTTTGAAACACTTGTCTGGTAGCAATGGATCAGCCTCAGCAGGAGGAAGCTTATCTAACCTGCTCAAACCAGGCCAGTCTGACAGCCCACGTGGCCTGAACACAGGCCATTTTATGCAATGCTCAGATGGTTGCTAATATTCTCCAGCAGAAGCAGAAAGTGCTAGGGTTCACACACGCACACAAATCAAACAAGGCATTTAAAAGTTATCAGAGATTTCCAGCCCACCTCGGCAGGGGTTTATTTTGGGTTAGAATCAAACTTTTGGTGAAGCTCTGAGTGATTTCTTAATACAAGTTTTCACTCATCGATTAAGTGGCACTTAAAAAGTATCGAAAGTCAGTGCTTGTGTTTCTTTCAGCCACCTTTTTGGAGCAAGAGAGCAGGAGGAGAAGTAAGAATAAGAACAAAATTGTATAAAAGTAATGGGACCTTTGTTCATGTCAAAGAGCTCTCTGACCATGTATACTGCAGATGTGGGTAAGATAAATTCCCTAGCTGGAGAGGTATTAAAATAAAAACCATGCTCCCAACAAGAGACAGGCTGCTGAAAATGCAAGAAGGGAGAGTTGCGAAACGGAACATGTCGAATTGCTGGCCTGGATTTCAAATGCCAAAGATAGTTTATGTAAAGCCTTGCTCTGCTGTAAAATGTAACACTATCCACTGGCTAGCCTCAATGAAGCTTGGTCCCAGTTGTTTCAAAAAATAAATAAACTAAAAATCTTCTCCCAGCCCATTAAAGCTGATTTATGTTTTGCCTGTAAGATTCCTCTGTGCTGGATCTTGAGGGACTCAGATTTTAAAGGGGATTACCTCACTTTTAGCCAATCTGGTTTCTCATTCCCAGGCATCCCAAACTCTCTTCGCAGTGCCCAGCCTTTGCCTGCCAGGACCAAGAGGGCATTTCTATGCAGGATTATCGAGTGCGCATAGGATTTTGGATGGCTGTTGATTTTCTTGTTTCAATTCAGGGTTCTCTTTTTGGATTAATATTAAAAATTGCTGATTGGAAGAGCTTTACTGACAGCACATCAGCACAAGGAATTCCATCTGTTCCTATGGTAATGACAGTCAGTGAGTTCACCAAATGGTTGTGAATGCAACAGGTACTTTTCAGATGCTCCAGGAGCCTCAGCTATAAGGATCCTTCTAATGCAGTAATAACCTTTTCCATGGTGGATATTCCCTTTTTTCTGTTCGCTGTGGAGGTGAAGGCTGTGGTCATTCATGCTTCATTTTTGAAGCAGCTTCACTGAGCAGTGTGTTTTCAGGGTAATTCTGACCATTTCTTGCAGCTTCATTTTCACGTCTGACATACTGATGGCACTGCAAGGCTCTCTGGTACTCAGATTCTGGCTTTTTTTTTTAGCTTTTCATCCATAACAGGACTTGGGAATCATGCACTTCATTGAAAAGAGCAGTTTGCCTCCAATCTCACTGCTGCCTGCCATGGAGAGGCTGCAGGTGTAGGAAGAAGGTGATTCCACTTGAAGAACTGGTTGGTGAAAGAGGAAACCAGTTTGCTTAAATTGGGTTCTAGAGGCAGGACTTTCCTGGCTACACCTGGTTCCAAGTTTGCAGGCTATGTGTGGCTCCTCTGGGGTTACAGTAATATCAGGTTTAAATAGGGCAGTGCTGGAGCACCGTGGAGGCAGCTCCACACTGTCTGCACTGGGAGCTGGGGTGTTCAGAAGTGATCCTCACCTGGACTCCAGTGGGAAGATTCCTGGTCCATTTGAGGGGAGCAAAGTTGTTCTAAATGCTGACCAATGACCAAATTCAGAGGAGATTGTTGGCTGCCATCCTGCTGCTGTGAGTCTTTAGCTCCTGTTCATGTTTCAGTTCTTCTTACTGGGGTGCAACACCTGGAAACTTAAATTTTTGAATAATCTCATGGTATTTAGAAGCACAGTTGTTGTGCATTACTTTATCCTGGGAGTGCATCTGGACTTTGTTTCCCTACTTCAAGCAGTCAAAATCCTTCCTTGCTGTCCTCTAGGTCAGTTTTGGTGTTTCTTTTTTTTCCTGCTGCAGATGTGTCGTACCAAGGTGATCGACTTGAATGATGGCGTGTCCCAGTACGCCTGGTATCCCTGCACGGCCAACTTCCAGTACTCCCACATGACACAGACCATTTTCTGGCTGAAGGTAGGAAGTTCACACATCATTCAGAAGTTTCTTCTTTGCCTGCCTCTACAAAGATTCTACAGCAGGCAAAATATTGTGGGCCAGCCTTCCCAGGGCCACAAGCTGCTCCTTTCTGAAGTATGTTTAGAGCAAAAGAAGAAAACAATGTTTTTGAGCACTGTCTAGAGAGTCAGTAGTGAAGTCCCCTCATGTGTGACAAGGCTATTGAATTTCTGAGAGAGTTCAGCTTCAGGGCTGTTTGACTTGAGTTTATCTAGTTTGTGTAGGAAAGATTGGAAGAGATTTCTGTGTGACCTGGGATGGGAAATCTTCTTTTAAAAGTCCTGGACTGGCTCCTGGGGATTTTTAAAAGCCCACCACAGTTCTCCACCTCAGGCTTTGTGGGGTTTGTGTTTTCCCAGGCTTATTTTTCCCAGCCTATGGTGGCTGCAGCAGTCCTTGTCCACTTGGTCACTGATGGGACCTACTACCTGGACCAGAAGCAGGAGACCATTGGTGTGCAGCTGTTTGACACCAAAGAGCAAAGCCATGACCTTGGTAAGACTGTGTTGTATTAAACTCCCTCTTTACTGCTTGCTTAATGTGGTGATGCCCCCATTCACCAGTACTCCTGCTCAGGTTTTTTCAGAACTAGACAAAAAAGGTGCTTGCTCAATGCTCCAGTCCCTGAGTCTCACAGAGTTTGTTGAAAATTATGTGTTATTTTATACAGACATTACTCCATAGCTGTTCACTATCCATTCAGGGGTGACTAGCTCCTCTTCAGTCACTAAAATCAGCACTATCTCAATACTTCACACCCAGCACTGCCCTGGAGAGACACTGATGGTGCTGCAGATGAACCCCTGGCAGCAGGGAGTGAGGGACCTGCACCAGCTGCTGCAGCAAAGGCTTCTGTTTCACAGGGAGTGCTGGGTCATCTCCAGGCCTGCTTGCAGGGAGGTCTCCAGAACCATTTAATGATCAGAATTCCCCAGGTGAAGTATTTCAGGTGGTGAAAGTCTAGCTCCAGGGCTCTGCCAGGCTCCTGGCATGGCCTCAAGCAGATGTGCCCGACAGAGGCAGGACCTGCTCTTGTGCTGAAGTGCTGGCATAGACAGGTTTTGTCTCTACCCTTGGCACAGGGCCCTAAACTGGGGGTGTTGTGACTGGTGAATTGATCCAGGCTGCATTTAAGCTCCACAACCCAGGAGCTCTCCCTAGTTCCCAACTCTGTGTCAGGGTAGGACTTGCATAATCCCTTTCCAGATGTTCTCTGCCTTTTTTTTTTTTTCTCCACTGAGGAGAAAGCTGGCCAAGTCACCTTGAGAGCAGTTTTTAAGGAAACATAACTCCCATCTCCCATCTTTCTGTTTTAGCATTTCAGTTTTAACAAGCTGAAACTCCAATGAGCTTCCCATTAGTGATGAGGAGAAGGAACACAGAGTGACAAGTGTTGGATGAGCATCCAGGATAACACAGAATTTGGTGGGGTGTGGAGGAGAACAAAGGAAATGCATGTGGTGTGTCTGTTGTCCAAGAACAAACTGAAATTTGTAGCAAGTTGTGCAGGTTGAGTCAGGATGGCTCCCAGTTTGCCAGAGCCCTTGGATTAATCTTACCCTCCTTTTGCAAAACAGTGGCACATAGCTCTATCCCTCTGAGAAATAAATGATGGAGACACGAGCATGCCAGCAGTACTTAATGTGACATTTTATAGGGACAGACAGGCAGACTGGGAGAGAAAGAGAACAAGAAAGAGGAGCAAAGAGGAAACTGAGGGTTAGGTTTTGAAATCTTCAATGAAGTTGCAACATGAGTTTGGCATGGCTCAGCCTGATGTCTGGATGTCATCCCAGCTGAAATGCTGCTTTCATCATGGAAAAGCCCCTTTGACCTTTCAGAAGAGGCTGCCTGGAGCAGAGGAGAGGTGTAGGTGGGCTACCCAGCAGCTCTCACTCAGGCAGAGCTCCCCATTGCTGTTCTGTTTGAGTTCTGACAGGGACATAAAGTGCTTTTCCTGGATATTGTGTTTCATGTGTTTGAATTATCACCACGGCAAGCTGGAAACTGCAGCTGAGATGCAAATGTTGGCATGCACTGGGGGCAGGACTGACTGAGACACTCAATGAGCCTTAAGCAGAAGTTCGTGGCAAACTAAAAGTACATCCAAAAGGAAGTAGCAATAATTTAAATCTTGATCAGTCCCCAGTGTGCTGAAGACGTTGACACGAGCAAAGAATATCTTATCCAGACATGCAGTTTCCTGCCTTGATCAGAGCAAGTGGACTCCCAGAAATTAATGTGAAGCTTCCTTTGAGTGCTGGTAGGAGATGGAGAGGTTGGGATGCCAAACACCTCAGCACTGTTTGTTCAGAGCCATCGTAGACACCAGGGTTCAGCTGCTGAGCTGAATAGATGGGTACAGAGCTGCAGAAATAGAGGTTATCCTGAGAGAGCTCTGACTGCCCCCATGGGCACCTGTACCATCTTCATGGGTATTTCAGGGCAATTAAGAAACCTTCACCTGTCCAAGCACCGTTTTCCTGGCCAGGGTCAGGTATAACTTGCAGCACAGCTCTGAGGGTCTGTTCTGTTGTGGACACCACCTGAGTGCAAGGAATGAAATAGAAGTGAATAAACAGCTTCATACCATAAGGTCTTGGCTTTCCATCAGAGAAGGCAGAAACTTCCAAGGAATTTGGGAACCCGGGATTTTGAGTATTAACTGCACCTGTTTGTAAGTGAGAAACGTGCACCGTTCCACAAGGAGCTGATATCAAAAGACTTCTGGGAGGCAAGTAGACAGGGAGGTTATTTCAGGGTCAGGTGAAGACCAAAACAAAAAGAGGCTTGCTTTTTTATATTATTTTTTTATTATTAAAGGAAGATTTTTTTAAGTAGAGGGTGGGAGATATATGTTTAAAGAGTTTGTCTTAATTCACAAGAAATCACTTTCTAAGGAGAAAAATGAAAGCCTTTTTATTCCTTCCCTTTTGAGTCAAGAAATTCGAACTGGGGAAAAAAATAATAACAGAAATCCCTGAGCCAGTTAAACATTCAAATAAAATTGATTTTATTTTCAAATTTGTAAGTGTATCAGGGTAGCCAAGGAGCCTGGGCCAAAGCCATTGCTGGGGGAGCTCCAGTGAAGCAAATGGATCTGGAGCCAAGCTGATCCTCGGAGTGATGCCATGGAGCTGTGGAGGCAGAGCCTTGCAGGCAGCCAGCAGGCCATGAATCTCAATTAATGAATTTTGAGGGCAGCTGACAGCTGTCTGTCCTCTGTCTTCCCCCTGAGATGAGTTTGGCCCATTTGAATTCAGGTTGGGAATTTCTCCCCAGCTGTCACTGAGTGCCTTATCCACTGGACAAACGGGACTCAGAAGTCTCCTTGCCACCTCTCTGGTGTTCCTGTGCACCACAACCTTGAGATGCTTCTATTTCCCCAGAACACAATTATTTTCTTCTTGAGTGACATCACCTGTAAAATCCTCAATGGCTCCACCACCCTCATTTCTATCTCCAGGACCAAATCCGCCTTTTCTTCCAAAGAACAAGATACCCTAAGGCTCAAAACTATTGAAGAAAAAATGAAATCTGGGCAAATTTAGTAGAAAACTCATGCAAAAAAAGTTTTACACTGAGTGCTAATGACATGCACAGCTCCAAACAAGCTGCTGGTGTCCCGACCCTGGTGCACAAAGCCCCCCAGCCTGCCGGCACTGTTTGATCCTGCATATAAAGGCTCCAAGTGTCCTCCAGGACCCGTTTTACAATAGTGTGACTCTGCTTCCCCCGTGCTGGTTGCTCCTGATTTACCAGAGCACAATAGAAACGTAGCTGTGGTCTAAAGGAGCGGCTCCGAGGGCCTGCCGCGCTCGCAGAGAGAATGGCAGCCTTTCTTCAGCTGTCTGGAGGGATCTGCTTCTCTGCTAAGCTCTCCCGAGCGATTTGGGAAGCCCCTCCAGGCAGCTTACCATAACTTTTCAGCTCTATAGGGCCATTCCTCTGGGTGAAATGCCTCTGAAGTGCCCACGGCTTTGGGAAGCAATTGTGTTAAGCCTGACCCTTCCTCTGATCTTGTCTCTCCTCTGGCAGGTGTCCACGTCCTGAGCTGCAGGAACAATCCCCTGATTATCCCCGTCATCCATGACCTCAGTCACCCTTTTTATCACACCCAGGCTGTCCTCATTAGCTTCAGCTCCCAGTTTGTGGCCATCTCCGGGGTGGCCCTGCGTTCCTTCCACAACTTCGACCCCATCACCATCAGCAGCTGCCAGCAAGGACAGACCTACAGCCCTGCGGAGCAGAGGTGAGCGTGTCAGCCCTGCTTCCCTCTGCCTCACACCCACCACCCCCAGTGCCGGCCGGGGCTGGGGAGGAGGCAGGAGGGGCACAGCAGCTGAACCCTGCTGACCCCTTTGTGTCACGGGTAAAAAACCGGCAGTGTTCTCATTGATCAGGATGGATGGGACATTTAACCCGCACGGGATGCTGTTAGTGAATTATTTCCTCTTCCTTTCTCCTCCCTCCTTTATGCCAAGGCTGGAACTGGGGCCAGTTCACTCTGCACACATTCCCCAGCCCAGCATCGTGTTGGCCACTCATACACCAGTTCAATCTGAACCCTGTTGTGCTGCCAGAGTGCCAGGGGACCTCCTAGGGAAGGGACCACGAGGACACAGAGTGGTGCCTGTGCCCTGGAGGTGCTGGATCCTGCCAGGTGCTCAGCCTTGGGCTGCAGGGCCATGGCCATCAGCATCTGCCGTGCTTTTATGGCTGGGTGAGGCCCTCAGCACCTCTCTGGATCCGGCCCCTATTCTGAAAAGCTCTGTGGGACCCCCCAGGATGAAAGGTTTATGGCTACCGTTTTATTCTTGTTGTTATTACAGACACATCAATAGATCACCACCAACCCCTCTCAGTCTCTGCTTTACAGCATCCCACAGAGATTGTGACCTTTCATGGCCTCTGGTGCAGCAGCTTCATGGATCCTTTCAGCGAGGCACTGAAAAGAAGAGGAGAGAATTTAGCAAAACCCCTGAAAGAATAATTTTTTTTCTCCCTTTGTGAATTCAAAGTTGTGAGCAGTTGTCATACCAGAGCGGCAGCAATAGTAAAACAAGTTGCATATCCCAGCAAACCTCTGCTCAGCCTCCTAAGCAAGCTGTCAGGTTTTTTGATAATGTTCTGGCTTGTTTTTAGGACCTGCTTTCATTCCAGGAAAGGCGGGAGAGTGAGAAGGGGGAGAGGAAAGGGAAAATAAATTTAAAAAAAGGAGTATATCTATAGCTAAATCAATCCAGTCAGTGTGTTCTGACCTAGATTCAAAGCGTCTGATCATTGTGTGCAATAGGTTGTATAAATTCAGAGGCCCAAAGACAGCAGGATCAAGTTTCAGATGAGAAGTCTGGTGGTGGAAGTGTGGCCAAATCCCAGCGCCGAAGCAGGACAGAAAAAGGGCAAGAAAGCCCCACTGGAAGGAGATGGTGAGAAGCAACAGGGAGCTCAGGAGGACTGAGACACGGGGCCACATTCCACTGCCCTCTCAAGTTTTCAGTAGGAATTGAACCATTTGTTCACTTATTGAACTAGAAGGGCTCTGTGTTTAGAAAGTTATTTCTTTAATAAAAAATGCATCTCCCTTAGGCAAAACTTCAGTGAGCCTCTGCAGCCCAGCAGCCCAACCTTTAGAAATGCCTTGAGGAAGAATCACCTGCCTTTTGCCTCCTCTGTTTCTTCTTGATTTTTTTGGCATCATTTTGTTTTCAGGATGCACTGAACCATCTCAGCCCCTTGCTCTCCCAAACCCCCATCTGAGCCACACTCTTTCAAAGTAATGTTTTAGGTCTTGCAGGTTCCAGCACTGGATTGATCATAAAGTTTCCCATGTCTGACAGGGATCTAGAAACTCTCAAAAGTAAAGCCCTGGTCCAAAGGCAATTGAAATCAGTGGAATTATTTCCACTGATGACAGTGTTTCAGTGGAGAGTCAGTCCCCTGTTTGCCTTGTGCTGGGATCATTTGGGGTAGCCAGATCTGTTTTCTTCTGGACCAAAAACTCCAAGCAATTCATGTACCCAACATGTAGAAAGAGTCGTGCATTAAGCTGTGCAGCCAGGAAATAGGTGACATCTTTCTTGTCACCTGCTGTCTTTTTCTTTGGTTATTTTACCCAATCCAGGAAGAACAGAGAAAGATAGATTTTAAAAATGGTTTCTTAACCAGCTCAGAAGCTGGACGTGGGTTTTCTGCCTCCCCTGCTCACAGTCTGCCCATCAGTTTCCCTTGAGGTGCGAGTTCCACGCTGCCCATCTTTCCCTTCTCCCTTTCCCCACTGATTGCATTTGCCTAATATGATTTTTAAGGTATTTATTGAATTTTTAAAGGAGCTTGCCTTCCTATGTGTGATCATCAATTTTACCCCCTTCATTTTCCTTTGGTCAACATGGATATTTTTGCCTGCTTTTTGGCTTCTCTCTATAAGAGGTATTATTTGTCTTTTTCAAGGAGAATTATTTTTCTTGGAGAGGTCTTATAGCCATATACAGATATTTCTAGGCAAGGGTGCAGATATTAAAATTGTGAGGGAAAAGAAATATATTGTCCCTTAAAAGTTAACACAGTTTTTATTTTGAGGGTGAATGGATCTCTCCCATGGGTTAGTGACAACTTAATGACTGAAACTAAAACATGCACTTACTCTTCTTTCTTAAAATATGTATTATAGTTAATATTTTAGAGAAAAATGGGCTTAAATCTAAAAGTCCAATTGAACTTTATAGGTAGTTGTCCTCAGTCATCATTAGTTGTTTTGAAAATCCATTCCATCCTCCTGAAGACATTTATAGTTTGAAAATTCCTACTCTGTCCTTTCCAATTTAATTCTTCCAGTTGTTTTTTTCTGCTGCCAGTGACTGCAGGCTCCTTTTTTTTTTTTTTTCTTTTCAGCAGAAGTTTACCTCACTGCTGGAGATGTGCTGTAAAAATGACACTCTTTATTTCCACATTGCATCCTTAGACCAGATATAATGGCCTGGTTAGTTCTTCTCTTGTGCTTTATAGATCAAATTATTATACTTTTACCGTTTCCTGTGTAGCCTCATGCAGTGGACGGTGAAATTGAGTGTGCAGAAGCAGAGGTGTAATTTCCCACCCTGCAGTCACTCAAGCAGAAGAAGGCCTGATGTGCTGTGGCTGCCTTTGACAGTGGTTCCTGGAAAATCAGGTTTTTGTCTTTTTCACTGGGTAGGAAACATCAGCTGTGGGTCACCCATCCGTGGCAAAGCAGTTCGTGGGAAGTGCTGCTTTTCCTTGGTGGCACTTCCCTGCCATGGTCACCAGACCTGTCCCTTCCACCACCCCTCCTGGTGCCACTGTTCCTCTCCTGCAAACTGCAGGCAGGAAAGCCCAATTCACCCAATTCAGCTATCAGAACTGTGCATTTCAGGAGTTTCCATCTTTCTAATCCACCATTAACTCAGTGTTCATACTGAGGACAGGTCCCCCCTGGCTGCCCACAGCTCTCCAGTCTTGCCTCACATTTTCACCCCCTTGTGCTTTCTAATGATTGTAGCAAAAATATTTTCCTTTGCTTTCTCTGGTTAAACCTTGGCACAGCCTCACGGCTACAGCTTCAAAATTGCTTCTGCAGGGGAGATTTTGGGTTTTCCTCCCTCTGGAAGGCTGCATATCACTGTAGACCAAGACCCACCCCTGGCTACCACACCATCACCTGCTCTGGCCTCTGTGGAGAAGTTCCCTTTGAGCTGCACCCTTTGCTGCCCCAAACAAGCCCCAGGGATTCAGAGCCCACTCCAGCTCTTCTCTTTGTCTTGTTCTCGCCTGCTGTCAGCTTCACCAACAAGAAATGATGAAGATAAATCTTCAGCAGCAGAACAAATGCAACCGCTCTTTACAACTCTGGTTATTTTTTTTTTTTTTTCCTTTTCATAAGGGGGAAAAAAGGGTTTCCTCGTCTCTTTTTGTTGTGAATTAATGCAGCTTTCTCTTTCCCGGATCGGCCGCCTTTCCCCTGCCCTGCATTCTGTCATTAAGCACAATCTCTGTCAGCTTGCTTCGGGTGAAATTAATGAATTTCTCACAGAACTGTTAATCATAGAAGCTTTGGTCCGTGACATGTGTTATAATTCAATGGGTTTTTAACCTTCGCCCTGTTTTGGTAATTGGCAAACGGCATCATTTGGCTTTTATTAAAGTGGAAGGCAATGCATTTTCTTTGTTTGCCTGGACAGACTCTGGCAGGGAGACCTGTGGGGCTGCTGACGCCCAGGGACATGGTCCCACTTCCAAGCTGGCAGGGTGATGGGGCTTTGAGAGCTTTATCAGTTCAATATGGACCCCCCTGGCAGGAACAGCTCACACCACGGGGTGCAGGCAGGCTGGAGGCAGAGCCTGTCCCAAGGAGAATTTGCCCTGCCTGTGATAGGGACAGTGAGGGGGACGTGCTGGCTCAGGCTTCTCCTTTCCCTGGGGTTTACGTTGGGTTGGCGCAAGGGTTTTCTGTAAACCTTTGGGTCTAGCTTCATTTTGACCTTTCAGTTTGAAATAGGGGCTTGCTGGGATTGCTGTCAGAGTCAAACCCAGCAATACTGAGGTGACATCGCTGAAGGGACCATAGGTGACACCACTCGTGTTGTCACTCTCATGGGTCAGGTTTGACGGCAAACACCGTTTTAGGAAAGGGCTTGATCCTTCTTCCAATCAGCACAGGTTCACCAGTCCCCATCCAGCCCCATGGATTTGGGTAGATAGTCAAGATTTTGTGTTAATACAAGAAGGCAATGTGCTTTAGCTGAAGACTGAAGAAGACAAAGTCATTGACACCTTTTCAGTTCTTTTTTTTTTTTTTTTTTTTTTTTACATTCCTACAGTAAGAAATATGGCTAGCAGCCTCTGCATATATGTAGAAAGAGAGAACCCGCTCTTGCCTTTGGAGTAACCTCTAGGGAGGAGAACACAAACCCATTGTAAGGATAAATATGTTAGAAAAACCCTCAGAAGGCTACACTTGTGTGAGCTGTGAGGATGGTGGCATAGCACAAAACCAAATTGCACTTCAGATCTGCAGGCCAGGCTGGCCCAGACTGTGGAAATGGGAGTTTTTTGCTCTGTCCAAGAGATAATGTTGTAGCCCTTCTCCTAAAAAGTACCCGCCATGAACTTTTAGGCTCACCTGAGTTTTGATACGTGTCAGAACCATCACAAAGGAAACAAATAATTAAGGCACCACGTTAAGATGAGTTCTTGGAGAAGTGCTTGACCTCAGGGTTAGGAAAAGAAAGTTTGGCTGCTGTAAGCTTTTTGAAAGAGGAAGTCCTAGATGGTTTTTATGTGAGGAAGGAAGAGCTCCACTTAATTGTTATAATTTTCTATAAACATGTTAAAACACAAATGTTTCTAGGATTGTGTCACTGAAGCCCCAATTTAGCAAAGCCCTGAGCTATTTGCTTACATCCCCCTGTAGTCAAATCTATCAGTGGGACTTAACTGTGCTTTTGAAGTTAAGCACATATTTAAGTGCCTTGCTGAATTGAGGCCAATATTGGCACAGAGAAATACAGATTTGGAGCCTAATGACTGAGCTCATTTAGATTTGGGATGGGCAGAATGGATTTGAATAAAGTAAGAACTGGCTCAGAACTTCAGACTACATGTGGAAGCTAACTCAGTCCAGGGCTTTTTACATCGTTGAAACAGCCTTCCTTGATCTGTTTTGAACATGCAATGGAATGTGTGCAAGAAATCCACTGCTCCTTGCACTCACCTCAGTGTGAAGATGTTGTTTTACGAAACTGTACTCTGCCAGGGCAAGAAGAGGACCAAGTGAATCCTGAAGGGGACCTAGTAAAATAAACACTTGTCAGGGAATGTCCCAGGCACCAACACTTGCTCAAGTAAATCATCAGTGGTCCTTGGGTCCTTTGTGTAGCTTTGCTTCAGACTACTTTGTACTTTGGTAAGGATTTTTGGGAGTTAGGATAGACCAGGGATGATTTGAAATAGGCAGTATTGATGAAGTCACATGATTTTGACTGCAAGAAAAGGGGATAAACTGTCCTATGCCAGGAGTCAACATGAGTTAAACTGAAGCGATTTCATTCTCAGATGCTCTTATATTGTTTCTTTCCTGAGGAATGCACATTTTCTGGAACATGTGATGATTGACCACTGCTAAATGGCAGTACCCATGCAAGAGCTTCTGTAATCCACAGATGGATGTGATGGGTTCTTTGTCTAAACTTCCTACTTGGAGATATTATTTTCTCCTTTCCAATTCTGCATTTGCAGAGCTCAATTCAGGATCATGACTTCAAAATTCATTGGGATTTATGGCTGACAGTAGCTGATACCAAATTGGAACCAGTAGCTAGAGAACCAGAAATATTTAAATTAGAAACATTTGGTGGCAGTGGTTGTTTTTTTACAAAAAGTGAATGGTTGTATTGTTTGTCACTGAAGTCATTCATATAGAGTTACAGACAGAGAGAGCTGCCCAGATGATCTGCTAACCAAGGCATAATCTGGAGCCTGGAGGGGGTGGCTAAAAATGTTCCCTGGCCATTTCAGAAGACCACAAGGGGACTTGTAAACAGAAAGAAGAACATCACAATAAGTGTTTCTTAATGCCTTTGTCTGTGGTGTTTCAGTTCTGTAGGACTTCTAAGCCTAGGCTTGCTCATCTGGTGTCCTGATCTGAACTCCAGAAACCAGATTATTTTTCTCCTTTACATTGATGGAAATGAAAAGCGATGCCACTGACTGCGGTGACGTTGCTTCAGATTTCCCTCTGTGCAAATTACCAGGGTTTTCTTGGGCTCATCATTCCCTCTGAAGACATTCAAGTCTGAACTCAGTGCTACACTAATTCACATAAGTATTAGATTAAATAAGCCTACTATTCTTTTATTTTTCCAACTTTGATGGAAGAAGGCTTTCAGATTTTGAGGCAGTTTTGCAACGGGCAGTCGAGGTTTGCAGTATGTGCTTCTGAGAGTGGCTTGGCAATAGTGCTCTTTTTTTTTCCCCAGTGAGTCAACTTCCTCAGCGCTGCAGCCCTGGCACAGTACACTTGTGCTGCAGCCTCACTATCTGAAAAATGGAGGGGAGCAAAGTGAGAGTTGGCCCTCATGGGCCAGTCTCACTGGGATGTATAACAGGGAGGGTTCCACAAAGCATCCTTCCATCATTTACACTCTCACTCAACATCCAGCATCAGATGTTATCGCTGATGTCAGCTGAGGATTTAAACAGCAGGACCATGAGGATGGTAGGGTTAGGAAGAGGTTGGTAAGGTCCTGGTCTGCTTGGGGACTTGCAGGATGTGAGGCTCATGGTGTGAAAGGAGTGTGTAAAGCCTGAGGCTCACACCACTGGGTGGCTCATGTTGGGCATTCGCAAGGCAACAGCACCTGGCTGTTCTCCTCACCTTGTTTCTCAGGTGATTGCCACCTGGGCGCAAGGATGTGCTGCTCACTTGTTCTGCTGCTCCTCCATCCACAGCCTTGTTGATCCTTACGGAGTGAAATCCATGGCAGTTCAAATCTGTACGCCAGGCTGTGAGAAGCATTGACTGGAAAACATGTGAAGTCCTTGGTTAGTGGGTGGGGATCCTCCTGAAAGCAGGATCACCCTGGATAGGCCAGCTGTGGCAGAGGATCATCCATCCTGTAGAAGTGAGGAGCATCACAGTTGTGCTGATAGCCAGGGGTTTGTTGCATACAAGGGTATGGAGCTGGCCAACACAGAGGTGGAATTTTCCTTCCTCAGCTCTGTCAGCAGCGATGCTTTGTGCACCATGAGGAAATAAAATATTTCTGAATGTAGAAAGTGCTTATGGCTCATCACACTCCAGGGAAGGACCAACACTGAACAAGCAACCTTAAATTACAAGCAGTGGGCACTTCCCATGTAGCACTAGGCTGGGACAGAGAAATGAGTTGTGCAGGTACATAAATACTGTCATTTAATCTGATCTAGAGCTCAGTAGAGACATGTGCAGATGTGCTTCTCTATCAGTAACATGGGGATAACAATACCAGCCCAGGTGTCTCGCAGGGGTGTCACGAAAATTAATTAGATAATGTCTGCACAGTGCTTTGAACACAGCAAATCTCCATGTACATGCTAAGTCAGGGCTTACTAAGCTGAACAGGACTTTAGTGGCTGTTAACCCTTTTTTCTAGGAGACAGGAATAACTGCTTGTAATCTATTTCAAAATATGTGTATTGATACATTGCTTTCCCTTCTTTCTAAAATTTTCTCTTTCAGGTTCTTCCTTAAACAAGCAGATGGTGAAATAAGTTGACATCTTCCCTCCCCAGAACTAATTTAACTGTTTTAAAATTAAATTAATTTTTCATTTCATCAGAGAAATATCATAGTGTAGGGGTCCTTATCCCAGAACTTTTGTCTCTATTCCAGAAACACTTTGCACATAGAATCATGGAATGGTTTGTGTTGAAGGGATCTTTAAAGGTCATCTGCAGTAAACAGAGACATCTTTAGATCTGATTGCTCAGAGCCCTGTCCAACCTGGCCATGAATTTTTCCAGGGATGTAGCATCTCTGGGCAACCCGTGTCAGTGTTTTACCAGCCTCATTGTAAAAATATTTCTTCCCTATCTCTAGTCTAAATCTCCACTCATGCTTTAGGACCCTCAACATTTTCATTGCTGTTTTGTTGAGGGACTACCCCATACTCACATTGGAAGATGTGCTATAATGTTTGACTCAGGTTATCAGAGATGGTGAAAGATTTTGTATCAATCAGACATCTCTGTGTATATAAAAATTAAACAAAAATCTCTTTTTGCAAGTTGTGCTAAATGCTACAATAATTTTCCAGAGGGAGAACAGACGGTTTCCATGGGGGAAAGATTTTATGGATGGCAGGAGAGCAACTGGAGAGATCTGAAACGACAGCATGCTGCTGAGTTTGATAAGAGCTTATCAACACAGCTACACAGCTGATGTTTGGTGTTCCTCGTGAAGTAGAATAAAATGAATGTGATTATTTCAATCGAGCTTCTCAAAGATAAGAGTGTCTATCACAGAAACCCCCCCTCACATGTGCACACTTATCACTGCCAATATCAGCACTCCTGAATTCAGCAGATTTAAAATTGGATGGGGCATGAGGACTGCTCTTGGAGGGAGTGTTTTCACAGGAGGGAGGGACGGAAGGATAGATGGATGGATGGATGGATGGATGGATGGATGGATGGATGGATGGATGGATGGATGGAGAAATGGACATTAATAGAGGAGTAGGGAGATCATAGTGCAGCTGAATATTGCAGAACAGAAGGTACTTCTGCGGAATTGGCAGGCTCTTCCCTTTTGCTACAAAACCTGTAATTGTCATCACTGTGCCCACTGCCTCTGTCCTCCACGACACGCACAAAGAGGCTGTGGAGCCCTTTCTTGAGCTGGCCTCAGAACTCTCTGACCAAAGTCTGTCAGTCAGACCCTGGTCTTGTGGAATGGATTGAAATATCAAATATCAAAATTATCAAATAACAACACCACCACTCCTTGTCTCCCTCCCAGCTGTGTCCACTACTCCTGTGAAGCCACCGACTGCCAGAGGCTGGAGATCGAGAACGCGGTGCTGAACTGCACCGGTGGCACCGGCTGGGACAGCGGCGCCCAGTGCAACGTCAGCTGCAGGACTGGCTACATCCTGCAGATCCACAGAGATGATGATCTCGTCAAGAGCCAGGTTTGTCCTGCCAGGGTGGTTTTTTTATGATGCACAAGACCAGGATGAGCAAACAGTGGAGAAATTGAGGAATAACTCAGGGTACACCCTAAAATATCATCCTAGCCTTGGGACAAGGTCTTGTCCAAATGCTTGTGATCAGAACAGGAGCCCTTTGACTCTGTAGGAAGAGTTTCTGGCAATGAGCAAAGCTCAGATGTTCCCTGAATTTAGAAATTTTCAAACCAAAATGTTTGCGTTCAGTCCTTGTTTGATCTCACTGGCTCTTCTCAGCCAAACCATTTGGTTTGGTTGAGTAGAGGGAGTAGAGGGGTTGGTGTTTTGGGAGTAGGGTGCTTGTGTTTTTGCATGACCAATTTCTGGGTAAAATACCTAATTTTTAGTCCTCAGATTGAGGCTAACAACATATGAACTCCTTTGCAGCATTTCAGTCCATCTGCTCCCAACCACACCCTGACATGTACAGCATGGAGGGCACAGAAGAAGCACCCAAACCTTTTTGCTTCCAGACAAATCACCAAAAACCTCCCCCAGCAGGGCAGGAAATGCTCCCCATCATCTCTAATCCATGCATTAATAATCCAGTACTACAAAAGCAGCACATCTTCATGCAGTGAGAGGGATATTGAGGAAAACTAGCAATTTGTTTAAACATAAAAAAAAAAAAAAAAAATGCAAGTGCTTTGTGCTGGGAGAGGTGGGTGAGATGCACGTGCAGCCCTGGGAGCAGGATGCTGGGGACAGGGGGATGCAGGGCTGACACCCCACTTTGTGCCCTTGTCTCTGACACTGCCACATCCTCTGAGTGAGACCTGGTGGTAGTTTCCCCCACCAGCACCTTCTCTCTCTGGTTGTGGGGGCAGCACTCACATCTGGGCCGGGGGCTGGGGCAGCCACACTCAGCAGCCTGTCTGTACTTGTGAAATACTGTGTTCTTCATAAGCTCGCAGAGGGGGGAGACAGAGTGGAGGGGAATGAGTCAACCCTTTCAACTCAATTACAAAACAAATACAGGACCCCGCGAGCTGGGGCCTCTTCCATCCTAATTGGCATCAGCACCAGAACCCCAGCTCCAGCTGAGCATTTTTACAGAACAGAAAACCAGTTCTCAAAACGAGCCTGAGAGGCTGAACCAGGAAATTGTTGGAAGGGATCTGTGCATGGGGTACATGAAGCACAAACCAAATAAAACAGCCTGAGCATGCTTCACCAGCCCTGTGTTATTTAAATGCAAGCATTACCTTTTGGGGAGGCTGGGCCAGCTGGGCATGGTTTTGCTGAGAGAAGTTTGGTTTCAGAGCCTTGATCAGACTCATATGACAGGAGCAGAGGATTTTAGCACCCTCTCTAATGTGATTCACTGCCTATTACAACACGCTTCCTCTCACCCTGCTCTGCTATTGCACTTCGTTGTCTTTTCCACCAATAAAATCCCCCGAGGCCACTGGCTTTGTTTTGCTCAGTGCTGTGCATTCACTGTTCAAATCAGGGAAGGAGTGGAGCATCTTAAAGATACCCATGACCAGCTAAGCACATTAAACACGTGCTTTTAAAGTTTTGTTAGTGTGCCTCAGAAATCCTCTGGAAGGGAACAGACAGTTTCTTTCACTATCATCTTGTTTTATTTCTTTGTGTCAGGTGCTTCAAACCAGAACTTGTGTAGGCAAGAAATTAATTATCTGAGAAAGTCCAGAATTCATGGTCTGGATTTCTCATATTAAAAGGCATTGTGCTTCTTCCATATTTGCTTCCCAGCTTCAGGTTGTCTTCTGGTCACAAGCATTTGGGGGTGAGAAAAGGCACGTGGGACTTTCTGTCATGGCTGGAGAACCTTGCACAAAGATGTTCCTTGTTTCATTTTTGTAATTTAATTGGTTATTTCACTTGTTTGACTAATCAGAGGGTATAGAGATACATTTTTTCTCATTTAGCTGTCAATGTGTGGGGCTGCCTGAGGAAGAGGAGGAAGGAAGCAGCTTTGCACATGTTGATGTTTCATACTCTTAGGTAGGAAGGAGGCTGGGCTGAGATGAATTGTCCCAAAGAGCAGACTGACCATCAGTGGCCCACGACCACTGCATGCTGGTGAAGGTGATTCACAGACCAGTGGAAACACCTTCGTTTAGCATCACATTTGTCTTCCCTATTTCATTGAAAGACAGAAAAAAAGGGCAAAGAGAGCAACAAAAAGTGACATTTTCAAAAGCAACTCGATGGTGTAGGGGCACAAGTCACATTTCAAATCAATCTTTTACATCTAAAGGGTCTTTGAAAAATCTTCTCAACAGTTTCTGTGCTTTCTAGACTCTATGTCTTCTGAAGCCACCATTTTAATCAGTTTTAGGGCAAAACATTCATTCATTCCCTCTGTGAGAAACTCCCTTTCCCAAATTCTGTTAAAACCCTGTAAAATCACCAAACCCTAAAACTGGTCAGCACTCTATGCAGCAGAAACTGCTGGCTGCTTGAAAAGAAAAAGAAAGCTGAGCTGTTTACAGACTCTTGGGCTCTCTCTCATCCTCATTTAAGGGATTTCAACAACAACAAAGGGGTTTGCATAGTGATGGAGCAAAATCCTTCATGTATCTTTCTCACAAAGAGGATCTTGGAGATGTTTTCATTCTTCCTCCCTGATTTCTTCCCACCCCCCTGACAACTCCATCACTCTTTCTTGTCTTCCTCCTCTTTTCCCCCTTTGTCTTTCACTGCTTTCCTCCCCCTTGTCCTTCACTGAAAGCCCCGCTCATTCAGTGACTTGTTGTCATCTCTCCTTGAAGCTACCACCACTGCTGCTCTGGTCAAGAGGTGTTATTTAAAACCCAGCAGCTCCCTAATGTTGTGCAAAGGCATCATCAATCATGCCAGGAAAAGAAAGCACGGCTCATGTGGGTTCAATTAGAGGCACAGTAGTGGGCAGAAGTGGAAGAATACTTAGAGGGGAGGGCACAGCTGTTCATTTTTAAGGAGAGGAAACTTCACACGTGAAGCATCGCTTGAAGAAGGGGCTGGCTGGGATCTTGGGCAGCAGGAAGGAGACATGAATTCTCCCAGGCTGTTAAAAGTCCCGAGAAACAAATTTTTCTGGCACCAGATTTGTTAAAGTTTGCATCCTCTTCACTGTATCTTTGGAGGCCCCTTTTCTTCCCCCCTCTTTCCTCCTTGCCCACCCTCCCTCCTTGCTTAAGCCTCTTTTGGAAGGCAGGACATGAAGAGAAGCAGTTGCTGTGATGCCAGTCAAAGCAGCACAAAGTGCCCAAAGTGACAGCTAATAAACCAGATGAGAAATCCAAGTGCTTCGTGTGGGCTGCTGTGAGCTGGGTGACCTTGTCAGATCAGACAGGCGAAACAGGCACGTGCCTGCTCAGCTCCGGGTGGGAGAGCTGCAGAGGCAGAGGCAGATGCTGCCACTAAGACCCAGAGCCAGATCCAAGGGCTGAGTCTATCAGAAATACCTCCAGGGTGTGGCATGGAGCTGGGGAGGGACAGGATCCTGCTCAGCAGCCAGGGGTGCTGTCCCTGGGCACTGCAGTGGTCCCACCCTCAGGTGTGACACTGAAAGAGGGGAAAGTCAAAAGCTGGTGGGTGCCATCAGCAATCATTTCTGTGGTAGGTTTGTCCTCTGTGCTTCCAATCAGAGCCACTGGTCTTTGTGTCCATTGCAGGGAATGCTCTCTGCATGTGTCCTGCTGCACATGTGCTTCAAGTGATGACATGATAGACATGCTCTAAAATGTGCCATTATTATGTCTGACCTTGAAAACCTCAGCTTCCATCATACCAAACATGGAACAAATTACTGGGAAAAGCTGAGTAGCCAGAGTCTTACCTCCATGGGCACAGCTTCTCTGCTTGGGAATGGTCTTCCCAGTGTGCCAGGAAGAGGAAAATCCATAGGGGTCTGAGAGGACTTTTACAGCTTAGGTTAGGGACTTTGTGGGGAAAGTACCATAGTCAAAAACCCAGAGATGAAAATATGGAGATACTAATTATTAACATTTTGATATCAAGGTCTGGAACAGGGGCACAGGCAAAGGACAGTGGGAGTATGGCTGTGGAGAGGGATCCTTCCCAAAGAGAGGGGATCCCAGGCCTGTAGCACTTCCAGCAGGCTCTGGTGTCCTGCTGCTTTCTGCTAACAAAGGCCACGGGCTGCAGCTGAAACACTCTCACAGGTGGTAGCTTGAGCAAAACATTCCTTTTGTAAGGTGGGACTGTCATGCACAGATACGGCTTCTGTTTAAATGTTTGTGTTATATTCTGGTTTCTGTTGCTTTGTGTTCTCCAGAGGTACATCTCATGTGCAACCCTGTCATTAGAGAAACTTCCTTGTGCACCACACTGTGTTTCAGAAGCCAGTAGCAACTAGTAGGAACATTCTTTTATTCCTAAATTAGATCACAGCAACAGCAATAACTTAATTCCTGGAGTTGAATCTCTTATCATGGATCCAGTATCCAACATGAAACTATGCAAGACCTATGTTTTTCCATAACATTTGGATAGCCCCTGACGTCATTAGCTTGAGTTTATTGACATCAATAACTTGGGTTTATGTTTTAAGTTCCAGCAGCCACGTGTCTACTGTGTTTTTTGATAAAAGCATCTGTTAAAGGGAAATGGATGGATGGCTTTGCTGGATGCTGGAGCTCATCCTGGAGTGCTGATGGTTTGCAAGACATGGGAATATGCTTTATTATCCCTTCTCCTGTGGCCATCACACTGCAACACCCTGGAATATCAACTGCCTACAGTTTATATACACTTTTTAATGGTACAGATATTCTGATAAGCAACAAAGGCAGAATTAACAGCCACTGGGGAGTGAAATGATTGGGAATGAGAACACATAGTATCACTTCACCTGATGGCTCTGAGTATCCCAGAATGTGCTACTCTGAGTTTGTAGAAAGACATTTTTTTCCATCAGCAGTGCTCCCTGTTTAAATAAACTCCACGGTCTAGAAAAGGGGTTTTGTGCCCACTTGGGAAGTGTCCAGTTTCTCAGCTCAGGGACTGCTTTTTCCATTCTGAATGCAACCATATATCAAAGGGAGACAGGTCTGAACTTCTGTTGAAACCATTAGGGTGTTTTTGCAAAAAGGGAATACAGGTCCCTTTGATGTGTGCTAGAAAAATTCCCTTTCCTTTTATAAACCCAGATCAATGGCCGGCAGTGCAAATCTCCTGTGAGCATACCAGCCCTGAATAAAATATTCCCTGGGGGCAGAGGAGTGCTGCTGTATGGCTTGGTCAGATTCCTCGCCAGCATCTTCCCCTTCTCATGTTTGGGTTTCTCACATTTCTTAACCTGTGTCTCTCTCTTTATTCTGGTGTGAAGGGAAGAGTTAGATTCTTCACTTTTTGCTTTTAATAATTTTCCATTTTTAATTAGAAAGTGGATATGTTGTTTACTCAGTTCTCTTTGCCAACATCTGTTTGTCCTTCAGTCATTCAGTAAATTCATCTTAGCTTTAGATGGGTGGCTCCTTTAGTTCCCCCCATTTTTCTTCCTTGCCCCTAGCACTCCAGGATTCCAGTGTGCTGTGCAGTTTGGATTATTCCTCAGATCCACAGAAGTTTAGTTTCTGTGTAGCTGTGATGGTAGAGTGACTTTGGGGAAGTCAGAGCACAGGCACTGACTCTGTGTACAATGTCTCAAGTTCCAGGTGCCAGTTATGGGCAGGACACTCTTGGGTCTGCCCATGGCAAACTTTTCCTGGAAAAGGTCTGTCCCTCAGGCATGTCAGGACAGCAGGGCCCTGATTCCGTGTGGAGCCTTGGGGCACTCTGCCAGAGAAGCCACAACAGCAGCTGTCACTATCTGCACACAATGTTGATGTGGCCTGAGGCACTTCCCCTGAGATCCCCATCCAAGGGTGACTGACACCTCTCGGGAGAGCCTCGGATGAGAGTCCCAAATGGCTTCATGTCAGCTTGGCTTTTACTTCAAACCAAAGAACAAGTTTGACTATTCAGAAGCACAGGGGGATCCCCTCGGAGTGGCTGTGTCACCGCAAAGGTGACAGGGATGGGGGACAGCTGTCAGCTCCAAACAGCTCAGGCTTGTGCTCCTTTCTGATGGCAGGGCAGAGCAGCAGGTTCCCTCCTTGTCTCAGGAGGCCAGACAAGAGTTTGGGTTATTTGTAGAGCTGCACTCTTTCTATGGAAGCTCTTTGGTGTCTCGCCCCAGAGGTGGCAGAAAATCCTTTCTCTGACACTGTTCCTTATGAGCCTTGGTGGGTTTGGTAGCCGCTGTCCAAATGATGATGGTAGGGACCAGACCTGGCTGTGCTTAACTTGTGAGCCAAAATTATGGCTATTAGGCTTGAAATGGTTTTGATCTCTCCCTTGCTGGCTGTGGTGGCTGTAGCCATGTCTCTTTTTCCAGACGGAGTCCAGCGTCACCATGACTTGCATGGATGGGAAGTGGAACAAGCAGGTGACGTGTGAGCCCGTGGACTGTGGTGTCCCAGACCAGTATCATGTCTACCCAGCCACCTTCAACTGCAGTGAGGGGACCACCTTTGGCAAGAAATGCTCCTTCACTTGCCGGCCTCCTGCTCTTCTGAAAGGTATTGGGGGGTGTCTGTAGATGTACCTCTGTGCAGTGACCTGAGAGACACAGCTAACACAGACTGCTCCTAGGAATACATGTAACTCTTGCTGCTGGTTTAGAATTATTCATGATATTTTAAGCAGGAAGAATTATGGGGCTCTATGGAAGGTTTATTTATCTTAGAAGTTAAGTTCCTTTGCATCTCTCTATTACCTTGCTTTGACCTTTCCTTGATTGTGGCTGGCCAGGCAGTAATGACAGGGAATATTGCTTCCATACAACCAAAACATGGAAAAGTCATGGGGATAAATCAGATTGAACTCTCTCATCTTCTTTCCCATGCTTTGTCTATTTCCACTGTCTGTCTCCCTTCTGTGCCTCCTCCATGTATTTGGAAAGCCAAGAGGAGACTGAAAAGCCCCACATCCCAATGGCACAGACCCCATCACTGTTTTTTCTAATCCACCATCATCCTTCTCCTTTTCCACACTCGTTTTGCTCTACTCTGACCTTCCTGTCCTCTTGTTTGGCGCTCTTTACATTTTCCTTTTTTCTTTTATTTTTTCCCCTAGAAATTACACAACTTGCCGCCCTCTGTCTTTTCCTCCTCTTCTTCCTTGTTACTTTTCTGCTAACATCCCCATCCTCTTCTCAGCACCATCAACTCTTATGCTCACTGGCACATTTCCCTTTTTGATCTAGCCCTCAGGAAACAAGAAAATTGTTAATTTGAAGGAGCTTGTCCATCTTGTAAATAAACTTAACTGCAGTTGTCAACTCAGGTACAAACACTGTATAAGCTTTTTGTTTGTACCCGTGGTATCTCCTTCTCTGCCAAGATTCATTGCAAACACCAAAAGGAAGGCATGGGAAGTATTCTTTATTTCAGGGAAAGGCTATGTTGATTTCTTCATATATAAGCAAATTGCTTAATTCTTTTTAATTCTGATGGGAGATAACCAAAACCAGCCAACACACAGTCAAAGTTATGACTACTCAAAGGATACTTAAGAGAAAATTAAGACTACTTTTTAGCAAAAACCTCCCTTTTTCTGTTTATACACTCACAGGGCTATCTTCAACAAAGGGATTTTTTTCATTTTAAGTGCTTTAAATTTTTTTGAGCAGGCGGTGAAAATATTTATAATCATCATGAGCAACAAGAGCTGATGACTCAGGCAGGGGTAGCTGGAGGGATGACAACCAACCCCAGATCAGGGGCTGCAGCTCTGGTGTAGCATCACTTCACTTTTGTCCAGAAACACTGAGCTGTGAGGTAAAGGCACTGTTTGGTGTGGAGCCATCACTGATGACTAATAAATGTTGCCACTGAGCTTCTGGAGAACAGTGTTGGAATGACTCATGCCTAATTCAATCACTGACGTCATGACAGCCACTGTTGGTAATGTCACAGCTTATCGCTTTGCAGTGGCAAGTATGATATCACCACGGCTGGGCTGGGAGCTGCTGCATGAGTCAGAGCAGGGGAACATGCTGGTGCTCCAGAAAGGAGCTCCCTTCTGCACAAAATACCTCTGCAGTCATCTGCAGTTGGGGAGGGGAGAGAGAAATCCAGGGCTGATTTAATGTGGCTTCTCTTATCTTTAAGGGCAGGGTAGGAGGGCTCCTCCACATACCTTCCTGAGCCCTCCAGAGCCTTTTGTTTTCTTCTTCTTTGAATTCCAGCCTCATGCCCTGGTTCTCTTCCTCCCCTCAGAGAGAGATGGCATTGCTCCGGGGTAAGCAGTTTGTCAGTATTATTTCGGATAACTCCGAAGTTGGCTCACTGTTGAAAATATGCCTTGTGGGTTGAGAAGCGTTCCTGCAGCAATGCTCAGGGATTTCAATGGAATATTAGGGATTTTTGAAGGGTTAGTGGCTCATAGCTGCGCTTTGTTTCTTAGGAAAAGCTTATTCCTTTTCAACATATGGTATAAAATAACAAAGAATGTAAAATACACTGAGACTGGGCTACTTTTAGCTTAACCTTCTGAAGTCAAGTAGGTCATAGCAGAGGCAAATAGATCTATTGTACCTTTTACCTTTGAGGTGTTGGCCAAGAAAGCTTCCTGAGGAAAATGAGTCTCTAATGAGTATTATGAATCATATTTATCACAGTAGTCCCCAAGGATTGAGAGTCCCCAGCTGAGAATGGCTCCTCATTGTGTTGGAGTAGTGACTCTAATACTAACAGATGCTGCTCCAAAAGGTTCCAAATTGAAATAAAAGGGACAGATTCAGGGAAAAGATATAACACAGAAGCAGAATGAAGAATGTGATGGCACCAAACCCTCTGTTGAAGCCATGGCTTTGGAGAGGAGGGGGTTGATGTATGAAACAAGCTTCCTTTCAGAGAGGAACAAAATAAGGAAGAGAAATACAAAAGATGACAAAGCCTGTGTGGCTTCCCCTATGTTATAGCATTTCCTGAAATAAGCACTGCCTGCCTGTCACCTGAAAGCAGAGTCCTTAATGATTTAATGACATCATCTGGAGCAAGAGAACGCACAGGACATATGAATGTTCAATGCAGTTGAAATTGTCAAATCGGCTGAAGGAGCTTTTGATATCTTATGGGTGTAACAACATTTCAAAAGAAAATAGTCCTGCTGAATGTTGTTAACTTTGCTCACTGTTCTTCTCAGGAAACAACAGCAACTTGACCTGCATGGAGGATGGGCTGTGGTCCTTTCCTGAGGCCCTGTGTGAGCTGATGTGTCGAGCACCCTCCATCGTCCCCAACGCAGATCTCCAGACCTCGCGCTGCCGAGAAGACAAGCACAAAGTGGGCTCGTTCTGCAAGTACAAATGCAAACCAGGTTACCACGTCCCTGGATCCTCCAGAAAATCAAGAAAGTACGTGAAAGACTAAAGCTATGCCATCAGCCTGGTTCAGAAAGCCATGAGTTACAATGATTTTGGGAAGGGGTTGTTTGTCACAGACTCCGTGTGCCGTAGGGAATAGCACGGAGCAATTCCTTCATGCAGATAGCTGTGCAGTATCAGTTTAGGCACCCAGATCGCTTAGGCTTCTTTAAAAATCCTGACCAGTGCTCAAAAAACAGACTTTACCTTAGAAATGCCCCTTTGATGTGCAGCCTGGGGAGTCCCCTTTGAAACCCTGCAGAAAAGGGTTAGTGCTGTCGTATACTTCTGACTCTGCACAAACCCACTTCAAACCAACCACAGCCCACAAGCCTGGGAAGCTGAGTTCTTGGGAGATGTGTCCAAGGCCAAAAGAGGAGTTTAGGCTGGGCAGCTCAATGTTGGTTTTGCAAATAATCGTTATTTTTGCTCAGAGCCCTCATGACGCAGATTCACAACTTGTTCCCCAAGTGTTAAAAGCTCGAGCACACCCATCTCCTTGCAACCTTGCTAGCAGAGCTCAGAGGCTTTAGAGGCTCCCAGCTGACTCAGCCACTCACTAAATGTTGCTTTTTTTCTGCACGAAAAGGCGAGCCTTTAAGATCCAGTGCACGCAAGATGGCACGTGGCTGCCAGGCGCCTGCGTGCCTGTCACCTGTGACCCTCCACCTTCCAAGTTCCACGGGCTCTACCAGTGCTCCAACGGCTTCCAGTTCAACAGCGAGTGCCGAATCAAGTGTGAGGATGATGACAGTCAGTCGGTGAGTCTCCCTTCCCCAAATCACCTCAGCCCATACAAGTCTGGCTTTTTCATATCTTTCCTAAGGACACTGAGAGAGGCCAAGGGACATTGAGCTCTTCCAAAACTAGGGAAATGCAGAAGGGAAAAACATATTTAAAGTTGAGGGAGAACCTGGAAATATTATTTTTATGACAGTAGTAACAGTATTAACTACTACCTGTGGAGGATTAGAAGTGACTGACTTACTGTTTCTGGACAGTAAGTGGCAGAAAAATCTGCCACAGTGGCTTTATGATCTGGCTAGAAAATAAGGAGCAACAAATGAAAGTAAGTAGAATGTGAGTTATCTACACTTATCCCATTTATTAATTCCATTTTACCTTGCTTTTCTCTCTAGTTCTTACCGTTGTATGTCTGTGTGTCTTGTGATAATTTAGCACCATAGGGATTGCAACTATTCAGTTGAATTCTCTCTAAACTTCCATGTTTTTCTGGCTGTGAAGGTGTCATTTGGCACCAGAGGTCAGATCCCCATCTGGCACAAATCAGCATGTTGCCTTTGGCTTCCTGGGAGCTGTGTTCACTGATATGAGAAGGTCTGGCCTCTACTATCTTATTTGAAATGCCTAGTTTTCCTCACCAGAGGTAATTATAGTTTGTGAGATAAGTAACTTCTCCCAGAAGTGCTGCTGCTGCTCCCTCTGCTTGGGAAGAGAAACTGGGGATATGGAAGCTTCAGCAACTGCAGGCACTGCTTGGAGCAGGGTGTGCTCTGACAAGGGTTGTTTCATACCATCAGAATTCAGATCATCAGATCATGAGATCAGAATCTGAGGACCTTTAAAAAGGTACCAACCCTGCTCTAGGGGCAGTTATGTGAAAGACAGCTCTGGTACCTGCTCCACATGTTAAAAGCCCCTGTTCCCTGTCCTCTGGGCTGCCTTCTACACAGTGACAACAAGCAGAGCCCCAGTGTTTCACATCAGGGAAGCTGGAAAAGTTTTCCTTGTTTAAGGCTTGGAGTGAGGTTATGAGCAGTATGAAATGAGAAGTTGCAGGCATAGGTTCAGAGGGGATGGGAGGTCTGGGACACAGCAGCTGTGGCTCTGTGCATCCACCACTTGCTCAGAGGGGCAGCATGTTCCAGAACTGCCAGTGTGGGGAAACTGGGACATCCAGGGAAATGACAGCTGGTGGAAGGGGCTTATGTTTGCTTTTAAATGAGGTGAACATGAAGGGGAGCAAGCAGTGGAGTCAGGGTTACAGCAGTAATGAAGTAAGCTCTGGAAAGGGAGAGGTACAACTCTCTATTCAAAGGGAGAGGAGTGACTGCTCAGCTGCGAAAGCACCTTGGGCAAAGGAGCAGATAAAATCTTGAGAAAGGTATTTACAGATATCAGTAAAATATACAGTGAAAAGTATTTTCAGATATCCCAGAAAATAGGCTACAGAAGAAGAGCAAGGACTCCTGGCACAAGCCAGAACCACTTGAGAGGTGTTAATTATTTAAGGATTAAACCCCACTAAGTCTCTCTCAGCTATATAAGGTGATAATACACGTTGCATCCAAGCAAGAAACCCAGCAGGGGTTTTCACAAGAGATTTTGCAGGTCAGGGAATGATGGACAGTATGTTACTATAGCAATAGATATCCTGGGATGTCTGAGTATGTTGCTGAAACTATACAAGAGTACCCTCAAGCACAGCCAGCTCCAGGAACATAAATCAGGTTTCATGGCTCATCTTTGAGAATCACGTTTGAACCCTGGTATGGAAATTGCAAGGGAAATGCACCACACTTGCTAAAGCAGCAAATGGTGCTCAATTATAATTTAGCAATTTATTCCTGACTTTGTCACCATGCTGGAAGACCATTACTTGGCTGCGCATACAGCATCTC
Organism: Vidua chalybeata; assembly: GCF_026979565.1. NCBI lineage: Eukaryota > Metazoa > Chordata > Aves > Passeriformes > Viduidae > Vidua > Vidua chalybeata. The sequence continues at coordinate 8,005,116 of NC_071550.1, read as the reverse complement.
TTAATCACCAGGAATGTAATGGTCATTTAAGCAGGTACCTCCCTTGGCACCAGAGCAAGGGTCTTCCGTTTCTGCATATTGTGCACAAATCATATCAACAGTCAGATCTAAATTAATCAATCTCTGCCAAACTGGCCCTTAGGTGAGAATCACCAAGCAGGATCTCACCCTGAGTCCATCTGCTCCATTATTCCTTTCATATGATTTCCTTATTACTTCTGGCAATGGCCAGATGTCTAGAGAAGGGGAAGCAGGTCCCACACCATAGTCTGCTGCTAATACCACTTTGCATCTCACTAAACACTGTGTTCATTAACAAAGCTGAGCAAAAAAAGGGAAGCATTAGGATATTAAGGATGAGACTGCCACTGAAAGCTGAGCCCTCTTCCCTGCCGGTACCGGGGACTTGTGCAGGTCCCTGTGCAACAATGGATGTGAGTTGTGGAGTAGAGCTCCTCCAAAAAGTTCAGCAGTCCTGCAGGGATCCCAGCATGGACAGCACATTAAGGAATCCCCAAAGATATCCAGCACAGTGTCCAAGAGCAGGGTGGGTAGATTGCAGGCAATGTGTCTGGCACGATAAACGGGTGAGGAGAAGCAGAGATTCTGCATGATTTTCCCACCCAGTAAGGCCCCCACAGGAGTTTTGGAGCCCAACCACACCAGACATCCTCCTGTCGAATGTCCCACATTGCCCCATGGCAGTTGGGCTCGCAGATCTCACAGAACAGCTTGTTCGCACAGAAATCCCCAGTGCTGTGTGGATAGATCTGACAAAAGATTGTCTGTGCACTCCTTTGTTGTTTTTAAAGGGCATGATATTTCCCCTTGGACTTTGGTATTCATTCTTCAGTATCGTATGAAGAATCTCTTCTATAAGAGAAATGTCATATTCCATTCCTTGCCCATTCCCACACCAGAGGATTTTTTCATCCTTCCCACCTACCTCTGTGCGTGTCTGTCTCAGCCCCTTCGCCTGCTGTCACTCAAGGCAGCCAAGCTCTAAAGAGCACGTTCTGCCCTGCTAAGCTCATGTCCCGCTCTCCCTTCCTCCTTCAGATGGCCATTGGGGATTCTTTCTTTTTCAAGAGAGATGATGTAACTGGTTAGAAAATGTGAAGAGGAAAAAGGTTGTCTGCATTCGACACCAACATCTCTGTAACAAGGAGGAAGGCAAATGGGGTGAAGGCACCTTTTTGCAACAGGAGTGGGGCTGTTCTGAGGTGTAGAGCTTGCAAGGGGCTTGTAAAGACCTTGAATTGCACAGAAGAGATGTGTGTATTTTTCTCTTTATGTGTGTATGTGTGTCAGCACTGTAGGTTTCCTTTTCTTTATTCTTTGGAAGAAAACTCCTTCTTGCCCCTCCTAAGGCTGGCAGTGCCAACCAGGTGCTTTTCCAGCTCCAACAGATCTTTGCTCCAACAGCACAGCTCTGCTCACTTCTCACCTCTCAGCCTCTCCTTGCTATTTTCTTTGTCAATCCTCATTATCTCCTTCTCTCATTCCCAGGGCCGTGGGAGCAACGTGATCCACTGCCGGAAGGATGGCACCTGGAGCGGGTCCTTCCACCTGTGCAGGGAGATGCAGGGCCAGTGTGCTCTGCCCACCCAGCTCAACAGCCACCTGAAGCTGCAGTGCGCCGGCGGCTACGGCATAGGTGGGTGAGAACCCCAACACCTGTCCCCAGGTGGGAGCAGGCAGCAGGAAGAGGGTGGGAATGGCAGGGAGGGAGGAAGGAGTCCTTCAAATAACCTGTTTGCCCGAGTGAGTACCTGCTACGGGAGGCTTTTCAGGGAAATGCTTTGAGGAAACATGAAGCTCTGAGAGGCCAGGCGCCATGTAACATGCTCTGACTGCAAGCTCCTCGCAGGGCTTCCAGTTTCATGGTGTGCCTTCTTGGCCAGCTGGTTTTCAGGGGCAGCAGCATGCCAGACTGTGCCAGGGAGGGATTGTACCTGCTTTTGCTCTTAATCTTTCATAATGCCCCACTCCTTCATCCACGTGCACAAACCCACACTCCAGAAGCTGAAAGGCAGGGAGGTGAGAGGAGAATGCAGCACTAGGGTAATTCAGGTCTCCCCAGAAACAGTATGAGACCAGCTGAGCACTCCCTTTGGTATGACAGTTGTTTAGGAGCTGTTTTAAAGGGTCTGTTTCCTTCTTCTTTCTGGGGTGCCTGTTCCCTGTACAAGGCGTGATAACCCCTGTGCTCAGCTTGGCTTTTTGTCACCCAGGCACAGGGAGGGACAGACACTCAGAGCTGTACACATTATATTGTTCTTTCAGCCCCCATTTTGGGGGTCTCCCTGCTGTAAGGGCTGCAACAGGAGCTGCACTGCCTGCAGCCCACACAGGTTTGCGAGGCCCCTTCCTGCAGTCCCCCTCCCAGCCCCTGCCATCCCCCTCCTGCCTCCTCCTGTCCCTTTGAACTTGGAGAAATTTCCTCCTTGCGCGGCTCCCTCATTATATCGCAGCCATGCGGAGGACTACGAGCCTCCTTGTGTTCCCTCCCCGGGGAGGAGAACACGACCTGGATGAGATCACCGCTCTGTAATGATGCCAATTACAGATCATATATCAAAACAATTCCGACCCGCTCCTCTCCATGAGCGTGGTGGAGCACGGGAGAGCGAGCGGCGAGGAGGCTGCGGCGACTCTTAATGTGGAGAGGCGTTTTACCCTTGAGACGAGGTTACCTCCAGGGCCAGACAGGTTTTTGCAAGGAGAGAAACCCCAGTTCCTGGTTTGGAGGGGAACATCTCATTGCTGGGCGCCTGCCAGCACCGGCCTCTGTCGCAGTGACTGCTGGCAGGTGCCAATCCCAGGGACTGGTGGGCCTGACCCCAAGATGGGACCACACAGCATCATGGAGGTGAGGGATGCATGGGGCAGACCCCCCACAAGAGTGTGGCTCTCTCTGGAGAGGGATTTAGAACTCAGAGAGGGCACAGTGGCCACTGGCTCTCCTTCTCAGCAGATGGAGACATACCACACACTTTGTAGGCTCACCCAGCACCAACTTTTGGGATCAGATGTTGGGGTTTTCTTCTCTTCTTTGCATTTTTGAAAGCGTGATCAATGTCCTTTTGAAAAAGTGCCCACCATGCTCATGGAGAGGAGGCAGTCATTCACTCTGGGGGTGGTGTTAATAGGCCTCATCCAGTAGGTTCTTGAAGCCATTTCCAGGTGTCCTGGGAAAGCAAAACAAACCTCACACACTCCCCATCTTTCCAGCCTAGGTCTGGCTGCTCCCACTGACTCCTCCAAGTGGAGAATGTGAGAAGGCAGAAGCAGGTGGGAAAAATAATAGCAACCAGTCGTGGTCACTATGAATCCCACACACCTTCAGTAATTCCTCAGACACCTAATCTGCCCTTCCAGGCTGAGGCGTGTGTTGAGCCAAAGGTTCAGCTCTCCAAACCAGTGCAGAGATTAATTCCTCCCCCAGCGCTGATTGGAGTGCAGAAATCCTAATGACATGTTTGCAGCAGCTGTGCCATTCAAGAGTGATTTTCCAGGGGGGAAATGGTAATGGTCCAACACACAAGGGCTTATGGTTGTGTCACCACAGGGCTCTGGGATATTGCTGCAGAGTATCACAGCATGTTTTAATAAAGAAAGGACAGGATTCCCACTGGGCATGACAGTTAATCAGAGAAAAAGCAGGTTTATGTGTGAACAAAGCCATCATTACCTTTCTGCGTACTTCTTATTGACTGTGGGACTTGGGTGATAGCTGGTCCCCAATATCATTAGGCTTGGTCACCCTTTGGAAGATTATTATTGGATGTTTGTAAATCTGACAGATCAAACAATAGGTTTCTGCCATGTCATAGGTGAGATGAGTTCGACAGCCTCTCCCTAATCAGCCCCACTGCTTGAAAGAGCAGTTGAAATGGAAAAACCTTCACATTTTCTTGATGATCTGAAAGTGCAAAACCTGACCCCTTTCTTGGAGTTAATAGTCAGAGAAATACTTAGATTTGCAGCTTGTTCAAAAAGGCCTTGGAATACCTGCCACCCCCACGCTCTCCTACTTAGTACAGGGCTGTACTCAGCACTTCACGTGTGGCTAGGAGATATGTGATAGTTATGCTTGACTGCTAATTGCAGTTTAGGAAAAACGAGCCGTAATCCTGTCCTTCAGCTGGAAGGATGCTGGAAGGGTCAGAAGCTGCCTGCTTTATCCTTTAGCTTTATCCCCTTTGTGTTTTGAGCAGGCACAGAGTGTACCACCTCCTGTCTGGATCACAGTCACGAGCCCATCCTCCTGCGCGTGAACGAGACCGTGCAAGACATCCAGCACTGGATGAACCCTCAGAGAGTGAAGGTCAGTGCCTGGTGCCTGCACAAACCACGTCTTTTACTGCATGTTTATGAGCAGTGAGTGGTCAGTGTTACCTGTGGAAAATGGGAATTTGGACCTTTAGGAAAGAATTCCTTAATTTTGCTCATTTCTGTTCCAGTAACATAGTGGTTTTCTCTCCAAGTGGCTTTCTGTGTTTATCAAGTGAAAGTCAGTTCAAGGTAGAGGCCTCACATCAGTGGGGTTTGATCTGGAAATGGGATCCATGCCACAGGAAGATGTGACAGACAGCCAGAGAAAGGGCACTGGCCAGGCTTTATTTTCTTCCTCCTGTTCCATATTTTGCATTCTTTGGGTGGCAGGGCTGGATTTTTCTGTGCCGCTTCTGGATGACAAAAGAAGCTGATACAGAGGGATTTTCATTTCCCGACCCCGCAGAGCTGGCTGAGCGCTGCCCCCGCTCCTCTGCCCGCATGTGAGAGCTGCCTGCTCAGCACAGCCCCTTCCAGAGGTCACCACTTCTCCCTCCTGCCTGCTGTGAACGCAGAGCCAGCATTAGCTGCTCACAGCTCCTTGTCCTGAGTGTCCTCCAGCACACACCAGTGGCAGCGTGCCCTGATGGGGACGTGCACACCCACGTGCAGTGCCTTGCACACACACACTCAGCCCCGCTGGCAGCAAACAGCTGCTGGGTGTCATGCCCACACTTGGGTGTCAGTGGGAGACACACTCACCTAACTCTTCCTGGAAACCCTCACGTTCCTACAAACAAACCAGGTGTTTGTGGGTTTGTGGTATTTCTGCAGGTGTGGAAGTCTAACTGGACACGTTTGAGCACGTGGTGGAAGATGGTGGCACATCGGGTGTCACCAGGGTGCAAGTTACTGATGGTGCTTGAGCAACACCTCTGGCTTTCACATACTTGGTCCTGGCTTTGCAGGAGTGTGTTTTACACACCTGAACTCCATTAAGAAGTAGAACAAGCAGCCAAAACAGCCCCAGCATGTCCTGAGCAGCTTTGACAGTCTATTTGCTTCTCTACATGCCTAAATGTACGCCCAGGGTTTGGGATTTTTGAAATCTGGCCTTGGCTGTGGGTAGCAAGTGGCTCCAGAACTCTCCACAACTTTGAACTTCACTGTTTCACACAGAGCAAGAGAATAAATCTGGGAAAGGAGTGGGAAACCTAAGTCCAGAGAATATGACAAGCTCATAGCCCTTCCCAGCTTCCCATTTGCTCCAGATGCTGAGGTTCTGTGACTGCCTTAAGCCAAGGCTTTGCCAAGTTTCTGGCATGAAACATAAAGAAAACCCCTATCTCTCTATGAGGGGCAATTTCTCACCGGCCCTTTCCTGAGTGCCAGACTTTAAAGTGGTTTGTAATTCATGGGGAAATAAAGTGACAGCTTCCCTCCTGTTCTCTCTGCGCTCCTTCACTTATTGATGCGGGTACGTGGAGGGAGCTGTAACGAGTTTTATACCTGCAGGTCTCTGGAGGGCTCATTAGGCAGCAGGGAAAACATAGAGTAGTAAAGGGGGAGACAAGGGGAGTGAGGGATGGAGGAGAAACCATGGTTTCCAAGAGAACAGCAGTAAATAAGCCCTTTTTTCCCCCTGATGGTGAAGGTCTTGCAAGAGTTTTAGGCCCTGAGCAGATACAAGTTCCACCCCACAAATGCTTTGTAACTACAGGGTGAGATTTGGGCTGGAGAACTTGTGTTGGGAGGGATGACATGCCAGAAGGGACTAAAAAAAAAAATCCTTAATTAAAAATTTGGTAGCTGTAAAACATCCATCTTATCCAACTCTGCAGATAATGGGATGTCACCCACGGGGAGCGGCGCCTCTTGGGGAGCCACCAGGAGAAACGCTGCCTCTGGTGGGAGTGGGGACATCCTGGAGAGATGGGACTGGGATGCCTTGGGGGAAGGTCCCCATGGCAATGTGTTATATATCATTAATAACCCGTGTCTCTGTTTATGGCCAGTGACAGCTTTGCTGTTGTGCCATATGAGCCCAGGGAGCAGCTGGTTGCATTTACACGGCGAGTCTTTGTGCATCTCAGAGCACTTGAATGACGCAAAGGAAACACTTTTTGTTGCTTTAATTTCAGGCACAAGTAAAGTACAAATGAGGGCAGGATGGGAGGAAGATAAAGGCAGGACTGATCTGTGGTGCCTACCTTTGAGGGGATGGGGACAGAGAAAACACAGGGACAGCTGACAAGAAAAAATAAATAATTTGTCTGTAGCAGCTCAAGCAACATCTGTTATGGAAGCAAAATGGAAAGAAGGAACTATCCCTTCTCTGAGGGCTGTTTAGAACAGAGATGTGCAAATCATTTGATTTTTCGGTTCACTCAAAGTTCTCTTAAATTGAAAAAAAAGAAAAAACCCTAATCAAAGGGACCCTTTTGTTATTGTGATTTTTGGTGAACCAAAAAATTGGAAGAAAAAACATGTTGGTTTGAACATAACGTAGCATTTCATTTCCAAGGAGATTTTGTAAACTTTTTGTTTAGTGAAAACGAAAGAAAAAACAAAAACACAGCAAACACTTAGAAATTAAATGTCCTCTCAAACAATAAACAACAACAGATATTTCATTTCACAAAATGTCTAAATATTTCTGTGTTTTTTTCAGAATTGGTTAAGGTTGACTTGCTTTGTTGGGTCTGAAACAGTTTGCTAAAATCAGTATAAGCTGGCAGTGTCTTCCAAATCAGTATTTTCAGCAAGAAAAAAAAAAAAAAAATCACCTGAAATCTTCTGTGCCTCTGTTCTGCTGTGGGATGTGTTCAGAGCAGCCAGTGCTGTCCCCACGATTTTCCCTTCACTGTGTGTGGCACACAGAGCTGCTGAAGACACCGATGGATAGAGCTGCCAAGACTGACTGCAGGCAGTGGGGAGAAAAAAGGGAAATATCTCCGAGAGACAGCTTGACAGCTCTTTCCCATTGACAGCATAGAAACAGGGCAGACACCTCATTTCTTAGGTTGTCTGAACTTGGGTTCTTGCCTTAGTGCTGAGCAGGGACAGGCTAAGTAGTGTGCAGGCATGTGCATGCCTGGGAGAGCCTTCAAAGGGTCTGCATGTCCCAGCTCTGCTGGGCTGAGCGTCACCATGGCCCCTCTTCCCACTCAGACTGCAAGCCCTGGGACTAAAAATGTCCAGAACTCATTAGTGGGAATGCTCCTTAAATATTCCCATAATCACTTAACTTTGCACTTTTCCTGTTTCCTTCCCCTCCCTCTCAGTTTTTTTGTTTGTTTGGTTGGTTGGTTTTGTTTGTTTGTTTGTGGGGGCTTTTTTGGGTTTGTTTTTTTTTTTAATTTGGTTTGGTTTGGGTTTTGTTGTTTTTTTTTTTGGTGGGGGCAGTATTTTTTTTTTTTTTTTTTTTGGCATTTTGGGTGGGGTTTTTTTGTTTGTCTTTTGGTTTTGGAGAGTTTCAGGCTCATTTTGCAGCAGGGAAACTGAGTCACGGAACAGTGATGTGACCTACTGTGGTGCAGCAGCTCCACTCCTGGGAAGGCAGGAGATCCCATTCCATCTGTAGCTACAGGAGGAGGCAGCCCCCAAGTCCCCTTTCCTGGCAGCAGTGGCTGATCCCCTCACTCATAAAGCCCACGGTTAATTGTCCTGTTCCTGAGGAGCGAGTTAGCTGAGAGCAGGAGATGCCAGTCCCTGGGCTCCAGCCTGGGGGGACACTTGACCCATCTAAGGTGGAGGAAAGCTCTCCACCAGCCTCTCTGGGGGAAACCTGATCCCCTCTGCAGCCCGCAAAGGGTTGACATCATTGTGTTAGTCCCACCACGGGAGGGAAGCGCCGGCACCGGAGGCACTGGGTCTTCCTTCACAAGGAGAAAATGACAGCTTGATTTGCTTCCTTGGCTCTTTGTCACCTACTGTGGGAGCACAGCAGAGTCCCAGCCACCCACTGCACATGTGGCAGGGTGGCGTTCCTGGGGTGGGGACAGGACCCGAGTTAACCCACCTGGCTGCACAGCTGTGCTGCAGGAGCCGGTGCACAGGGCCAGGAGGGCAGCAGATGTCACCCTGGGGGCCTGGAGCACAGGGCAGCACGGGGAAGGGACAGGGCTCCCAGGGGCAGTGGCCAGATGGGCTTTATTTCCCAGGCACCACCTGGCATGTGGTGGATGTGGAGCTTCCATACACCATGCCATCCTTTGTTGCCATTCTGAGTCTACCTGTCTGTGCACACCGACTCCATCAGATCGTCCTCATGTACCACCTTTACCCACCCTTGCTTGCTTTCCATACATTTGTTTATTTCAGGTGCCCCAGGCAGCACCCTGTGGCACCTGTATGCCTGTTTGAACTGCAGGAAGCAGAAACAATGCCCAGCAATCCAAATCATTCCCAATTTCTTGGTTTTCTAGCCCAGTCTCTCCCTCTACTCACATCCTCTTTCCCAGTGCACACAGCATAGCAGCAGTCTGAGGGTACAATTAGGCTGGGTGGTAGGAACTGAGGGCTTGGAAAACCAGAAAGAGGAGTCAGGACTATGGCCTAGGGTTCTTCCCTCTGCTTCCAGCTCCAGGAATGTTAGCAGGATTGAATTCAGCTCTAGTGGTCTCTGCTAGCAAAGGATGATGCAAGGGGAGGACAAAGTAACTGGCATGAAGCTGTTGGCAGGTGCCACTCCAGAGGAATGGGAATGCCCAACTGACCCAGTGATTAACCTGGCTCCTGGCTTTCCTGTGCTGTGGAGAGCATGGGCTCATTCCCATTCCCTGGAGGATGTTCAGCCCAAGGCTGTGTTTGGGATTGAGGATGACCTTGAGTTCTCACTCACAGAGAACTGTCTCAGAGACTTCACCTCCCATCCACTCCTTTAAGGGAGGTGCTGGCGTTTTAATACTTGAAGGGTCAGGGAGACAGCCAGTGCATCCTCTGTGAGGGATTGCTCTCATGTGGAATGCTCCTTTCTGAAGAGCCTGGTTCAGGGCTATTTGGTTTCTTTTGTTAGCTCTGCATGCTCACACACTCACACAGAGCATGAAGTTTTGTAAATATTGATGCTTCTTACCAGGGGAATGTGAGGTGCTCTTTGGAAGTGCACTTCTTCCACTTATTGTCTGCTGGCCTTGGATACAGGAGACAGATCCTGAGTTTTTCCACTTTGTTCTAATTCTTGGGTTCAAATGCTCTTGAACTGCTTCCTTTACTCTCCCCGCTCTCACTTTGTTGATTGGCCTTGTTTATTTTCAAACCTAGAAAAGTTTCCTTTCTTTCCTCTCTGAAGTGCAATAAACAGAAGGGGGTGTGGGGAGAAAAACCCTCACCATTTGTGGCAGGCAACAGCCTGGAAATCTCCAGTTGTCTGTCAAGAGCGCGCCGGGGGAATGTGTGACACCGTGGGGCCCCGCACCTTGCAGCCTCCCTCCCTCCCTCCCAGGGGATAAACAACATCCTCCCCTCCCCAGCCACTTCTCTGCTCACACAGACAGGCCCTGTTGCGAGGCAGGTGGGGCAAGCTGGGCTTGACTAATAGTGGAAAATCCAAGAGCATCGGAAAGATAAACAGCCCGAGTCAGATAGTATAAAAGTCCTTTTTTCTCGCACACGCCAGGTAAGCTTCAAATGACAGAAACTGTAAAAACAGGCTGAGGTTCCCCTGCAGATGGAATAAATTAGCCCTGAGATGAGCAGGGGAAGGGATGGCTTGTGCGTTGGGTCTTCCCAAATGTTAATCCCTTCCTTCCCCAGGCCTCCATCCAAGCCTGAGCCCACACTTTAGGTGAGTGCCTGTGTGCTCTTCTTGCTCAACTGGACACTGTAGTGCTTCATCCATGGGCAACAAACCCAAAAGAACATTGCTCCTGATGTCCTGCTGGATGGATGGGAGTCCTATCTCCAGGACAACCATGGTGTGGAACCACCATCTCCATTGACCATCCAGAGTTTTCATCCACTCTTTAAATCTAGGTGCCCCTGTAAGTGTCATTATCTAGGAGGCTGGTCATCATTTCTGCCCAAAACTAAGTGTGCAACATTTTTCTATTGACAGAGTTGGTAGAGAAATTATTATACAGCTCATAAAATGTAGCCAAGGGTGCTGTCCTGTCTGGGGGTTATTCTGAAGGTGTGTGGTGGGAGGTGCTTTCATTTAAGATGGTGCTAAAATGTGTCTGAAAATCCATCTTTAGCTGCTTCCATCTTCAAGAATCAAAGGTATGATGGACAGTGAAAGAAAGCAATTCATGGCAGCACCAAAGAAATCCCTAAATTAATTCCTAGAATGCCTCCCCCCTACCCAAGAGCAAAAGTGGACCTGTGCCTTTGCCTTTCCCTGCCACGTTCCCCAACCATGAGTGAAATATTGGGCATGACATTTTAGGAGAACCTCAAATATTATTTTAATCTCAAATGCTCTGTTATTGCAAGTGTCAAGTCCAACACTTCTTGTAAATACCTGGAGGACAGCCAGGTCCTGAGAACACAAGAGGTGTTAGGAACTGAACTTCATTGGTTAAGTACTGGAGAGCCATAGGAGCCAGCACACTGACTTTCTGTACACTGATTTCTTTGTCTTAACCTGTTGCTTTTTTTTTTATTTCTTCCCTCCAGAGTGTTGTCTGCACGGCAGGACTCAAGTGGTACCCTCACCCTTCCCTGATTCATTGTGTTAAAGGCTGTGAGGTGAGTTTGGCTTTAGCTCAGGTGGTCCGTGGTGACTCTCCTAAATCTTACAGAAACAATCACTGCAGGCACATGGGCTGTAAATTCTGGTTTTCAAGTGGGGCAAGCAGGATTTTGCCCTGATCACCCTATGACACAGACTGATTGCCTGCATCGATCCTGACACTCAGTAGGGAAATTGGTGGTTTTCCCAGAGATGATGGTTGGTGACTCTCACAGGAGTTAAATGATCAAGCAGATCAAAAACACTGATTGACCAAAAGAAATTCCCAGAATCTGGGAGTTTCTGGGAAGTTGCAAAAGCCTTCCCGCGTTTTTCCTTGATCTTGACTTATTTGAGGGACAATTCTTTCCAAGGCCAGCCAAGCTTTGGGCATTGGTGTGGGCAGAGAAAGTTTAGGAAAGCCAGGGATGATACCACTGGGTGGACAGCACAGCTGGACATGGAGCAAATCACACCTCCCTCCACTGGCCACCTCTGTCTAAACCAGAAAAGAATAATCAGAAGCATGCAGTTACATTTCAGCTGTGATAGACTTTTAGAGTCTTGCAAGTTACTTGAGAAAAAGTAATTATTTTGAAGGATGTTGTTTCTGCCAGCAATTTTTGAAATGTCTGAGAAGACTGAAGATGCTTCTGTGGTTAAACAGGGCTGGAGCACCTCTGTCTGTGTGATGGCACTCATGTGGTTTCCATCACACAGCCCTTGAGTATCTCACCCACAGCAAGGAGTCAATCCTTGTGGTACCTCTGGAAGGTTGGGAAGCTCCATATCCATTTTGGAAATGAGCTGGCTCACAGGCAGAGGCAGAGATGGCGATGGGCAGTGGCAGAGCTGTGTCTTCCCTCCACGTGTCCTGACTTTCTGCCACACTGACCAGGCTCTCAGCACCTAGTAACCCAAGCACTCTGAAGTTATTTGCCCAAAGTGTCAGAACATGGGACTGAATTCCTGAATATGACACAAAGCTCCAGACCACACTGCTGTGGGATGTGATTTGTCTTGAAGTGAAAGACAGGTTTCCTTCGCATACAAATGTTGGGCCCAAGAGGGTAATAACTCTCCAACAATGTAATAGTTTCTGTCTAGCTGTTCCCTAAATGAAAAGCATTCTGCTGTCAGTGCTCTGAATGTCATGAGCTGTCTCACGCATCGCATTCATGCAGGCTGGCTGGGTGCCCCCATTCTCCAAAGAGAGCTGAAATAGCATCCAGCCACCATTAAAAAATGCCATTCAGGTGCTGATGCACCACTGGATATCCATCCTCCTGCTGTTTAAGGATAGTTGTTACTGAGACAAACTTTGCAATGATGTAATAATTTACCAGAAGCCATTATTACTGACATGCTTCTTCTCAGCATTTTCTTCCTTTCCATCACTGCTAATTGCCAGAGCCCTCTGCATCAACAGGAACTTTCTTCTTTTCAACATTCATTCAGCAGTGTCACTGCATCCTAATCCATCATTTGGGAAGGCTTTGCCCAGACAATTGATAATGGCCTCTAGCATCATTTTCAGAGTATGATGCTTCCAGGATCCACGGATGGGCCAGAGCTTGGCATTAAGATTTCAGAAGAAATGCCATCTTCACCAAGCCTTTTTTTTTTTTTTTTTTTTTTTTTTTTCCATGACTATGGAAACAGAGACTAATAAGCCAGTAGGTCAATAATGCTGGGCCATTAAGCTGATACAACCCCTAATGTATGAACATCCTTAGCATTAGGGAGGCTTCCCCGAACGGGAGGCTGTAAGTGGGGCATTATTTGGCTCTTGGTGATCGCAGTGGGAACCCCTGCAGCTGCTGCAATGTGATTTTTTGTCGCTCCCTAGTGGCAGGAACAGAGGCTTATGAGTCAGCCGCGTGCTTGCCTGCACTTAACTTGGGTGTTTCAGTAGCAAACGAATCCCTCTGGACTTCATGTATCGTCCTCCAAAAATATCAGAGCACTAGGACGTGCATGAAGAGCAACAGAGAGCTCACCCTCCACAGCCAGGCCTCCAGGGTCTCCCAAGCAAGGATTTTGGTCCCAGATCAGAATAGATGCTTTTTGTCCCATTCTTCTCCTCCTCCAAAGGACTGGCTTGTCTACTCCGTGCCAGAGCAAATTCTTCCATGAGTTTCTTTATGGATTTTCCAGCATTCAAAGGTGTAGGGTACAGGCATAGGGATGGAAATTTAAAGTCAACATTTCCCATCAAGCAGGCACAGCCAGGCAACACAAGAGAAACATGGAGAAGCCTGCAGAATTTCCTGTGAGGTTGAGCAAAGTTCACAGTTTTAAATATGACTGTGTTGGCCTCAAAATATCTCTTCATCTATTTATAAATCATTCCCTTTTAACTCTTGGAATACTAATTAAATTGGAAGTGGGCTTTCAAGTCAAAGTCTTTGCCTGTATAAATAAATCAATATCTGTGGAAATCAGTGGAGTTAAGACAGTTTAGAGGGACAGCAGCCTCACACTGTAACTCTGATTTCCTTGTCAATATTTGCAGTATCTGCACGTAATTAAACAAGTGACACTCAACAAGTCTGTCCCCTCCTGGTAGTCCTGCTGTGGTCTGATATTGCCATCATTGCCTACGTTTCCTCCACCTGATAGAAATATTTAAATTTGCAGCACATCAGCAGTAAAAGTGTGCATTTGCCCTGCTCCATTGAGTTCATTTCAATTCTGATGAGTGTGGCCATGGAGAGCTCTGGGGAGAGCACAGTGAGCTCTCATGGCTGCTTCTTCAGGTATCCATCATCTGAGACACTCTGGCTCTGCAATTGATGCAAAATCCTCCCAGGAAACCTCCCCAAGACATCCTGCCTGCTCTGCAATGATGTCTTCTTGCAGGAGAGTCCCTGGTGTGTTTTGCTCAGTGCAAAATAAGTGAATTTTTCAATGAGCAGATAAAATGGGAATGGCCTCATGAGCGTGTGCATGGAGAGTTACAGAGATATGACTGTGCTCTCTGCTGATCATTTATTTTTCTGAGTTTCATTGCTGCCTGGGATTCTCACACCTAGTATGGACCTTTTTTTTTACTCTTGGGTACAGCTTAGACTTCCAGGGAAGACTTCTGTACTTGCAAACCAAGAGGGCTCCAATGTGTAACTTCAGGCCTTTCCTTCAGAATTGTGGTTATTATTCAGGCCCTGTGCAGCACATGGACTAGTGATCACATTGCCCAGCCTAATGACCACTTTTTTTTTTTTTTTTTTCCCCAAGGTGATTTATGAATTTTACTTAGCAGTCCCTCTGAATGATTGCCATTATCCCAGCTCTGAGCTGTGGAGTGGAGGAAGATCACATGCCATGGCCAAGGTCTCCTTCTGCTGTTCAGAAAACAGGAGAACATGGTCCCTGTGCTGAGCTCAGACCTCTTCCATTCCTCCTGGTGATCTGTTTTATGCCCTCGTTGCTGACATGTGTTGTGAAGTCAGAACTGTGGTGAAAAGCTCAGCTATTAAAAGCAAGCCCATTTTGCTGCAATACATAACCTTCTTCTTATCCCACACAGTTTAGGAAGGTTAGCTTAAAATTATCAAAGGTGCCACAATTTTAGATGCCTGGATGCTGTCTCTGGGCCTAGTCAAATTAATATTCCTGAAGCATCCTCTTATGTGGGATGTGAAGAGGCAACAAGGGCTCATTTCCCTTCCATCTACTGTCCTTTTTTTTTCTGTCTGTTTTGAAGGGAAAGGGGAATAATTATCTCTTGCTTTTCAGGGCAGCTCGTATGTTACAAACTGTATGGTTCCTTCAAATTTTAGTGGTTTTCTTCTGAAATATTGTTACAGGTTTCAGGATTGTAGAATCATAGAATGGTTTGGGTTGGAAGGGGCCTTAAGGTCATCCATTTCCAATCCCCTGCCATGGCAGGGACACCTTCCACTGTCCCAGGCTGCTCCAAGCCCCAGTGTCCAACCTGGCCTTGGGCACTTCCAGGGATGGGACATCCACAGCTTCTCTCTGCCAGGGTCCCACTGCCATCACAGGGAGGGATTTCTTCTGGACATCTAACCTAAATTACCATTCTTTCAATGTGAAGCCATTTCCCCTTGTCCTGTTACCACAGTTCCTGATGAACAGTCCCCCTGCAGCCCCTGCAGGCACTGGAAGGTGCTGTGAGGTCTCCACACAACCTTCTCTTCTCCAGCCACGACTTTCTCACCCTGTCTCCGTAAGGAAGGGACTCATTTTATCCATGTCCACACTCTCAGCCTTTTCCTGGTTTTTCCTTTTTCAGCCTTTCATGGGGGACAACTACTGTGACTCCATCAACAACAGAGCCTTCTGCAACTATGATGGTGGGGACTGCTGTGCCTCAACAGTCAAGACCAAAAAGGTAGGGATGCCCCTTCCTCTTTTCATGGGAATTCCTTGTTGAATGCTGCTTTGTGCCTGGAAAAAAAAAAATATTTTTGCTCCAAAAAGGAAGGTCCAATGTCTCAGAAGGACCTTCAGCCCAGGCATCAGCTCACCATAGGCACTGAGTTCTTGCTGGTTCATTTATCATCCATCCTCCAAAGGGAAACTAAAGGCTAGAAGTCATTAGGAAAATAGGAGAGAGTAAAAGGAAAGCATTTCTTTGATCCATGTGTACCCACATGTGCCTGGCTTGCTGCTGACTGTCCCATCCTAGATTGGGACAGAGAAGAATGTAGAGCAGGGCAGCAGGGCTGGGTGGAGATGTCAAATATTTTTTGCACAGAGACCACATAGACCAGAGCCTTGCAAAAAGAGACAAGCTAGTGACACAGATCTATAAAATCATTATTTAAGGTAGAGATAATGCTTAGGAAAGTAAAATCCACTGTTTTTTATCACTCAGCAATGAGGGGGTGAAGTGGTAATTTCCTGGAAGCAGGATCCAAATAGACAAAAGAACATCCTTATTGGCACAGTGTGTGTTTGAGTAATAGAATGCGTTGCCACCGAGTCTTATTAAGAACAAAATTATATTTGAAGTCAAAAAAAGAACAGGCCTATTTGTGGAGCTTTGCTCTATCAGTGGCTTTTAGACACTGTTATCTGGATGCAGTTTCTGGCTGAGGAATATCTGAACCCTTGGCTGTTTGAGCCTGGGGAAGAGTCCCTCCACACACATCCCCCCTTTTTCTGCTTCTTTAACACACATTTCTGAGCACTGTTAGAGACAGTGACTGGGGTGATAGAGCTTGTGGCTTGGAGCAGTACAACATTTTATAGGTTTCGAACCAGCAGGGATTTGGAGCTATGTTCCTCCCCAAAAATAAAGCAAATTTTAGCCTCTGGCAGGTGAATATTTTACCTTATCTTCCAGATTTGTGTGTAGAACAGAATGAAAAATCCAGATGCATTAAGTATCTGATACATATTAATAAATAAAAAAACCTGAGGGAGCTTGAACTCAACATATGACACCATCCATGTTACCCAGCTGAGGAAGAAAATCCTCTCTGCAGAGGTGCCAGCTTTGGCTGGAGACTTCTTTTCCTTGGTTCAGCATTGTGGGCTGTCTCTGCTCCATTTGGGAACACTGGGGAAGGGAGATGGACACGCCCTGGCAAGTGGAAGGAGTTAATTTCTCCTCTGGGGAAAATGCAGGGGAAGAGGTTGTTTCCCTAGCTGTGCTCTTTTTGGACAAACATTCCCTTCTATTGTGGTGTTTCTTTTGAAAAAAAAAAAAAAAAAAAAAAAAAAAAAAAAAAAAAAAAAAAAGTCCTTGGAACCACATGCAGGGAAGCCTAGGCAGGGGAGCTCCTCTGTTCCCCACCAGTGAAGTAGGGCATGGAGACCCCAAAAGGGGCTCCCTTCCTATCTCTGGCTGATTTTCCACCTCCTTGGGAGGAGCAGCCCAACAGCAGCACAGCTTGCTCGCTGACCTCCCACCACCCAGGAGGGCAGAGCTGGAAGTGCCCGGTAGCTCAGCATGGTGTAGGTCTTCTCCTCCCAAAACAGCCTGCCTGGGAAACTTTATCTCACTGCCTGCAGGCTGGAGAGCAGGCGATGAAAAATCCCAAACAGTGTCAGAAGAACAAAAGCGAGGTGCCTGGGAGGGGACTGACCCAAACCAGCCCCATCAAGACAGGAGCTAAGGGCACAACTGAAACACAAGGGATGTGAGAGCTGAACTGGCGGGGGGGGGGGGGGGGAGGGATGGGATCAAGGTTTGGGAGCAGAATTTATTGCTGGGCAGGGAGTTAAGACCAAGTGGGATCTGCACAGAGTTGTGAACACTTACCAGCCAGGCGACTCACGCTCAAAATATCTGCTGCTTCCCTGCCACCCAGAAACCAAGTGACCTCCCAAGGAGGGGAAGCACTTTGTAGCCCAGTGGGTTGCTGTTTTCTGTGCTAAAACTGCTCGATGCAAAGGGCAAATGGTCAGAGATGGGCAGCTGGTCACACGTCTGATTTTCTCTATGGAAGGGGAGGTTTCGTAGCTTTTTGGAGATAAGTCTGCTTTCACAGACTTCCCTGGGAGCTGGATCGTTGTGACTGGGGAATTAGACTTGCCCTAGCTGGCAGTTTAGAAACCCCCATCCTCGAGATCACACAGGTGGAGGGCTGAACCATGGAACCCATCACATCCCTGGCATGCATTCAGCTTCCAAAGTCTCCTCATCTCTCCCAAAACACCAACAACATCCCAGGAGTTAAATGAGACGCCTGGGAGAAGTGAGGAAAACCACCTTCTCCTTGGATCTTCCACACTAAAAGCGAGATGCTAAGTCCAAGTTTATTACATTTATAGGGTAAAAGGGGGAATAATAACCCAGCCAGGGGGGCTGTGGGGTCAGAGTCAAGGAGGCAGCAGGAGAAACTCGCTCCTGCAAAGCGGCTGCCGACACCTGCGGCAGCAGCCATGGGGCCATGGGGCTTGGCTCTCCCAGTTATTTTCCCATCTGAGGCCTTTGACTGAGACCAGATTTCAGGCCAGGCTGTTCAAATACAGCCCTCCCTTTGAAGAGGTTTATGAGTGGAGCATTACAGGAGATATTCCAAAGGGAAAAACAATGAAAGGTGAGAGAAAAAGGAGCTGAATAAAAATACTCCGCATACCAAATCCTTCCAGCACAGTTTGCCACCTACTTAAAAAGGCACAGTTTTAAAATACACATTGGGTGTAAAAGCCAAAAACCTGGAGGAGACATAGGGAGGGGCGAGTCCCGCTCTGTTAATTCCAATACCAGATGAGGATGTATTTTCATACGGTTGTAGAGAGAGTGAGACACATGAAAGAGACTGCTTTGCTCCTTTTCTTTCAGGGTTACATACTATGTGGCAGATGTGTCAGTCTTTTAAAGCCCCTGCAAGTTTGCCCATAAATGTCCAACATTTATGCAACACCTGTTTTTCTCCCAAAATGTCACAGGACATTTTTAAAAGCTTTAGATTTATCATCTTTTCCCCGCAGCAGCCATTGCTGAGGTGACACATGGTTCACATTTAAGAGAACATAGCAACTCCACACATTATTTTGGGAAAGGGCTGAAGATTAACATTGCACCATGTGAAGATTCAGGAGTTAACAGTCGAGTAAGAGCTGGCTTCAGATCTTTAGTGTCCGCAAACTGTCAAGACTTAAGTTTCACTGCAGTCCCACTACCCTCCCAAGCACACTTTGGGCTGCACACAGTGCTGTGAACAGGCTGCCTGAAAGCAAAATGCTTCAAGCCAAGTTCACTTTAAATCTGAGCCCTCTTACTTAATGTGAGACTTTGCACACTCCTGTTTTGTTGCCCTGAAAATGCACAAGGGACTTCCATGCTTATCCCATGTTTTCCCTTTGCATTTGAGTATTAGCAGGGAATGACCTTGTGGATTCCGTCAGCGAGCAGGGAATAGAGCAGTGTGACTTATCTGACCAAGCACCGACTAATCAGCACTGCTGCTTAGATAGGAAATAATGAGTATTTGCCCTGCACTGTTCACAATCAGGCTGGAGAGCTTAAAAGAAATCATTAAAGACCTCTTTTGAATGCTGCAAGTGGCAACGAATAAATTCAGTCATAATCTGGGCATAAATTCGAGGCAAATGCAGTCAGAAAGCAGGAAAAAAGAGACATTCATCAGCTTAATTATTTGTTGTGCGCTAATTGATGAGCGTCGCCCTGCAGTGGGCGAGAAGCCAGGGCTGGCACAGGGACAAGTGCCACCCAAGGAAGCAGGGACGTGGGCAGGCTGTGTGGGGAGCAGGGAGCTGATGGCAGATCTGTTGCTGGGGCAGGGGATGGGGCCGTGCTGCTCACAGCTTGCCCTGTTCATGACCCAGGAGCAGCTTTGAGAGACAGGAAGGCCATTGCCGGCCAACCTCCAAGGGAGAGAAAGCTTCTGTTGTGTATCTGGAGGGGATAAAGTCTTCCGTGAAGGACAAAGCAAAATCCCATCTCCTTTTAATCTTCCTCCCCTCCTGACCCAGCACAGGTTGCCAGCTCCCTTCTGCCTGGCTGCTCTAGGAAGCTGCTTCTTGCTTTGTATCCTGCTGCAGATTAAAGAAGACACTATTCTCTAAAACATTACATACGTGACACTGCCAGAGTGAGGGAAATAAATAACCTGGGCATAACTGGCTGTCTCTGGGCTCCTGGCCACCGGTGAGGAGCTTGTGGGGTGTGCAGCATTGCTGGGAGAGGCTCTGGCTGTTTCCTCTGATTCATTTCAGGAAATCTTCTCTCCAGTAACTGTCTCCTCCACTTCTTTTCTTCCCCTTCCCTTTTATAAGTTTTCCCTAGACAAGACTGTCTAGAAAGGCCTCACAGAAATCAGAAGTTCTTTCTTTAGGCTCTGCTTATGTACTTTGTTCCAGACTGGGATTGCAGATTTGCCTGGTTGAAGGTCCTGCAGTCTGATCCCTGTAGATTTAAATACACTGAATTTGCTGTTTTAAAATTCCCTCAAATTCATCCATTTGTAAGGATGAACTTTCATCTGTCTTTCCTGTCTGTCTTTCCTTTTTGTCGTATAAGGGATAAACATACAGCTCCTATGAGAAAAACCTGCCTCACTCAATTATCACTCAGATTTCCCTTCAACTGCTTTGCCCCATAGCACTTGGTAAAAAAAGAGAAAAATGGTCCTGTCCCTTCAGCCTCTTGACATTTCTGTCCAACACCTTGGAGAGGAAAACCAGCAAGTGCCTTGGCGGAAAACAAATGAGGGCTTGTGGTAGATAGAGGGCTGTGTGGGATTTATCCAAAGCTTTGCTTATCTAAGAGATAGGCCAGTTATCAAAACCTCTTCAGAGCCTTTATGGCCGAGAATTCAAGGCCTAAAGAAAGGAGCTTTGAACTGAGGGGCTGCTGCTGGCTCCAGCAGGGATTTCCAAAAGCTGTCCCTGTCTCCCTGGGAAGGGAAGGGATGAGTCTGCACTCCTACCCCTAAGCCAACAGAAATAACCACTTCTTGGTATCTGGGATAAATAAGCACCTTCTCCCAACTCTCTGACTGCAACACAGGCCTGTCTTAGGCAATCTCAGCTCTTTCTCCATTGCCACAACATGGTTTTGAGGCAGTTTGGTGCCATTAGAAGCTTAAGTGACCACCCCAGCTGAGGAAATCCTGTTTATCCAGAAGAACTGATGCTCCTGCCACGGTGCTGCTCCTAACTACTCGCCTGTCCCCAGCTGGGTGTGTTTGTCAGCTCTATAATTAGCCAGGGAGCTAGAATGAATGGTGGGTGAGCAGGGAGGAAGGCAGGATACAAAGCTGAGTGTTGCTTCATGTCTCTGGAAGCAGCTGAGCACTCCAAGCACGCGGGTTCTCCCCAGCGTGTGGGTGAACTCACTTCCCCACCAGCCCTCGGTCACAGGCTCAGTGGCTGTAGCTGTTTGCCATGTGAGAGGAGCATTTCCAGTCAGGGTTGGTTGGGATGGGAGCTTATTTTGGGGCTCAGAGCTTGGTTTCATAATCCTTCAGGGAGGCTTTCCAGGCGTCAACAAATTAAAAGCAGTGATGGTAGCAGCACATGTTGCCTATCCTGAGAGAACTGTTCTTGGCTTCAAGGGACATGGGGCTTCCCACAGCATACGACATTCCCAGGGGATGTGCTGGTGGAGGGTGTTTGCTTTGCTATCCGACCTCACTTCATTAGCAAGTGTTACAAAAAACAGCGAACAAACCTTCCCTGCTCCACCGCCAGCTATTTGGCCTCTGGGTGGTCTGGCTCCTATTAAATCTTTGGTGATTATTTAGACTAATTACATTCATGTTTGCACAATCAGTAGCACGAGAGTAGGAAGCACAGCTGATTGCTGAGCAACTGAGCTCCGTGTGGTTTGGCAAACGGGCTCCCTCGCTCTGCTCCGCGGGCAGGCGGGGATGCGGGATCCATGCGGGCTGGGCTTTCCCAGGAATCCCTGCTGGCTTTGGGCCATCCTGCTCCCACTGGTTCTGGTGAGGCAGCTCCCAATTTGCACACGATGGAGAGAGCAGAGCATCTGTTGTGTTCAGCTGGGCTACAACTCGGAACACCACAGTTGCTGGTTTCACTGGAGGAAAGTTCAGTTTATAGTGGGGTAGTTAACAAAAACTCAGGCTTTTAGAACTGCATGTGCTGCATGGAGAGGAGGTTTCCTGCCAGCTTTGTCTTCCCAGGCCCTCTGGAGCAGTGCCCTAGGTGTGAACCCACATACCAGCACTCCGAGCTAAACGGGG
This sequence comes from Vidua chalybeata, assembly GCF_026979565.1. Taxonomy (NCBI): domain Eukaryota; kingdom Metazoa; phylum Chordata; class Aves; order Passeriformes; family Viduidae; genus Vidua; species Vidua chalybeata. The sequence goes on along the minus strand of NC_071550.1, from coordinate 7,983,516 downwards.
CTCGCTCTTGCTCCGTTATCTCAAACTGGTGACCTCAATGCTGAAAACCACTGGGAAGACCCTTCCAAGATGCTTTTTTATCCCACAGGAGCCTTGTCAGGGAACAGAATAGTCCCTGGTGTTTGAGCTGGGAGGCTCTGGGGAAGCACAGGGCTGTGACACTCAGCACAGGCTGCCACACTTATCTCCCAGGCCACACTGCCCGCCGAGGCTCTGCCTGCAGCAGGGCCTCTGCAGCCCCAGTGTGGCCTGTCTGGGAGATTTCGCAAACACTTCAGGGCTGAAATCTAACAACAGCCTGTTTCCCAACACTTTGCAGCCCTCCTCCCCTGCTTCCCCCTCCCTGGGCCCGATCCTGCCCACCCTGGTGCTGTGAACCAACCCCCAGGCACGGGCAGAAGGCACAGCCAGGTCAGCCTGATACCAGACTCTGTGAGGGACAAGCTTACAGCCTTTGCAGAGCTGTTTTCCATCCCTCCCTCTACCTGTCTGGGATTTCTCCTGTCAACATTCCCACCAATTCCCTACAGACTGGTCTTTCTCAGCGGGGATCAGCCTTGGGATGTCACCAGCCTCTTCAGATAGGTGCATGTAGTGAGGAGTTATGACCTCTCACTCGTTCCATGACCTGCATCCCAGCTCTGCATTGCTCTGTCACATTGTTGCCTTTGTTCCCACAGTTGGGAGCACAGCATCCAGCACAAATCTAGCCCTGTTTCTAAGAGACAGTTTGAATTTATCCAAAGTCTCATCACTCAGTGTGGGAGAGGATGCTTAGGGCTCCCATGCCTTGGTGGAGAAGGAAGTCTGAGGTCAAATGGTGGTGAGTTGGTCGAGGTGTTTTGGATCCCCTGTGAGTTACACCTGGGTGTGGGTGCCAGCCTCCCGCCCAGCCTGTGAGCCCACACCTGCTGCCCTTGCTCCTCAACGTTCAGAGCAGGATGTGTCATGTCCTGCACACTCCAGGTGACAGGAATGATGGAGGTTGTGTCTCTTTTCTCTTGATGATGGATAGTCTGGTCCAGTGTGGTTCTGCTGTGACTCACATTCCCCTGAGCGTTGTTGATCCAGTGCCATGACTGTTTTGGATCATCTCCAAGAGCTGTGTACATAGGTGTGTGGTGCTGTGTTCTTCACTTATGTCTTTTTCAATCTACTTTAGCTGGTCTGAGGATACAGTATTTTGCATTACTTTATCAAATGTCCAAGACAAGCCCTAAGTTTAATTTTTAGCTTTTTTTCTCACCCTCCTAGACTTTTTCTGGGTTTTCTACATGGGGAGATGGACATAGGTGAAATGCAGGGCTTGGTGTTTTGAAGGAAGAGGAGCTGACTCCTTACTCCTGGCTCTACCCTGGGTCTATCTGGAAATTCCAATGCAGGTCGTGTATTCTGGTAATGAGCTGGGCTTTCACAGACCTATTTAAAAAGAAAAGAGGCAGTTAATCTTGGAGTATGTATATCTGGGCTCCACACCTAAATGGGCTATCATTCAGTGAAAGGCTCAGCATTTATTATTTCTAGCACATCCAGCAGCTCTACTTCATGGCTGTGTACTCCAGAGGCTATCACTGTGTGAGCCCAAGGCAACAGACAGTCCTTCTTCTAAGGGCTTTTACAGTTTCCCTGAGCTGGGTACTTCAGACAGTCCCAGCAGATTCTGTGTGTGGGTTAAATTCCCTAAATACCTATGGAAATCAGGTCCTTGGGGAACTCAAATGTGTATTTGTTATAAATGTTGCTTGAAGTGGAAAACCAGGTACTACTGCTAAGTTTTTAGAGAATTTTGTCATGTCTAATATGACTGTGACTGTGCTTATTACCCATAGAAATCTCTGCCTTTTCACATAATAGAAAACTGATCTCTGGAGCTCACTGCCATAAGACAAAACAATTCATCTATCTGGACAATAGCACTGTAAAAATCAAATTGCATAAAAAGCCTCCATAAGGGACATAAAGTGAATAAGATTGATCTGATCAGGAAGAAACCCTTCTCCATCAGGCTACCCACTGCTGGGAACTGCTGCTGAGCCACAAAGCTGTCTGCTCTGGGGGTCACAGCTCTGCCTCAGAGAAAGCTTCTGCTCTTCTATCCATGACCACTATTGGGAGACAATAAACAGCCAGACATTTCTTCTCTGGTTGCTCCATCTCCCCAGGAATTGGCTGGAATGCAGCAGCAATCCAGTCTCGTACGTGCACCTTTTCAGGTCGCTCCAGGGCTGAGCGCAGCCTGTGAGAAAGCAAAGAGGAAAACAAGGGATTCACGAGGAGAAATGGGAGGAGAGAGAATGGAGGAGGTAGAGCATTTCAGGCAACATCAAACTCATGCCACTTTGGGTGTCTAAGGCTGCTGTTTCAGCAGAAAGTAGGTGAGGGGAATGTGAGCTGGTGGTTTGGAGACAGAGCCATGCAGGGCTTTCTCTCCTGGCTCTGATGTTCCCGCAGGTGAAATGGGAGCTCCATTTGTTTGGGATCTCCGTGCCTGCAGCACATCCTGCTTAAGCCTGGACAGCTGACACAGAGATGAAGTGCAGTAGGCTGTCACCACTAATTCCAGACACTTTACTGAAATGCCCGAATTGGGTGTGTAGCTGACCTGCGTTCAATACAAAGTGTGGATCCATCTTCCCTGTCTCTCCTCTGAATGAAGGGGCTACTTAATGTCCTTTGTCAGGTTGTTACAGGCAAACACAGGGAGTCCAGGCCAGGGAGAGGAAAAAGCTTGATCAAGACAAATGAAAGAATCAGGTTCCCAGGTCTCGCCTCCAACCAGTAGCTTCATTGTACATCGGGGAGGATTTTTAAAGTCAAAATCATTGCCAAATCGAGATTGAACTGAATGATTCAGTATAAAAAAAAATGAAAATAGGGGAAAACTCCAGGCATACTTAAATGTTTTGTTTGAGCATTTTCTAAGTGAAACAAGTTTTTATTTCAAGACATAACTTTTGCTGCGAAATAGTCTTTTTTATTTGTTTGTCTTGAAGGGAAAGGTCAAACCTGAAATGTAGCAGATAATCTAAACCAAAATGTTTCCTTCTACACTGAACAGAAAAACTCAATTTTTATTTTGCATGTATCTTTTCTTTTTCCTTTCCAGTATTTTAACTCAGTCATAAAACAATCCCTCCTCAGCCTCCTCCCCAAACCCCATTGTTTACAGACTTCTCTGTATTCCTATCTAAGAATATTCATAACACTGTGATATGAGACAGTCCTGCTCGGGCTGGCTTCTGTTGGATCAAGTCACCCTTAAGCTCCTATTGTTTTCTGCAGTTTACAAACTTATTCAATTGGAAGTTATTTGGATTCATTAGCTTCTAACTTTTTGGACTCTTTCTTCTCTTTGCAAACCCCATATTTGTGCAATTGTAGATTCAGAGTATTCACTGGTTATTTAGTTCATAAGTCACCGAGGCAGTGGCTTGATGAAGAGTCATCAACCTATTCCACCTGGAGGGTCGGGTCTTCTGTGAATGGAATCAAAAGCAAGGGGAGGAGGCTCTCTAAGCCCTGATTTGGTGATGAACGTTGGCTATTTAGTGTCTCTGTCAGCATGTCCCTGCCTTAGGCTACCCAGTTGTGAAATAAAGCTCCACACCCCTCCTTCCCAAATTGTGTTCGTCAGGAGAAAAGCATCCTGGAGAGGGACAGGCAGGGACTCGTGTGGAAGGTCTAGATGGAGATGACAGCACAATGCTGGGCCCGCATTCCTAGATGGGCTGTGGGTGATGCATAGGGAACAGGCAGACTCAGGCATCGTAGCCTGGAGAAAAGTGTTTGTGAAAGGGAGAGTGAACGTGTGGCAGCAGAGCCAGGGGGAGCAGACAGAGCGTGTGCAGCCCTTGCTGGGAACATTGGAACAGGTTGTGGCACTGCCTTGGAAGGAGTGCAAAGGAGGGGAATGAGGTCATTTGTTCAGTCTGTGCAGATGGGAGAAATTCTTGGGAATTCACTTCAGGGCAAGTGAGACACTTGTCCTCTTACCTTTTCTGCAGGTAAATATTGTGATGCAAGAGGCCCAAATCAGCTTTCAGTGGGCAGGTTTCACAGGCTATTGTTTCATCTCCTTCCCACACTTCTCCAGAGGGGTCACAGAGAGATGACAGATGGTGAATGCAGCAGTCTCCCACTGCATTCCTCTGCTGTGCCTCAGTGCCTGTTAACTGCATCTCCTGACCTCAAATACAAGAGGTATTCCGAGAAGTCTCTGCTGGACCCCAGCTTCACTGATCTGTGAGACAGTGCTTGGTTCTGCTCCTGAGGAACTGAACCCAAGAACATTCATAGTCAAGTGCACAAATGGACTTAAAGCAGCAGCACCCAAACCATAGACCCTTAGGAACCTCCATGCAGCACCAGCTCAGCACTAACATAAATCACTGTAAAAAATAACATAGTGAAGATTGCAGCTGATCTCTGAAGATTTCACCCCAGACACCTTTTTTTTTTGTTCTCCAGGCTGCTGTAAGTGTGTTCCTTCCTTCATGCCTTTGTGTTTTTGTCTTCTTTCCCAGGTGACACCATTTCCTATGTCCTGTGACCTACAAGGAGAGTGTGCTTGCCGGGATCCCAACGCCCAAGAGCACAACCAGAAAGACCTCCGTGGCTTCAGTCTTGGGTAAAGCCAAGTGACATGGAAAGGAGGACCACACTGCTCAAGGCAGGCTAGGAGAGACACCACATCCCTTTTGGTATCGTTTCTAACATTTAGCTGCTCAACTGGATGGCGTTTCTGCACCAGGGACCCTTAGAATTCAACCAGTCTGCCTTTAATTTTTGTCCAAGGAGAACTTAAAGTAGGGGTTTATGTATTAATTATATCTTAAATAGTGATCATGAGAAAAAAAAACAACCAAGAGTCAAGTCAAGATGACTTCATGTACCAAAACAGCATGTTATGCCCACCTAATTTGAACAGCTCATATCTAGATTCAAGGCGAGAAACAAACTATTTATGTACACATATTTATAGAAATAAGTAGAGAAAGAGAGAGAGAGTGAGAGATTATGATCAACGCAAAAACACTTTCCCCTCCCCAGCACTCACAACTCAGACCGTTCGTGGAAGAGGCTGAGCTCTTGGAGGACTCCAAGCTGAGCCTTTTCTGATGCTGAATGCCAAGGTATCGCATGCTCGGGGCACTGTGGTTGGGATGGGATCTCCACAGGACTGGGCCTCTTGGCGAGTGACTTGCCAGGCACCCAGCCAGCTCGAGATGAGGGATGCATCTGCTCCTCACAGGAACGCTACTTCCAGCCAGGCAGCTCAGCAGACTGCAGTGGCCTTTCTCTACAGCTCCTCCTTCTCCCCCTGCCCTCAAAGAGCCAACAAAAAGCCCCCTTGTAGCCTGCAGGGCTTCTGGGGTGTTTCTGTGTGGAGCTGGGCAGGTGGTCCCGTGGTGGAGTGAGGGAGTGGGGAGTCTAAGGACTGGCATTGAGGAACATGGATGATTGCTTCTGAGGAGCACAGAGGGGAGCTCGCACCCGCACTTGTCATTTGAGCATGTCTGCTGCTGCTACTCCTGCTGCTATGTCCCATACAAATAGTTTCCTTACTGTGTCAGGACAGGGTGAAAAACAACCCCATGCAACCAAACAGTCTGCCTTAAAGCTTACCTACAACCTGCCTTTCAAACCCTCTGGTCCCTTCCTCAGCACTGGGGCAAGAAAACAGGACACCAGCCAGCCAAAGGAATCTGCTTTCTGGTCTCCACCCTGCCAAGTGGTTCTCTAGGCCTCCTCCACCCCACTCTTATGGTGATCTGATTCTGACAACTGCTTCATGCTCCTGTTTTCTTGGGAGAGGAGAAGAGGAGGAAGAGACACCTGCCATGAGGAAAGGCCCATAGGAGACAGTATTAGAATTTTGGCCATATTTGTCAGTATTTAGCTGCCAGGCCAGTGGGTCAGACACTTGGGAGAGACCAGGAACCTAGCTGTTTGTAATCTTCCAGAAAGAAGGGCATTAGCTGCAGCAGATCTCACACTTCCCTGTCATCCTCCTGCTTCAGCCCAGAGGGGACATGTGCCAGACCCTCAGTGATTCCCTTCCTTACAGGGTTCATTACACTGAGATACCCAGGGCATCCAGTGCTGCTGCTGCTACGGCCCATCCCAGGGAAATCGCAGAGACCTTTCCAGTGTGGCTTGGCCATGTGCTCCAAGCTCCTGCTAAGAAGAGCACACATCCAAAAGAGCATCCCTCCCAGTGTTAAGTTTGTTTGCTCCTTGGAACTGTTGTGACTTGCACGATTTACTGGGTAAAGAAAAAAAAAAGATTTTTTGTCTAACTCCTGCTTTAGGCACTGGAGCAAGGTAGAAGGGTAAGAGCAGGGGTCATTTAGGGGCAGGGGTCATAGAGATAGACATAAAAATGATTTGGAGAACAAAATGGAAAAAATATAGAATAATAGGTGCTGGGAGCCAGGTTCTTGTTACCCACTGTTGGGGTTGTTTCTCTTGGAATAAACCAGAGAAGAATCTCAATAACTGAAGTGGAGGCCTGGAGAGGGGATTGTCATTAAAAAGGTGAGGAGCTCTCTGTTGTGAAGCTCCAGCTATTTCTAGAGAAGGCCTGGCCGTGGGAACTGTGTGGATGGCTCTGCTCCCTCTGTGCAGGAGTGTCCTGGAAAGGGAGGTGCAGTGGGATCAGGGTTCCTGCCATGAACATCCCCCAGCTTAGAGAGCAGTGGCATAAGCTGCCACTTTTGCCCTTCGCCTTCTGACTGATATGGGAAGTAAATAACTGTGCAAAGGTTGCTGCTTCCTTCTGGTTCCTTTGGCAGTTTGTTTGTGTGCCACCCAGCCTATCAGAAGAGCTCACAACCTCCAAAGCCTTTCAGACCGACAACACTGCAATGCCTGAGGCATCTTGGCATGATTTCCCCTCTCCATCCCACCCGGGTTTCATCCCAGCAGGGAGCCTCAGTTCAGCTCCCTGAGTGTATCCTGAAAATGCCCTTCCCAGTGCAGAGCTCAGGATGGAGATTTCCCATCTTCTTTTCCCTCTTGGACAGTGCCCAGGAGAAACAGGTCTGTAGAGACATTATTGCCACTTGCTGCTGTGGGTTCACAGGAGCTCAAGGCCGGCTGAGCCCCTCTGGCCAGCCAGGGTCAGCCCCTGCTTGCTGAGCTGGAGACCTCAGCTCAAGGGAGAGCGGCTTCTCACCAGCACAGCCTCACCCCTCAGCTTCCCTCCTGCAGTCCTGGTGTGCCCCAACTCCCTTTCCCACCAGCAGGCTTTCCATGCTGCTATTTGGTTTTTAACTCTCTTTTTAACTACTATGTTGGCACTGTCCATCTCCTTCAGTAGGGCTGATGGGATCAGGAGTGGAAAAAAGTTCTGCTCTGAGTCATGTTAAATCCAATGGTTTGTTTTTTTTTTTTTTGGTTTTCCATTGGGGTAAATCCTCTCTGCATTTTCAGGTGCTGTACCAAGCACCCAGACAGATGCCAAGAAGGGAGCCGTGGGGAACGGACACATGCTCAAGTCTTGTCCCCTGTGCTTCCAACCTTGGGCAAGGCCAGCTGGATCCTCACATCATCTTCCACTGTATGGGCCTCAAATGCCCAGTGGAGTCCTAGGAAAGGCCCTCCCTGACTGTGGCCAGTGGGTGGAAGGTGAGAGGGACATCAACCCCCACCTCCACCCACTGAGCCAGCGGCACAGGACAACATCAAACCAGAAGTTTGGGGGAAGAGAAGAGGGTGCTGATACTGGTGAAATTCAGCTGCTCATCAAGTCCAGTTCACATTAGTGCCAAGATCTCTGTCACAGACAGTGAGCCAGGGCTGCACCTTATGTGGGGCCACCGGGCTGTGGGGGATGTCCATGGCCAGCAGGAGGGAAAGCTGGAGCAAGAAGCGGTGAATGGTGCACGGTGGGGTGGGAAACTCCAATCAGCTGCTACCCCTCTCCCTCCCCACCATCTCGCAGACAGGCTGAGCTGGTGTCCTCCTGCTTTTCTTGCATCTTCCACTGTCACCTCCAGGCTGAGAAAGGAGGATCGCACCAGAGGATTCTTGGAATCGGGTTCCAGCTACCTCCCTTCTAGTTTCAGTTTCACTTGGTTGTAACTGTCGGTTTGTTTTAGGTTTTACCTGTGTCTAAGGAAAAAAAAAAAAAAAAAAAAAAAAGGAAAAAAAAAAAGAGAGAAAAAAGAAAGCCCCATAGCCAACAAAAGTTTTTTTTGCTGCAAGTGATTCAAGTGGGGAAAAAGAAATAACATGTGAGGCTTTACAGGGGAATAGGAGAGAAAAAAAAAGAAAAAAAACCACAAAACCCATAAAAAATGGAGAAAAGAAAAAGAAACAAAAACCCGCATAATCCAAATCCAAGAAGAGCAAAGCCTATTTTTGTGTGTTTGAAAGGAAAACACCAATTCTGCCAGCTGAGTAGAGAGCTAGATACTAAGTGTAGATTTCCCTAGAAGTACCGTGAGGTTTTATAACATTGTCTGGTTTTGTTTTCCTTGTGTGTTGTGATAAGTCCAGGAACTAAGGCTAAGGGGTTATCCCCTGCTATATTGTTGTTTGTGGGGGGAGGGAGGGGGTGGAGTTTGTTATTTTTTTTTCCAGATTATTTTTTTAAGTGTGTATTTGTGCTTATTTTTACGTTATCCAACTGTACATACGCATTTAATCAGTATTTCACTGTGCTCTAATTACTGCACTCAGAAGCACTGCACAGTCTGAATCCCAGAGAGCTGCGAGAGACTGGGAGTGAGGGGGGAAGGAGAAAGCTGCTACCTGATCAGACAGGTGATTCCCACTTTGGGGAAGCGGGGTGCTGACCACCGCCTTCCCACACTCCAGCCCGTTGTGCCCATTAGAAGACAGGAGGGGATGGGATGAAGTCAGCCAAGGCTGGGATGCCCAGAGGGGTTTCAGAGCTGGAAGTCTGGTCTTTGAACTATTTTGGATGCCATGGAAATTTCCAGCCTTTCAGCAGCATCTTGTACTCCCCTGCCCAATCCCTGGAGGCCCCAGTGAGAGTTGATGGGCATGTTTGTATCACTGGGAGAGGACCACATGCCTTGCAGAGATCTGCTCTAGATATCTCTAGATATCTCTAGATATCTTTATGGTTCTGGGCCCCATTTTGGTCTCGGTGGTGCAGCTGAGCTGATCTGTTTCAGATTTTTGCCACGTTACCCCATCCTTTGGGGAGGGCCATCTCCCTGCTGTGGGTGCAGCAGCACTCCTGCCTCTGGGTGTCCTTATATGCTGGGTGTACTGAAGCCCCAAGAACAGTCCCATTTCCCTGGAGGACCTTGACCACTGAGTTCAGTGGGAGCATGAGCAGAACATCAGCAGGAGCAGGTCCAGGTGGCCCAAGATGTATATCCTTGGAGCTATGGGCAATAGGGATTTGGTGTTGGGCTGTTCCTGCCACCTCGGGGGGGGTTCAAACCCGCTTGTTCCTTTTAGCAGGAGCAAAGCAAGGCTTAATGTTTTGTTTCTGTCTTCGTTTGGCAAACTGTGTTTTCCCCTTTTCATTGGATCTACACATCCAAGATTCATTAAGAATGAGAATCACTTCCTCTGAGGCTTGGGTTGGCTTCAGGTGTTCAGTGAGGAGTCTTGGTGCTACTTGTTGGTAGTTTTAGTCCTGTTGGGTCGAGATGCGGAGCTAACGAGTCCAAGTTGTCTTTGGTTCCCATTCTGGCTTAGTTTTTAGTCTTTTGTTTTTTCCTTCTTTTGGTGAGGCCACGTTCAACCACCAGTTTCCATCTTCTGAGTGCAAAGAGCCAGGGCTTTTACAAAACATTTCACCAGCAATTCAAGAGGGAATTGGAACCATTGTGGAGTTTGCATTGTACGGCCTCTGTAATTACGTACCTGTCTGCAGATGAGAGGCTGAATTTTGCTCCCATCAAGTCAACACAGGTTTTTGGTGTAGTTGACTTCACTGGGAGCAGGATTGAGCCATACTATATATATAAATATATATATAAATATATATGTGATATATATATAATATTATATGTTTAATATTATATATATATCAGTGTAATATTTACAAATAAAACTGTGATCTCGTCTAGAGAAAAATGTATTCATATTACCAACTGCTCTTCCATATTTATGTATCATATTGTATCTTTTTATTATAATTATTATGATTATTATGGTTATTATTATTATTATTATTATTATGGAATCTTTCTTGGCACCTTTTGGAAGCCATGTCAACCAATACTCCAATGAAGTGCTGAGGATCTATTTTCACAAGAATTCTACTGGTCTACTGTATAAAAGAGAAAAGAAAAAAAAAAAAAAAAAAGAAACAAGCAAAATACAGTTCAACCCTTAATTCTGTACCTCACGCCTGTACGTTTGCTGCTCCAGTTTTGGGTTTTATTTTGCGTTCGTTTGTTTTTAACGGATCTAATTTAAGTCTCCAAGCAATATATAAAGATGTAAATAGTAAAGCTTATTTATTAAGATTGTCATCTTTTTTAATTTATATTTACACAATTGTTCATCTAATTTATTTTTTTTCAATACAGTTTTTAACAGTTGTCCTTTTTTGGTTCATGATGTTTTTTAAATCATTTTCACAGAATTTCTTTATACAGCTTTTTTCTCTTTCTTTGAATAAGCAACAGCTTCCTCTGGTCTTTCAAAACAGGTCATGTTTCACCCCAAAAAAAAAAAAAAAAAAAAAAAAAAAAAAGTTATGTCAGATTCATCAGAAATATTTTGCCATTGTTGATTCCTATACCCTAAAGTTCTATATTATATAAATATATAATACCTTGTATGCTTAAATATTTAACTGTGTGATTTTGTATATATCTTCATACACATGCTCACACACATATGAGGGTTAATGTCCCCAGATGTTGGGAGAACAGAGAATCAGAAACACAAACAATATAAGCTTGTATTAAAGAGTTCTGAACTGGACCCCTCGCTCTTGCCACGTCTCCTTTGCTTTCGGTCAAGCCAGTCCTGAGCAACGCCCATGGGGGTACCCAGCCTGGTCAGTGAGTGGCTGTGGGGTCCCACATCTGGCTGCACAGCTGCTCAGCATCCTGCTCCACCTCTTTGCTTTTGGGGCAGGGGGTTGAAAACCGCTGTGTTTTGCCGGAGGGCTGCGGTGGGTGGAGGGAGGCAGCGCTGGCCAGGACCCTGGGAGGCCATTTCGCCTCCAGTGGGTTTGGATCTGCCAAGGGGGTTCAGGTCCTGCTTCTCTCCAGGCAGGCTGGTGGAGGTTTTGGTGCGAGAGAGCTTGAAAATCAATTTGACCATATTCTGCTGAGCTTTTCCTCACATGCAGAACATGTTCATCCAGAAAACCACTCCCAGTGGGAGCCTGCCTTGGCTCAGGGGTATTACCTAAAGGGAAGCAAGGCTGAAAGCAAACTATGTGCAGCCAGAGACCTGAACATCCCGATGCACAGAGAGAGCCTTTGGACACATGAAAAAACAGACAAATAAAGACAAATCAATCTCCAGTGGTCTAGAGAGAGCTGGGATTGCAGTCTCCCCACCAGACCAAGGCCTTGTGAGGTGTGCACCAATAATTTGTGTGTGGTGAGGGCAGTATACTGAGGGATGAGAATAAATTTTTTTGTTGTTGTTTTTTACTCTGGCATAAATAAGTCAGTAAAAAAAAATGGTTTGCATTTTACCTGTGAAAAAACACTGCAACATATTGAGCAGAGAGAGACAGAAATCACATGAGTGAGAATGCATTGTGTTTTCTATACCATCCTTGTCTTTGGTCAATGCATTATTAATGGAGTATAAAAGTGCGTCACACACCGCCCTATCAATAGCAGATGCTGTAGATAAAAAGGCCCAGGAATGAAGGATTAAAGGGGTTGTGTCTATAGCAATGCACAAATCAATTAGCTGTGTGTTGAACTATCTATTAAGGATTAATAAAGACCTGAAGGTGGGAGCAGCCATGAAGGCAGGGAACAGCAGGCAGCTCACTCCTGCTGGGCTCTGCTCAGCTCCACTCCTCCTGCACGTGCAAAACCACCCCAGGATCAATTGGAATGCACAGTCAGAACAACAGTTTCTACGTCCAGGTTAAGTGTCTTGTCTGGGGATCAATCACTAAAGAAAGCTGGGGAAATTGCTCTGAATTCATGTGGCAAAATCCTCTCCTGGCTCAAAGTCACAGCTTCTCAGACAGGTATGGCATCGGTGACTGTGGCAATCACAGAATCACAGAATGGCTTGGGTTGGAAGGGACCTTAAATATCATCCTCTAATGGGAAAATGAAGCTGTTAGCAGCAGAAAAATTTCATGTCAAAAAGACACAGAGGCTTAAAAAACTTCCATAGGAGGACTGGAATATAAAGAAAACTACTCACAAGTATGAAAAAAAAAAAACTCCTTTCCATGTAAACAAGGACATCTGAAAATCAAATTAATGTTCAGGCTGGCAGGTTTGTGCCCATGGATTCACTTGCTTGCACACATGTAGACACACAAACTCAGCAAACCCTTCCTGGTTCAGCACTACCTTTTCCTGCACTTGTTCATTCCACCTCCTCAGTTTTCCAGTTTCTAAGGCACACACATCCGGAAGTTGAAGAAAAGTGAGTAGATCTGAGGCTGGAATTCTGGTTTTTGCTGATCATTAACTACCACAACACTGTGATGGCCCCAGATTTTTGCCTCTGCCCTGAATTGGAGTAACAGCTGCCTACATCATTCAAGTCAACAACTGGCCTAAGTTCCCCAATAGAATGCAGCCAAAGGGCCAGGGTCTTCATTTTTTTTTAAGTACAAGTGAAGCAATACTGTGTCAAAATAGTTTTAAAGGTCTTGACAATCTTTTGGCTGACTTCTCTTGGGCCTGGGGATGATTGTTAGTGGTTAAAAACAACTTCCATGATTGTTTTTGTTTTTTTTTTTTTTCAGATAAAAGGTTATTCACAACTTTTTGATCGATTTGCTTATGATGAATGAAGAACTAATCCAAAGAACAACATCATCCCTTGTAGCCACCCTCCTTGTCCTGCTTTTGAGATGTTATCTGCCAGGTTTTTTTATTTATAAATCACTTCCCCACTTATATGTTTTTTTTAAAGAAACCTAAGGTCACTGCTGCTCCCCTTTATCCTCATCCAGCCCTCAGGGATGAACCTACTCATGCTTCAAGTCCATTGGCTTTTTTGATGAAAGAGTTGAGACATGGGGATCATTCTGGCTGAATGTCAAAACCCACCTCTGTCTTTGGGCACTCACCTTGTAACACAGACCTGTTCTTTTCCAAACACTGCCCTAATAGCGTGGGTTTTCCCAAGCCCAGGTGCTGCTGTGTTTCCATAAGGCTTCATGCCACAGTGCCTGCTAAACAGCCTTGGAGAGATGGGAGGGTGGGCAGGTGCAAGGAAGGGAATGGGAGTTCTTTTTATTGCACACTTTGTTACTACTGCAATGCTCAAACTTTCCACCCAAGCACTTAAAGCCCCCCAGCCCTCATGGCACAACAGGAAATGCCCAAGCACCTCATAGTTCTTCAAACCAATCCTTGAAGCCCTGGCAGCTCCTGGTGCTCAGGACCAAGAGTCTGTTGGCAGATTTTTGTGCCCCCCAGCCCCAGCCAAGTGCTGTGAGGGGCACTGGCAAGGCCAGAGCTGCCCAGGGCATGTCACCCCACCATGGTGGCACTGTGAGCCATGGACCTGGTTTAACATCCTGACCACCAACACCCGGGAGGCAGGCAGGCCATGTGTGCTTAGGAAAATAAACCAGAAACGTTTTCCTTTGAGTCACATCAATTCATGTCATGATGCTCAGCTTCTGGACAGCTAATCCTGCCCTGGCCCAGCAGGTACAACGTGTGGTTTATATCCTCCCAGGGAAACAAGGCATGAGTTTGCAGGCTACTGAGTCATCTGTGGCACCACAGGGCACCGCCATGGCTAAGTATTAGTGCCACTGTAAGGCTTTGTCCCGCCAGGAAACCCCTGGGATGATGACAACCTGGGCAGCCCACACAGCACAGCCACTGGCACTCCCTTGGCTTCTTCCCCAGCCTCAGCAGAGTCCCATCCAACCAAGGAGAAGATTTTTTTTTTTTTTTTTTTTTTTAAGAAAAAAAAAAGAGGAAAAGCAGAAACCAAACAAATAAATAAAGGAGCAAATGCAGCACTTGACTCCAGAGGCCTCTGCCGTGGGAAGAAGCTGTCCCAAAGTGGTGTGTCATCAGCAGCACAGAAACCCAAACAATCAGCCCCTCTGTGTGCCGTGCCAGCTGCAGCCCGGCCGGGACCAGGGCGGGGGAACAATGGCCATGGGGACAATGGGGATTGTTCAGGCTCCTCCAGAGGGAACAGCCCCATGCAGCCCTGGGAGGGGACCTGCAGCTGTCACCAGCTCTGAGCTGCCAGACAACTGGCAGATTTGGGGTGCCCTCAAGAAGGGCGTGTGCCCAGTGGGACTCTCACAAGACGCTGGAAGTGGCAGTGAATGCTTGCTAAAGGTTTCTCTGCAGGGAAACCCTGTCCCCATGCTGAGCTGGAGTTTATGGAGTGCTGGGGAGCATGGATGGGGAAGTAGGGCCAGGCTGTGCAGGATGCACCCATGACTGCTCTATCAGTGCTGTTACCTGCACATACACTCATGGCAAAGACACATGGAGAAGGTTTCTCCTCTTGACCTCAACTCATCCTAAACCTGGTCACTCCACTCAGGAGCCATTGAAGCCAAGTGACCCTTCCCAGCGATGCCATTAGGGAAATAATTTCAGCTTTTCAAATGGATGTGGGTAGTTTATCTATTAAACATGGAGGATGGCATCTTTTTGCCCCTCTCCTCACTTGTTTTTCATGTTTCATCGACCCCTTGGTGCTCTCCCACCTGGGACAGCATCACCCCTGCTCTGCCAAAGCCCAGGCACAGCAAAGTCAGGGTATTGGCTGGCAAAAAGAGCCAGCTCTTGAAGCAGAAGCAATGTGCTTTGAAGCTGGGATCCCTTTTCCCCAAGGGAGTCAGAGGAGTGGCAAGGGTCTGTGTGTGTGTGTGTGTACACTATAAGGCCCAGGTCCATCTGTCAGCATTGCTGGGCTATGACTACAAGTGTTTATCTTGAAAGCCAGAGGGTTACATTCTCCAAAGTTTCCAGGGAGAAAATACAGACCCTTCCTTTCAGCTGTGTGCTGGAGGATGTGTAACCTCGATGAATTCCTCCGTTTTGTTTGGCTTGGGTGCGCTGTGCCAGGTAGCATCACTGGCCAGAGGCTCTCCTGGCTTTGATCTGGGAGCTAGGTGTGCTTCACGACAGGTTAATGGCCATCAAACTCTGCAGCCCAAAGTCTAGACTCTTCCACCTGTTCTGTACATATTAACACAGGCTCACACACAACTCACTCTGTGCATGTACCCATACGAGCAGCCAGTCTCACCACGGGTGCAAAGCAAAGCTCCTCAGCAGCCTTCCAAAGTAAGCAAATGAAGCCTCTGCAATGGACACAGCTGCACTGTGCATCCAGGGGACAACCAGCCTGTGCTCCTGCTATGTTCCCAGTCAAGGCTACCAGAGCTGAAGGTCTCCTTTCCATCACCATCTGCAACAAAACATGCCCATGCTGCAGCTCTGTCCTTTCCCCAGAGCTCTGTGAGGGATGCACATCCCAGGTGCAAAAAACACCACTGTGAGGGAGCTCGCAGTGTCAGAGCAGAGAAAAACATGCTGAGGGGCAGTCAGCCAGCCGGCTGCCTTGTATTTTGGCTGGCATCTCCTGTTCCTAACACCTAGCACCACACTCACAATGGAGAGGAATCCCAGGGGCAGCATTATCCCTGTCACACCTCCAGGCCAGTCACTTACAGAAAACACAGGCAATTTGTCCCTCAGGTTGGTCAACACTGCCTGCAGTGAGACCACAGAGCTGCTCCCCATCGCTGTGTGCTGCACGGGGCTTCCAAGAGAAATGAATCATCCCCGAGCCAAGCAAACAAAAACAAAATAAACCCCTGTGTTTATAAAGTACAGGGAACGGCACAGCTGTGGGCCAGAGCCTTGAGAAAACAAGACAGCTTCAAAGCACCTGGAGCTGCACCCGGTGAGCAGCAGGGACAGGATGGACCAGCCAAGCTCCCTGTGGCTGCTGCTGGTCCTGGCAGCCTCGGCCTGAGCTGTGTCCTGCCCAGTGTCCGGGGGACCTGTCCTACAGGCAGTGGAGGCACTGCCTGCTCTGCAGATGCCAGGAGGGGACAATCATAGTCACAGGATCATGGAATATCCCAAGTGGGAAGGAACCCAAAAGGACCAGAGCCCAGCTCCTGTCCCTGCCCAGCCCCAGCCCCTGTCCCTGCCCAGACCCCCCAACAACCCCACCCTGGGCACCCCTGGCAGTGCTGGCCAAACGCTCCTGGAGCTCTGGCAGCCTCGGGGCCGTGCCCATTCCCTGGGGAGCCTGGGCAGTGCCAGCACCCTCTGGGGGAAGAACCTTTCCTGCTCTCCAGCCTGAGCTGCCCTGACATATATTCATGCCATTCCCTCAGGAACTGTCACTGGTCACCATAGAGGAGAGATCAGTGCCTGCACCTCCATTGGCCTTGGTGAGGAAGCTGCAAAATGTGGTATCATTTCCCCTCAGTCTCCTCTTCTCTAGGCTGAACACACAAAGTGACCTCAGCCTCTCCTCGTACGGCTTCCGCCCTTCTTCACCATCTTTGTGCCCCTGCTTTGGGCATTCTCCAATGGCTTTAGATTTTCCTTATACTGTAGCACTCAAAACTGCACATCACTCCCAGTCACTCTGCATCAGTGGCTCCAATGGGAGATTTGGGGTTTTTTCACCTGAAGTGCACACCCTGTGTCCTGGCAGCACATGAAATAGGCAGCTCGGTCTGATACCAGTCTGGGCACTGCCCAGGCACCCCCACATTGGCATTCCAAGGCTTTTGCTGTGTGCTGTTGCAGCTCCAACCAGGCAAAACCAAAGTCTTCACCTGACTACAACAAAATATGATCATCTCCTTCACCCCCACAACCAAACTCCAAGGCCACCACTCACCCCCAGAGGGCAAAGGGATGGTGAAGAGGCAGCAGCAGTGCTGGGCACTCAGATTTTAACACATGGTGGTGTCAGGATCCCCCCTTGGTCTTTGTTTTCAATGTGGTACAACCCTCAGAGACACACAGGCCATAGCCCAGAGCCCTCAGTGTCATCCTCTTCTCTCTCTCCATCAGAAAAAGGGATTTAGCCTAAAAATGAAGACCTCAGGCAACCTGCAATGCTTTGGAGCTTGTCTTACAGGCTGCAATGTCACAGCAAAGTTTTCTGTGATCTTCAGCAGGACTTTGACCAGGTGCTGGAGTCCTTCCCAAAGTGCATGAATGTAGCTCAAATGAAGAGACATAACCAAAGAGGGGGAAAAAAAGAGAAGTTCAGAAGGAACAATCAGAATTATTTGAGTGGGTGCAAATCAGGCAAATAGGTTTAGCTCAAGAAGAAAAAGGTCTCTGGCAGAACCTTCTCCACATCAAATTCTGCACCATTGTTTGGTTTCAAAACATTTTTGCTTTGAAACTCACCTCCTGTTTGTTTGATTTGATGTTTAAGGGTTAACTAACCTGAAAAACTAAACAAAACTATTTGCTTTGGGCTGACTAAACTGATTAATTCAATCCACACTCTTCTCTCTTCCCTCTCCATGTTCGTTCGTTGTTCTGCTTTAAAAAGGAAAAAGCAATAGCTTTGAGCTGATCTGATTTTTGTATTTTATCCCCTCTCACCCTCTTGCACTTTTTGGTTTGGCTACCAGGCTGAGAAATCCATTACCCACAGGGAGTCCAGGCCAGCCTAACCCACATCTGACAGTAAAAGAAACCAGATTCTCCATGTCTTTTTAGCCCCTGGTTTTCTTCTTGGGCTTTCCCACACGCTTCCAGCTCCCACTGGGACCAGTGGCTACGCTGGGTGTTGAGGAAGGGAGGACCCTGTGCGAAAGGCTGCACGTTTCCCTCCTTTTCGTGCATCCATCTTGAGCTCCCTCATCTCAGCCACATCTCACCCAGAACTGAAACCCCACGGACGCCCAAGCAGAGGTGAGACCGCGTCAAGAAGAAACACCAGGGAGGCAGCGAAGATGGACTTGATATGAATCTTTAATGCACAGAACAAGCTGCTGGGAGCCTTTCGAACGAAGGCTGCACTCGGAGCCACCCCGTCCACTCGGAGCGGTACAAAAGCCCAGCTTGCCTGCAGCATCCCGGGCACCCGCCTGGCTCCCCGCCCCGGGACCCTCGCTGGCAGCGCGGTGTCACCGGCCACCCGCGCCGCCTCCTCCTGGCGTCCTCGGCCACCACGGCACCGGGGCCCCTCGCCCCACGGCTGCTGCCCGGTGGCAGGGCAGGCAGGGCAGGCAGGGAGGGGATCACCCTGTGCCCATCAGCTCCCCGCTGCCTGGCCCTGGCCTCGAGTGGGTATCTCCTCCTCCCAGGGTTTTGGAGCGTGTAGTCCAGGAAATTCAGTAAGAAAAGATTAAAAAGGAGAGGCTTTTATGCTGAGTCAAATTAGGTAATTTCTTTTTTTTTTTCTTTTCACTCTTGAAAAATTAAAAAAAAAAAAAAAAAAAAAAAAGGAAAAGAAATTAAAGTCCAACTTGCTCATTTCTTGTTTCTCTGCTGTCTGTGTGAGAAAGTCCTGTTTGGCCTCGCTGTCCCCTTCCACCCCCTCTGAACATCACCCGACCCCAAACCCCACCAGCCACTCAGCACATTACAAGTCCTCGACTCCTCGGAGTCCCTTTGCCTCCAACAGCTCCAGGCCCGCTCCTTCCCTCACCGCCCCTTGGACTCCCCGTAGGTGTTGCGCAGCATGGAGACCATCTTCTCCTCGCAGGTGACTTTGGTGTCCTTTAGGATGCTGTACCAGACCATGCCGGGCGGCCGGACCTCCTCGCTGCGGCAGAACAGGTAGGGCATGGTCTCGGTGCGGCTCTGGATGTAGGCACTGCGCAGCAGCGTCGAGCAGTGGCTGCTGACCTTCTCCAGCCTCCTCAGGATCAGGTGAGCCTTCCTGGAGGGGACAGAGATGGGAACAGAGCTGTGCAGGCAAGGAACAGGGGACACCAGGAGTTAGGACTTCTGCCACCAGCTCTGTCTTGTGGCAAGAATGGACAAGACCCATTGCCTAAGACATTGTCTTTCCTGTTCCAAGTGGAGAGAAGCTCTGTTTTTCCTAAAGTTTGGGGTATATCTACCATTTCACAGCACCAAGACCTCAGGTCTGACCCACTGGAGCAGCTTGTATGCCCTGGGGACAGTCTGCCCCAGCTAGATTGTCACCATCACCTGGCCAGCTCCAGCACCTCTGCTGGCCCCACCTGGCACCCTGGTGAGACCCCCAGCACCTTCCTGCCCCTGACTGATGAGCACAGCCCTCCCTTTCCTGATTTCCCAAGTCTGCAGGAGGTAAACAGCCCAAAAGGACTGACACTAGAAGAGTGAGGGAAATAAAACCACAACACATTAAAAAAAAAATAAATAAATAAACCCGTAAGAAACCAAGAATCCCCTTGTGGGAGTCTGCAAAGTGCTAAATCAAACAAAGGGAGGGAAGAGGATTTACTTCAGTGGTCTGAAAGTTTCAAGATCACAGATTATTTCCTCTCCCTCTGGTGCCACAGGAAAGCTCTGGATTCAGGAGTCGGGGACTTCACAGTTCCTGCAGGAATGTAAATTCCTGATAATGATATGTCAGGGGCAGCACTGTCAGTCAGCAAGGCATAAACATGGGGATTATTTGATTATGAAAGCTGAATGGTGTTGCAGCTCAGGCTGTGAGCTCCCAGCCCGGGGGGAGTGTCAGGAGCCTGATGTCCAGGGATGGGACACCAAGGAAGGGCTGGTCAGGGTCACCTCAGTGCCAGAGCAGAGGGCAGAGACAGTGGCAGGAGGTGACAGGGTGTCCTGGCACCCGCAGCCGGCTCAGATCTCTCCCTCCAGAGTGGGAACACTGGATGAAAGGCTGTAGGAAACCACTGCTCCTCCAGGGCTGCATGTGGAAAACTGCCCCACTCCTCCCCAGGGTGATGTGCTCTGGGTCAGCTTTGAGGACAAAGGAAGAACAAAGGAAGCTGGCCCTTCCTGGACTACACTCCATGATATCCATTTATGGATTTCATCCACAAAGACACAAGACAGAGAATAAAAATTTTATAATAATAAAAATTTGAGGGCAATTTGAGCCTCATTAGCTACACACACATCTATAATAATGACAATGTCATGGGCTGAGCTTTGCCCAGCTCTGACACAACTCCTCTACTCACCTTACTCTCCATAGCAGCCACCTGACCTTCTACAGCATCTGGTGCTCCCACCCACACACCAAGACCTGACACGCTGCCAGGAACAGGTCCTGTGCCTCTTGGAGCCACAAATTCCATGATGGCATTAGGTGCTTTTGGTGAAGACTGATTGATTCAAGCTCAGCTCAGCAGCAAACCGAACTCTGTAGTGATTGTCCCTACAATTGCCAAACTTCAGCAAAGCAGTCACTGCAGCTGGAAGGGACTAAAAGCCATCACCTGTGCTACTTCCTGCTGGGATCAACCTCCCTGGATGAATTTCTTCTCACCTGTTCCTAGAGTCAGGAGCTGGTGATCTTCGAGTGCTCCCCATCCTCATGCTGGCAGATTGTTTCTAACCATCTGCACTGGTTCTCCCTTTCAGAGAAAGCTGAACAAGCACAGGACCAACATCACCTCACGGGATGGACTTTTATGCCAACTGCTCAGGAGGAGATCACTCAGCCAGAACACCCTCACAGCGGAGAAATCTCATCTCTCTAAGGCCACAACTCCAGGATCACCCTGATTTATCTCAAAGCAGCTCTACTGGCCCTTCCCCAGCCCTTTAGCTTTTTCTTGTGTTGGTGTCCATGGACCTGAATGCTGTGCCAACATGGGGAAGTTGTTTATTCAAAGGTCAAACAAGCAATCATTGGATTTTCCCCCCAGACTGGTTACTATTCCAGCTCACTGCAAGGCCTCTCCTAGCCACAGCAGGAGGGGAGCAATGAGGAGTGCCCATGACCAGCCTTTGAAGAAAACCCTCGTGGTGGGTAACCAGCAACAACACAAGGAGTGGATATCTCAGCTGGCCAGTAGCTCTCTGCTAGCCATGCTCTCCCCTTCCTCTATTCCCTTCTCACCACTTCCCCTATCCTACCCTCCACAGCTTTCTTCACCCATCTCTCACTTTTCTCCCACACAACCTGCCTTTGCCTCCACTTCCCTTGGCCTTCTCTACCTTCCCTTTTTCATTACTTGCTCCACTACACTTTAATGATCACCTGGATATTGCTAGACCTCACCATGTGGTCCTTGCTTCCTGATATATACTCAAGCCTCTTATCCAGGCAAATATTCCTACATGTGAGAAACACTTCAAGGATGGCAAGAAATTCAGGGGTCAAACCACCCCAGCCTGCTGATGCCTGCTGTGCCAGAGGCTGTGATTCTCCTGGAGCTGTCTCACACACCTGCTGGATCCACAGCTCGCTCTGTGCAGTCAGTCCCAGGAAAAACCTGTGTTTAAGGATGGGATGCGGCACATGATGGGTTGGCCCTGTGAGATACTGAAAACAGACTGAACTGTGGTCACAGAGGAGGCAGGGTGACAGGGGAAAGGGAATCAGGCCCCTCGCTTCTGATGTCCAGTGCCAAAGCTCCAGTTTTGATGGGTTTCACTGCTTTGAGTCATTTATTTTAGCAGGGTAATGAAGTCATGTGTAAATGTTAGATTTAGCTTTTGGCTGTCAGCTGTTCCCTCTTAAAAAAAATAAGGAGGAAGAGAGACAGAGTGGGTGAGGGGAGGGGTGAGAAAGAGAGAGAGGCTTTCTGGTGAAGACTGGGTAATAAATTACAGGAGCAGTTCTTGGGCTGCCAATTTAACACCATAAATCAAGCCCTGGGTATTACCCAAGTGCTCCCTACGGAGGGCTGTTGGGTCAGAACGACCACCTTTTCAAATACTGGAAATGAAATCTTCCTAAATGCTGACCAACCTCATCCCTGCCAGAAATTGCAATTTATTGCCTTATTAAAGGGCAGGAATTGGGAGGGGACACCAGGGGAGCGAGAGGGGAGTCACTCTCCTGACTGCCTGTGGCTGGACCCCAAGCTCTCAGTCCCCAAAGGGATGAAGTGACCCCCTTCCCCCTCACCCCACAGCCCAGATGGGGATGCTCCCATGTTGGTGTGGGCCAGCAGTGCCCTCTCTCCTACCACATACCCACCACAGGAGCCAGGGACTGGTTCTGGACTGCACCGAGGTGGTGGATTTAGGAGGTCACAGCACAGTCACAAATGATGAAGAGGGGGATTTAAAAATAGTGACAGCTCTAAGCAGCCACTTCCCCCTGCGGTGCCTCGTGGCATGGACGGGGAGAGGAAACGGGAGGGGATGGGAGTCTGCTGCCAGGACACTTTCCAAGGGCTCCTGCATGAACCAGTGTTCCCACTGCACAGGACACAGGGCCCTGAGGACCCTGCTGCCAGCCCCAGCTCTGCAAGGATTTGCCTGAGAGTAGGAGCTTCCTGTTCTGCCCAGTGCCAGGAGTGCTCCTGCTGGGATGTTTGTCCCCTCCAGCTGCACCGGGGACAGCCAACACTCACCTTGAGGGCTGACAGGGATGAAAATGTATCCAGAGCCAGCCAAACCCTGCCCTGCCTTACTTTGGAGGGAGGTACTAAAAGAGGGCGAAGCTGCATGAAGGAGCCATTAAAGAATGATACCTGGGCTGGAAGGAAGAATGAGATTCCTGAGACTGCAGGGAGGGGTGGCTGCCTGGCTGCTGTGTTCCTGTATGAGGTGATTTTGTCATGAATTCAGATTTTCCACTCTACTGAGAACTGACCTGGGTCTTTCAGACCCTCATGTGTGAGGACAGTGAGTCCAGGACTTGATGGCCTCTTATCACAGCCTCCCATCAGAACATTGCATTCCCCCTTGTACCAGAAGGCAGCTGCTCTGGAGATGTATTTCATGTCCCTTGGCCAGTCCAGCTGCCTGCCTGGGATGACTGCTGGAGCAGGGGACAGGTTGTGAGCCCTCGGCTGATGCCACGTACTGACCCTGGTGTTGCTGGTAGCCACAAATAGGGGCATGGAAAGAAGATTTTGACTTAATTATTTGTTCTGCCTCTTCTTAAAAGCCATACCCTGCTTGCAGTGGTCATAAGAATCATCCTGAAAACACAGTAAGAGAAAATAATAGTGAAATCTCCCCGTGGCTGTGTTAGGAAGCAGGCTGGCTGCAGGGATCCAGAGCTCTAGATGCACAGTAGCATTAAAGTTCACTGATTTAGACAGATTCTTCTGTCTTGTTGGAACAAATTAACTGTGTGAGATTCACTCGGTGCCTGTGAGAGGAATGGGGGGAGCAGGAAAGGGGCTGCTGTTGCTAGAGGAGATGAGCAGGATGAGGCAAGCCAGGTGTTGAGATGCTGCTGACCACAGAAAATCCTGGTTTAGGGCCACCTATGAGCTAAGTTTTTAATGTCTCCTTAATGTAAACGGTCTGGCTGGGACATCTGGCTGTCAGTGTGTCTTCTTGCCAGCAGCTGTTTGCAGTAACCTGTGGCTTTCATGGAAACTGGGCTCACGAGGACCTCAGTGTGATGTATTTATTACACAGAGGCAATCGACTCCCCTCTTGTCGCTCCGTTTTATGAGCGAGCATTCACTGTGCAGCCGAGGCTCATCTGATAAACATTTCAAGGTACAAAAATGCACGTCCCCCTGGGAAGGAGAACAGCCTGTCAATTAAAATCCTGTTATGAGATGGCCTCCTTTGGCAAAAGAAAAAAATCCTCGTTGCCTCCTGCTGTGTCAATGCCTCTGCTTCTGTCCAAGCTCCCTGAGAAGCCAGGCTGGATGGCAGAGCTTCGCTCTTGTCACGAGCCTGGCACTGGCTGCCCTGGCTTTTATAGATTCACCCTCTTGGCTGCAAATCACGTATTTCTCAGGGCAGAGGAGTGCTGTGAGGAACTCCCCTGGCTCAGTGAGGACAATAGACAGCTGCCAAGTTGACCATGGGCTCCAGATGTAGCTGGGTCCCAGACCTGGCAGTTTAAATGTCACCCTGCTGTCCCACAGCTTGAAGCAGGTATCGGGTTAGACAGCATCCTTCAGAAGGTTGGAGCTCAAGTAACAGGGGAAATAAAGATGTGTAAGAAGAAGCTGATGGCTTCCAGGGATTCAGAAAAAAAAGGAACAATTGCAAAGGACAAACAAGCCTACAGTGTCATCAGAGGGAAGGCAGGGGGAAGATGAGAGTGGCTCTGTGCCAGAGGCCACTGAACTACCAGAGAAACTTCGACCAAGGTCATCTCTGGAGGAGGACAAGCCCCAAGCCAGCGTGGATCTATGTCCAGAAGGGGTGTAAAGTTGTGAGGTGTCATCCTGGTACTATGGAGAGACCCTCAGCCACATCCAACAAGCAGATAGAAATAAAGGGAGAAGGAAAAACTTTTCCAGACCTATATTACACCCTTCCCCCCCTACTCCTCAGTGTTTCCAAGCCCCCAGCTCACCCACTTGGTTCAGGCTGGCTGATACAAGCATTCAGGCAAAGACCACCCAGCTGCCAGGTGTTCCACCAGCATTCATCCAAGGACTGAGCAGGACCTGGTGCTCCAAGGGCACGCAGGACAGCTTGGTGAACACCAAAAGGGGGCTTCTCTTAGCTACAGGGATACTAGGGGGTCACATCCCCAGTGGCCAAGCAGAGGGGTGCTCTGGGCATGGGGCAGGGCAGGACACAGGGAAGGGACAGGTACCTGGGCCCCAGCTCATCCTCACTGCGCCACACGAAGTCACCAAACTTCTCGTAGTGGGAGTTGTAGTGGTGCTGGACTCGGAAGAGCATGGAAGCAGAGACCTCCATCAGGGTGTTGTAGGCTGTCTGCTGCTCCTTCCCGCTCGTGTAGCCGTTGTAGAGGTTGTAGATTTTGTCAGCTATCTCTGGAAAGGATCAGGGCATGGGATTAAGGACCAGCTGAAGGTGCTAACATGGGAAGAGGAGGAGCAGAGCCCTTGGCAGGGCTGGCAGCTGGGGCTGGCAGCTGGGGCTGCCTGCAGTGGGGGTCAGTGACTGCAGAGCATTCAGCAATTCCTCAGGCTGATCCTGCAGTGGGTGCCCTGCATGAGCAAAGCTGGCCCAAAGACTCCAGCAGTACTCCATGACGGAGCAGAAGGAGGAGAGGCAAAAAGCTGCCAGGACAGGCAGACAGCCTTATCCTCCCAGGAAGGGCAGGCAAGCTCTTCCCAAATTCACCAAACCAAAAGCCCTTCGCAGCTATAGTGCTCAAGAGTAGGAAGAGATCAATCCTTGATCCTAGGAAGGTCCTTCAGCCAGAAATGCAGCACCTCATCGTTGTGGGCATCGGCTGGAGCGGCTCAGATGTGTTAAACAAGAGCGTTAACTCTCTGCTGTAGAAAAAAATCTCATTTTGGAGATGAGAAATGCACAAAACTGCATCTCCTTCTTTCTCCTTAGTCTCCTATTTGCTGTTTTTCCATGGGAATGCTTTTCTTATTGAACACAAAATTAAGCAGTAACCATTTATTTTTTTTTTTCTGTGTGATATTCCCAATGGAAAACAAGCAAGAAAGAGAACAGTTAACATGATGGTCACATAGAGGAATCCTTTTAAACCTGAAAGCAGCCAGGTGCTCTGGTTTGGGTGTAAGGACAAGTGGGATCAGTTTCAAAACTGAACAATGCAAATTGTGCAAAAGTAGCTGGGCTTTTATTAACATTTCTGTTTCCAAACTGATCCAGCTGCCTCCAGCATCCCTTCAGACACCCAGAGCCAAAGGTGCCCTGCATGGCCCAGCCAGGGCTGCTTCTCCCAGGTTTGTGAGAAGGGGTTGCTCTTCTTCCAGGGGGCCTGTGTCAGACACACAGTACCAGCTCCCACAGCCTTGCATGGGAAGGATGCCTGTGTGGCATCACAGAGTCATCAGCTGCCCAGCCAAGGACACTTTGCCCCTGGACACTCCTGTAGTTTGTCACCCATCCCCAGATGAACATCCCTGTGCCCTTGGGTGAATTTAAAGCAGCCTTCTCACTGGGAGAGAAGGGCATGGGCAGGTTTGTGGGAGCGCAGTGAAGAAAGAAAAATCAAAATCAGCAGGAAATGTCTCCTGGCATGGAACACAAGGCACCTGAACACTGACCTTCAGCCTTGCTGTCATCTACCAGCGGGCAGGCTGTCCTCAGGGTGACCGTGCTCAGCTCTGAGTGTCTCCCTCGTGTATCCACCGCGTACAGGGTAAATCTGGAAGGCAGGAAGCAAAAGGAAAACAATGTCTTGATCCCTCAGTCCCACACCACCAGGTTGTTAAGGGAACCAGCCTTCAGAGGAGAAAGCAAAAATGTGGTCCAGGCCCTATCAGTCAGTTTTGGCATCTCAAGGAGATGTAAGATGATCTCTTGGAACAGAGGAGAACCCAGGGATAGGAGCAAGGGCTGAGGGGACAGGCCACTTCATCCCTTTCTGGGATCTGCAGGACTCCATTTCCTCTCCCCTCATCCCAGGGACCCCAGTGGGGCTTCACTCTGAACCCTCCTGACTGCAGAGAGATGCAAACACCTCAGGGTTGCTCTGCCATGCACTGATGTGAACATTATAACACGGTGGTGTTTGCGAGCCGGGCTCCTCTCTGGCCCTTCTGGGAGCAGGGCAGTAATTCTTGCCATAACTGGGCTCTGTGCTGACAAGTGACAGCTCGTACTCATCCTGTGAACGGCCCTTGAGTTGTTTGCTCCCTCATTTCCTCACAAGGGTGGGGCTGGCAAAAGGGTGGGAATGATAATTTCACACTTGAAGCTAATGGAGAGCATCTGACAGTAAAATATGGCTTTTGTGCCCGATGGAGCATTGAATAAACAGGCTGTGGCTGCATGGAACATCCCAGGATGCTGAGCTCAGAGTCCTGCTCAGAGCATCAAAGCTCCAAGATGAGAATGCTTCTTTGCAGCAGGGCTGACAATCTTCTGTCCACTCTCCCAAAGGGCATCAGTTCGTGTTTATTCACTCTGAGCAGGGCATGGCAACTCAAGCTGGCTTTGACAAAGTGCAGGAGCTGGTTTGAACCCCTCAGAGGTCTGAGATGCCTGGTGGTGGGGTACCCAGACTGAGAAATAACATGCCACCCCTCCTTAGCCTAAGGTAAAACTGACCAGCTCTTGCAAGTGAGTGTAAGGAGTGTCATAAAAACAGCTGAAGCTTAAATGGGATTGAGCCCCTGAGGGATGTTTATTTAAGTAATGGTCCTAAGTCCTTAGCATCCTTGGGGGTGACAGAAGCAATGCCTCCCTCTTTCTCACCCCACACACGAGCACTGCCAGCCCCCTCTCTCCTCCCTGCAGGCCCTGCACATCCCACATGTGGCTGATAAGAGCTGACATTTGCACGGTAGCAATTCCCAGCACAGGACATATTCCCTCCAAGCAATTAGCATTAGCTCCCTGACAATACTTGCTGTCTGAAAGGATGCCAGCAGACTGCCAAGGAACTCACTTGTGTGCAGGGACAACTCCCGCTTTACAAAGCTGGGGCACGCAGGGGATGCACACTCTCAGCTCACCCAAGGAGATGCTATTTAATCCTTTTGGCATGACATCATTTCTTTAATTTACCAGGAGTGTTGCTCAGAGTGGGAGTGTCTCAAGAAGGACATCCACACTGTGCCACTTCACAAGTACCACACACAGGCTGTTCTCACTGGGGGACACACACAGCAATGGGGCATCACAGAATTCCATGCAGGAGTCTACTGCAGGGCTTTGCATCCCATCCTGAAGGTGCCACCAGTCCTTTCCCTCCCTTCAGCTCAAGGGGAGTGAGGAGTCTCCTGCTGGCAGCAGGGAAAGTTTGTGTCTCAGCAACACCAACAGGGGCACCCAGTGCTGGGCAGGGGGACTCCAGCCCCAGGAGATGAGGAGCTGCAGTGGGAGAAAAGGGCAGGGGATCCCAGCTGCTCACCCACTGCAGGGCTCTTCTTGCTCATCAGCAGAAGCACAACAAGCAGTAAGAGGGCTCAACATCACGGTACTGCTGGGAGCTGCTCCCCATCACCATCCTGGGGTCCCCTGCCGAGCCACAGTGGCTGTGCTGCTGCCTTTGCTTTGGGAAAAGGGTGAGCAGAGCTAATGTGTAACCTCTGCTCTGCCTGCAGCAGCTCAGGCTGGCTCCATTAGCTCTGAGGCAATCAGTGCCAGAGCACTTTCCTTGGAAAACAGAAGACTTTTATCAAAACATAATTGTAATATTCAGCAATTAGTGCCCATTTCACCTATTCCAGCGCCAGTGGGGTCAGGAGGATTGGCTGGGTGTTGAAGCACATTCACCCCTTTGGGTGATGCTGAAGACCTGTGTGAGCCTTTTGACTGCACTTCTCCCCTCTGCCCAGCTCACACAGGAGCAAAGTCACTCAGCTGCCAAGAGCATCTCTCCTGGTCAGGCCTGGGTTAAAAAATAGATGTCAAAAAAAAAAAAAAAAAGCTCTCCTTTTTTCTTTTTTTTTTTAATAATGTAAGGGAAAAAATGTAAATGGAAAAACATCAGAATCAAAGTGATTTTGATCTTGTCAAAAATTCTTTTTTTGAGAACAAACCCAATTGCTTTACCTCACCTGGAGCCAGTCCTCTTTCAAAAACCTTGGAAGAAACTCTTTCATCTCCATTCCTTGTGAATGACATGTTTTGGACTCAGCACCCATCACCCCAGCTGGGGTGGAGGCTGGCAGCCCAGCAGCACACAGCCTCTGCACCACTCCAGCTCCTTCCAGCCAGTGACCTCAGAAGGTTTTAACATTAATTACAGTCCAAAAGATCACCCTGAAGCACAGCAGTATTAATAGCTCTGTTTTATCGACAGTAAACAGAGACATATGGGGTGAAGCATCGTGCCCCAGAGAGGCTCAGTGACATGAACAGTTTGGAAACTCGAGAGATGATGGTTTCCAATCTTGTTCTCAAACCACTTGACCACCCAGCCTCTGCGGCAAAACACTTTTATGGCCAGTTAATGGCACTGTGCAGAGTGCTGGGGTTTAGTTTTGTTCTTTTATTCCCGGAAATGGACAATTAAGAGAAGGCAGTGCAAAGACCTGTGTCTCTGTGCAAACATTCACATCTTGCTGGAAACCGTCAGTAGATGCAGGCAAGGAGCAGTCTAGGACCCAATGGGACATCAGTGAGGTGGCCAGTGGCAGGAGAGGCCACCACTGCATGGGAGGGATGGGGATGTGGCTTTAAGCTAAAGGAGGGCAGGTTTGGATGAGGTATTAGGAAGAAATTCATTGCAATAAGGGTGGTGAGGTTACCAAAACAGGTTGTGGACTCCACATGCCTGGAGGTGTTCAAGACCAGGTTGGGCAAGGCTTGGAGCAGGCTGGGATAGTGGAAGGTGTCCCTGCCCATGGTAGAGGGTTGGAATGAGATGAGCTTTAAGGTCCCTTCTAGCCCAAACCATTCCATGATTCAGCACCTACATGACAAACCAGGGGAAAATCGAAGCGATCACACTGAGGGAGGGAGCTAAGCCAAGGGCAAGGTGGGATTTTGCAGCACTCCGCAGAGATCCTCCTGCCCCACTTAAATCTATTACGGTTGTGGGCCAAGGACCAGGCATCATCCTCACTGATGAGGATAGAGCTGCACTTGAATAGGCCAGCCCTGGTAATTAGTAAACAAATGAGGCCAAAGAGAGGTTCTGAGCACTTGCCCAAGGCAGAGATCTCTGGGGTGAAGTCAAAGCCAGAAACTACAAGGTCTCAGACCTACAGTCATTGCACGAAACCACGTCAGACAACCTGGAATGCCATATGGTAGCTACGATCTGGCAGAAGCTCCTTTATACCCTGGAGATGTTTTGTTTAGTGATAAACTTTCCTCACCACATTTTCTCATCCTCCCCCTGTGCTTTCCAAAGGAGCTCCAGGCTCTCTGCTACTGTCTCACAGCTGATCCTCTTCTTCACCTGTGCCTTCAGTAAGATCCTAGACGAAAACTTGTATTTCTAGAAATACTAGACTATATTTTACCTGAAGAGGTTTCAAAGAGGTCCAAACACATATGCTCTTGGCAGGGATCAGCCCTCCATGCCTGGAAATGCTGCCACCTCTGCAGCAAATCACAGCATACAAAGTCCTATAAAGTACTGCTGGTTAAATGTTTACTTCTAAATTCAAATCTATTGGGACCTGAAGGAACTTTCAGGGAGAGATAGAAACCAATCAACATTTGCCTAAGGAAATGTCAATACCTTCCTTGTAGATTCCCCACCCAGTGTTGGTGAAGGCTGGGTTTTATCACCAGGCTCAAGATGCTTCTTGGGGGGGGAAGAGAAAGTAAGGGGGGGATGTTAGTGCTTTGGTTCCTGGAACCCAGTGAGAGATTGAGATTGTCCACTGCATTTCAAGAGATTTAAAACCCAGAAAATAATGTTTCTATCCTTTCTCAATGCAGAGAAAATAACCCAAAATACAAATTTATAAAGGTACAAAACTGTTAAGACCGAGAATGAAAGCTCAAAACATGTTACATATTTATAGACAACATGTTTTCTTAACTCCCTCTCATGATGCTCATGACGTTTGAGTGCTTTACTCATGATCCTTATTTGCGGGAAGTGAGATAAGGACTTCTGAGTCTGAACTTCCTTAGCTCGGCTGCTGATTTCTTTATATCCTACAGAGATACCACAGGCATTTCTGGCCTGCCTTGTCCGCTCTTTCCGAGGCCTTTGGGCTGGTGCAGCTGCTCTGTGAGATGCTGTACCACATGGGCTGCCTGGGCTGCAGAGAAAGGCTCTGATAAGGAGCTCAATTAGCACTCCCACAGATGCCAAGCCCCCACACTAATTAAGCGTGTGTCTACTCGGAGCTGGCTGCACCCAGCAGCAATGGCTGTGTGGCCAAGCCAGGCTCTGAGAGGAGCCCATGGGAATGAAGGACAGGGCAGAGGTGCTGCTCCAGAGCCCAGTGTCACGCAAAAACACGGCCTCAAGCTTTCCAAAGTGGTGCAAACACAAGATGCTCCTGCCAGTGGGTCTTGGCTTGAGCTTGGCTGATCTGCCTGGGCTTGGTGCCGTGTTCCTGCAGCCACGAGACTCTTGCTGTTAACTCCAGCAGCTCGGCGAGGGCAGCCCTGGCTGGCGTCCCACACACAGCGTGATGGATTCTCCCTCCCCTGGCAGCATGGCTACCACCACCCGTCACGCCGAGCCTGAAAACACAAATCCTGACTTGGCTGAGGTGTTACATGCACGTCCTGCCATCGCTCCCTGGCTGGTCACAGCTCGTCCGTGCCTCCTGCACAGCCCAGGCTCGCGGGGCTCGCACGCACCCAGCCCCACGCCGCCGAGGCAGCTCCGGCGTGCTGACACACACATCACACCCTGCCTTGCCAGCCCTTCTCGCTTCCTGTTCCAGCTGAAAAACAATGCCGAGGCCTCCCTTTAAAAGCCCTCCGTGGAGCAGCTCTTGGCACTCCGTGCTTCCCTGCTGCCCAGTGATCTCAGCACGGAGACTGGGCACGAGGGATGGGGGCTGGGCTCGGGCTGTGCCAGCATGTGAGAATGGAGCTGCCAGAACGGTGCCCCCAAACACTCATGGGTGTGAACAGACCCATCAGACCCTGCACTGTGCGCGTCCCTGTGCTCATGGGACCCAAACAAACTGTTCTCTCCCATTCTTGTAGTCTGGGAGTGTCCTCAGCTCCCAGACACCAAGGTGAGGGGTCTCTGGAGGGAGGCCAGGAGGCTTGAGTGGGGAGTGTGTTTCCTAGTCCTGATACCCACAGGTGAGCAGCATTAGACCTTCATCCCAGCATTTCCTGGAGTTAAAAGCATCCATAAATTACACACAGAGTTTTCCCTAAAAGACTTTTCTTGAGCAGTGTGGGAGCCCAGCGGTGCTGCAGGGTAGAGCAGAGCTTTGGGTGTTTCACCCCCAGCCACATGCCATGGGCTGTGAGTGGTTCAGGAGCCACCCACCCACTCCTGCCTCCCCTCTGTGGGCTTGCACATCCCCTGCAGCGCCTCCCAGCCACTTCCATTGAGCAACATGGAGCAGGAGTGGGGCTTGCCTGCCAGCAGCTGCCTGGGCAGGCATGGAAAGGGGTGTGTGTGTTTAGTGCAAGCATTCCCAATTCAGAAACCATTAGAATTTAAAAAGAAATCAAATCAAATAAAAAGCAGCCGGTTCATACAAGCCACAAGAATGCAGCTGAGCTTATTGACGACTCTGTGATTTGCGAAAATTAAGAGAGGTAAATGAGAACAATCCCCCAGTCTCTGCAGCAAATACTGAGCAGACAATTAGCAGGGGGTGGTTTTGGGAAGGAGAGGATTTCTTGGTCTATTAGTTGGGCCCTGGCTTTGGGCTTGCTCATGCCATGCCCATGTCCATGGTGCCAGGGGAGGGCTGGTGTCCTGGCAGGGGACTGACCACACTGTTTCCCTGCCAAAGGCCCTGCTGGAGGCTTGGGATTTGGGCAAAGCTTTACAGGGCAGTGGTCACTCTTGTGCCATCTCCCTGGGGCTGGCACTGCCACAATTGTCTTCTGTTGTTCATTGTCTTTGGTTCCAGCTCTGCTTTTCCATGGTAAGGAAACAGTGGACAGTGCAATCCTGAAAAAAAAATCCCATATTTTAGGAAGCTCTCCTCACAGTTCTACTAACCAAGAAAAGCATTTTTAAAACTGAGCTGCTTTTAACCATCTGTGACAGCTGACCTGCTCCCATCAGCGTGATGGAGGAGCAGGTTAGCAGCAACTGGTGCCACACTGGAGTATCAAAGCCTTGCCATTACACCAATACACGGGGCTGTCAGTAAACTGTTCTCACAATTCACACTTCTTTTCTACCCAGGACAGCAAATGTTGCAAGACTAATCGTTATCCTTCAACAGATGTCTCCCAACAAAACCAGACCACAGCTGTCAGATGTACCTGCCAGGACATGCCTCAGGTGTCTGATGCCTCTTGGAAGTGAAGGGCACTAAAACAGTGCCCAGCAAATACTGGAGGAAGGAGGCAGGAGGAAGGCACAGGCTGCTCTGCACAATAAGAAGCTGTTTGATCAGGGAGGCCTTGGGAAAAGGGAAGAGGAGACTTGATTTCTGAGACAGTGAGGGCAAGTGGAGCTGCTGTGGGACTGGGGACAGGTTTGCACAGCCTGGGGTCCATCTTTGCTTTGTGTCAACCCTGGGAAAGTCACCCAGGGTTATCCACATTGCAAGGTTGCCTGAATTGCAGCAGATGCCATGGCCATGCTCAAAAATAGTGACTGGAGAGCATAGTATTTCTCACAGGAGGGGGGCAGATCCAGTGATTGCTGATGAATTACAGGGTTGCAGTGTGGGACAGCGTCACTTTGGTGTCACAGCATCCCACACTGTGCTGCCTCATGTTTCCTAGACTTGCCCTCTGAGCTGTGAGACCACAGAGAGCCAAAACCTAGAGTAGGCAGGTTTGGGTGCTGGTCCACTCAACCCCTTGGCAGCATCTGCCCTGCACCTGAGCCAAGCTACGATGCAGATTTGCTCAGCTCTCCCTCCTTTGAGCACTTAATCAACCTCCTTTTGTTTCAGATCCCTGTTAAACAAGATCCAAACAAAGGGTGAAGGGGAAAGAAAAGAAAGAAAAGAAAGAAAAGAAAGAAAAGAAAAGAAAAGAAAGAAAAGAAAGAAAAGAAAGAAAGAAAGAAAGAAAGAAAGAAAGAAAGAAAGAAAGAAAGAAAGAAAGAAAGAAAGAAAGAAAGAAAGAAAGAAAGAAAGAAAGAAAGAAAGAAAGAAAGAAAGAAAGAAAGAAAGAAAGAAAGAAAGAAAGAAAGAAAGAAAGAAAGAAAGAAAGAAAGAAAGAAAGAAAGAAAGAAAGAAAGAAAGAAAGAAAGAAAGAAAGAAAGAAAGAAAGAAAGAAAGAAAGAAAGAAAGAAAGAAAGAAAGAAAGAAAGAAATTAAAAATCGTGACCACTCCTTGCTACTGTCTGGATCTATTGTCTCCCTGACAAAGAAATGCCCAGCAGGGCATTCACCTTCCCAGCCTCAGCCGTGGCATCTCAATTTCCCAAGATTTCCCTCAAAACCCTGTCAATAACCCATCAGAGTAGTGATTCCCATTACTGCCATGGCTGTGAAAGAGGGCCTTGATACACAGGCCACCTTCTGTTCCCAAGAACCCTGCTCCTGAATGATACCTGTGTTGGACGGCCAAGATTCCACGGGAGCCCCTCTGCCAGCCGGACACCTTGTGAGCAGCAGTGCCAAGACTGCCTTAGGTGAAAATGTGTTTCACTGGAAATGAGGGGAAAATGCCAGACAGGCCATGGCTTCATCCAGAAAGTGCAGGAAGGTCACTGCCACCCTCCTGGCTGCTGCATCCCCACAGTGTCTTCATCAGCACCCCGGGGCTGAGAGTTCCAACAGAGCCAGTGTCCCCACTGTGCCTCCTTGCCTTTTTCTCTGCCTTATGATCTCCTCCTTTCTCCCTCCTGATCCTTGCCAGCTGTTGCAAGAAGCAGATAATGACTCCCCCTTCCCTCCCTATCTGAGTACATCCTTTCAGGAGCAGCTTTACCCCACTGAAGAAGGAAGAGCAGAGCAATCTTCTCTGGAGAGAAGCTTGGAGCTTCTGATGGAGATGGGATGTGGATGAGAGAGCAGCTCCTTGGCGTGGCAGCAGGACAATTACACCCAAAACAGCCTCCCTGACACAAGATAACATTAACACAGCTCATGTTGCAACACTGGGGCTTCAGCTCCTAGGCACTCTCCAAGGAGCAAGGAGGATTTAATTAGCTTGGAGATGCCCCAGCAGAATTCTACGGTGTCCCATAGCGATGGCTCCCAGCTGTTCTGAAGGCAGAACAATGGCAGAAAAAGCAGGATCACCATGGAATTACCAGCTTTGGAGAGGATGGATGGAGGGTGTTCGAGGTCCATATTTCTTGGCAGTCATCATGTCCTTGCTTTTGTCCTGCTGGCTGTGAGGATGAAGATTTGCAGATGTGCTTCTAAAGGCAATGCAGTAAGAACTGGCCCAACTATTCCCAATCTTCCTTGTCTGTCTCAGGGCTTGAGGCAAGGTGTTCCCCCCACTGCCTGGAAAGGCCACAGAAGACCTCATGTTAACCAGAATGTGAATTGTAACATCCTTTGGTGGAGTGAAGAACCAGAAGGAGGTGATAATAAGCCACTGCAGGCTGGTGCTTTTGTCTCCAGTGAAGCAACAGCAGCTCATTAGAGTCTGTGAAGTGCCAGAGTCCCTTTTCTGCTGGGATGCCCAACAAAGCCCTTGGACACAGGTCAGATGAGTTGCCTCTGACTCCCTGTGCTGCTGGAACAATTCCTACTGTGCCACAGCTTGGGTTGGTGCCCAAAGCTGCCAACTGAGGGGCTGGTCCCACTCGGGCTCCAAAGCATCAGTGAGAGCTGGTGATGGATCAAGCTGTCCTTGGTGAAGCAAAGGAGGGTTTTCCTCAGGCTCTGCACCCCACGTGTCCCTGAGGTCCTGCCACAGCCTTTGCAAGGGCACTGCAGTGCACATCAATCCCTCCAGCTCCTCAGGGCAGGGTAATCCCTGGCAGCATCTTCTCTTCCTCCTGTGCAATACCTGCTGCTGTCCTCATCAGTTTGGGACACCCCAGCCCTGTTCCCTCAGCCGCAGACACCCCAGAGTCCTCAGGCTCAGATCTGCTGAGGTTGGGACTTTGAGGGCAAGTTTTGGTTTTAGGGGAGGTTTTGCTTGTCTTTGCACTGATCTGTGGGTGGATTTCAGCCTCATCTCACAGCATTGGTCCTGTGTGCCAGGTGGGCTATCCCAAGAGTGACACATCCCTTTAGTACCTTGCTTGGGCCACTTATGGGATGGCTGCCATCCTCCTCCATGAAGAGACAGCAGTGCTCGGCTTGGCTGTGGCTGCAGGCGATGAGCAGGAGGGAGGGAATAAATATTCAGAAGGAGAGAGAGAATGAATACTCTTCCTCCAGATATGCCAAGGAGAAAGGAGAGACAAGCAAAGCCCTGGACCCCTGCAGGGAGCTCCACAATGGGAATGTTCACAGCTAACCATCCCTGCTGCTCAACCTACCAACAACACTCTGCAGAGCTTGGCCATCACCGGCCCTGGGGACACGGGCGAGAGGAAGGTTGTGACCCCTGGCAAATTGGGAAATCTTTGCCCCTCCCAACCTCATAGTCCCTCTAAACAAGAACCAGACACTCCACAGCATGCTACCCCTGGAGATCCCCTTGGTAGGGCTTGTTCTCATTCTCCTGGGGGCTTGGCTTCCATCTGGACTGCTGGTTGAAATCCAGCCCGGGCTGGTAGTGACTTCAAAAGGCAGTGTCATTGGAGGAGCAGTGGGTGGTCCATGGCAAGCAAGTCGATGGCTGACTGTTCTTATAAAAGGCACCACAGTAGGGGCCCTTGCTTTCAGAAGAAAGGCAAGGGCTGCACTGACCGCAGGGAGCAGAGCTGGTCCTCGGCCTGAGGGACAGTCACCTTAGTGAGCTGGCACAGGGAGGTGGCTGTGCACCCCTGAGGGCAGAGCTTTTGATCTGTCTCCATTGGGTTTGCCCCCAGCACCACTGGCCAGCCCTGGCTTCCCCTTCCACAGGCAACAGTGTGAAACAGAGCCCAGCAATAACACACACAGGAGAAGGCACCCTCTGAGCATCCCAGGCAGGATCCCAATGAGACAAACTCCAGCTGGGCTCTGGGAGCACAAGGGCAGCCAACGGGACCCTGCAATGGCCTCAGTGTTGGCACGGAGATGGTGGCAGGCAGGGATGCTGTGTGCCAGCCTGAAAGATGCCAGCCACATCTGCACTGCCCACTGCAGTGCCCCAGGGCCCCCAAATCCAGGGGCAGGAGACAGCAGGCAGACAGGGAGGGTGGAGGGCAGGATGGGGGGGGGGGCAGGGGGGCCCAAAACAAATAATAAAAACAAAATCCCAGTAAGCATGTTAGAATTCGTTTGAAGTGCAGAGGAGCTTTCAGGCAGGGTTATGCACATCTCCCAGCCCGGCATGATTTACACATTCCTTGCAAGCAAAGGAATCTTCCCTGATTTGAAGTAAAACAGATGTTTTGGGGTTTTCTTTCACCCCCTCCCCACCCTCTTTTAATCATTTCTTTATAGAAATGATGGCTATACAGCCAACCAGCTCAGAACCAGAGCCCTGCTACCCCAGAAGCCAGGACCGGAGACCCTCTGTCCTGTGCCATGAGAGAGCCCCTTGTCATTGCAGTGACTGTACTTGGGAGCTTCCAGAGGTGCGGAGCCAGCCCTGCTCTCCTGCAAATGCTGCTCCAGAGGCATTGATCCCTGCAGGTTTCTTCCCTTGTTTTTCACTCTGCAGGGAAGGATTGTAACTCCCTGCAGCTTTTCTTCCTCTGCAG
Organism: Vidua chalybeata; assembly: GCF_026979565.1. NCBI lineage: Eukaryota > Metazoa > Chordata > Aves > Passeriformes > Viduidae > Vidua > Vidua chalybeata. The sequence goes on along the minus strand of NC_071550.1, from coordinate 7,946,103 downwards.
CTACAGCTGATCCTCCATCCCTGCTCCAGCAGCCCAGGTCCAGGAGCCCTTCTAACCTCCACCACTAGTCCAGGAGATGTGTTTGATGTTGGGACTTGCCCTTGTTCCCACACTGTAGCGTCACACCTCACCCCAGCTGTGCTCTGTCCCAGCAGTGTGGACTGGGAAGGGCAGCCTGGTCCATGCCCAGGGACTGGCAGCAGCAGCGCTGCTCACACACCACAAGTGAAACAACCCAGCACAAGGAATGGTGTTGTGCAGGCTGGAGCTGGGATATCTGTTGATTTCAGCACTATGTGATTTCAGTCAAGTTACTTTGCCTCTATTTTTGTCACAAGTTTTCCACCGAGGAAAATTATTTGGGGAAGGAGCATCCATTTCCCAGAGGGATGCAGAGCACCAAGTGCAGTGGGGCTTCTGAGTGCTGGTTGATGCTGCAACCTACACAGCCATGCCCTTGAGTTTACACTCAGAACAATAAGTCATGGCCAGTAGCAAATCCATCCAGCTGACCCATCTTTCTTTTCTTTCTCTATTTTTTTTTTTTTTTTCTCCTTTTAAACCCTGTTGTTCTTTCTCAGTACTTCGTTGGTGGCAGGGTGGGAAGGTTTTTTGTAACACATTCACGTACCAGTGGGACTCACTCCCATTCCCGTCTGGTACAAGAGATTGCACAAGAGAGAGAAACAAATGGGGATGAGGAAATGCGTGTTTATGAGAGGCAGCGCTGTCATCGTGAGCAAGGGACCCCCCGCAGGAGAGCCGGCCTGGGAGCCAGTGGATTTCCATTCTCTCCTAACACTCCATTCATGCCTCGTTTCATACCTCCCTGGAGACTGGAGACTGGCCGGGGTCCCACGGCCCCGCGCGGGACTCCCACCCCGCTTGTGCTGCCTTCTGCGATATTTGTTGCTGGGTGGAAAGAGGGAGATGTTGTTGTCTCATAAAAATGATGAGTTGAGAAAGAGCAACAGCTTTTGCCATTGCATGCACTCCTTGTTTTCCTCCTGCAGCAGAGGAAGGTCTTCCCTCCTACATCACCTCTCCTTTGCCACGCTCCTTGTGCTCCCCGGCTGCCCATCCTGGCAGGGCTCCTCCCTAACATGCACCACGGAGTTTTTCATGGACTTTCCTGCTCATGCTATGGTTGCTGCCATGAGCCTTCTCCTGACCTGATCAGGAACCCTCCCTCTAATCCAAACCACATTGCTGCCTGATACGATACAGTCACCGGTAAATAACCTTGACTGCAGCGGTCTGGAAGAGCCAGGGATCCTATATCACTGCTATTAATGGTTTAGGACTGTGCATCATTTGCAGATGACACAGAGAGGGTCTCATCCCTACTCCCCCCCACTCAGCCACCTCCTCCAGAATGGTGCCTTCCCCCCATCACTTCAGGTGGCTCTAAGTGAAAGCCACCTGGGTGACAATTCCTCCTGCCTGATGCTGGTGTGTACACAAGGAATGGGAATGGCTGATTTCTGCACTCCCTTGTGTGCTACAGAGCTCCCAGCAATGGGGCTGGGGCTCCCCCACACACAGGTGGGGTATTAATAAAACCAAAAGTAATCGCCCAGGCACACATACTACAACCCACTTGGGTCCCTCTCCTGTCTGCTCCTGCAAGCCCCCTGCCTCCCCCTGCTTTCTCCACACACCTCAGTTTCATTATCTCTGATCTGGAGCTGCCCATTACATGCTTTTTGCCAACATAAATATTTAATCCTGGTGCATTGCACGGAAAGGCCCTTGTGGAGTTAATCCTTCAACTCATGTTTCTACTTGGAAAACAATTTAGCTTGTGGCTGGGCAGCAGGTACGAGACAGGGGCAGAGCCCAGAGCTGGAGGTGGCCTGGAAGAGCTCGGGAGCTGTGTGTGGGGTGATGCAGGTGGGCTTCATGCTGTGGGGTGGGCTTCATTCCATGGGCTTCATTCTATGGGGTGGGCTTCATGTTGTGGGGTGGGGTGGCTCTTCTGGAGATCATCTTCACTGGGGTGGCTCTGGAAAAGCCACAGGGGTCACTGCAAGCTGCTGTCTGGGAAGGGAGGTACAAGGGGCACTGCCAAGGGGGACTCCAGGTGCAGCATTTTGTTGGGCTTCAGCAGTGTTTGGGACATCCTGTTCTCTGCATACTCTCAGTTGCAGCAATGTGGAAAGTCCAGTTTATCAGTTTGCTTCACCTGCCAGTGTGGGTCTAAGCAGCCACACGATCCCACACTGCTCCACCGAGCACCTCTAAATTCACCTGCACACCCAGGGGCTACTTACAGTAGGATCTGGCCCTGATTTTACCTGTGGGCTATGGAGTAGGGTTATGGGATGGTTGGTGTGTTTATGAGGCTGTTGGGTAGCACTAAGGTACCCTCAGCAAAGTGAGATGCCCCAGCACCAGGTCCAAAGCTATAAAGAGCATGGACAGAAATGCACCCGGCTCCTTGTTCCTCCACCTCTGTGCCCTCAGGAGGGCAGCACCCATGGGGATGCAACACCACAAAACATCCACCAACCTAACAAAGCCCCCAGACCCAGAGGGGAGGGACACAAGGGGCAAAGACTGCCCTGCAGTGTAGGGCCAAGAGTACAACTTGCGGCAGCTGAAATGGTTTGAAATCCTTCCCCTTACATCAGCAGTGACGTGTCAAAACACTGAAGAAGTATTTTGGTTTCAGTTGCTTTGTCTGAGAGGTTCCCCCAGCAGCCTGGGGTGGGTCTCCTGGAGACCAACCAGCCCTCCCCAACATCCCCTGCCCCATGTGAGAAACTGGGATGTGCAAAGCCTCCTGTGTGCAGGACACATCCCCACAGACCCTGCCCAGAAAGGCTGGAAGACTGGAATGTTGCAATGATGCAAACCAGAGGGAAGGAAAACATGAAAGTATCCCAGCCCTTCTGTTTGGGGTTGTGCAATGAGATTAGGAGGAGAGGCCACTCCTGTAGCTGCAGGGCAGTGGGAGATGCTCAGAGGGAAGGAGAAAACTAGCACACTCCAGACCTAGCTCAGGTTGCTGCTGCCATGGGCTGCCCTACAGTTTCCCTGGCAAAAATCAAGAGGAGAAAAGATGGAAGACAAGCAACAGACCCTGATCCAGGGGTATGACAGCCCAGAGCTGTGGCAAGATGCGCCCAAGCCCAGTTCACTGCCCAGGTGTTTGGGCAAGCATGTTCCTGTGACCCAGCTTTGAGCTCCTTTCACACCCATCCTGCCAGGGCAGTGTCTCCACACCCAACTCCATCCAGTGAAAACAGGACCCCACTGACCCCTCCTTGAACAACCAGCATCCCACAGACCCTACTTCTTTTTTTTTTTCTTTTTTTTTTTTTTTTTTTTTTTTTTTTAACTTTTACATCATGACATAAGCTTTGGCTCCAAGGGTTTTTAGTGAAAGCCAGAGTATGCTTTTTCCCCTTCTTGTAACAGAAACCATATTGCTGTATAATTGAATTTATCTCATTCCTGATGAGGGAAGCAAGTGTGTGTGTGTGTGTGTGTGAGGTGACCAGGAGCAATGAGGGCACGTGTGGTGGGAGCAATTGCTCTGAAGGTACTCCAAGGAAATATCCTTGGGAGTGGCATCAGATGGGGGTGACCAAGCAGAAACCAATGGGCCACAGCTCAGCACAGAGCATCCCCCACAGCAAGCCCCACCTCCCCACGTGGCTGCCATCTCTGCAGCCCAGCAGAGATGCTCCTCGCCTTTTTCTCCCATTTTACTATGGATCTCCTCACTGTATTGGAAGCCCAACAAAGGGTGTGGTTCAGTTTTAATACATGTTTTACAGGTGGAAAAAGTCAGGAAGAAGCAGCTACTTTGAGGTTACTTTTTTGATGTCTGTTTTACTATGCCACAAATTCAGCTGAAGCCAACGGGAGCTGTGGCTCTGATGGTGAAACCTTGAACGTGATGCTCCCAAAATGGAGATGTCTCAATTTACCGGCAACTTTTGCAAACACAGGCAGGGGGGAAACAACCCAAACCCCAAGGAATAAATCAAAGGCCATTTGAGATCTGAGCAGGGGCTCCATTGCCTGCAGCTCTCCCGTGACAAACTCCCTGCAGAAACTCCCTTTTTTCTCTGGGAAAGAGCCATGGCTCTGAGGGGGAGAAGAGGTGGCAGAGCTGGAGAGGTCACTTTGTGCTGATAAACTCCAGTTTGGCATGATCAAGAGGTGGGTGCTTACTGATGTAATGTTCTGCACAAGTCAGAGATTAAAAGAGATTTATTTTTTTTAAATAAATAACACACACACAAAAGGAAAACAAAAATAACAAAGTGTTCTCTGGGAGACAAGGCTGGTGAAGGACTCTCTGTGCTGTTGTTGTTACAAGAAAAGGATGGGCTGGGATGTGCTGCAGGTGTCCTTTGGGAAAATGAAACAAACAAAAAAAATTTTGACTAGTTTTATGGAGTTGCAGCCATATGTGAGAGAAATGCACAAATGCACATTGCTGGGCTGAGTTGGGACAGAACTTGCAGCTCATGGCATCCAAACTTTGCTTTTGAGAGTGGACAAAAAGATGAGCAGGTAGGATTAGCTTGTGACTTATCCTTTTTATTCAGAGAAGTATCACTGTCAAATATCTCCACCTCTGGGGACCTGGGGTCCCACCCAGAGTCTGACTGACCCCCCAGGCTGTGGGGATGGCTCTGGGTTCAGATAAGACGCGTGGGTTCAGTAGGAGCTGGTCACGTCCTTCCTTGGGTAAGTTTGTGGACAGAATTGTGTTGCTTTTGGCCACTCCTTAAAGCTTGAATAAGCCCAAATCTTGAGTTGTCTGGTTGAGCTGCTATGGGTGCAGGACAGCCGTCAGACTTCCCACTCTCAGATACCTGGGTCCCAGACTGCACAAGGAAATTAGGAAGAGAATACAATTCTTTGCAGGGAGCATCTCTTAATCACCGGGCCAAAAAAAGCAATTCTCCTGAAGTGGTGCTTATGTGAAATGTGAGCATGGCCATCCCTCACCTTTGCTCAGCTCCAGGCATGTCACACCTCTCCCTCCCAGTCTCCCTTGCTAGGACACAGCCAACAAGGACATTTGCCCTTCTCCTCACTCCGTTCTTCTCTACAAGATAAAAAAAGCAGGGTGTGTCCTGTGTTCTTTGTGTCCTGGAACTGGAATGTGTTCAAACTGTGCTGGAAGAATCAAACCAACATGGCCCTCAGCTTTCCAGCCTTCAGGATGAGGGTGCTCTGCACCATGGAGACCTGATGAACAAAACAAATGGCTCCGAGGCAGTAGCACGATGCAGCTTTGGCTGGCTTAGAGCAAATCAAAGCCAGCAAGGCCCGTGTTGATATTTATATCACAGCTCTTGCACTCCCTCTCCCATTAGTCCATGAGATAAGACTTGGACGTGGAGCAGCATTAGGTTTCTACACAGTCAGGAATAAGAATATTCTCCAAGTTCTGTGACTAAAAGGGGTTGGGGATATGGGATTGCTGATGGGAAAAAGGTGGAATTGTAAAGATCCATTTATCTACCAACAGGAAAAGAGGCCAAAATCTTCCTCTCCACCCCATTGCCATTCCCAGGAAGAATCCTATATGGGCACACTCCCCCAGCTGCAATACCTCACAAAATAACCCCTCCATGCCTCCTCCTCCTTCCTATTCCTCACTACACCACTGCCAGCCTTCCTCCAGCCACCTCCAGAGGGACAATGTGAATGGACAGGTCTGGGATTTAGATGCTGGCAGTTTTTAGGGACAAAATCAAAAATGTTGCTTCAGTCTGATTGTGTTGAGGAAGGGGCAGAGAGGAGATGGCCGTGGGAGGCAGCAAAAGCTGTTCTGTTCTCTCTGTGGCATGAGTTATGAGCAGAAGCAGAGAATTTGGGAAGAAAAACCTGGTCTTTCAGCAAAAAGGTGTGAGATACCCATAAACTTGGCAGATACTAAAGAAGAAGGTTCTACTGAGGTCAGAGAAAGGCGTCTCCTGACTCCAGATCTGTCCCAGGTGGTTGAGTACTGTTGGCAGAAACTGATCAGAAGGAAAATTCAGGCACAGACACAACTTTTAGAAGGGTGATGAGAAATAATCAGTGTAGCAACACTGCAGCAGCACCTGGAGGCCTTGATCTGAGCCGCCCAGGCCAGGCTGGACACAAGGACAGCACAAGAGAGATAAAAACCTGAGTTTTTAAAGGGTACAGGTAAATGGGTGATGATGGAAGCGAGACAAAAGGTTCTCCTTAAATAACTCAACAGAGTAAATGGTGAAGTTGGGAAGAGACCCCAAATTTGACTGGCCATGAAAAAACCATGAATGTCTTCTCTGTGTTTTTTAGATGTGTATCCTCCTGATACTGGAACCTCAGCAGGAGCCCAACCCACCTCCATAAATGGGACTTCCTGGAAATGAGTGCAGGGATTATACCCTCCTGCTGAGCGCCTGAGCTCCCTGTACAGCCCATCTTTCATGGGGCCAATCCCCCTGCAAGCCAGTGATCCCAGGTGAGCCCAGAGGGTTCTGTGCTGGACTCATTTCAGCAAAAACAACCACACACCTGAGCCAGCGCTTGGGCAGCCTGGCTCTGCCACAACCCCAAAGTGCTGAGAAAGAATGAGCCTGCATTTGGAATACAGGCTTAGGATTTAGCAAAATCAGCTCCTGACTTGCCTCGTTTGAGTTTCTGCAAGCCAGGAATGCCTGAGGAGAAACTACAGCCATGCACCACTCAGCTTTGGGAAGCTGGAGAGCATGTGGAACGGGAGAGGTGGATTCAATGAAGCAGCACAGCTCCTGTGCACACAGGGGACCCGGCCAAGGGCTATAACAGATGTGTTTTAACCCATGCCACGGAGCTATTTGGGATCTGTCTCTGATTGCTCCAGCGCTCATTCACGTGTCTTCCTGACGAAAGACCAACAACAACAATTAGCATCATATAAGGAGCAGGGGACTGCTGCCAGCATTAACACACTCTTGAGCAGCAAGGGTTTTCCATTCCACTTTTTATCCCAGCTATGCACACAGCAGAGGTCACTCTGCATTAATCAGCCTTGCTCCGGGCCAGCTCCTTCAGCACGTTCAGCCTGTGGGATTGCAGCCGCTGCCTCTCCATGCTCTGATGGGCTCTCCCTGCTCCCCACCTCTGCCTTTTTCCTTAAGCTCACCAAAAAAAGCATGTTCCATGTTATCCCAAGCTGAGCCTGGCCATGCTGTTGATGGCCTGCAGACCCTACAGAGGGTGACTCTGCCTGGGCAGGACTTGGTAGGTCCTGGCTGCAGATGGGAGCCTCGTGTTGCCATTCTGAGCTCTGACTGAATCCCCTTCCCTCCAACAGCAGTCCTGAATCTTCAGCCCCTAGGAAGAGGTTTCCACCTTTCCCCTTCCCTCCAACAGCAGTCCTGAATCTTCAGCCCCTAGGAAGAGGTTTCCACCTTTCCAACACCCCTGAAACGTGCTCTCCCAGAGCCTTTGGGCTGGTTCATGATCACCCTGGGGAAACCCCATCTGAGCCAGCAAAGGGAATGTAAAGTCAAGGCTTCTTCACAGCATATGAACACACTCCAAGGAAAGGCTCTGGAAGGAATCCTGATGACTTCCATATTATTTCCAGTAAATTTTGTGCTGATTCTTGGCACAAACACTGGAAATGAATAGGCTAGGTCAGGAATGTAAATAAAGTGAAACATTGGGATTTAATCTAATCTATAATTATAGTATCTGTGGCGCAGGGAAGAGGTTGGTGTGTTTGCACTGCAGCTCCATTGAGGAGCTGGAGGGGGTTTTCATTTCCCTTTCCAGAATTTGCATTTTTGGCTGAGGGATACTTGGTGTCTCCCCAAGTATTTGAAGCAAACGTGCTCGGCTGGCACAGCTGCCTTCTGGTAGGAGCAGGTATGGCTCAGCCATGAGGCATCCCCAGGCATTCCCTGAGCAATGGGGTGAAAGCTGAGATGGATGAGCTGGGTTGAAGGCTCAGGGAGGCTGTGAGGTGCCCAGGGGAAGCTCCTGCCTCCTCAGTGAAGAGACTGGATGGTTTGTGGGGTGCTCAGTTCCCTAAGCTGAGTTTGATCTCTGAGACAAGCCAGAGCCCTTTCTCCCCACTGTTGTTTTGGTTTTGGTTCATCACAAGCTGCCTGTCAAAGTCTGGTGCTCCCAAGGCTCCCAAACCATCCATCTGAGTGGTACTGGCTGCTGTCCAGGCTGGCTGGTCCATGCAAGGTGAGCACTTCACAGACACATTGACATCTCTTCCTCTGCCCTTCTCACCTCATCCTCTTCCAGATTCACCTGGGGGGAAGCTTGACAGACAGCTTTAGTCCTCGGGGGAGAGCAATCCCTTCTCCATTTCACAAGAATATAAGATTTCTGCTTTTGAAGAACTGCAACAAAACTCAACAGTCCTCAAGGACCGTCCTCAGTATCCATGCATAGGTCCATGGGAGTGCATTCCCATGAACGCAGCATGGATCTCCATGGATGGGCACCCGTGTGTGGCAGACTGGCAGGAGTGTGCACACGTGTACATGAGCCTTTGGAGCATGTGTCTTTGTTGACATGATCTACTTGCCCTGGAAAACCCTCTATGCAGGGACTGGCATCTTAGCCCCAATGTGTTAAAGGCAAGGGGAAGAGAAGGGCTGACAGGCAACATATTTTCCTCAAACTGAAACTGCAAAGGACAAAGAAATTAGTTCTCCTTTTGTTAATTCATATTTTGGAATTACAGAAGTCTTAAAAGCAAAGGAATCAATCAGACTTTGTTTATTTGTTTACTTGTAGAACATTTTTTGGGTTTGTTTTCATACTCCAGCCCAGCTTTGATCTCAGGCTGGTTGTACTCCAAAGGAATGGTCCACAGCAGAGTGTAATTGCTCTAGGTACTACAGAAGAAAAGGGACAGGATGTTCGACACATTTACAGGGCAGAAGAGAGTTCCATGACCTCCCAGTTCCCTTGCTAGGGTTATGTGATACCTTCAGACTACTGCAGAAGCAAACAATTTGTTTTTGAAGAGCTCTGATGCTGCAGACTGTGTGCTTACCTCCCAGCTTAGAGAACAGCACAGAGACCTGCAAGTGGCTATAATCAGGATTATACCCAGCCCAGAGCTATTATAGATAGCTATTTTTCCACAGAAACGAATGAAACAAGCAGAAGAAATTCAATTTAAGAAATGACCCCGTGCCCGTGTTTGTGTTGTTGTTCTGTCTGTGCGGGCGCAGAGCAGCGTTAGCCTCACATTTCTCTGCTCTGGCTTTCCTCACGCTGTGTTGCAACCTTGTGGACATCTGAGCAGAGGAATATTTAATGGGGGTTCCTGTGTATCTGAGAATGCTCAGTAAACATGCTGGGCAGAGCCCAGGTTGGAGCAAGCGGGTGCGTGTTGGGCAGGCAGGAGCCACGGCGGCTCACGCCAACGGGGAGCAGGGGGTCATCAGTCCATGCCACGTGCTCAGCAGCAGCCAGCGAGGAGGAGGTGCTGTGGTGTGCCCATATGCAATTTTTTTGGACGTTCAGAGGTGCCCCAGAGGTGCCCAAACGAACATGTGCCCGTCCATGTGCGCTGTGTGCACCGCCCTGGGAGTGGAGAGCCAAGCCCTGCTGAGCATTAGCTGTGGGACAGAGCCAGAACTGTGCGTCACCCTGGGGCCTGTCCCCACACAGGATGAGCTCCAGAGCTCCCTGGTGTCAGGGGACTGCTGCCTGCTGGCTGCCTGCAGCCACGGCTCCCCACAAAAGCTGCTGTTCCTTGCCCAGGAGCACCCACAGAGCAGGAGCCACGCCCAGGGCACAGGGCACTGCCAGCTCTGCTGACCACCTCCATGGCAGTGTGCCTTGGGGCTGGGAAGCAGAAGACTGGCTTTGACCACAGGGATGACAAAACCCTGGACAAAGCCCTCTGCCTTCCACCCAAGGCTCTCCCAGCCCTTTGCAGACACCAGGAATTAGATCACAGAGCCCCTAAAGGGATGGGTGAGTGCAATTACCCCTGCCTGGCAGATGGGGAAGATGACTTGGCAGCCCTGGCTGCCCAAGAGCCAGACCTGCTGGCTCCCAGCTCTGTGTGCTCACCACGGCAGTAGCCTCCATCAAAACCAGTGGCTCTTCCCTCTCCCAGTGCCCCTGGCAGCTGGGAGCTGAGAGCTCACAACGGGCCAGTTTTATGGGCATTGGGTTATTAGCAAGCTCTGTGGTTGCTCCAGCCTCTCCCTGGCACCTTTTGAGAGCAGCCCAGTTCCCAGAGACATAAATAATTATATTTATGCATTATAGATATTCAACAAGAAAATGTCTGATATTATTAAATGACAAGAGGTATCACTTGGAGCCCACTCCTGGAGACAGCCCTGCTCCAGGGATGTGCAATAAAGGCTTTGGAGGCTGTCAACATACTTAACTGGGGGGTGGTGGAGGGAAAGTATTAATCAAGGTCTTAAAAAGTTCTCGCTGACAGACTATTTGCCAGCTCTCACTTTAAATGCTTTTGTGGTCCCATAAAAAGTTTCATTACTCACTACAAAATGTGTTTTAATTATTGCAGTCACTCTGACATTAAGCCCTGGGTGTTTCTCTCTTGCTTACTCTGCCTCTCCTCTGTCTCCTTGCCTCTTTGCTCTGTTTTTCCTCTCTTACTGATCTGACTCCTGATATCCCTCTCAAGACAGAGGATGCCCTGGCTAATGAGCCAGATTGGAAAGCCCAGGCCCTGTCCAAATGACATTAAAGGAGAAGTTAAAATTCAGTTCTTGATGTTATCCCTTTGCTCTGGAAACTAATTAATCCACAAGATTCAAACAGAAAATTCAACCCCCAAAAAGTATCTCAGAAGAGTGAAGTGTCCACAATATGTGGGCAGTGGGCAGAAGGATTTGGTGTCTCTCTGATCTCAAATATGTCCTACTAAGAGAAATAGCAACTTATAAACACTTGTCACTCTTTTGACATCTATTTCATCCCTCCAGGCACTTGGCAGCTTGCTCCAATCTGACCACATCAGCTTAGTTCTTCCATGAGAGACAATCCTGTCCACCAGGCATGGACCTGGAAAGCCAGAATACTAAAAGTAGGTGTTATCCAGGAGTGTCCCAGCCCCTCCCAGTGCCTCCAGCACTGGTTTTCCATTTCACCAGCTGCATGTAACACCCAAAGCAGCAGGAAGGGTCTGACCATTTGTCCCGTGTCAGGTGTAACACAGTGCTGACCAAAAAGGTCAACAACAATTCAACAACAGCATTGGAGATCCCTCCTTGCCCCCAGCAGCTCCCCACGTGTCTCTCCTTACTTGTACAGACCATCTGGTTCCAGGCACTTGAAAATGACTGAATAGAGGCTGGTTTCAGGGACATCTCCGTGGCTCCGACCCGCTGCCACACAGGAGGTTGCCAGGCCAGAGAGCAAATCATCTGCAAAGCTCAAGGATTCTCCTGCAGAGCAAAGAGAGGAGCGAGAGCAGAACATCAACACAGGTGTAGAATTACTCTGACCACTTTAAAAATCACTGTAGGAACATCTCTACGCAGGACATGCAATCAACAAACTGCAGCTGGCTGTGGCTGTGTGATGTCCCAAGTCCGTATGGAGAATGTCACCTATGGACAAAGCAAGTAGGAAACACGCCTGGGCCAGCAGCTTTGCAGGAATGGGGGCCAGGGCTACGTCACTGTGTGGCCAGCTGCAATCACAGCACAGAGGGGACGTGTGGCCTCACTTCAGGCAGAACCACCATCCAGAGGCGGGCTACAGAAGGTCTGGAGGCCTGGCTAAACACGGATCTCTTGTCCTTGCTGCATGCCCAGCTCTTAAACAAGGCATGGCCTTTTCCAAACATAACCTGCCACACCAAAAGGTGTTTCTACAATGTTGGACTAACAGCAAAAAAGACATTTTTAGTGCTTGGGTGGAATTGCTCTCAATGTGATTTTTTTTTTTTTTTGTTTTGTTTTTTTTTTTTTTTTAAATTTAATGACAGCCAGTAGCTTTGCATTCCCTTTTATCTGCACTCTTCCAGCTCCTGGACCTCTGACTGGATCTCCTTCAGTCATGTTGAAGAACACTTGCTTTTTTATAAGCATTTGAAGGAAAAAAACCCCCACTAATTAAAAAAAATTAAAAATACTGAAAAAAACTTTCTTTTTAGCCTTCTGGTTTATAAAGCCTATTAAACACTTAGATCATGACCCAGCTGAAACTGAAAATTTATTAAGGTTTTTGGGCATGACCACTGCTGTGCAACCTGTCTCCTCGCAGTGGGCAGCCTGTCTATTGGTTAGAGCTCATTGCATTTAATTCCTGTTTCACACTGTTGTAACTGAAAGCCTGAGGTACCACAGAGGAAAATAAGACAGAGCATCTGCCCAGGCTGTGCCCTATTCCCAGTGATGGGAATCAGAGCAAGGGCTGCTGTAGGTGGTAGTTGTGCTGGTGTAAGCCAAGCTGGGCCCAGATTGCTGTGCTGGGTACCTTGTGCATGTGGAAATGTCAAGACATCGCAGCAGAGGGAGGAGGAGAATTCCCTTCTCAGCACTTTTGTTTTTCTAAAGGCAAAAGTGACTGAGGAGTACTGAAACAAAGCACCAGTTCTTGGTACAGACCCTAAGGAACAAGCCAGTGGTATAACCAGCCCAGAACATCCCACTGTGAAGCTGAATTATCCAGGTAGAAGAAAAAGATCCCCTCATCCCCAGCCCCCTAAACCGCATTTGCGTCTTGTCTCCAAACACACAACTCAGTAACAAATATCCCCCTTGGCTAGAGAAAAGAGCAGCAATAAATTCTTTTCCTCCCTGAAGGAATACAAGCCTTAATTATTCGTTTTAATGCTCCCAGCACGACTTGTTCTTTCCAAGCTTTTTCAGGCAGCTCTGTCACCAGTCTCTGTAGCTCAACCCAGCTCCTGGACGCAGGTCTGTCCCAAATCCCAAGACAACTCAACAGGCAGGTTGGGTTGGCAGCAGGAAAATCCCTGCCTGGAAGTCACGAGCACTGCCCAGCCTTCAACAAGTCCCTCAGCTCTGGGTTTATGGTTTAAGCAAACAAACAACCCCCTATTTCTCATTTCCAATTTTCATTTCCATCTCTTTTCCTACAGCATTGGGCTGGATTGGGGAACTCCCTGTCACCAGGAGTCACTGAGAACAGACTCTGCCATGACTTACAAACCTGATGAATCACCAACAAAAAAGCAGGACCAGAATGTGTTGTTGAAGTAGAGCAAAGGACTTTAAGGCTCTTCCAGCCTCAAGCAACTTCCCTTCTGACCAGGAAGAAGCTTCAGGGTGGGACAGATCCTCCCACGGATGAATGCTGTGGGATCTCACACCTTCCTCTAAGCAGCTGATGAGGGCTAGGAAAGGAAATAGCTGGGCAGAGACTGCACTGAGAGCTGGGCGAGGCCAAGGGGACTTGGAGTCCAAGATTTGGACTGGGCAGCCCCCAGGTAGGAGGTTCAGCCAGGATATCTGTGCCAGGGAGCACAAGAGATGGGATGGGCTGAGACAGGGAGAGGGTGGAACCAGACTTGCAGGAGACTGGAAATGAGATGGAAAATGTCATGTGCAACCACTGAATCAAAGAATGCATTAAGGCTAGGTTGGACAGGGCTTGGAGCAAGCTGGTCTAGTGGAAGGGCAGGACAAGCCCAAGGCAGGGCAGCTGGAATGAGATGATCTTTCAGGTCCTTTCCAACACAGTCCATTCTACAATGAAAATTGCACAGCTAACTTTCTCTATGACATATACTAACATCTGAAAGCTCATCTTCCATGGTCTGTCTGAATACTTTTGAGGGAACAGGCTGGCAGGGAGAACTGCCCTGACACACAGCAGCTGCTTCCCACAGTGGTCTGGTTTGCCATGGATCAGACCTGCTCAGGGAGTGGAGTGTATTTCTATCCCCCTGCACAGGAGGAAATGAAGATTGCAGGGTCTGCCAACAGTGTCTCCACTTGGATTGAGCCAAAACCCTTGCAATAAAACCCACAAAGCAAGAGGGTGCTTTTTGCTCAATCCTGAACCTCTGGGGAACTCTCCCCTCTTGTTGGCTCTGCAAAGCAAGGAGGTTATTATGAAAACAGCAAAATAGATGCTAACAAAGATGCTGGAACCTCAGCCTCAAGGCTGGCAGTTTTCTGTACCTCTACAAGCAGCAGTGAGTTCACTGGTGGTGCCAGACTGCACAGACCACGGAGCAAAGACAGGGAATGGACACCCTGGGGACAAGCCAGCTACCCAGAGCTGTCAGCCTGCATCCAGTGCAGGGAGCTGCTATTCCCTGCTCTCCCCTGGGCAAAGCAGAGCACACAGAGACTGTATTTGTTCATCTCACAAAAGAGAAGGCAGAGAACCTTCAGTCCTCAGTGCTCTGAGAGCAGCTGGAATGAAATTTCCTAAGCCTTCTTCAGGAGCAGAAAACATGTTATTCCCTAGATTTAGACTGGGACCTTGTCAGTGGAAGAGAGCTAAAGCAACAGCTGCTTTTGGTAGAATGGTGAGAGAATTATCATCAATCACAGAATGGTTTGGATTGGAAGGGACAAGAAAGGTCATCCCCTTTCACCTCACCCCCAACCACAGGCAGGGACCTTCCACTAGACCAGGTTTCTCCAAGCCCTCTCCAACCTGGCTTTGGACACTTGGGCCACTTGATTGACAGTAATGTTGCCCTACCAAGAAAATGTGATCCTGAGATCATGTAGCAGCAGGAGAACACTGACCCAGCTGCATGAGGCCACGTGAGGACTAAGTGCACAGCATTCCTCAGCTGTGCTCAAGACCAAGGCACAGGAAAAGGAGAGAAAATTTCACAGGGAAAGAACAAAAAGCCCAGGTTTTCCAATAAAAACAGGAATAAAAGGTCAAATAGAGATACATGACTGTGAACACATCAACAGGGCAGGCACTCAGATGGAAAAGCAATAGTTAGGTTAATGGGCAGTAATGGCAAGAGGATGTAAACTGGACATGGATAAATGGTTGGTCTACTCCTGCAAAGGGCAAATAACCCAACCATCTTTTAGGAAGTAGTTTGATCACTTTATAAAAGGGATTACATGGATAAGTAGCTCGTGATGGAAAGCAAAGGGGCTTCTTTTTCCCATCTGGACTTGTGTTCTCACACATCCCGCCAGCAAATATAAAGAAGGATTTCAGCCTCCCAAAGCAGCCCTGAAGCACAAACCTTCTAGATTGCCTGAGTATCTTTGCTCGTGTTATTAAATTTCAGAAAGAATCCAAAGGTTCTCCGCAGAGTAAATGATAGCTAAGTAGATCATCTCTGTGGAGTAGGAGATATTTTATTGACCAGACAGACATCTGTGTCCTTCATTAATAGTAATAAATAATTGATGTCACACTAAATAAAGCAATAAGCTGTTACAGATATCAAGGACAAATAACTGGCTCCTATGAGGATGTCTCACCTGTGTTCACTTCTCAGTAGTAAAAAACCCAGAGCAGAACTCAATATCACTATGGAAAATGCTGTGCTGTGTGCAGAGCAAAAAATGTCACTTGCTGCTCACTGATTACAAATTATGGGGCAGTTAATATCCTTGCAAGACTTTCTTCTCCCTCATTTCCATGCCTTCCCAGAGCTGATCTACCCCAAACCATCCACTTCCCCAGGCAGCTTTTGAAAATCCATCTCTGCTCTACTTATAACTGTCAGGAAGATGCAGCTCCCTCCAGGTGGCATTTCCCTTCTCTCCCCAGTGCAGCCCCTTGCTACTGCCTCATCCTCATCCACAGGCATGGCTCTGGAGTTTGGCAAATCTCCTCTTTTTGGTTTTCTATGCATCTTTTACACTGACTCTGGTGCTGTGGCTCTCCTTAAAACAGAGCAAACTTGGAGCTTGCAGAGGGGTTCCCATTCTGGGAAGCTTTGCAGACTTCTCCTGGCCGCAGCAGGCATAGCCAGGGGTCATCCCACTGGTGGCACTCTGGGATAACCAGCCAGGAACTCAACTCCATCTCCAGAGGAGAAGGAGGAGGAGGAGGAGGAGGAGGAGGAGGAGGAGGAGGAGGACATCCCCAGCTCAGCTGCCTGTCTGCAAGGGTGAGCTGGCAGTGTGCTCTTCAGAGAGCACATTTCTCATGGCAGGAGGCTCAGACGGGCAGGAACGGGGGCTGAGGAATGAAAATGGCTGGGAGCAGGCTCAGACCGCTCGCACACAGCATCCAACAGCCTCAGTCTGCCTCAGTCCTTCCACTGCGGCCGTGCCAGCGCCCTGCAGTTGCGGACAGCAGGCTGGATGAATCACCTATCAACCATCCCACCGAGGACAAGGCGAGCTACGGCGCTGAGTTCAACCAGACTAAACAAGAGAGCGAGGCCAGCAGCCTCCAGGAGGCTCGAGGAGCAAAAGGAAGCTCTGGGACCCTCACAGGCGTTCCCACACCTTCAGCCCATGTGCCTGTGCCAAGAGCAGCATGGAGAAAACCCAGGCGCTGCAAACCAAAGTGGAAATTAAGATGAGAGGAGACCTCCCTGCTGCCATTCACCTTCAGGATTCCTAGAAAGAGCACAAAGGGGAAAGTAGGAAGGCACCAATGTCTCTGTCTTGACAGCTTCTTTACTGGGTTGGATGACACCAACCCTGCAACGTTACCAGGCGCTTTCCCTGATTGTGGTTTTCCTTCCCTGTCTTTCTCCCCTTTGCTTTTTTTCAACCTGTTTTCAATTTACTCTTGTGGCATCTCTGACTGTGACCTCATTCTGGTACTTAAGGGAAAAAAAAAAAAAAAAAAGAGAGAGAGAGAGAGAGTGTCCTTTAAAAAAGAAATGAAAGAAATCATATTTTATTTAGTTTGGTTGGTTTTGAAGCTTTAGCAGAAGAAAGATTAACCTTTTCTGCCTAACTTAATGAAAACAAGGAGAAAGGCTGTATGGATAAATAAATATCTGTGTGGGTATGGAGCAGGCACGATCGTGTTACAGCCCCAGTGGAGCTGTAATGGGGAACAGGCGCGTTCCTGCACAGTGGCTCCCAATTCCCGATCCATTTTCAAGGAAAGAAAAACAGAGTAGAATGTCAGAGGCCCAAGTGGGCATAAATGAGGGAGCCAAGAGAAGGCAGATGGGGCCCAGCGAGGACCTCCGTCCCCAGCAGTGACCTCCAGAGTAATGCCAGCGCAGCAGATGGAAAAAGAGACCTTACTCCACTTCCCCTTGCCAGGTTTTGGTTCCCGAAATGAGGAAACAAATGGCATGCTCAGCCCTCCAAGTCTGTCACCTTTTGGGGGTCTTTGCCTCGCCCTCCTCTTCTCCTGGGGCTTTCCCTCGAAGGAGGGGCAGATCAGAGAAGGGCTGTGAGCAGAAGGCTTGGAGTGGGTTTTTGGATGAGTGGATGCGGAGCACAGGTTTGCAGGGTGGTTCCTCCACCATGAGGTCGTACCTGGGTTTAATGTGCTTTGGATCTGGCACTCAGTGGGGGAAGGCAGTGATAGGTGGTTGGTTTGTCTTGGAAATGATGGGCTGATTTAAATTAGTGTAACATAACTTCAGGCGACGGAGCTGTTCCGATTTACATCAGCAGATGGTCTGTCTCACAGCCTAGATCATTAAAAGCAAACCATCCCTACTGATCCTGGTGGAATGATGTCAAAACCTCCTTCCCTGCATGGCTTGCCAGATTATAAAAGAAATAAAAAAGGCCCATTTATTACTAAACATTTTCTGCCCACATTCTGGGAGCATCCATGCACACCAGCTTCTCATGTTAGATGGGAGCTGAAATCCCACGCCCCAAAGCCCTGTAGCCTCAGAAATAATTTCTTTGTCATGGCTTTTCTCAAAGACACATCCATCAGGAATCTCTCTGGCTGAGCACAGGTTGTCTAGGCTGAGGCAGAAAAGCCAGAGATCATGCTGCAACTTTGGGCACAGCTTGTGCTTCACTTCCCAACTTGTACAAAGGTGCAAATTGCAGTTCCCCGAACAGCTTCACCTTTTTGAAGTTAGGAATTTTGGGGGAACTTGCTTCCTATGTGTGTATGGTACCAGACATATTAATAATGATGAAGAGCTTTCCTCTGGGCTTCCATCTCCCCTGGGTCTCCATCACCAGATCCTCTGCTGATGGAAGACAGCATTTGTAGATGGCTAAATTTAAGGATCAAGGCTTTGGTTGAGCTAAGAGCAAAAGCTGCATTCCAGGGTCATAGAAGTCACTTAAATGCCTTCACTGGTGCTCTTCAGGGCTGGAACTTGCATGGAATCACCAAGTGGGACTGAAAGATGAGCTGTTCTCATCAAGACAGCCAGTCAAAAAGAGGCAAATAATCTCAATTTGCATGAGCTGCAATGTCCTATGATGCACAAGGTTAATAATGAGTGCATTCTTCTCTCAGGGTCATCAATAGGACTCCCTGCTCCTTCATCTGAGCTCTTCACAGACTGCTTATCACAGGTCTTTCACAGTCAATATCTAAGACCTCAGAAAAAAATGCTTTTACTCATGTAAAAACACATCCCCAAGGCAGTGTGCTGCTGGAGAAGAGGGGGAATTAAAGCATTTCATTCTGTGCTGTGAGCCCTCCAGGATTTCTCAAGGTTCACTCAGTTGCTAAGGGTCAGCCCCAGCCAGACACGAGCTGACTTTGCTACGCTCGGAGACATCCAGGCATGAGTTCCAATCTCAAAGCCACGTATTCACATTAGCACGGTGGAGAGTCCAAGTGAATGTCTCTATTCCCTTGAGTTTGTCTCAGGCTCTGCAGCATATTAAAATAGTTACTTGATTTCAAGGCAAAGTGGGAACCCATTTGTACTGGGAGTTGTGCAGGCACGAAGCAAAGCTCTGTCCTCAGATCCTTCGGTCTGGCAGAGGATTGTGTCCATCACCACAGAGCGAGTTCTCACTCTCATCGCCACAGATCTCATTCCCACCCTCATTCTTCCTTTCTTTTCATATTTAGCTTCTTTTAAATTAGAGATTTCTAGCAATGCACCAATGGTCCAGACCACTTGTAGTCCCCAAGGCCCGTATCTGGCAGCCTGTAGCAGATCCAAGGACTGCACGGAGCCTTACATTCACCAGGAATCCCATCAGCCCTGCTCCAGCCCCAGAGCCACTTTCTCCAGCACAAACTGACGTGCCAGACACTGCAGAGATGGCAACAAAACCTGAAAAATAATCTCACTCTCCTTAAATGAACCAGGACACTCTTGTAGTTCCTGGGGGAATGAGCTGCTATCCAAAAATTACTACCAAATTTTGGATGCAAACACTGCAACAAGGACTTGAGCTTCACCAGTCCAGGGGGCTGGGAGGTTCTACCTTCTGCTGGGATTCAGATGGCTAAATTTGAAGGAGAGCAGCTTTCACCGTGAGCTATGTCTGAGGACAAATCCTGGGAAGCTTCCTAAAGAAAGGCCACAAATATTGAAATTCCAAACCAGCAGGAAGGGAAAGGAACAATTCCTAGAATTTAACTCAGTGTGCAATTAATTGCTAAAACTATAATTATGTCGGGTAATTTGTCAAATTAAATTAATGTAAACCTATGGTGAAAAGTTATCAACTTTTTACCATAGAGGTCTGTGCTTCATATCTCCTTGCAGTTATTGGGAGAGTGGAATTTTTGGGCTTTTATATTGCCACTGTTGCCTGACCCTGTTCCCAGTCCCTTCTTACACTTCACAGCCTGTTCCTGGAAAGTGGATCAAACCTCTACCTGTAATGGCAACAAATTCAAAGAAAATCTTTTTAAATATTTGAAATATTTAAATATTTTTGGCTTCATTTATTCTAAATATAAGTCATGTGCAGAGATGCTGATGAATTAGTGATAAGACTTTGGACCAGCACATTCCGAAGCACTCAGCAAACCTAACTGCAGCCAAACCTACAGGCTGCTATCCAACCAAGACTTAAAAAATTGGTCCTTATGGAGGAACCTGCACGGAAGCAGACCTCTTATTTGGCCCTTCTCTGCAGTTTTAAACATTTGAGAATGAAGGGGCAGGTCCTCAGTTCATAAAATCTCCTGTAGCTCCCTTGAAGTCAATAGCACAATAACAATTTACACTTGTTGAGTTTCTTCATCCTGGCTGTGAGCTCTTTGGAACAATGACACCATAATGATTATTACAGATATTCTTGATCACTTGTCTGAGGCAGACTAGAGAACAGCACTGTGTAAGAAAATAGATTGTTGGTTTGCTATGATTTCCAAAGAATTATTGACCCGTATCTTGCAAACATTTACACATGTTTAGCTTTACTCATGTGAGCTGTTCCATTGCACTCATGTGCCAGATAAACTAATGTACATGCTGCAGAACCGAGGTTAAAACTTGTGCAAACACAGCGAGTTCTAAATATTTTTGTAGATACGTTGTTACCTCAGACTCAGAGGAGAAAGCCTCTCATTTGGCTGTGCCTCTTCCCATAACTCTCCATCTATCCAAGCAGGCCTCACAAGAGAAGCCAAAGGCAATACCAAGATAAAACTGAAAAAATAAACCATTATCTGACCCAGCTGAGGAGCTAGGAAAGACCCACTTGGTCAGGACTAACATATGCAAGAGTTGACATCAGTTCTTGAACAAGGAATTACCTAAATTATTGGAGTACCTGCACAGCAGCTTTCTTAACACAGCTCATAAATCATTCACTTACTGATTTTCCAGTAATGGAGTTAACATTTTTCTTCACAGTTTTCATCCATTAGAAGGCTCAAGGAATGAGGAAAGAGCTGGGACTCTCTTGTTTGTGAGGAGTCTACCTCAGCACCCATCATCACCTCAGCAATCCCTCCATCTTTTTCACTAAGACTGCAAGGCAAGACAGGATCTCCTGCCCCACTGCACAGACCCTCTGCTCGCAAGAACAGAATATAACCCTTAATTTCTTAAACTGAGGTGATCTCAAGGACCAAACTAGTGCCAGTGAGGTGTCTGACATGTGGAGTCTCCACGTAGGCCATTAATACCTCTGACAGTGTCATTTACACCCCTCAGCCAAGACTCGAGTTGTGCCACACCTGTGTCACAGTGGCTGCAGCGTCACGACAGACCACAGCCAAAGGAGCAGGGGTGCAGAGAAATTACTTTTCCATTATAGCAGGGAAAAGGCAAATTTTAGGCTATAACCAGAGGCCCAACCCAGCTCTCTCACCACTAATAGCTGATTTTCATCCCTAAAGGACTATTAATCCTTTCTTAGAAGTGTGCAGCCTCCAGGCACTGAGGACACCTGCCACTGGCACACAGCAGGATGCTTGTCTGGCAATGCCTTCTGCTCCCAAATTTAAGTCATCCTAGAAACCATAGCAAACCAGTCCTGTCCTCCACAGGGAAGGGGAGATGTTAGTAGTCAGATCTGATGGATAATGTGCCCTGGGAGCCCATCTCACCAAAGGCACTCTGTGGTGGGAACAGCCTTTTGACTCCTAAACGTCCTTGGAAAATGAGGTATCTGGGCACACTTCCCACCCCCAGGACCACTGATCCCTCAAGGATGGTTCGTTGGAGACGTGTCATCGCCAGCAACTGTGCAACATCTGACCACTCAGATGACAAAAGACAGATTTCCAGAATGAACAGAGCAGGATTAAGCCAAGTGGTAAATGGATTCCAGGGCTGTTCCAGGATCTGTGCTGACGAGGGAAGCCAGGGCCAGGTACCCAACCCGGAGCTCATACAGTGAGGTTATCACTTCCCTCTTTTCTTCAAATCCCTAAATAGAACCCAAACATCACTTGGGCCATGTTAGAGAGATAAGATGAGTCTCTCCCATCCCTTGCAAAGCCTGAAATAGAAGCCCTGCTACTCCATATCTGAAGCATCAAGCGTAGGATGTTGACATTTAGCAGTAGGGAAAATTGTCCAAACAATGAACCCTCTCAGGTCTCTCTTCTCCCTTCCCTTTCCCCAGTCCCCTGGAAAATGTTCATAAAGTGAAGTGAAAAAAAAAAAAACAAACCCACAAAAAAAACACCACCTAACCCAAACCCCAACAACCCAAACCCAACCTTCTGTGGAAATAACATGTAGAGGAGAATGAGTCAGGCTCTGTTAACTGTGCAAGGATCACCGGTCCTGCAGACAGGGATGATTCACCAAGGCAGCAAGAACTACAAGGTAAAAGAGGCCAAACAGAGGATGCAGAACCAAAGTTGTACCAAAGAAGAGAAGGAAATAATACATTAAATGGTTCCATGTTGCAAGACACCTTGCTCTTTACCAAACATCACTCAGCTGACCTAGGATGACTCACTTGATAATGGTGAGGTTATTCATTGGGTGCTTTGTCCAGACTTTCCTTATGAGAAGGAGAGCCAACAGTCTGTAAGACTTCAATCCATCCCCATTTCCTGCTCCTCTGTCTCTTCTCCCCCTTTCTGAGGTGCTCACTCACTGAGAGCCTCATCTCCCTGTTGCTTCTGCTTCCACTGCTCCTTTCCCACACCCATTCCCTTTAAATTCGGCAGCATTGTGTGATTCTGCTTTCCCTATAGAAGATGCCTTCAAGGAGATGAGAAAAGCAGAGCCTATTTGGGAGCACAGCATGCCATGGGGAGGCCCTCCTGGATGCCACTGGCATAGAAAGTACATTGTCACAGGAGATGGAGAGGAGAATGTGGGGCTTGGGTGCCTGGGGTGAATTCTGCCTGCCACAATGCTCTCCTGCTATTCCTCCATTCCTTCTTCCTCTTCAGCTGCCTTCCTCACCCTCCTTTTATCTGATAAGCATAAAAATTCAAACAGAAAATACTTGCCCTGAAAAAAAAAAAAAAAAAAAAAAAACAACAAAAAACTAAACACAAAAAAAGGAGAAAAAAAAAAAAGCCTCCCTCTGCACTTCACAATGAGAGCTGTAAAATTTTTTCTGCTTGGAAAATTCTCCCGGTCAGTTTTTCCTACTGTTTAATCCCTGCTTTGAGTTACACAGAATGAGTAAACACATTTTATAAGGTTCTAATTCATACCTAACCCATACAGTTTATGGCTTAACATAGTAAAATACACACACACACAGACACACATGCACTTTTTATACACATACATATATACACACAGAGCCACAGACACACATGGATAAACCAGCCTTGGTCCCACTCTGGAGCCTGCCAGCAGCAGGGCTGATCTCTCCAGAGTGTGCTGTGCCTTGAAAACAGCCTGGGCTGCTGAGGTGTGAGTTAGGTGGCCTGGGGAGCAGTTTCCACCCTAGATTCCTGCAACCTCCTTTGTAATAAATGATTAGTCAGTGTTGTTAAGAGAACAGTGGGATGTACTGCTCCCTCCTTGGAGGACTGAAGAATGCCACCACATGGTATGCCAGGAATAATTTCTGCCTACTCTCTGCCCAGCAGGCAGCTGGAGAGAAAGCCATGGCAGGGTGCAGTCAAGGCTGGGCTGGAGGAGCTGCATGGAGCTGGGATTCCATGTGGCCTTGGCCAGGTGTCAGGCGAGCATCACAGAATCATGGAATGGAAAAGACATCCCAGATCATTGAATCCAAGTTTTGACCAATCCCCACCTTGTCAACTCGGCCAGAGAACTGAGTGCCACTGAGCAGGCACAGTTACATCTTTGGTTTTCCTTCTCTTCATTCCTTCTGCCTATTGCTGCTGTTTCAATTTTTCAAGTGCAGTGATCAGCTTGAAGCCTCAGTCTCTTAATTCTGGGAGCTTTTTAAATACACAGTTCTATTCCATGCCCTCCACGGGCATGGAAAAGCACTCCAGGTCATCAAGATGGGCTCACGGGCACCATTCAAGGCCATCCTGGCCACTTCTGTAATAATTTATGACTGGAAAGCACAGACAAAAACCATGGCTCAAGGTGGCAGTTGTCTACAGCTGCCCAAAATGTGAGGGGTGGACTTCAGGCCCCTTAATTCCCTTTTTATTCTCCTCCTCCTCCTCCCCCCAAGAAAATGAACCAAGTGTTTATTTCCTGAATGCGCTGGTCTGAGGGCAAAAATTTCCTGTGGGAGCCAGGTGGCTGGAAAGGGAAGGGGAGGGAAATATTTGCCAAATTTGTCAATGACCTCTTATTCCATTTTTCTTATTAATATTTATTTAGACATAATATGAGACAAACCTGCTCAGACCACAGCAATGCGGGTGATTCCACTGTTACTCTCCTTGTGCCAGCTACTGGGAGGGAGAGAGGGAGGGAGGGAGGGAGGAGGGAAGGAAAAGCAGAAAAGTGAAAGAGTGTCAGGGAGTTTGCAGACAATTTTGAGAGAGCCACGGGCTTTCATCTTGGCTTAGCAGGAGATGAGATGCCTGGAGAAAGTCAAGGCTTCCATGGACACATGATGGGCAAAGATGCTGGATAGCCCAGCCTTCCTTGCTGATATTCAAGGCACAGGTGTAGCTTTGAGAGAGAAATTTATGTCATTATAAAGCCCTCTTTTTTTTTTTCTTTTTTTTTAATGAGATGAAGACAAGGAAAATAAACCACAACTCCAGGTTTAGTAAACTGTGTAAGATGAGCCTGATGCATTTCTTCAGTGAGATAGTTCATTCCCTAGACAGCAGAGCTGAGGTGCAATCTCATTTATCTGGGTATCCAGAGGCACCGTGATGTGACACAGGTAATTATTAGGTATGCTTGAAAAGATGGGAATTAGCAGAATTATACAGCAGGTAAGGGACTGAGTATGGACAGATGAAAACAGGCAATGCTGAGAAGAGAGTGATGGGAACTGAGTTATCACTACCAGAGCTCCTCAATGATCAGCCTTGTAATCAATCTTATTTCTCACTGGAAATACAGCAGTGGTTTTAGCACCGATGAAGTTGTGCATTATTAAGGCAGCAGGGGATCAGTCAAAAGAAATTAAAATAACTTGAGGGCTATAGCAATGAAATTGAATGAATTTTAATATTTTAAAAATGCAAATTAGGTTAAGGATAGTCATAAAATAGCTCTTGTGTTAGGAGGAACTTCTCCAGACAGAGACAAAAGAGGAGAAGGAGGAATACCTGGATGCACTGGCTGGTCTCAGCAAAACCACATGGGAACTGGAGAAAAGGAAAGGAAGTTCTTGCATCTCTTTAAAAGGATCTTCCAGGTGAAATTAGGAAGAATCAAACTGTTTGAGAGCAAAAGGCTGAATGTGGTGGCCTACTACCTGCCTCGACAGAAAATCACAGTGTCTCCAGTCCAGCCTCTTCAAAGTGGGACCAAATGTGGAGACAGGGCATGGCTGCTCGGGGCTGAATTTTGGAAAGTTCTGGGGACTCATCCATGAGCCACACAGCTGGTGTTTAAACCACCACTCTTCAGGAGCTGAAATCCCACTGGGCTGTGGTGTCCAGGAGGAAAGTCCAGGGACAGCTGGGAGCATGTCCCCTGTTGCCCTCCACTGGATAGCGGGAGAATGTCACACTGCTGTGTCACGTCTGGGGACAGCACATCCCCGAAGCCTCTCCTCTTTCAGCTGGGGTAAGGGTTTGTGCTCTGCTCAGTTCACAGCAGCTGAACTCGGGCTCTGTTTTTGCTCTGGCTGCGTCTCATGTAGCAACAGCTGGGGGACATAGGTTTGCTCAAACCACAGCCAGACGATTGGAAATAAAAACGATGTTCATATATTAATTAACATCTGCTTGCTCGTCTAATTACACGATACAATGTGCATGAGCTTTTTGTTCTCTCCATATTTTATGCATTGAATGAAAACTAAACAAATGTTGCAAAAGCAACACTGCAGAAGCAAAAAAACAACCAGTGTCCAAGTCTGTACTTATAGCACTTACTGACCCATCAGTTTAATTAATATGCAAAGGAGGACATGACTAAACCATGACCATGAAGATGGTGGTGACACTGAACTGGAATTAACATCCAGCCTGCTCCAACAAGGCCATTTTCCATTCCGTTTGCATGCATTCCTTATAAAAAATAAATAACAATTTGTTAAACTGAGCACCTCAGGGCCTGATTTAGCAAATTATTACTTAACCATTTTCAAAAGCTACTTTTAATGAAAACAGGCCCTAAAAAACATGCCTGTAAAGCACTAACCCAAAGAAAAGGAGCTGATGTCACCCTGCCTATGCAAACCATCCAACAGCGACTGGTGCTTTCTGCCATGCCTTGGGGATGGAAATAGAAGAGAAGGAGGGGAGGAAAGCCAGATTAACTAACAAAAGTCACCACTCAGGTGTCTGGTGGTAACACATCATCCTGTGCAGCTTGCAGGGATGGGTGACAGGACAGCTGGTGGCTCCCAGGGAGGTGATGGGGACAGTGTGCATCTGCACGAGGATGTGATGGGCAGGGAAGAGAAAAGCTGACACTGCTTAGGGCTGGGTGTTTTGAGGCAGGTGGCTTTTCTCCAAGAAAGCTGGAGAGGGACTTGTGGCAAGGGCCTGAAGTGACAGGACAAGAGGAATGTCTTCAAACTGCCAGAGGGCAGGTTTAGATGGGATATTGGGAAGAAATTCTTAATTATGAAGGTGGTGAGGCCCTGGCACAACTTGCTTATAGAAGTGTGGCTACCCCATTCCTGGAAGTGTGCAAGGTCAGATTGGATGGGGCTTGGAGCAACCTGGGACAGTGGAAGGTGTCCCTGCCTGTGGCAGGGGGGTGGAGGACTGTCAGATGCCATCTCACAGGCCCACATGCCACCCACTTAGAGACCAAAAGCACAGACAGCAAAACCCAGCGGCACATCTGCAGAGCCACGTGGACATTGCCCCGTAAGAGCTGGTACCCACAGGGTCAGAGCAGGGTCAGAGCTCACCACCCTGGCCCATGGGCACCAGATGGGCTGGAAAGCCCAGGCAAAGAGCAATTCTCAAGCCAACTCTTCTCTTCAGGGCTGTATGCCTCAATTCTCCCTTCCCTAAATGGGAATCACAAGAGTTCCTTGTCCCAGGGATGGGTGCTCAGAAAAATAAAAAAATCATGAGATATTAAATATTGATGGAATAACTCAGAGCAAGAAGTCAGAAATTAATCTCCTGGAGCATCCCACTTCCCTCACTCAAATTCTTGGTGCCACCTAGAACTGAGTGGGGCTTACACCTCACTCCCTAAATTGGGACATTTGGTAAGTAACAGCTTGTTCTTTATTTGTGTCTGCTCTCTGGTCTCTAAGACAGCTTCAGTCTCCAGGGCTCCTACCCTCTGCTCCTTCACCAGCACCAGGAAACGTGCCAGGAGGAAGGAACAGAGAGAAATCCAGAGGAGACAACTGTCATGTGAAACTCTGGCACAACCGGTTGCATGTCAGGGGGCTTGGGAAGGGGTGGTGGGAGCTGGCAGGGTGGGCAGTTGCTCAAAGGAAACCACAGAGGACTGACCAAGCACTTGGAAGATTCCATGCATACCTCCCAGATATGCCGGCGGTTACAAAATCCCTGCCCGGATAGGGTGGCGGCATGCCCTTGGGGAGACAAAAAAAAAAAAAAGAAGAAGAAAAGGAAAAAAGGAAAAAACAAAACCCCAACCGACCATTCATGGGGCAGACAGAGGGCTGCAAGTCCTCTGCTTTCATGAGACACCGCAGGCATCGAGACATTGCTGGCCTGGAATTTGGGCTATGCTTGCGGTCCATGAGGCGACTTGAAGCCTTCCTTTGGTCCCATTAAGCAACATTACATGATAATGCAGCAGCACTCTCAGGCTGAGGGAGAAGGAAAACAAAACAGATGACTCTGGATGGAAAGGCATTGCTGTAAACCTGGGAGGGAGAAGAACATTCCTTCGGATACTCTTTTTGGCTGGTTGTGTCCTTTCCTCCCAGCTCCCACCTCTCTCTCCCTTTCCCCCCTCCTTCTCTTGGAAGATTGGTGACAGCAAGGGTTTTTTTTTTTTACTAATATTTCCATATTAAATAAAAAGGAAGAGTGTGAAAGGCCATGTGGAGCGGTGGCAGCTAGACAGTGGAATCTGCAACTGAAGGGTGGAGTTGGAGCACTGGAGAGGTGCCGGTTATTTATAGGGTATGAGAGAACACAAAAAATGTCTGGCCCCTTTAAGGCCCCTTAATCCAAACAACCAATGGAAAGGAAAAAAAAAAAAAAAAAAAAAAAAAAAAGAAAAAAAAAAGGAAAAAAAAGGAAAGGAAAAAAAATGAGGAGAAAAGGCACCTCTGTACCAGACTGCAAAGTGTGAAGGACAATCAGGGGATGGCCTGGCACAGTCCTGCCCCATCCCTCCAGCTAAACCTGTGCCTGTGGCAGCATCCTGCTGGAACAGCAGGACCAGTACCAGGGCACAGAGCCCTGTGCTCCTGAGGCAGCCCCGAGGCTCAGCTGCCTCGAGGGTGGGACGTGGCAGCTGTTTAATCCATGAGACAGCAGCGCTGGGCCGGACACGCAGATGAATGGCGCGTTCAGGAGATATCAAAGGGGACAAGTTGAGAATGTCTGGAATACAGCCTGGAAATTCCCTTTCTTCCATCTGCATTCATGGAGCAACCAGGGATCTCTGCACTCTGATCCTACAATAAGATTCATGACCTCACTGGTTTTGGGATCTATAAATGGGGGAATCGCCTGTAAGGCCTCCTCATGTCCAGGTATTTCAATGTAGATGTGGATGCTCTGGAAAAGCTGCTGGTTGGATCCTTGTCATGGCTGGTCTAAGCAGGGTTATTTGGCTCCAGGTCTGGAAGACCATGACTTCCAGCTCTTTCCTAGCATTCCTGATAGATTGTAGGCGAGATGAGTAATGCCTTTCCTCTACAAGATGTCTTTCCTGGAGAGGAGTGAGAGGAACCTTGGTGCAAAGAGGTACCACACAAACCACAGCAGTTTTGTGCTCTTAGTAAGACTCCTTTTTTTTTCCTCTTTCCAAAAGAAATACATGAGGTTATGCCTATTTTTTCTAAGGCATAAGGGAATTTTGAAGAGGTCCTGGAGGACACTCAGCACTCGGGTGATTTAGTGTCCAACAAAGTGGGTAAGTCATCAGCCTCAATTAATATACACCTGGAACCAAGAAAACTGAAGACAGACAATTCTGTGGATAGAAAGGGGTCAGGAAAGAGATTCAAAAGCTTGAGCAGATGACAGTGACACTAAATCCTCAGGCCTTTTCACAAGCCCTGCTCTTATTCCCTAGGATCCTGTTGAACCCATGAGCCTCCACTAATAGGTTTCATTCTCCTCTGCCAGTATCAAATAACAAATGTCAGATCTCATATGGGAATTACTAACAACATAAAAATGAGATTTATACGGAAAAATTAAGTTCAAAAGAATAGTTAGAAAGCCCAGAAAGGTTTTGTTTGTACCCATGCGCATACAAATAAAATCAAAGTCAAAACAGTGCTGTTCAGATTTGAGATCACCATCACCGGTAACCTTTTCCCACCATCACTGTGACTTTGAATGCTGGACATTGGCTACAAGTTAATTTGCTGAAACTGAGGAAAATGTTTCCCTGATGTGTAAATAAGAAAAGGCTGAACATGCATTAGGTAATTTCAAACTTCCTTTAACTGCATGCTAATACTCCCTTTAGCTCCAGGAGCTCCAGAGCTCTAGATCTGCTCCCAACCTTCCAACCTTGTGAGAAGGGTGATATAAAAGTTCTCAATTTTTTTCTGGTGACCACAGAAATGCCTAAAGCATTGGAGGTCTGGAATACATAGAGGCACAGAGAGGTGAAAAGACTTGGTCATGGTGGGGTCTGGACAAGAGAGGTCTCAACACAGCTCCTCTGACATCAGTGCCCCAGGGAGGCTGGACTGACATCAAGGAGAGCAGTGAGGAAGAGGAGGGCTGAGCCTCTTCCTGCTTGTCACAAGGCGAGTCCAGGAAACTCGGACCTCAGCTCTCCTGCTCTGGACTTCAGCCACTGGCTCCTCCAACTTGGAGAATCTGTCAGCACACCTCAACCCCTGAAAGCTGGGGCTTGAGCCAAGGCCCTCAAAGGGGAGCAAAAGGAAGGATGGGAGACAGAATCCAAAAGTGTCTTTCCGCTCTAAAGGTGAGCCCTTTGGAAGAGGCTGCAGTCCCACACGCCCCGCCTGGGGACGGCCTGCCAGTGGCTGTTTGATATGTGAAGTGAATGGAAAAGTTACCCCCACGCAATGATGTTCCAGCACCTTTCAGCACCAACTTGCCTTTCCCTTTATCTTTTTTTTTTTTTTTTTTAAACACAGACTCTTGGGAAAGTAACTCAGCAGAGCAGAGACAGAATAGAATTGTCTTTTTTTTTTTTTTTTTTTTTTTTTTTTTTTTTTTTTTTTTTTTTTTTGGCTTCCAATACAAGAATGCAAAGCATTGTCTCTTTGGGAGGAGAATTAAGTATGGGCAAGTGTTTTGGCAAGAGAGCCACAAAGGAGAATGGAAGGCGAGGATGAGGCGGGGGAAGAGGAAGGGAGGGAGAGCTGGGGGTCAGATGGATGGTTTAGTCTTTTATAAATCTTGGATGGGGAAGAGGCACACAGATGGCTTTGTGTTTTAAAATGATTCTAATAAATCAACTCCATAATCAAAATGCCCTTGTCTCTCTTTTTCCCCTCCTCTTCCATGGATCACAGCTGAGCAGTGAGGCTGGAGCAGGATTCTGGTGGGAGGGAATGGCAAGGACTGGAGGTGAAGCTCAGCTGTGGGGAGGAAGTGTGCAAACTCCTGTGGTGTGTGTGAGCCACCACAGCACTGGCCATGTCACCTCTGAGTGAACAAATGACATGAGCAGGAGAAGGAATGAGCACAGGGGACTCTTCAGCCAGCAAGGGTGGGCATATCCTGGCATGATCCTGGACATTTCTCAGGAGCAATGTGCTCATACACATAGGAAGAAGGTCTGAGTGTGAGAGTGAGTCTGTAGCTAGATTAAGAGAGGAGCTGCCCTGATGGTGGGGGAAGGAGTGGGAAAAGGCAGGGATAGACGTGCTGGGGAGGAATGCTGCATCTCCATCCCAGTGCTCCGACTTGGCTGTGAGGAAGGTGCAGCCTCTCCTCCTCCAGCAAGAGCCACTGGGCCTGGTCTGCGGGGGAAGTGGAGGCTCCTGCAGTTCGGGTTTTCCATTTGGAGCTCCACGTGGCACTAACTCCCATTGGCTTCCTTGCCAGAGGGAACCAGGTGGAGAGAACAATAAAAAGCAGAAGGCGCGGGGCGGGGCGGGATGGTCCAGAGCGGATGCAGAGGATGGAATTAATCAGCTGTCCGGGAGGAATATTAGAGCTCTTCGGCTTGTCGTCAACGCCTTCTCCTCCTTCCCAAAGACAGACACAATGAGAGACCAAGGAACATTTCCTATTGTTACAGGGGATTTGTCCACAAGGTCCGGCCCCATGTGGAAGTCATTACTGGCTGGGAGTGGTAGGTATCCGCACAGAACACGCAGCGAGACGGGATGGGGGAGGGCAACTGGGAAAAAGTTGAGAGACCAGAGATGATGCGTCCCTGCCGAACTGATTTAAGCATCTCGAGGGAGGTGGTCACCACAGCATCCTGGCTTCAAATCCAGGGATCACTGTGGGCTGAGGTACAAAGTGTTTTGCTTTGTGTTACCCCTTGGGCTGAGCCAAAGTCCTGAGTGCTCCTATGAGAATCCATCAAGGGTAGCTCAGCGCCAACAGGAATGGATCATGGATTTCACTGCTGCTACTGAATGGGGAAAAGAGGGACAGTTACATCAAGGTTTTCTTTTCCCTTCTCTGACCCTCCCTAGACAGAAAACCAGAGTGGCTGCAGCAGCAGCAGCTGTACAAAGCACGAGGTGAAGAGCTGACCGCTGCCCACCTGCACATCCTCCTGCTCCAGCAGAACTTGGCCTTCTGCATCATGCATGGAAGAACATAATTACCCATGGGTGAGAGCCCAGGACTGAGTGATCAGAGAGAGTCAACACCTCCGTGTTCCCAGGGGAAGGCAGATCCTTTTAGACATATTACATCTAAGCTCAGTTTTTTCCCATTGAATCATATTTAAGACAGCAGCATCTCCAGAAGCGGTGATGTCAACATCCCCAGGACAGCTGGAGGAAAGTGGCATCTCAGAAATCCATGGGAAATTTGCATCCCAACTCATTTGCTGCCAGGTCTCAGTCTCCTTGATCCTGACCTGTTGGGTGCTGAGCAGGACTGAGTTGAACAGATGTTGCTGTAGGTAAAACAGTCCTGTGTACAGCACAGCTGACCTCCCCAAGTCCTCTCATGTCTTCCCCAGCCATCAAGGAGCAGATAGAAACAAAGTCAGTCATGTATATTGGGGTAAAAAATGATTGTATGAAGCCTGCTTGGACCATTTGGTCTGTCAGGAACCATGTGATGCACAGGAAAGAGAAATGAGACAAAGAAGGGCAGGCACACAGTCCAAGGCTCTATGGGGACACAATACATGGGACTAACAGTGTCTGCTGGGGTTTTCTGAAGGTTCCAGACTCAACTGCCACACTTAGAGACGGGTACATGGAGCCGTCTCAAACCACACCTCCCCAACAGCACTGGGGAAACAGGAGAACACAGCTGTGGGGAGACAGGAGGAGCAAGGACTCTCAGCCACCTCGACATGCTGCAGGACATCCCGGACAGCTGCCCCAGCAACAGCCTCTTGTGCAACACAGATTAAGCAGATTTCACCAACCTTCTGCCCTCCTGCTCCAGCCCAACCCCACCACACCCCATTTCTTGCCTCCATCAAATTTGTTGCCCACAGGAGCCCTCACCAAGCCAAACATGGTGACACGATGTTGTGCTGCTCCTCTTTAAAAAGTAAAACAAAAGAAAATAAGAATGCTCATTATACTTCCATGGAGATTATCAGCGGGAATCTCAGGATGCTCAGCTCATTTATCTCCAATGAATTTCACCTCAATTGAGCAGGATGTTGGGATGTTGCTCCCCACAGGACAGCATTCAGTTGGGCACTTTTACCAGCATGAACAGTGCACCTTTCCCTTGTAAATGGTGTGAACATTCTCCTTAATTTATGTCCTACAAGAACTCATTTTTACCAACATTTATGCATCATAACACATTGCCCTCATCCTGTAAATTCTCAACATGGGCACAGCTTTGTGTATGCCTGAGATCTTCCTGGTTCCAATGAGCTTTTCAGCAGCAGCTTGCTGAAGAGGCTGAGGCTGTGCTTATGTTTTATGGATCTGGAAAAATTATTACATAGCAATAGAGTTCAAACAGGAGTCCCCAGATCCATCAGATGTTTGACTTGCTTGGTACATGCAGTATAAAATGGAAACGGGATGGGAAACATAATAAAATGTAATAAAAATGTCTATAAACATTTCAGGTTATTGAAAAGAATCTCTCTTTGTAAGTTCCCGAACTTTTGAAATCATGAACATGTATTCTCACAAAGCTAGACTGAGAAGTAGCTCATATTTAATTTAAATTTGCACTGTTCCAATTACACCTACAAAATACACATGACATTTACATGTATAAAATGCATTATTTCACTGTAAAAATACATTTTTATGTAATTTAAATTAAATTTAAAATTAAAATCATACTGAAACAAAATGTATTTTTTTTGCCATATGTATTTAGGGGACATGCCATCCTCATCCTGTATTAACAAAGAACATAAAAATAAAGCTAAATATTGAACTTACGGAGATCTCTTTTCTCTTTTAGAACTTTTTTTTTTTTTCTTTCTCTTTTAAAACATTAGCTGGATTTTTAGACAATCTTTTTAACACCATATGCACACCCTCCACTGTGGCACTGAAGATGACACGAGCATGGTGTGGATCTGCTCTGTCCAGAGGGGGTAGCCCATCACCCCTCCAGGACAAAGGCTGTGATGGCTCAGCTGCACAAAGCCACCCCCTGTGACAGCAAAGAGGGCACAGCCACCATGGGAAAGGCAGACATGGAGTCCCCACTGTCACCAGCCCACACCAGGGCTTCTCCAATCACCCTTCTCCCACCTCCCTTCCCGCTCTCCCTCCACTCCCAGCTCTCCTTCCCCTTTCCTCTCTCTCTCTTTCACTCTCCCACCACAGCTGGTTAAAATTACGCTGGAATTTTGTTTTTCTGTCAAGTGAATTTGGACCTGGTAAATCCCTCCCAGCCATTCCAGTGGCCTCCCAGTGAGCATCCAGGCTGGATGTAATGTACATGATTTAAGAAAGGTGCTGCTATTTCCAAGCACGTTCAAAACATGGGGCTGGGGGCAGCCAGGAGGGGCTCCTGGGGCTCACAGACACCCAGGGAGGGATCTTAGGGGGTCCACATGAGGAATGGGCAGGAGAAGGAGGAGAAGACTGAAAGCATGGCCTGTCAGCTGGACCAGCTCACCTTGCAAAGATGATGCAAAACAATAACAAAAAAAAAAAAAAAAAAAAAAAAAACCCAGCAAAATAACACAAAAACATCTCAGGCTTGGAGAAACCCCAACCCTTTTGTCTGGGGAGATCACAGGAGCAAACACGAAAACCCTCATGTGAGGGAAACCAACAGGGGGCTGTGGCACGGGAGCAGAAGGACACGTCCTTGGCTCACCTGGGGAGGTGGTTACAACACGGGGCTCCAGGCACGTACCTGCACACCAGTGCTCGTGCCTGGCACACTGTGGGGGCTCCAGTTTACGCCTGGGGGGCCACCAGTTCTCAGTGGTGTTTGAGTCACCTCTGCCTTGGGCTGGCACAGCTCAGCTCAGGGCAGTTCTGAGTACCTGGGCTGGTGGGTGCTGGCACCTGGCAAGGACGTGGCCATGCCCGAGCTCAAGAGGCTTCCCTGCTCTGCAGCTTTGGTGGGAAGTCAAACAATCCCAAAACTGGTGTCCCACCTCCAGCACATCCCCAAGGAACTCCAGGATCTCCCAAGAGACCAGGCAGCAGCTATGAGAAGGATTAGTTAGGAATTTGAGGTCAAAACCAGCTGCACAGCAAAAAAAGTCCTTCTATTAAAAGTAATAGGTTTAGAAATAGACATACAAGTCAAAGAAATCTTGGACTGGGGGAAACAAAGTGAGGCAATCCCTCTGGTAGCTTTGAAACTGCCCCATTATGACATTTTTGGAATGGAACAATGCTATTTGAGCTTTCAAAATTACTTTTTTAAAAGACAATCACCAATGGTTAAAAATACTAAGTTTTTAATAGGTCAGGAAGAGAAAAAACTTTTTGCTTTTGCCCAACAAAACCTCTAAATTAGCCCTAAGTGGGTTTTATGAGTGGGCAAGGATGGGAGGTAGGGGCTGTAAAGGGCAGATTTTATTTCATGGAATATTTCGAGTTATTTCAGAAGGCAAGAAAGGGAACTGTTGCTTTTGGTTATAATTAAATACATGCATGTTGTGCATATATACACATGTATATATCCATAAACACCTCTTTCCAGACTCAACATTCAGGCCCTCCCCAGGTTTAATTAATATCTGGCTGTGCTGGGCATGTAGACACAATTCCTGTCCTGGACAGTTCCTGATCCCAAAAGAACAAACCAAAAGATGAATTAGGATCTAAGGGCAAAGCAACAGCTTAACCCCCCTCAAAAGGCTCAGCAGCAAACCTGCAAGCAGAATCCAAGGAGCTCTGGGTATCACTCAGTGCATTATGCACTTGGCCAAGTGCATGGAGGAAAAGCTATTTATAAGGTGATGACTGAACAGCTGAACATGGGCTGGGTTGGATGTGAGCATGGAAGAGAGGAGAGAGATGGGCTGTGCATGTGTGTGTGCCCACAGGCACGTCCATGCCCACCTCCAGCAACCACCTCTGAATTCACCCCAAGGAGATGTAAAGAAAAGAATGAAAATCAAAGACTGAACTTGGTACTAGTCCATATTCCTCCTCCTGTCACCCCAAACATGACAATGAAAATGCTAAATTAACTTTAAGGGTTTTTTTTTTCCCTCTTAGTCTTCTCTAAGATGATATAAGAATGTTTATATATAATCTAGATTTATGTTTTTTTGTTTTTCAGTTAAATGCAGGGTTATGAAAAAAAAAAAAGAAGTCATGTTTTGGTCATAAATAAAAAACATGTAAACAGAAAATAATTTAGATATTAATATTGTAAACCTGATGCCGCATTTTTATGTATATATAAATACGTATTCACACACACAAAAAAAGATATAGAACCAAACCCCATGCTTATACATCATGTTTATACACTACATCTAAGTGTACTTATAGTGAATTCACTTACTGACTTTTCTGGTGCTTGAAAACATGCCAGTAAAAAGCCAAAATGTCAGTAAACACAGTGGATGTCGTCACTGTTTTCCCTCTTCAGGTTGGTTTCCCTGGTGTACAAAGGTCAGCTCCAGCTCCAGCATAAATTATTGCTGCCTATTTGACTCATAATAACATATTCAAATAATAACCAACACATGCTGGATGCTTTATGGATGAATAATTCCTATCCCAAAGAACTGGCAATTTAAACAGTTTAGATGTAGCGAAACTGGGAGAAAAGTCGCATTGCCCAGGTTGTGTGGCCAGGGGCAGAGTAAATCCTGTGCTCAAAGAAAGCCTCCACGTCTGAACCATCTCTGCTACACATCCACATCTGCCCTTGCTGGACTCAAGGCAGGAGAAGCACCTGGGATATGTTCAAGGTGGACAAACCTTTGCTAAAACCCAGGAAACCTTTGGGTGCTCTGCTTTGAAGCGGAGCTGTCGCGCTTTGGGACGCCCAGGCGGGTGTAGAGGCGTAGAGCGAGTGCCAATGGATGGGACACTGCCTTTCCTTTCCCAGACGGGGTCTGGCTGTCGCCCACCCCTGCCCTACAGGACCTGCTCTGGTTGAAGATGTGGCTGAGACCCCTCCAGCCTCCACGATTCCCCGCACGTGACGAGCACGAGCACGAACTGGGCCGTCCCTCCGAGCACATCCTCCGCCTTTGCTGCTGGCTCCGTCCCTGACATGTAAATAATGACATACCATTTCCACGGCTCTCCAGCCTATTACGCTGCTCTCTGGACCTTGCCTCCCATCCGAACAGAAAACCTGCGTCCCTGTGTGACCCTCCTGGCGCAGCCAAAGCAAACCAACGTGCTATATTTGTTTTTCAAGCCCTGGCCAGGAACGATTCCCGTAAGGCTCAGCCTGGCTTAATGGAGCTGTGTCTGTGCTCTGCCTCTAAGCCTGCGCTTGGCCACAGGGCTGGAGCTGCTTTTGCGCTGGCTTGGGCAGGACGCAGCGGGGCTTGTGAAGGTAACAAAGTGAGAAGCAGTGGCAGAGAGGAATGGTGGGGCAGTGGGGGAGGAAGGACACAAGAGACATGAGGGAAAACAAGGAGGAGGGGCAGACAGAGGGTGCTCCCAACCTTCCCAATGTATTGTGGCTGTTCAAGACAAACTTGGCTGGGCAGCAGCTTTGCAGCAAGGAGCAAGCGCAGTGAGAGGACAGTGGATGACCTGTCACCAGGACCTCCTCACCACCTGTGTCACACCACCACATTCATACCCTCCAGCCTCTTGCTTGACCACAGCAGCCAGGGAGTTTTTCTTGGAGGACGATGCTGCTCCCCACTTGTTTCATTTACCCCGAAGAGTGATGTTCTGACACAAACACAATGACATAAATCTTGACTTAAAATAGACATATGAGATGCTGAACTTTTTTTCCATCATACTAAAGCCCTGCCCTCTGTTCTTGTGAAGCCTCTTGCCACCCTCATGGGTACCTGCTTTATTGCAGAAGTATCTGCAGTACAGAGTCCTGCATATCACCAGAACACCCCATTCAGAGCCCCCATATACAGACAGTCCTGGTAGCAGGGCACAGAAAGACTTCTTTTTCTAAGGGACTTCTTCTGCCAGCAGGATTTCCTCACCAAGGGCACTCAGCAGAGGATCAGGCAGGTCTGTCCCACCATGGATGTTTGCAGCCATGGCCACAGCCTGCACTCAGGAATAAGTAAGATGTTAATTTGGGAGGTTCATAACAAGTCCTACTAATTGCATCAGTGAAGTGCAAGTGTCCCATACACTGTCCTGTGAGGACACCCAGACACTTGTCCACTCCCCGTGGTGTGCCCAGACCCTGCACACCAGAGTAGAGCAAAGGTTGAGACTGTGAAGTTTCCCTCACTGGAGATATTCCAGAACCATTTGGACACAATCCTGTGCCGTGTGATCTGGGAAGGCCGTGTGTGAGCAGGGAGGTGGGGCCAGATGATCCAATGTGGTCTCTTCCAACGCGACCCACTCTGTGATTCTGTAAAGGAGTTATACCAGGTTCAGCACACAAAACACAAGTGGTTCCACTGCTGCCAGACAGGAAAAGCTTTGGGGAGGATGAGGACAGCATGGCTATTGGACCCAGATCTCCTGCTTAGTGTTGAAATATGTCCAGAGCAAAGCATGAGAAAGGAGAGAATGAATCTGCAAAGCTTGGCTTAAAGACACAGACCGGGAGCTGAGTTCACTCAAAGTTTGGATGTATTCAATTGGGAAAAGATTCAGCTCCTTAGGAAGAGAATGGCCATGAAGTTTGGACCCAAAACTAAACTCCTACTGGGTTTGTACTGCTGGGTTTCTGTTGGCACCCATCCTATGAGGAAGCACTTGTTGCTGATGGCAGGTGGGACCTCCATACTCACACTGCAACCCTCCCAAACTGCAACCACTCCAACATGCTTCATGCTCAGGAGAGGGGAGATTAACCAGATGCCCTCACTCTGTGGCCAGCGTCACCTTGTGTTCTGTGAACAAGGAACCCCTGAGCCCACCAAACCTCACCAAGGTCAGATATAATGAGGATGAGGCACATCTTCCCCTGAACATCCTCAAAAACAGCAAGCAGATTACCCAGAAAGCCACCAGAGAAGCACATCTGGGAGGCCAGGGTGTGCCTGCACATCCCAGGTTGCTGCAGTCAGGGAGGAGGGAGCACTCCAAGGCCATCTCTCAACAGCAGGGATCCTCTATCCCTGAGCAGCACATGCAGGGGGAAGAGGCAGCTGTAAATGGTAAATGTAAAACATTTGAATGTAAAAGTAGAACCTCTGCCCAAAGGGTATTGAATGACCCAGCTGTGCAAAGGAGCCCCTCACCCCTGGGGATCCTGGGCACGTGGGATCACAAATCACCATTTGTGCTGGGTGTAATTAAGAGCATTGAGTCAAATTCCTGACCACAAGCACAGCCACCTGTGGGCTGTGGCTATGAGGGAGCCATAGTGACCACAGCAGCACCTCAGAAATGCCACCTCTGGCCAGGAGCTGCCCCTGACCCCACATCAGTGTGGGCATCTCCCACAGCCCCACTGAACACACAGGACATCAGTCTCCAGCTGGAATGTTCTGGCATCTTTCCCCAGAATGGAAACTCAGTGAGTGAAAATTACGTCCTCACCACTGACACCCTCTCTGGTCCTGCTGCAGGGACAGGGCACAGCCGTGGGAAGGTGGAGGGCATGGCCTGGACACAATGCCAGAAATGCCAGTCTTGCTTGGAAAGCCCGGATGGGCAGGAACACAGGCAGAGCTGCAATTGCACCTCGGCCCTGCCTGCTCCTGCCTACCCACCTTGGGAGGGAGGGAGGGAGGGAGCAATGGTGGCACACGTCCCTTGGGATGCCAGGACAAGGCAAGGCAAGGCAGGACAGGCAAAGGCAAGGCAAGGGAAGGCAAGGAGCACACGGGGAATGGCAGGGCCAGGGCTGCCTGAGTGCAGAGCGACCCAGACGGGGCCCCCTCGGCTTCCCGGCCAAGGCAGGACGGAGCAGCCCAGCTGCTCGGGCTTGGCTTCTCCTTGCATGGCAGCTGGGGGGGGACAGCCAAGCACAGGGAGAGACGGGGAGTGTGTGCGTGCACAGGGGGCTGCAAACGCCCTCCCCTCCAACATTCCCTCAGCCTGGGGGGGAAAAAAAAAGGGAATAAGGAATTAGTAATTAGAAGGTGAAATCAGGACATAAAAGAAGCAGAAAATTGTCTCAAAGGGTGCTTTTTCTTTTTAAAGGTTTCACCAAGATTTTTGCTTTTCCCCAGGGTGTCCTTTGCAAATCAGGCCTCACTGCAAAGGCTATTGGATATGACTCTGACGTCAGCAGGGAAAATGTCCCCAGACTCTCATTAGAAAGGGAAAGAAAAAAAAAAAAAAAAAAATCTATCCTTTTTTTTTTTTCCCCCTGACCAGTTTAACCTTTTCAGAACAATAAACAGACTGGTTACAGGACGACACCAAACAAGCAAAATGGTCGTGTGCTTTGCTACCTGGGGACAAGGGAAGGCACGTGGTGGCAAATGCCAAGGGCTTGAGCTGGCACTGCAGCTGGGCAGCCCCGTGCTCCCCATCCTGTGCTGGCTCAGCACCCAGAGGCCCCTGGGCAGCAGCACTGTGCCCACAAACAGAGTTGCTTTTAACCCTCTGCTAGTCTGGGAACTGAACATTTCACCACCTGAGCCAGTGATTTGGCATCAAAAGGAGTCCTGAGAGGCTGTGGGATACAGAGACAGCTGCCCTGGATAGGGACAGAGAGCAGCCAGTGTACCCAAAGGCAGGGGTGGCTTTTGTTCCTGACCCTGCTGCTGACACAGCCACAGCGACAGAAACCAGTGGGCAGGGTGAAAAGCTGCTCTGCCTTGTCCCAACATGCAGGGACAAACTGAATTACTGTAATCCCATCTTGCTGAAGTGCCTCCATGGGTGAAGTCCTCCAGCAGCTCCCCAAATGCCCCTTGAAGACTTTCCACACATTTTGGAGAATGCTTGGATGACATGATCCTTGCACACAGGTTCTGTACAGGAGAAATGTAGGGTTATCAGCTGGTCCTCATTGGAAAAATAAAGCATCAGTGTTCAGAGCCCTTGGTTGCCATTTTGAGGGAGGACAGAGGTGTGAACGAGGCCCTGAGGGGCTATAAGGACAGTCAGGAACTGTCCCAGCCATAGAGATTGTGCCCAAGTCGCTGCAAAATAAGATATTTAAGTTTTAAGATGGTGAAGGGTCACATCTAAATGAAACAGCCTCTTCCAAATTATAAAGATGAGGCTTGTTGGTGCGCAGTACGTGGGACTGTGCTGATGGAGCCTGGGACACCCAGGGTGGGCACAGCCCAGGGGGAATATTTGCTCATCCCATGTTGTTTTGGGCCCGATTTTCCCAGCCTGGTGTGGGCAGATGCTGCTGAGCAGATCTGACAGGACTCCTCATGAAAACTGGGATGCTGCCTTTTTCCAGGAAGTGGAGGAAAAATCACTGTGAGTGGCAGATCCAGCTGATGGAGAGGGAAGGACCAAAGGGCTGGGCAGCTTCTCCAGCTTTCCTGTTCCATCTGGAGCCATGCTGGACCTCCCTGTTCCCCACCCCCTCTATGGGTTTGTTCTCCTGGGGGATTCTGCATGGTTTCCCTCTCCTCTTTCTGGGCACCCTTGTGTCCTGAGCAGCCCCTTCCCTTGGCCCTGCACCTTTTCCCATGGAGTGAAGACACAGCTCCCCACCTGGCACGGTGGGACTCTGTTTTAAGCCCTGCACACCCTAAAGCCACAGCACCCCATCCCACACGCTCTCCCATCCCACTCAAGGAGTTTTCCTTGGTCCCCATTGCACTGGAGGGATGCACAGCTCTTCTCCCTGCTGCCAGTGATGGAACCACGCCGGGGCAGGATACCAGTTGCCCCAGTTCAGCTGTGCTGGCGAGAGAGAGGACGGCAGCTTTGGCCAGATCTCCACCCAGCCACGTCCCTCCAGGGTGGGGAGGGAGGAAGCGCAGAGGCCGCTCGCTCCGGCTGGCTGGCCCCAGGCTTGGCTTGCCTGCGCTGGGGCGGGTGTGCAGACAGGGCTCTTCCCTCTCCCTTTTCCTTTCCATTTTGCACTTTGCTGTCCAGGGCAGTGAACGTGCAGCCCCTCAGCCCAGAAAGCTGGGATTGCTTTCCCACCGCTCCCCTGTCATTCACACCGTCACGTCTGTCCTGTGGCACTGCCACACGTGCTCACACAGAAGCCTCAGACCTCCCCTGAGGTTTGATGGGCATCTGCTGGGCCAGACAAGCCCAGGATGGGTTGCAGGGACCTTTCTGGGACAGACAGGTGATAAACCCTGTGCAACAGGGCTGGAACCTCTTCAGGTTGGGTCTAGGACATTTTCTCGGCTGATACTGAACACATGAGGGGGTGGAGCTCATCAGCAGTGGATAGGGAAAGCAGTCCTGTTATTTTTGGGATTTGGACACAATCTGCTCAATTTCCTGCCTCTGGCACAGTCCCTCCTGCCCTGGCCATGGCTCAGGACTTTCTCAAACCCCACAGAGAATGAAAAGGTGATGAACCTTGTCAAAGGAGAGGGGGCAGGAAACAACTGGAGATTCCCAGCTTCTTTTTCTCACCTGGCCTCAAGCCTTCACCTTTGCAGACATTCATTCCAGCTTTCAGTTTCCCACCTGGCTAAGCCCCGAGCACAGCGAGGCCAGCCTGACTCAGACATCACCTTGATTTTACCCCAAGGAGGCTCACGGGGGGATACCCACCTGCCAGCCCCAAAAGCAGATTTGTGTTGTACAGGGTAATCCTGGGTGGGGGGTGATGATAAAAATCTCCTCATCCCCATGGAAATTGAGCCATGTTCCTCACATACCTCTACTAATTCAATTTTACACTGTGTGAATAGACCTGCCAAACCTTTATTTTCTTTCTTCTTGAGAAGTTCACAGCAGAGGGGTACAGTGGGCAGAGGGGAGGGTGGGGGGCACGAGGGAGGGGTGGGCTCTCTCCTGCCTCTCCTGAACCTGATCTCTGCAAGAAATGGTCATGCTTGGTCCTCTTCAGGCATGGTTCATTACTCTCTTTTCAAAACATGTGGCTGGGTATGAAGGGGAAGAGAAATCTGGAGTAAATATGTAATTGCCTGGAAATACCTGGGGCAGGAGGCAGTGGATGTTGGATTTAGGTGAGACTAAGGGACAAAAGCCCCTGAAAAGCATCCACTGCAGTTCTGCTATCATAGCTTAGCCTGGCATGGACCACAGCTTGCCTCACCCTTAGTCTCCACTTCAGAGATGCCCCAGCTGGGACTTCCAGCCCCAGCACACCCTCCTG
The DNA here is from genome assembly GCF_026979565.1 of Vidua chalybeata. Taxonomy (NCBI): domain Eukaryota; kingdom Metazoa; phylum Chordata; class Aves; order Passeriformes; family Viduidae; genus Vidua; species Vidua chalybeata. The sequence goes on along the minus strand of NC_071550.1, from coordinate 7,903,263 downwards.
GTGCCCTCTCCCATGCCAGGGCTTCCCCAGCATACCTCTGCCCTGCCTGCAGGACCTCATCAGCATTTATCCAGGGTCGCAGATCAGCATCACATCAGAGAATTATAGAATGATTTGGGTTGGAAGGGACCTTAAAGCTCCACTCCTTCCCATCCCCTTCTTGGGACATCTTCCGCTACCCCAGGGTGCTCCAAGCCCCATCCAACTTGTCCTTGGACACTTGCAGGGATCCAGGGGCAGCCACAGCTCCCCTGGGCAATCTGTGCCAGGGCCTCACTGTCCTCACAGGGAAGAATTTTTCCAAAGATCTAATCTAACCTTCCCCTTCAGTAAGGACACTTGTGGCTTTGGCACAGCAGTGCTGTGAGTGCTCACTGTGGCAGGGACCTGGATAAGGGCAATGCTTGGGAGCAAAAACATGCTGCAAAAAGCCCTTATGATCTTCTGGATCTCCTTGAGGGCTCCTTGGGTTTGCATCTGCACTAGCAGATGTTTTTAGCACCTGCAACAGCATCTGCAGCTAAATGGCTCTGCAAAACCCTGATGGATCATGTGACACCTGACACAGCACAGGGTCTGGGTACAAGAAATCCAAAAAGGTGTCTTTACACAGAGATGATCTTTTAAAGTCCATACAAGACCCATTCAGGGAATGCACATGGGGAAACTGCTGGCTCCACATTCCTGAGTCTGCCAGGAAATTTCCTGGAGGGCAAATAACTGTACAAGCAAATGCATTTTCACAGGAGATTTGGTCTGGAGCCCTGAGTCTTGTCCAGCACCGGGGCTGACACTGGAAAGCAGATGGAAGTGGCTGGTTGAGCCATCAGCCTGGAAGTCTCAGCCTCTAATCGCAGCTGGGACTCTGAGCAACCTGGTCTAGTAGAAGGTGTCCCTGCCCATGGCTGGGTCTTGGAAAATGTGATCTCTAAGGTCTCTTCCAACCCAAAGAATTCCATGAGTCTGTGATTCCTCACAAGCCCTTCAGGTGTGATTTCCTGCACGTGGGGCAGCAAGCACAAGAAGGCAGGTCAGTATGGAGAGCCAAGACCAGGTACTCAGTTTCCAAAGGAAGTCTGATTTTGTGCCCTTTCAGAAACTTATCCCAAATGGAACATGGATTGACCAGTTCCATTGGTGCCAAATGCAACTGTTCAATTGAACCTGGAAAAATGTGAAGCAAGGGTTCAAATGCCAAGATTCTGATGGAATTACTAATGAAGGTGTGCAAGCTTCTGGAGTTCCCAGTCATCAGAGATGAGAGGTAGAAAGAGGAGGAAATTTGGATTCTAGTAATTAAATAGAATCATGGAATGGAAGAGACCTTAGAGATCATCTTATTCAAACCCCTGCCATGGGCAGGGACACCTTCCACCAGACCAGGGTGCTCAGAGTCCCATCCAGCCTGGTCTTGAGCACTTCCTGGAATCTGAAGTCTACAGTTTATTGGCTATAAACACATAGAAAATATGGATTTCAGTAATGCTTGCAGGACTAAAAAAAAAAAAAAAAAAAAAAAAAAAAAAAATATATATATATATATATATATATATATATATATATGAAAAGCCTGATAAGATCCAACAGGCACAAAAAGACTAAACCTGAGGGCATTTTACATTTTATTATTTTACATATTACTGAAGCTTTGATGTATTTCATACTTCCAAACAGCCTACACTACGTAGTTGTAATATCTACAGCCTCTCATGGCTACTTGAAATGCAAATTAACAACATATTCCAGTCTGATTTAACTTTCACATTGAATAACTCAGGGTTTTGGTGGGTTTTTTTTTCCCTTCTCTCTGCCCTTTTTTCTAATTTTGCTGTGAGATTACCCACTAGTTTTCTTTTAAACCTTAAATTACTCTCATGCATTCTCTACATTAGTTCCACACTGAAGCTATTTGTTTGGGATTAGTTATACTTACCTAACTGGAGGGGTGCAGGGAGGATTACTGGGAGTTTGCAGAGGGCTCTGGCAGTGGAAAGCACTATCTAAATGCTAAGTATTATGAAGTGAGATGAGCTATTTACTGACCCCCATTGGTAATATCCCCCCCTCCAAATAGGACACAGAAATTGAAAGAGCAGAATCCTTTTTTTGGAGAGACAAATAGTGACAGAAGGCCAAGGCAAGGTCCACAAATAAAAGAAATACTAAAACATAACTTAAGGTCAAAAAAGGGCTGGGTTTATCATATGAATAAGCACCAGGACCCAGAGCAGGCCAGGGAGGCTGCAGGGGGGCAGAAGGCAACCCCACACTTTTTAGGACCTTCCCTCCGGCCTTTCCCCATCATCCATCACACAAACCAAGCACCCAAACAACTCCTCTGGCAACAACCTGCAGCCTGGCTCTTAAAGAGAGAGACTGAGCTCCTGTTCTTTATAAAGAGGAGTTTTACTGAGGCAATGTGACCTTTCCCTGGGCAGTGGTATCGACTGTCTCATCCTGCAGGTGCCAGGAGAGACTGGGGTCTTGTTGGGAGAGGGTTTATATGCATACATATGAGCAGACAATTCCTGCCTCAGGGAGTTGGACTCAGTGGTCCTTATGGGTCCCTTCCAGCCTGAAATATTCTGTAAACTACTGTCACCATCACAGTTCAGACAAAGATGGGGAAAAAAAAAAAAAAAAAAAAAAAAAAAAAAAATGAACCCATGTCTTCAACAAATTGACCACAATGGTATTTATTGAGGTGGGAGGGTTAAGGGGAACATGGCCTTTTTCCCCAGCACAGACCCTGCACCTTGAGATGAACCTCTCCCAGCCACAGCCTGGAGAATCCAGAGGGAGATGGAGGAATGAGGGAGGAGGGCACAAGGATGAAGAGAAAATTGGCTCTGTGTACACATGGAAGGTTTGGGAGAAAGCTTTGAGAGCACATGATGAGGAGATGGGGACAGTGAGAGGATCCTTGTTGAGAAGCCTGTTGTGGAAGTGATTAATTTGAAAGTGTTGAGAAGAAGCTCAGAGATATTAAAGAGGTCAATATCCAAGAGGAAAAGGGAAGAACTAACATTACAGGGTTGAGTGATGGAGCTCTGATCAGCCTGGTCGAGTTGAAGATGTCCCTGCTCACTTCAGGGGAATTGGGCCACATGGCCTGTGAAGAGCCCCTACAGCTCAAACTATTCCATGATCCTAATGCAGGCTCTGGAGTGGGATTCTTCCCCCAGAAAAGAGTCAGTACAAAGCCCAAGCTCTCCTGTCCTCAGTTCCTCAGATCCTGGCATGGGCAGATGGTGAACAGGCAGTGAGAACCTCCACTGGGAGACAGCACCAGCCAGAGGGGTCTGATCATGTGTAAGGAGACGGGCAAAGTGGGCTGAGGTCTCACACTTCCCAAATGAGCCACTGGAGCATGAGGAGAGTGGGGGAATGGTGTTTGGGGTTAGCTTCTGACTAACAGAGCACTATGTGTCCAAAACCTGGTCCTTTTTTCCCCATTTTATTCTCCAGGTAGAAGAGTTAGCCAAACAACAGCTACAACCTTCCCTACCAAACCCCATCTCACTGAGTATTTCTCCAGAATGGAAATGAGCAGGAAAAAGTCAGCACAGGCACCATAAGTACATCTGCACAGATGCAGCTTCCACCCCATGGCTGGACAGGACAGGAAATCCTCATCCACAAAACCAGTGGAAAAACAGGAGACAGCATCTTCCAGCCCCCACACTTCACCCACCAGGGACCAACACATCTATACTGTCCTTTTCCCCAGCCACAATTATACCATGACTGTGACCTTGAGTTTTGTAACAGTCTGGGGTGCCGAACATGCCATTCTTCACATAGCTGATGTTTGTGAAAGAAACAAATGAAAAAAAGGAATAAATAAGCAAAGGCCCGGCCGCAGACTGCGTTGGTTCCTTTGTGGTTGACATTTACAGCCGCCGGTGGCTGTGGTGAGGATGACAAACTGGGGTGGCAGTGGTGCTGCCAGGCAGGGCACCGAGGGCAGGGCTGTGGGGCCAGGGAAGGACTGGTGGGCACCCACCCTGCAGGGATCCCTCCCAGCCCTCAGCATCGCTGCAAACACTCACGGGCTCTGCAGTGGGTGCCTTGGCTCTATGGCTCATCACAGTGGCGGGAGGTGCTTGCCCAGAAATTATTCTGGGAAGCTGTGGGGTGAATTTGTGGGGGTTCAGCCTTTAATTCCCTCTGGCAGAGGTGAACTCCTGTTAGCTTGGCCTTCCTGACCTACTCAATAACCTCAGGCAGGCACCTCCAGCCGCTCAGGCCATGGACAAGGAGCTGCCCCACAGGGACCACCAGCCCCTAAGAGGCCCATGACACTTCGTGGAGGACTCTTGGGAAGCTCCCTCAATTATCCAGGAATCCAGACAAGCTCCCTAACTGGGAAAAGGCCATCTCTTGCTGATTGCTCCTACGAGCAGTGAGAAGGGGTATGGCTCCTCATTCTCTCTGCAAGTTTTAAGAGCATGCAAAAAAACAGCATTTGCAAGATAATTTGGTGGTCACAGGGGACTGGGTTTTATTCCTCAATCGAAAACTGGCTATTAAACATCATTTAAAGAACAAAATAAAAATAAAACAGCAATTTCTTCTTTTATTCTCTCTCTATCATCATCATTAACCTTCTATCTGCTTAATATCCCTTTGCCAAGGATCTTCAATGGAGCAATAAAATTTTAGTACTTAAACCTTATCAGTGCTTTGGAAGGGAGTATTCTCCTCATTTCAGAGAGAGGGAAACCAAGGCACAAAGAACTGAAATGACCTGCTCAAAGTCACACTGAAAATTATTAATCAAGCCAGGAATAGATTCCCCAAGCCCTGAACCCCGGGAGGCAGCAGCCCACAGGTATGCTGCTCTTACAGGCCAATTAGCTTTTATGGAAACGTTTAAGGAAACATTTCCTTTCACAGACTCTGCCTGCTAATTTACTCCTGAGCTTTGTCATCTGCGAGGGAAAGTGTCTCAGTTTTAGGCTGCCATGGCTCCTTCCCTGGCTTGAGACAAATGTGCTTTCAGGCAGATCTGACAGCACAGAGCGCCCCGCTACACGCTGCTTAGAAAGGGCCGGGAGGGGATTTTCTGTGGGTCCCTGCCTAGTAATTAAACCTGATTGCAGAGAGTTGGTCAAAGCAGAGGGCTCTGCACACAGACACAACACTGGGGACGCCGGGCCTCCGGGTGCCGAGGCAAAATTTGCTTCCCAGCACGCTGCTCTGGGCAGGGCTGCTGGGCTTGAGCTGATTCTCCACCCAAATCCTCACTATCTCAGGCCCTGCCTTTAAAAAAGGAAGGGAAAGTGAGGCAGGGGCCGAAGAGAGGAGGGCAGAAAGGATGGGAGCGGGTGAGCTGGTGCAGGAGAAAAGCAGCCCCTTGTTTGCTTTCCACTGCTCTCTGTGGAGAAACAGTTAATGGGTTGGGAGGTTTCCACCCTTCCAGGACGGAGCCTTTTCCTCCCCTTTCGAGTGCCCCCTGCCTTCCTCCTCCAGCGACTGGGAAGCTGTGACTGCTCTACACCGCTGACACCTCGGCTGCTCTGGAAACCCATGAACTGTTTGAGAAAGGTCAGCTGGCAGCCGCTGCATCCCTTCTGCCTTCCCAGCCCGGATGGCCTTGGGCAGTGCAGGAGCCCCCTCTGTAGGCAAAGACTCACAGTTACCAGCTTATTCTGCTCCTTGACACGTTTTTTCTCCCCCTCTTTGTCCACCCCGACCCCTCTTATTCCACCCCAACCCAAGCTGCACCGCGGGGCCAGAGGAAGAGTGGGGTTGCGGAGCTCGGTGCGAGCTGAGGATCAGGGCTCTACAGCCAGTTCCATTACACATGACGTGGACTGAGGCTGGACATCCCACAGGACAGCAGATTTGCCATCAAAAGAGCTGATACCTTGGCAGCTTGCTGTGGCAAAATAAAATAAGCATGACCCTGTAGAGCGCCAGGCTTTGGTGTGTTTCCCAGGTCCTCTCTCCAGGCTCTCCAAAGCCATCACGTATTTTTCCCTGGTCTCTTGCCAAACCCAGCTCCCCAGCATTGCACAAGCCCTTTCCCAGCCCTTTGGTGCCGTGGTGCACTTCTTCCCAGTACAACAGAAGGAGCTCAACTGCTCCCAGTGCTCCTCACATCCTCACCCTAGCTCTGCACATCATCCAGGTGAGGCTCCCCAGCATTGCCACATCTGCCCCAAAACAGTCCTAAATCCAGTTTTGCTTCAAAACAACCCCATTTGGTCCATAACCTATGCTGCAAAATCCACCCCTGAGAACTCATGAGCACCAGACTGGAAGTAGCAGAGGCAAAATTCCTGCCTGGATGTAAACAAGCTCCTTTCTTCCCAAAAGAGGAGCCTTTGTGGGGGTGGGAGGTTAGCTGCTGAGTCAAGGTCTTCTGGCAGTCATTATCAGCCACTACTCCCACAAAAACTTGACCACAGCCTTTAAGAAAAGTGTGAATTTGCCCGTGTTTACTGCTCTCTGTCCCCAGCAGTTACAGATCCTCCTCCCTGGAGATGCTCAGTGTCCACGGCATCCCTTTCCGTCCTGCCAGCCCTGCCACACCCTACACTCAGCCATACACCCAGAGTGCTCCCTGCAGCCGTGTAAGGATTTGCTAACCTACAGAATTATAGAATCATGGAATGGTTTGTGTTGGAAGGGACCTTCAAAACCATCTTGTTCCAATCCCCTGCAATGGGCAGGGACAACTCCCACTATTCCAGGTTGCTCCAAGCCCCATCCAGCCTGGCCTTGGGCACTTCCAGGGATTCAGAGGCAGCCACAGCTTCTCTGGGCACCCTGTGCCAGGGCTTCCCCACCCTGTTAGTCAAGAATTTATTCCTAATATTCCATCTAACCCCGACCTTTGTCAATTTGAAGCCATTCGCCTTTATCCACTTATTCCCAGCCCATGTCCAAAGTCCCTCTCCAGCTCTCTTGGAGCCCCTTTAGGTACAGGAAGGGACCTGGAATTTCTTCTCCAGGCTGAACAACCCCAGCTCTCTGTTTCCACAGGGCAGCAAGAACCCCTCATTTTGAATGGTCTCTAGTTGGGAGAAACACCTTCTTACCCACCCTGGCTCTGTCTGAAGCCCAAGAAGTGTTACTGCTCACAAAGACATGCCCCATGACAAATGTGGGGGGCAAGATTAGAAAGGAAGATGATGAAGACCCAAAGCCAAGTTGTAGGTACCCTGAAATAACTTGATTTCTCTAGTGTTCTGGGAGCACTTCTCTCTGAGACATAACATTACTCATTTTCATTTGGAGAAGTTTCAGTGTGTAGCAAAAATATCTCAGGCTCAGTAATGAGGCAAGAAATCGTGCTTACGTAGCTGAGCAAGTAACATCACTCAGCTTTCCTGTCCTTGTGGTGGATGAAAAATGATTGGAGAATAAATTAATCCTAATAAATGCAGGATTCTGATCAGGCATACAAAACCAGCAATGTGTCTGCAGGATGAGCAATTGATGAAGTCATTGCTTCAAAGGTTCCTTGATGCAATTAGTCACCTGTAAAACTTGCAGCAGAGGAGAAAATCCCACTCCTTTTGTTAAGGAGCAGGAAAATGCTCCACGTGTCCGAGTGATTTATGGGATACAGTGCAGCAAAATTAGAGCATGAGGCAATTAGGGTCGTTCTCTTGGAGATGAAAGGCCGGGGGGGAGATGAGTGAAGGGATGGACAGGATGCAGAAGGGCCAGATGGAGGCACAATGCCAACACCACATTTCTGTGCTGTTGGTTTTTAACAGGGATTATTTCCCCCCTCGCACAAATCGTTGTGGGGGGGAAATTGGGTTGCACATATAAAATTGGTGCCACTGAGGATGAACCAAGCCATTAATCACTGGCGTGAGTATCCGTAATTAGAGCTGCCGGGAGTCACAGGAGCAAGAGTCAAAGGCTCTAACAGGATTATGGATACATCTGGATTGTTTTATGACTGATATTTATTAGCAGATAAAAGGAATGTGCTTGAGGATGAGCACAGGGGCAGGGAAGAAGGTATTTCCTATCCTAACCCTGCTGCCCAGCTTTTGCCCCCACAGCACTCTGTGCCCACCACTGACCATTCAGAGAAGGAAAACTGATAAATCCCACCAGCTCCACTGTTCAGAATGAGGTGCTCAGCAGGAATGGCCAAAAATCATGTGTGGACTCTAAATCCAGAAGAGCCAGTTAAGAGCAAGGACTCACAGTTCATGTACAATTAACAGTTACCGTGCTGGCTGCTCTCAAGCCCCAGAAGTTCACATTTTGGTTGCAGATTATTACCAGATCTCAGTTCTGTGGGCAGAGCACCCTCCCTGCAGCACACAGGGTGCAGGATGAGCCCAGGGCTGGGAGTCAAGGGGAGCTGGCTGACACGGAGTGGTGCTGGTCCCAGTGCAGTGTTCCCATGGACATTCCAGCTGTTTGCAGCTGGAGGACACAGCAGATGCCGAGCAGCCCACCCTCACACAGCTGCAGTGCCTGTCCAGCCACCCACCCCTGGCACTATCCCAGCAAACTGGTGGCTTTCCAGTGGCTCATGCACTCCTCTCTCCAGTTCCCAAGAAGCCCTTACGTGCCTCGCCTGCTCTGGGGACAGGATGGAGCAGGCAGGCTGGGAGCTGGAGCCAGGCAGAGCCAGCCCCAAAAATCCTCCCAGCTTCCCTGGGAAGGGAATGCACAGCCACTCCCGAGGTCTGAGGGCTGCAGCACCCAATCTTAAGCATCTACTGCAGCCCCTCTGAGCTCATCTGTGAGGACTGTAAAAGGTCTGGGAGATATCAAAGAAAATCCCTTAACTTCAAAATGGGACAGTGGGCTCATGCCTTTGTCCTCAGAGGGGAGGGTGCTGAGATGGGGTTTTGCTTACAGGCACCATCCCACCATCCTGGGGGTATCCAACAGAGGAAGCTCCATCAGCTACAAGGCTGTGGGAAGACCCACAACCAAGTCAGGATGCTGAGGAGGAACAATCCCTGCAGCCACTGCACATTGTCCCCAGAGGGTCTGGCACACCCCAGGGCAGGCAGATGGTGTGGCCACGTCCTGCTGATGAAAGCTCTGCATCAGGGTGGGGCAAACATGATGGTGTCCTTGGTGCTGGGGGTACCTATCCCTCCTGCTTGCTGTGTCCTAGCTGGATGGACACATCCACCTGTGTTTGACACTCCCCATCTACCATGACAGCTCCAAGGCTTTCTACAGGAACTGTCAACTGAGATCTGAAAAAAGCTGCAGCCAAAGAGTTGAACTTCTGGGCTTGAGAGCAGCCAGCACAATAACAGTTAATTTTACATGAATTGTAAAGCCCTTGCTCTTAACTGGCTCTTCTAGATTTAGAGTCCACACATGATTTTTGGCTTCAGTTCCCAATCTGAACAATGGAGTTGGTGAAATTTATTGACTTCCACAGATGACAGAACAGGATAAAGGAAAGCCAGATATTTTCTGTTATACTGTACAAGCTCTCCTCTCACAGCCCAGCCTGCACTGCCCTCCTGAGTGTGCTACGAAGGGGGTGGTGGGGAATGGGGTCCCCCAGCCACACCTCAACATTCCCTGGCCCCACCATCACCCCAGGCAGGTGGTCAGGGCAGGCAGCAGGGAAACTGGAAGTGAGCCTCACCCAGCTGCACTTAGTCCTTGGGTATCTCTGGAGCTGAAATCCAGCTCTTCCCAGTGGGGGTAATCATCATATGGGAAGGTGCTAGGACAGCCCAGCCAAGGATGGCAGAATGACTGTAGAAGCCTGGCTGCTCTGTGGGAAGAGCCATTGCCATTCTCCAAGCTCCAGTGAGGTATTTCCCACCCCAGCCTCACCCTATTTCATCAGGGTGAGTCATCAGACCACCATGGAAAACCTCAGGATCTTGCTTCTGCAGTCATGATCAGAAACATCCTTTATTAAATTAATGACCATCCCTATCTGTCATCTCACTGTTAATAAAAAAGAAATGAGGGCTGGAAGGAGTGCTGCAGACTGGTGCCTGGAGTCAGGCTTGTCTCTGCAGAACTTGTGTCCTGCTCCCAAACACAGGAGAACACAGCAGGAACGGGAGGGGGTTAACTCACATAACCAAGGCAGCACAAATGGGGTGGCTCTCCCTTCTCCAGGATACCTCGGGACACTGCTTCAGTGCAGGGTTCCTGGCCAGTACAGCTCCAAAACACTTATTTGGCCACAGGAACAAGCTCATCTCACTGGCTCTGACTAGATCAACACGACACCCTTCCTCAAATGCATCTCTCATGTGGGACAGAGGGGCACATGCACTTAAATGGTCACTAAATGACCCCCTCTGGACTGCATCAACCCCTTCCCCACTACTGGCACTACATGGGGGAGCAATGAGGAAGATCTTTACTTGGTCCAAACAACAGCACTTCAGAGTACAAAGGTTTTTCTTTCCCAAGGATCCTGGGGACATGACACCCATTTGAAAAAAGACACCCTCTCCCCTGTGAACGAGCCCCAGCACTACCAACCCCTCCCTTCTCCAAAGGAGGGGTCATGGTCCTGTCCTCTGGAAGAGCAGGATTACAGAGTTCACAGAGAGTCGCTCCCAGCAAAGCCCAAGTCAACCTGATGCTGAGATAAGACTGCTCCTTGACCCCACCATGCAGGCCCCATAAGAGGGAACCCAGCAGGGGAATGCTGCAGAGTATCCACCCTATCCCCCATAACCCAAACTAGCCAGAGCAGTATTTCCTATTATGTCTCCATAACCTAATCTGACCCCCTCTAGGGTCTCCAGATTAATATCTGGGAAACCTCACAAGCCCAATCACCCAATTACAGGGAGGAAAGGTTTATCCTATCTAAACAGCAGAAAATGTAACCTAGACCCAGCTGGCCCCCCCACTTCTAAGAGCCAGATCTCAATCCCTGGCAAGCTGAACAAACTGGGAAGGGGTCACAGGGGAGATGGGAAGGGTCTCTCTTGTATCATATGAAACCTGCAGGAAGAGCAGATATTTTAATTGGTAAATCCCCTGACTCAGGTTTAATCCCTCTCCATTTTTACTGAACTTCCCTCACACTGGAACAACATGGGGAATAGACGACAGACCCCACCTCGAGCCACTGCCCAACAAGAGGAGGCCCCATCATTTTGGCGAGCAGAGGATGATGGTTCTCAGGGCACACAGTGTGCCCAGCCCAGCCTGGCAGAGGGGAAAGGCTGGTGCCACCATGTGCCCTTGAACAGGGACGTGCTTGAGCAATGGTGAACGTTAGAGCAGAGCTGATACTGGCAGGACAGAGCAGGCACCAGACATGATCACAGCACAGGACAACTGCAACATCCCCAGAGCTGGGGCTGAGAGGTTTCAAACAGAATAGGCTGTCCCAATGGACTCTTTGTGCCTTTTTGGATCTCTTTTCTATCATTATTTCCTTCCAGAGAAGTGTGGAGGGACCCACTTTTTGGATTGTGTTTTAGCCACCTGACAACACTGAATGCATGGGAAACCTCAACTGCAGCCAGAGGACTGGAAAGCAGATTCCCCAGCCCATTCAGGATAACATCCCAGGCTTTGGCTAGAATGAGAGCAGTATGTGAAATCTCCAGGAAGATCCTACCCTGGCAGAGGATCTCAGTCTGGGTGTCACTGAGAACCCATCCAAAGGGAAGACCCAGTTCTTTGCTCCGTGAGAATGCCCAAGTTTACTCCCAGAGTAGGTTGTGTTGCATCCACAGATGCCCCAGAGCCTGTATTTTCCACACAGCTCAGGGCTGCATTGCCAAGCACCAGCTTTGCAAACACAGACTGAGCTTCCCTCCAAATTCCAGCCACAGTTTATTGATTAAAAAAGCCTGTCTAGTCAATAAAGGCTCCCATGAAAAAGTTCCACTGCTCTGCACTCACATGCCATTATCCGTCTGGCTGTGTTAGCAGCCTTGGCTTTTGATGCTTTCTGACAAGATGGATTTGTGGCCTTGACTTTTCCAGATCAGGAGAAACTTAATCCTAGAGGATAAAATTACAGACTAGTAAAAAAACTCCACGACTGGCCTCATTAACTGCCATGTAAGAAGTTCAGAGGCTTCTTAGCTAGAAGGCAGCATCTACAGCTGTCCTTGAGGGAGAGGCAGCTCTGAGCAGACAGTGCAAAGCCCTTGGCAAACACGGTGCTCCTGAAGTGCATGACACACTCGTGGCACCAGCCAGGCTGCCCCATCCTCTGCAGACAGCAGGAAAAGGGCAGACGGTCCCAGGTCTCCACCTATAAAGTGATTTGGGAGAAAGCAAAGATAATGCCCAGTTCTGGCCAAAAGGTGTCTGGGCAGATAAAAATAAAAAACCTTGGAACAACCATATGGAAATGTGAATTAATGAAATTTTTCAGCAACTGACTCAACCCTAATTGAGAGTTGAGAACCCTCCACCTCCCTTCTGCTTTCCAGGATACAAAAATGACACTGGTAGGTGGAAATAACTATAGCTGTCCCAGGGAGAGAGAAATCCAAGCTTCACAGTGAGGGTAATGGCCAAAATTAAGCACTTGCTTGTTTCTATTACACAACACATCCCAGGAAGCAGCTTCCAAAAACCTGACCTTCACTTCAAAGGCTTCTTTTTGAATCATCTTTCCTTCTAATAACAAGTGAACTGGATTCAGCACTCAAGAAAGGCACTCTGGGTGTTGAAAACATCTTTACCCTTGTGTTAGCTGCAGAAGAGGCAGGGGCAATGCTCACGTATTTACCCAGCTCCTGGCTGGACCTCAAGCTCCTACAGCTTCCTAAAGGCAGTGTCAACTCCTCCTGCTTCTCTTTGTGGTGGCCAGTTTGTCAGTCAGCACTCTTAAAGATGATTTTAAGGCTTAAAATGGGAGTGCAACATGGAGATTGCACTGACTCCTTTCTGACAGGAACAGGATTTGCTCTGGCCAGACAGTCTTTTCTCCTCTCCTCCCAGCCTAGCCCAGGTTTTCACGGAGCAGTAGCAGCACAGCTTGCACACAAGAGGGTGTCTGGAAGAGCTGGTTGCCATAGCTATATCCATACATCCCAACCATCCAGACATGTCCCAACTGTGAAGCTATTTATAAATAAGACACTCCTGAGCCTCAATTCAGAGCACAACTTGCAAGTGTACAAAACACTCAGCCTTCTGAGTTGACCTCTTTCTTTTATAGACATGATGCTGAGCACAGGCTCCTCTGCAGAGCAGCTCTGCTCCAGAGCAGTCTGTAACGCCAGCATGCTGATGTGCACAGGTTTTATAGAACCATTCTCTCCACTCCTGCACATCTTCCTGCCCTGTCTGGTGTCCAGACGCCTTCCCAGGTTACCTGCTGGTTCTGCTCCACACCACAGTCCTGTGTCTCGAGGGTCCCAGTACAGCAGAAGGCTCTGAAAGAGCTGCCAGACATTGCATTCTCCTGCTCTGAGGTCTCCAACAAGCTCACTCAGCAGGCTGTGCTCCTGTTCTCCTTTCTTTGAGGATTACAAGCTGTTCTGGATGAGGGTTACTTCTTATGAACGTGGTCACTGCCCTGGCAAAAAGACTCCAGAGCAGCCAGGATCCCTTGACATCCTCAGAGTTAAAGCCTGGGAGTCTCTGCAGAGATCTCACCTGTCCTGCTTGGACATGGCATCCCAAACCAAGTGCTGTATAGAAGCAGGTGAGCTGTTTACCTGTTTGTTGTATACTTTGTTCATCCAAAACCCCACAACGTCCCCAGCTACCCCAATTCAGCTGTCAGAACACACCGAGCTGGGAAGTACCACAGAAAAGGGGCAAAACCACAGTGTAGGAGCCAGCACAGAGCAGGACAGAAGATGAAGGGCTGGGAGAGGGGCAGAGCCTCCTAATCCTTCTGTGATTTGCCATCAGCAGCACAGAGCCAGCAGTGCATTGGGACAACACCTCATTCACACTTGTGGTCACCCTCAACCATGGGGACAGCAAGTGATGTTTGTTTCTCTGCATCTCCCCAGCTGAACCCACTTTGATACTGAAGCACAGGCAGGAAGAGGTGGATTCATGCTCAAGGACACAGCTCTTGCCTGTGCTGTGCTCACGTTCAGGCCTGCTCACCCCAGTGGTGGTGAAAGACTGGGCGATGCAGGTTGGCTCAGTGGTCAGCCTGAGGGTCCATGGAGGAGTGACCACAGGACAGGGCACAAAGCTGGGGGATCCAGGACCTGCACCTGTCTCTGTCCTCACAGGTGAGCACTGCCCAATGCTGAGATTAACTCACAGCTCTTGTGACCTCAGGGAAGGAATTTTATCTTTGTCTTCTTTTGTCCCCTCCATTTGCAAATTAAGGGAGAGTCCTTTCCTGCGTCAGAGTGTGCAAGGTCTGATTTATCACCAGCAAAGTTCTTGGAGATACCTTCAAACCATCCCCTCCCCAGCCTCCTCACTGTGCTCTGTGCAGGCACATGGCAGCCCCACCAAGCCCCCAGAGATGGGTGTTCAGAGACCCAGCAGCAACAGAGATGTGGGCACAAGGGGAACAAAACTGCACCAGGGAGAGAATTTTGAGAAAGGGACTGAGAACATCACAGAAGCAACACAGCCACCACCCCAGGAGCAACACAGCCCAACCCACAAACCCCAATCCATCACACAGACAAGCACAGCCCTTCCTCCTCCTCCAACCATCCCCCAAAATGTTCTAAAACCACATTCAAAACACTTTTTTGTTTCTAAACCTTGCATTACACAAACTCAAAGCAGCCTCCCCAAATGCAGGCGGGTGCAACCTCCCAGGTGGACACTAGAGAAAGTCCAGGTGTTGTTAAACCAGGCATAGGTCTGCCTGTTCCCTCCTGAGGATTTCACCCTTCAGCTTTCAGACAAGGCCTCCCAACTTAGCTCCCTAGCTTCCAATGCTAAAACCAGGGCAAGGATCCTTCTGTGTCCCACCACAGGCTGGAAGATGCTGCACTCCCCATGCAGGGTTGGCTCAGGTAAGGGGGCCTCAGCTGGTCCAGGAGACCTCCTAAGCCAGGGCCACAACAACCAGAAGTGGTGATAGCCCAAGTGCCAAGTCTGGCAGATGCAGGGACATGGCCTGGCTTAGAGAATGGAGACATGAAAAGCACTTTGCATCACAGCCATATTATCCCCTCATCCCTCCCCCTCATCCCCTTTGGAACTTCTTAACTTCAGAAACCTTCCTCCAGAGGAGTGTTGGAGTGACAGAAAACATTTTCCAAGCCTAATATCAGTTCCAGATGTTCACAGCCATTTCAGTTTGTACCTCACCCTGTAAAACACATTTCTCCCTCTCCCTCTCTCAAGTGCAGCGCCTGCTTGGTCCATGACATAATGCGCTGGCGGGCTGGCCGCGCGCACACACACACACACACACACACACACATGTGTGGCTCACGCCCTCTCCGAGAGCCCCACGTTCAAACAAAGAGCATCACTCAACTACAAAGCCATCGCACACATGGAGTTATGAGTAATTTCCACAAGTTTTAATAAACAGTTTGGGATGTAATTGCTCTCCGTCTTCCCGGCTGGCTCCCGAGCGCGGAGCCGCTCGCTCGCCGCGCGCTGGTGTTGAAAGCGTGGTTTGTTTCACACACAAGTTCACCTCCTCTCCGCCTCAGATGGGCCAAGGGCTGTGTTTTTCTAAGCACCAGTAACAAGCCTCTTAAAAAACCTCATACAGCTGAGGGCAACCGACCCACGCAGGCTCCTGGCTCCCTTCGCCCTGTCCTGCAGCATCCCTGTCTCATGTGGAGCCCAGCAGGGAGCAGAGGGGACCCACATTAGACCAGACTCAAAACTCCCTCCTGACTCTGCTCCAAGAGAAAGAGGAACAAATGTTTTCTGGCTGAAGGGAATGGTTACATCTTCCAGTTGCAGAACAAGGCAGAGGCCAAGGAGTTTTGCAAGGGTGAGAGACTGGAGGCTTTTGAGGGGCAGGAGGAAGGCAGAAGGCAGGTGAGGCTGGGACCAGGTACCGCCTAGTTTGCCACAGGAACTAAGGACAGGTTGGCAGAGCTCTAGCCACTGTCAGTACCAGGAATCCCAATAAGAAATGTCTACAACTGGAATAAAGCAAACAAAACCACTGTCCAAGTATAAATAACCCACTCATTTAAACTCAAGAGTTCCAAGAGATGAGTGGCGGCATCCTCAAGAGCCCTACAGCCTGGCCAGATCTTCCCAGCCCAGAGTTGGCTCACTCTGCAATACCTGTGATGTACCTCCCAGCAATGGGAACCACCTGCTCCTCCCTGCCAGCAGCTGGGAGACTGATGGGGAAGGAAGATCTGCCCATATGCATCAAAAGCCATCCAAATTTCATATCCCACACTCCCGTCCCAAAGACTCCTCCTCTGAGGCTGAGTTATTGTTTGTGTGGATGCTGCTCAGATGGGAGAAGCTGTGGTGCAGCAGGATGGGTGGGTGGTGGTGGTCAGGGGATATCCAGGACAGGATTTTTGGCTGTAGAGAGCTGTAGCAGTCAGCACCTCTGCAAACCTACACAAGGTATTTAAAGAAATCAAGTCATCTGGCATTGGAGGCCTGTAGGGTAAGAAGGGAATGAAGGCAGGAATGTTGTTTGGTTATAAACAACACAGAAAAAAAAAAAAAAAAAAAAAAAAAAAAAAAAAAAAAAAAAAAAAAAAAAAAAAGAGAGAGATTTAAGATTTTAGGATTGGCTTTTCTCTCTTTTCTCTTTAATTGTTAATAGGGTCATTCTGTCCCAAATAGTCCCCCAGAGCAGGCAGAGGGGAGGGAAGCTCCCCACAATGAATTCAATTGCCTGTCAAACACATGGCAGTCATAAAAGGAAAATAATAATAATAATCTGTATTTCCTACTCTGGCTGCCAGGCAAAGATCCAGGCACTACAAAAGAGAAACCCCATGTTTCCCTGGTCTGGCCTCACCTGACTGATGTGTGAGCAATCTGGAATCCCCATCCAAAACAAAGCCCCTCCTTTGGTGGCTTGTTTTCTTTCTCCATTGCTGCAAGGTGCCCCTCCAAGATAAAGAACAAACCTTCCTCCAAGCCGTGGAACCAGAGATATAGCCCAGGGTACATGGCCACATCGGGCAGCTTTGGGAGGGGATGCTGCAAGATGTAGGAGAAAGGGCCCGAGGGATGGGACTGGTGTATGAGCCAGGGACCTCTTGCAGTCTCCTGCTTGTGGAGACCCCTGCTCCTTCTTGCAGGGCTCTCCACAAACAGCTGGACCTCCCCAGGAGATGGGGATGTGGCTCTCTGCAGCAGAGACAGGCCAGCTCTTGGAGCACGTGATTTTTGGATATGATGGCATCTACACTGCAGAAGCAGAATAGATGGGCTTGAGGTGAACAGAGAGGGTGGAAACTTTCCTGTGGCTTTGAGGTCTAAAAGATCTTCCTGAGCCTGTCTTCCCAACGGGGAAACACAGCTAAACATCTTGCCAGGGTGCCCTGGGAGCCCATGCAAGTCTGCATGTGGGCTGTGAGGTTCTGCACTCCAACACAGCCCTGTCCCAGGTAAATTTCTGCTTCCATCAACTGCCCGGCTGCCCCTGACAACTTTTGTGAGCTTCTTTAAAAAACTGCATCCAAAATCCTCAAGCAAAAAGCAGTAGGTTCTGCCTGGCTTTCCCTGCAGCACTACTATCACTCAGGGTCTCAAGTCCTATTTTCTGAAATCCATCATTGACTCACCCAAATCAAGTCCCATTCTTCACAGCCCTCTGCCTTGTCCAGCAGCCCCTGGAGCATGGATTGAGTTGCTGACAAAGCCTTTTTAAGGTGTAGAGCACTCAGTACAAGCCTGAGAACTAAACTCCAACCCAGGGAAGTTTCAGGTTCTCCTGGAGAAATTTTGTACTCTTTAAATGATCTCCCTAAATATTGCAGGTTGTGAGTTCCTTTGATAGGTGTGCAAGACAACTGAAAATATCCTTTCAAAGGTGGGTCACTGGTCACTCACTGGAACAGACCAGTAAAGCCCTTGAGGGATGACCTTCCCCCTACAACCACCACCCTGTGGCATTTCAGACTGATCAGATCAACACCCACTTCAGAAACTCCAACTCACAGCTCTCCTGCCCAAAAAAGGGCAAATAATTTCCTTCTGCCTCACTGTGTCTTTGTAATTCCCTTTCCCCTCAAATAGCCATGTCTGCAGAAGATTCCAGAAACCTCTCCTAAATGGAGTAGGTTTGATACCTCATGTAACACCTTGGCTCTATTCTCCACCAAAGCAGCTGCTCCCAGCCATGCAGGGCACAGGAAGCATCACCAGGAGCCCTTTGCACCACAAGGAGGTTGCCCTCCCTCACACCCACCTGTGTAAAGGTCTGTGTCCGTGTACTCATCCACCTTCTTGTGCTGCAGGACATAGTCTGACACCTTGGTCCCAATGGCAGGCTGCACATCCAGCCACTCCAGTGACACCACGGTGCTGGAGGGCTCCACGTTGGGGGAGAGCCGCAGGCTGCGTGGGAGACAGTGAGAAAACAAGACATGAGCTCCCTTTCTGGGGAGGAATCCACATCTCTAAGCAGCACGACCCCTAGAAAGGCCCACATTCACACATATGGCCGTGCCCACAAAGCCCCAAGGACAGAGGTCACAGGGGCAGAGCAGGCCCATGAGCATCAAAAAGCTGAAGTTCACTTGAGTCCATCCTATTGCAATGTACGCCCTTGTGAGCCTCCCCCTGCTCCTGGAGAAGGCAAGCTCACACAACCCCAAATACCTCATCTAAAGGGCCTTCATTGTCTGGGAGAGCTGCTGAACTTCAGCAATGTGAGCAAGGACCAGCACCCCAGGAGCAAAACAGAAGATCCAGGTTCTTGAAACCCAACAGGGCTGAGTCCACAGGAGGGGAGGGTCAGGTCTGAATCACCAACGAGCAAAGGTGAGGGAGAGAGGGGGAGAAGCAGCGTGAATTCAATCAGCTGCAAACCTCTGAGGGGCGTGGGCGAGAGCCAGAGCAGGGCAGCTGTGCAGGAGCTCCTGCCCAGAGCAGGAACGACGTGGGCTGGGATGAAGGCAGAGGAGCTCTGTGCTCCTGGCTGTGCTAATGCAGAGGCGTCCACTCCCTCTGCTCCAGGGTAGATGACAACACCAAGTACAGGGCTACGGAGAGCCTGGCTCCAAACACACAGCATGTTTGCTGGACTCGAGATGGGAAATGAATCCCCTCCGAGGATATTGGCTCACTAAGAAGGTGTTCTGCTCCTTGTGGCTCGCTGGAGCCAGTCTTCCTGCTTTCTCAGCTAATTCCCCATCAGTTTGCTCCTGATTTGCTCTTGCTATGACAAGCCACAATGAATTGCACTGTAATTCCATTTCTTTCAGCATTTGAAATCCCATTCTACAAGCCCTGCTAATCAGGTGATGAAAATCTATAAGGAAACCTTCCAGGGCCACAGCCAGAGCCAGGATATCCTAAAGACATCAGTCACACAGTGAGGAGGGCTGGACTGCAGCCCCCAGGCCCAAGGGTGCAGGAGGAGGTGCCCATGGGCTGAGCCCCTGGGAAATGGGGTGGTTCTGGGGGCTGTGACCTACAGGAAAGGGGCTGGTGATCCCTAGAGGGCTCACAGGGATACGTACACAGGTGGAGGGAGAGGGCTGCAGTTCGGGAGTCCGTTCTCATCGAAGGCGTTGAGGTCGCACCTGCACCAGTCTTCGATAACATCACCTTTCCCAGAGCACCAGTATGAGCTCATCAGGGCTCCCTTGAAGGCCTGATGTGAGAACAAAAAGCATGAACATGTGTGCTAAAGACTCAGTGAAATCTGGCTCAGCCTGGGGCTGAGTGAGCATCGTGGGAAGTGTGCAGAGCCCTGGGATCAGGAAATGCGGGATGGGTTGGGGGAGTGTGTCCTCCCCAGCTTTGCCACAGCCTCTCTGCATGGCCCTGGGCATGGCCCTTCACCTCCCTAGGTTTAATTCCCATGTGTTGAGTGATGCTGGTTCATCCCTAAATGCTTTTGGAGTGGGGATGGGGATCTCCTGTGGGGGAGGACTGAGCTGCCTGAAGAAGCACGAGAATAAGTCCCTCTGTGACAGTGAACAGAATACACATGGCACCTGCACACAAAATTACACATTCATTGTGTAATGAAACTCTTCCACTCTTCCCCGTGCCCTTCTGCCCAGCTGTTTCTGTCCCTCTGAGAATGAAGTGACACCCAAATTCCCAACAACACAGACCCCTTCCATCCTTCTCACTGGCTTGTTATTCACACTAAGCACCCTCCTGCAAGCAAACTGCTGCTTTACTCACTTGTCTAAGGAACACTCACAAGCAAAACGGCAGTATCTGGAAGGAAAAAATAAAACCTGGAAAATACTTGCAGGATATCCCCAGGAGCCACCCTGACAGCTCCTAATAATACCAATGAATCCCTGGAATAATAACTGTGGTCAGAATTGGCAAAGCCCTCCAGGTCTCACCCCTCAGTGTCCCTTCTGTGCTCATGGTGCACGGTGCCACACCACAGGATGGGGCATCCCTCACTCCATACCCTGCTGTAGTTTGGACCAGATGGATTTATGGTGGTTTCTCCCACTACCCTTCACCTGGAGTTAAACTTCCAGTTTCAAAAACATCTCCTTCACACACACAGAGCCAACATCCAACCCAATCCTGCAAAGCCACAACACCCATCTAGAATAATCAGAACACCAAAACACCAGCCACTAGAACAAAGCTCTGTAATGCTTTTAACCTTTCAAGAGGCACATTTGGGAGCTGAAACAGGTCCTCATCCACATGGAGCAACCTTACTTGTGGCAACACTGTTCTTCCCATGGAAAGCTGCCTGCGGAAGCCTGGCCCTGGTGATATGGCCCGTGCTGCAAGGATACGCCTAGAAATAAATCTGTGCCCTTTGAGGAGTGCAGGGACAGCTCAGGCAGCAGCACTGAGCAGAAAACTCTAGGAAAAGCGCCATCCCAGGGAGGTTTCTGAAAGGAGGAGGTATAAATAGAGCCTGACGTCAGGGCTCCCATTGTCTGGGGTTTTGTCGCTCTCCCCAAACACCCCCAGCACCTTTAACAAGGCGCCTCAAGGCTCTTGTGTCTGCAAAATTTTCTGCTTCCAGGCATTTACAAAATGCGACTGTTCCAGATGGAAAAAATGGAAAAAAAAAAAAAAAAAAAAAAAAAAGAAACAAGGAACGAACGAACAGGTGAAAGAAAGAAAATGTGACATTATTTTACTCTGTTCTTTAGAAAGTAATTTAAGTGCTAGGCTGGAAAGGGCATCCAAAGTAATTGCAGAGAGGGATGAAGAGAGGAGTTTATCTGACACCCAGATAAATGGATGCAGACACACAAGAGAGAGAGCAGCAGGTCCATGCAGGAAAGGAACAGCAAAGGATGTGTGCAGATGGATGGGGAAGCATGTGCTCTCCCTAGGAAGCAAGATAAATACCCTCTGCTGAGGGTACCTGTGTGCACAGACAGGCACTGCAGGCAAAGACAGATGTGGGTGATCCCGGGAAGAGCTGCACTGTCACACTGCTCCACTGTCCCCCAGGCCCAACCCCTGTCACTCTGCACACCCCCTCCCTGTCCCCTAACCCAGCTCCTCCCTGCACATCCCTAACTTAGGAAAGGAACCCCACACACCCCATCCATGCCCTTTAGTAAATCCAGCAGTCAATTCCTTGTTTGTCTTGTATCCTGCTGTTAAGCACTAGCTGGATGAGCAATTCCCCCTTGCTCTGCCTGCCCAGCCTCGCATAGGTTTTAATCAGATCCTTCAGGTGCCCAGCTGTCATCTGCCTTGTGTCACCCTTCACACAAATGAGGTTAGGGGATGGATGCTGCGCTCATTACAGCGAGCACACCTCCACCCCCTAACCAGGTTACAGGGAGCACGGCCGCCCCTGCCTGCTCCTGCCTCTGTCCTGACTCATGTCAGGGCCAGGCTGGGAGAGCCAGGCAGCCAGGGCTTGTCCCTGGCTTGTCCCTCTGTGCTGGGCACTGGTGGGGGCACACCTTGGGTGCTGAGTCCAGTTCTGGGCCACTCATGACAGGAAAGACATGGAGGGGCTGGAGTGTGTCCAGGGAAGGGAATGGAGCTGGGAAGGGGCTGGAGCCCCAGGAGAGGCTGAGGGAGCTGGAAAGGGGCTCAGCCTGGAGAAAAGGAGGCTCAGGGGGGACCTTGTGGCTCTGCACAGCTCCTGGCAGGAGGGGACAGCCGGGGGGTCGGGCTCTGCTCCAGGGAACAGGGACAGGAGGAGAGGGAACGGCCTCAGGCTGGGCCAGGGGAGGTTTGGGTTGGACATCAGGAGGAATTTCTCCATGGAAAGGGTGGTCGGGCATTGCAAGGCAGGCTCAGGCAGGTGGTGGAGTCCCCATCCCTGGAGGTGTTCAAGAAACAACTGGATGAAGCACTAATGCTGTGGTGTGACAAGGGGGTGATTGGTTAAAGGCTGGACTCAGTATTGGAGATCTTTTGGAACCTAAATGATTCTGGGATTCTATGACTTTTCTTGCTTTCCAGTGGAATTTCGAGACAGTGGCTCCTGGGATTTTCCCATTGGTGCTGGGGAGTGCATGTTGAGGGGTGGGGAAGCATCCGGAGCAAATTGATGGGGAGCAGAAATGGGTAAGACCACACAGAAGAAGGGAAGGGCAGCTGCCACCCAAACAGGAGCCCAGTGGCACAGGAGGACCAAAAGTGATGGACAAGATGCATGAAGGTGCTGAGATCCATCCTGTGGGAAGCTGCAGCCTTTGGGAAAGTTTCAGGTGGGAATGAATGCACAGGGACCTTCCTGATCTCTGGTGGCTGAGAACCACCTTCCCCTCCTGCCTTGGGCTGGGCTCTCCACATCTCCTGTCCTTCCCTGCCATGCTCAGAACGTGCAGCAAGTGCTCTCTTCCCTGCCAGGAGACAGCACGTACATGAGTCCATCTCAAACACGACCACTTCCACTTTGGATGCTTCATCACGGTGGTCATGTTTCCACAGGCCCAAGAGGGTGTGGAATCATGAAGGGCTTCCCAGGAGCAATTGATCTGCTGGGAATGGCAGTGGCCCCCAGTGCACTGTCCTGTGCTTGCCAACCACTCCCCGGGACCCCAACACCCCTCTGTGCCCTAAGGCAATTTTATCTCTCATTTAAAAGTATCCAAATTGTATTGTTTCCCTGTGAGTCAGCCCATTTAGTTTATGTCCTTCGGTGCCAGAGGGGAAATTTATGAGATGAGAAACTGGCTCAAAACGTTTATTTTCTAGATGACGAGTCATGCCATTAGATATATAGCTTTATGAATCATAGGAACAGCATCTAATTTGCTCTTAAAGGTATAATAGGTCTGATTCCCCACACCCATGCACACACATATATTGGATTGATAGTTCCCCCCTAGGATGGCTAGTTCATTTGTTTTGACACAAGCAAGACTTACAGGACCATAAAGTCCCATCTTACCATAAGCTAAGCCTATTCATAAAAAAAATATTAGGGAAACAAACGATCAGCTAAGCACATTTATCCTACACTCGATTGCATATGGATCTTTCTCCTGTTGTTATTTGTGCTCAGGGGGAGGCCATTTGGCCCCATTTTATAGCTGAGACACTCTGTAACAGAATAGAGAAGAACACTTCCTTTGTCCTCTGTTAGACCTGGCTGATGGAGGGAGAAGCATTAAGTTATTTCTAACTGTGGGTTGTCTGTTGACATCCCAGGAGGGGAAAGTGATAGGACATGAAGGAACCTTTCAGATCAGCATTTGCAGGACTCAGCACACACCACAGGGCTGGTGTTTGCAGATGGGATACTGGAAAGGGCATGTGCTGGGTGCTTGTCTGTGAATATCTGGTCTTCTCCATGGCTGACAGTGACATGAAAATCTAGCTCACTGAGTTTAGGATGCACATCTTTGTTTCTGGAAAAATTAGAAAGGAAATACAGGGAGATTAAAAAACAACCCCAGGTGAACATGTAGGCTGGACAGAGATGTGCTGCAGATAAGAGGAGATGATCTGGAAGCTGGAACTTAGGCTCGTTTTGGATTTTGCACTGATTTCCCAATCTCTGTTGGCTTTTTTGTTCTTCCCAATGCAGAAGGAGAGAAGGAAGTGTGGAAGCAGGCTGAGCCATGGCAGCAGACAGGCTCCATCCCATGTCCAGGGACACGGCAGCAAACGGACCCATCCTGTCCTTTCCCTGTTGGCAGGATGGAGATGGGGACTGCACGCCACCACCACCTTCCCTCAGGCACAGGCAGGGGCTGCTGGAGGAGGATGGAGGCTCCAGAAGGGCTTTCACAGCCTGAACAGGATGCTACCATGATGGCAGGGCGGCTGGAGGAAAAGCCTTCCACGCCCTTCCAGCAATGCTCAGTGCGGTTCACAGGAGGTAAATGCCACTCCTTAGTCTGGACACCTCTGGAAGGGGGGAAGAAAAACAAAAAAAAGGGAGGAAAGCTAAGGATTTCCCAGGCCAGAGACCCTTTCCAGGATCATGCAGTTCATGTCCGAAAGGCCAGGTTCACAGCAAAGGAGGATGGTTTGCTGCTCCAGGTTCACAGCAAAGGAGGATGGTTTGCTGCTCCAGGTTCACAGCAAAGGAGGCTGCAGTTTTGCTGTTGGCAGGTGATCTCATCCTGTTGTTCACACCCTCCCTGCCTCTGGCTGCCTCTCCCTCAGGAGCAGCATCACCAGCACTCCATCCTGGAAAGGGACATCAGTGGTCCTCTGGAAAGGTCAGGGTGCTGGAAGGGACCCGAGGCAGGCAGCATCCTGATTTCTGTTATTTACAGAATAACAGGATCCGAGGGAACGGCAGAGGACGCTGTAAAACCTGGGAAATCAGAGGGGAAATGAGAGCCCTGAGCGCTGCAGCGAGCCCTCCTGGGGAGCCGGCTCGGCTCTCACACCTCGGCACAAAGCTCCCCATTATAGCCCGAGCCAGGCGCGACAATGCGGCCATTCTTCCCCGGGAAAGGCGAGCTGCACGCGGGCTGGAGCTGCAGCACGATGCTCCAGGGCCAGAGGAGGAGGACAAGGGCCAATTAGCAGGTATTAAAACAAAGCAACAACAAATAAAAAAGAAACACACCCCAGACCAAACAAAAACTCACCTCAACCACAAAAACACCGACCCCTTTGGCCCAGGCTCCCTGCCAGCTTTGGCAGTGGAAGAAGAAATCAGTCTCCGACTCCCCAAGCCTTCAGGGGCTGCTTTGGGGGAGCTGTGTGTCCTCCAGCAGCTCTGCCATCGGTGCTGGATTGGGGTCAAACTGAGCCCATGGCCTCGGGGACACCTTTCACCCTGGATAAAAACACCCTGCCAGCCTGGGGACACTGGACAGCGGTGGCCGTGCTCTGCTCTGCAAGAGATGGCTCCTTGGCAAGGAGTGGGGAGAAAAAATGGGGAATTTTGCTCCAGCCTCACTTGTCATCTGAGCTAGTGACCCCCAGGACATGAAGAAGCTGTCTCCAAGAACCCTGCCAGGGTCCCAGGCACGCTCTGGGTTCCTGCTGAGGCCAGTGTGACCAGCAGCACAGGGATGTGCCCCCCAGCAAGCCCCCACACCATGTGTGCCGCGAGGAGGCCATGGCTGCAGCAAATGCTGAGATTACTCAATTTTCGAATTAAAGCGAGGTCCTAGGGGTCTCCTAAAAATCCAGGCTCCACATCCATTTGTCTCCTTAAATACACACAGCAGGAGTTTGAGTCTATTTCCCAGTAGGAGTGAGATTGATCTCTCCTGCCTCCCTTCTCCACACCCCCCTCACCACACCACCCTCTAAGCATTTCTGCAGCTGGCTGAGCTGCTCCACAGAAGCTTGTTTCAGGATTTTTGGGGGGGAAAAATGAACAGACCACAAACAGGAGGGACCACACTGCCTAGCATACCTTGCCTTTTCTCCCCTCCACTGGCCATGGCTGCCCCGTGGCTCTGGACATGCACACGTGCATCCCTGTCAAGGATGCTCCTGGGAGGGGATGGGGGAAGCAGGGTATTCCCTGCCTTCCTGTAAGGGACAAGGACGTTTGCAGACTGTCCAAATGTGCTCTCACTCTCAGACTGTGCTTCTGGGTGCACTCCAGGGCTGTGCTGGGCAGTAAGAAAGATGGTGCCCACCCTATGGGGAGAGGGCTGGAAGAAGTATGTTTAAGGTGGAGGAGGAAAGTCACCATAACCTGGGGGGACTCTAATTGGGGTGAGGAGTAGCTCTTCTCTTTGACTCTTTCCCAAAGGGAAAGCACCTGGGGTCACCACCTCTCTCTTCTCTCCCACCTCATGCACTTACAGCATCCAGCCCTTGAGGTGTTGAGAGCATTTTGCCAGCAGAAAGCCCCACCACAGAGAGGAGCTCTTTGCTGTTGGGCATAGCCACCCACTGACACTGGTGGAAGTTTCCTCTGCAGCCCTGCAGTGGAGAATCTTCTCCAGCTTCATGCGGAGGGACCACTGTGGTGTCTGCATTGCTGCAGAGCACAAAGGAAGCAGAAGAGGGATGTTGGCATCGATCAAAACTGATGCAGGATCCACAGAGCTCCAGAGAAGTCCCTGGGAGATGACAGCCAAGGTCACAGCTTCTCTGTCTCTTTACACCTTTTGAAGTGCCAGTGTGAGCACTCAGACTGAGGAGCTTTGACAGCAATGGTCCTATAGAATACTTGGATTAGCTGGATCTCACCAGGTGACCAGGACTGGTGCAGGGGGGACTCCAGCACTGCCTCTGCTCCAGCAAGCAGTCCTTCCTGTCAAACCTGCCACCCACAGCCACACCAGTGTGACAGCTACAGAAAAGACATTCAACAAAGCCCTTCAAGAACTGCTTGAACCTCCAAAAACATCTCCTTCACTCTGGCAAGCTCCAGCACTGCCACAGTCCCCAGCCAGGCTGCAGTGACCAGTGATGGTGCAAATTCTTTGACCAAGACAATTAAACCACTGGGGGAAACAAAGAAACTCCTGGCAGGATCTCAGTCCGTAGTTCTCACTGCACACAAGAAGGAAAAGAGGGGCCTGATACTTTTCCTCATACTGAGACTTGTCCTCCCCACTGCTGGGAGCAGGAGTTGTGCTGGAGCTGGGCTGGGAGGACACATCACACAGAGTTGAGAGTTACCTTGAGGACATTTCCTCTGGACAAATTCTCCCTGGACAGCAAAAGGCAAAACTCCTGGAGCCCTTTACATTTCAGGCCCTTGCTTCAAAGCAAGAAGAAAACATCAATTCACACTGACATGGAAATACAGAGTTTTTTAACTCATTTCACATGGGCAAAGTAATATATTTTCACCTCATCTCCTGCTTGGAAATGATCAGTTTTAGCTGAAATCAAACATGCACACAAAGAAATATCACAAATCAGTCCACAGCAGACACCCAGCATGGAAACTGAAACCCCAGCATTTAAGAGTCTGGCAAGGTCATCAGCAACTGAGAACACGGCCTTGGACAGGGCTGTAGCTGTAAATTTTAAAAAGTTCATAACTCACTGCACTAAGGCAGATGAAAAGACAAACCTATTAAAAAAATACACATGCTGAAGAGGGCAAAATGTCTTTACATGTGTTTTGCTTCATCTTTGCTGCTCAGCTTATACAGGAAAACTTTCAGCCAAGTTTCTAGAAGTCAATATCCACCTTGTTAATGACCTTGTTATCTGCCTGTACAGCATTGTCTTTGTAGACACGTATGCAAAGAGAACTGTGTTTACAATTATTGTTTTTTTAACACTACGGAAGAGTTGGGATGTGCCTGCAGTTCCTCTAAGGTCAGCACTCGCTGTATTGATTGAGAATCATCTACATGAAGGGAGAAAAGCAGGCAATGGAGCAGTCAGGATTGAAGATGCTGGACTTGGTTCAGCCCAGGCAAGTGAAAATCCTATTTATGGCACAGGAGAACACCACTCTGCAGTGCCTGGGACACCCCGGCCTCTGTTTGGTGCTGCAAATGGGTGTTTCATCCCCCAGATGATACATGAGATGCTCCTGGTGGGACATGACCTCTGGGAGCCTCTCAGTGCACAGAGCATGGTCACAGTTTAAACTGGTGTTGTTATGGCTCTCTACTGGGTCTTGGTTGACAGGCTGATGTCCCTGTAGTGGTGGCAGCTTCTTACCACCCCTAAATCCCTTTCTCTTTCATGGCAACCCTCCCTTCTCACAGGGGGAGGCGAGGGAAAGACAAAGCCCCTGCCCTCCATGAGCATCCATCATGCTCAAGCTCCACAAAAGGATGGGGACACCTTTTCACAGAGGCAGCACTAACCCCACACCAAACCATCCAGTCCAGGATAGGGACATGGCCCTCATGAGCTCCACTCCCTCCAGACAGGCAGCTACAGCTCTGCCCAGCCCAGGCTGCCTGGAAAAACCTCCAGTGTGGAGAACCAAGGTTTGTGCCGAGGTGGCAGCAAGTTCCTCAGCAGTGGTGGATTTCAGCCTACAGGAACCAGGATTTGTCCCTGCTTGTGGTGCCAAGGACAGCAAGAGAAGGAGAGGGAGAGGGAGAGGGAGAGGGAGAGGGAGAGAGACTGATAGAGAGAGGGGGGAGAAACAAGCTGGGGTGAAGGGATGGAGGGAGCAGGACAGCCCATCAGAAATGAGCAAGAAGGGGAAAGTGATGAAGCTGATGCAACACAAGGGATTAATGTTGAGAGAATGGGAATGACTAAGAAAGAGAAGTAGGGGCAGGGAATGCAGAAAACACTCCCTTGTGTCCTGCTGGAGCAAGGATGGGGATGGTCTGGGATGGGTTGTGGCAGGAAGGGATGAGAGGGCCTGCTGTCAAGAGAAGCCGACAGCTGAAACAACCTGACCCAGCAAAGGAGGGGGTAGTAAGACAAGACAGCATGATCCCACCTGCTGCCCACCCCAGCACCTTGCACTGTGGATGGCACAAAGTGACCTGTCCTGGCATGTGCTGCTCACTGCCAGCTCCCTTAGTGCCTGCTCTGGCAGCATCCCCCTCCACCCTGCAGCTGACCAGGGCCCTCACCCTGTCACCTCTTACCCCAGCCCTGCCCATGCTCAGCTCCCTGGGGTGAGGGGGGAGCAGACACAGCACCCTCACACAGGGACAGGCTCCCAGGGCATGCTGCTCCACCCCTGGGCGAGCAGGTGGAAGAGGAGGAGCGATGCAGGGAGCACAAGCCCAGGGAACATTGCTGGGGTGTCTCTGCTTTGGTTGGGGTTTTGTTTGTTTGCTGGTTTTCCCAGTGCTCAGCAGAAAGCACAATGCGGGCTGAGCTCCAGCTGCAGCTGATGGGGCCAGCCCTCGCTGCAGCCAGGGGAGCAGGGGAGGGAGGGAGGGAAGCAGGGCGGAAGGGAGGCTGCTGGTGGAACAGACTACAGCTCCTCAGGACAGGGAGGCGCCCCAAGTGAGCCCAGCAGTGTTGGCAGGACTGGGGGGACAGGTGAGGAGGAAGATGAGGAGGAGGAAGAAGGGGGGAGTTTGCAGCCAGGCCCAGAGAGGCAGGGTGGCATTGTCACCTGGGTGCAGGGCGATGCAGGGGGATGGTGAGTAGGGTCCATGGAAATCCTTCAGATCCTGCTGGGCTCTTCTCTGTTATCCCCTCCTTGCTGGCTAACCTACCTCTTGTACCCCTAAAAGAATGTCTTCCTGCAGATTGCTGCTGGGAAGCACATCTTTCTTGCCTGAAGGAAACCAGCTTTCCCACTGCTCTCCCTGTACCTGTAGTGCCTCATCCCAGCACTGCCCCGGGCACGCTGACAACAGCAGGTCAGCCTCTACACAAGAACTGCCCAGCAGGAAGAGCAGGCGTGGGTGGGGAAAGAATGCAGGAAGGACACATAGTGGGAGAAAGGGAGTTTGAGGAAAAGACCCAGAAAGAGAGGCAAACTGAAGTGTGGAGGTCAGGCATGGCTTCATGCAAGGACCAAGAGGGTTGATAGATGGGAAAGCAGGAACCAGATCAAGAGGTAGGCAAGGAGTGACAGTCCCCAGAGACAGGACCCAGGCACTTGGGTATCGGGAGAAGCATGAGGACTCTTCTCCCCATGGATGTGGGAAGGGGATGAAGCATCATTCCTGGTGGTCACACCTCCACATGCCAGGTTTGTTTCCTCACCTGCAGCCTCTGCAGCCCATCCACAGCTGCTGCATGCTGGCTCACTTGAGACATCCCAATCAAGTACAGGCTCAGTGCCAATAAGTGACTTTAAGCAGGTCTGTCATTTCTGGGCTTTAGATTGGGGTCAGAGGGCTGCAGAGGTGGGTGGGAGTGGCAATGAACAGAAAAAGTGGGAACTCAATCTCCACAGGATTAACAATGAAGCTCCTGCAGGAGCCCAGCCCCAGGGACCAGTGACATCCAGCCTGGTTGGTCTCTCCTGGAGTACCAGGGACCTCCTGTGGATGTGAGACTGTCCCATGGGGATGGTTCTTCCCTCCCTCTGCACCTTTGCAAAACCACACTGGAGCCCTGGAGGACTTTGGCCACTCTCAAACAGGTATGTCCTAGACCTTGGAGCATTGAGCTGGTGCTTGGCTCCTGAGACCTCTCCACAGGACACATCCTGCACACCAGCATGGACATTGGGAATAACTGTGGCCTTGGCTGCTTAGGGTATTGCCTTGAACCTGTTGAAGGCAGGGAGACGCGGGTCTCAGAGGGCTGCGGGCAGCAGGACTTGCCAGCTCCATCACTGACACCATCCCACACATGAAAACACCCCCTCGCTCCAGGGAACCTGCGGAGGGGATCTCACAGGGGACCGAGTGAGGTCACAGAGGTGGGGCTGGCCCGTCACAGGCTCACTCACCTCCCTGGTGTCGTTGTCCTGGATCAGAGCGTACAGAGGCACCACCCTGTTGATCTCCAGCAGAACCGGGGTGGGGCTGAGCTGCTCCTTGCCGGGGCGTCGGCACAGGTGGCAGGTGGACGGGCAGCGCCCTTTCTCCTCGCAGTGAATCTCCACGCCCGAGATGAGGTGATCATCTGACAGCATCTGTGCTGTCAGCAGGCCTGACAGGTACGTGATGAAGGGCATGGATTTCAGCTCCTTCTTGTTCCCAAGCTCAGTTGTTTCTGGGTTAGGGAGAGGGAGAAACCAAACAGTATTAAACAAATCTCAGCACAGGCCTCTTCCCAAAGCCAAACTGTGCTGCAGCCAGGATAAATGCAGCTGCTGAAGGTGTAGGCCAGGTGGGAGCAGGAAAAAAAGACAGGTCAAGGAGAGAAGGAGAAAAACGGGACTTGCAGGTCGCTCCTTGGAAGTGTGAGCTTTTCCAGACAAGCACATCTAAACTGACAGAACTGATTGGTCTTCTCTTTTCTAACTCATGTTCTTCTTTTTTCTAACTTGGATATCCACTTTCTGTGCTCCAAAATGAGACAAAATCACCTCAGTGTATCTTCCCTGCCAAAGAGAAACATCCCCAAAGGGACCAGGCCAGGGAGCTGAATGCCCTTTATCCCCACCCTACCACCAGCCCCCTCTAGTCCTTGTGGTCCTCAGGTCACTCTTGTGGGTGACACATTATCCAGGGCACTGAAATGGATCCAAAGAGGCTGCAAAAAGACTACATGGAGGGATGGAGCCCCTTGGCAGTGGGAAGAGCAGGTATGAGAACAAGATCACTGCATGGAGAATAGATGGAGGCATTACCAAAAACAAACTGCCAACATTGCTTTCAGGAAACATTCAGGCCTATGAAACCCACTGGGAAACCTCCTGGTGGTCTTAAGCACAAGGCAGTAAACCTGGAGAACCTTCACTCTGTTCTGTGCTCATCCAAACACTTGCTAAGGCCAAGGGCAGTATCACACTTGAGCAAAGGAGACACAACTCCAATGTCCGCCCTGCACACTTCCATGTAAATTCTTTGTCTATAGCTGGGTTGACCCAAGAAGGCCCAACTTTTATAACCTGGTGACAGACCTACAGAAGAAAAGGCTTTCTTCATCTTAAGGCCTTTAGCAACAAATTCCCAGTCCTGAGAGGAGCGGAAGAGGAGCACGGGCTGTCTCAACACGCTCAGCTTGCAGTGACATGCAGCTGATCTGGCAAGGCACAAGCCATTTGGAAATACAAGCAAACAGCATTCATTCATGACTCCCAGAGCCCTCGAGGGTAGGGACAGCCCTTCCCTTCCCAGTCTGGCTGTCTGGGAACGCTTCTGTGCACAGGATCAAAACTGTCACAGGGAGAACGAGCAAATTCCAACCAACCCATGTTTTAGTGGAATAGAAGGGGAGCTGTTGCTAAGATTAATTAAAACAAGGTTGTAGGGAGATGTTTCAACATCTAGGGAGACACTGGTGTACACAGACATGGGAAACAGGAGTTGGAGCTGCTTCTTGGAGAGGTTATTTTCTAGAAGATCAGCTCCAGGCAACTTCAAGTCTCATAAGGGAAAGCCATGAAGCCTTGAAAAACAGGGTAGCAGAGAGAGAAGGAATTTATAGGGGGATACCATGAGCCTCTTCTTACTTGTCAGTAAGAGTAGCATCTTCTAACATCACTACTAAAGTACATGTAGAAGAGAAAGAAGATAATTACACTTCTGGGCTGCAAAGCTTCTTCACCAGAGCTGAAGCAGCTTTAGAGATCCTTCATGGAGAAGGAAGTTTTGGAGCCATGCTTTAAGGGAGGACATGAACACAGGGCTGAAAAGACAGTGCAATCAGTTATCTCATGACTGGCAACAGGATATCAAACCTTCCTTCTGAATTTTTTGCCTTATAGCTAAGAATTACAGATCACTATAATCCAACCAGGGGGAGCAAAGCCATTTCAGGAGCAGCAGCGCTCAGGTGGAGCTGCACAGGGGAACGCTCAGAGTTCTGAAAATGAGGTAAGGTAGAAAACTGTGAGCAGAACAGCTGCCCTTCCCCAGCAGCCATGGGCTCAGTGACAGATTAACCACAAAGCTGGGTGATTCATGGCAGACCTGTGAGCAGAGCAGGCTTCATGGCTGAGGTGGAATTGGCTGTCTGCAGTTAATCCTCTTTAGAACAGATCCCAGCTGCACTGGGGAGAAGGATTCCTTTGCAGACTGACAAAGATCCATGGTGTTTCCTTGTATGTGGGCTCTGGGTACAGCTCCAAAGGAGGAAAATGAAATAGGATGTGGGTTAGCAGAGGGAAACTGCCTTCACTGTCAAATTGCCAGCTCTTATCCAGACAAACACTTAGATGGCATCAGCACAGGATGGCAATTCCTGGTAGCTTTTGTGGGATGTGTTTGGGGTGCTTACGTACAGCCCTAACAAAATAATGTCCCCACTTCTGCTATTGGAGCCTGTCTGGGGGCACCAGCAGCACACCCTGCTTGTGAGCCAGCTCCTCCAGAGCCAGAGAGAGGCAGTGAGGAGGAGATGCTCCTCATCTGCTTGCTCAGGTGCCTCATCCCTAGAAAGCTGGAGGTTTCCATGCTGGACACAGTACTTTCCTCTCATGCCACCCATATCCCCCACCCACCACTCAGGGCATCTCACAGAGGAGGTTTTTTAATCTGAGAGGTATTTTCCCTCCAAAACATATACCTGCACCTGCCATTGCAACTGTAGCCTGGGAAGATGGGATTGGGGTCCCTCAATTTCCCCCTGCCCTACATATGACATGAGTTTTGGTTATCTCTTCAGCTCCCTGCATGCAAGGAGAGGGCTTGGCAGTGAATTGGAGAAGCCCTACAAGTTCTTGTAGGCTCAGCCTGGCTTTTATTACCTACATAGAACAGGATAACCTCCCAGGACACTCCTGCAAAGCCTCTGCTTCACTCCTGGGGAAGGGCTTTGCAGGTGACTGCTGCCAGGACGCTCCCAAGGTCCTTTCTGGGAAGAGGAGGAGACTCAGCTGCAGCAGCGAGGATATGGGGATCCCTTATCAGCCCCTGAATCTGAACATGCTGTCACCAGCACTGCTGGCAACTCAGCTGAACCCTGGCAACATCTGTTTGGGAGCAGAGAGCCTTGGCTGCAATTGGAAACATCACAGGAACTTGTGGGAGTTATTGGTTTGTTTGTCTGAAATATGGATTTAAAAAACAAGAAAAAATAAAACCCCAAACACACACACACACACAAAAAAAAAAAAAAAAAAAAAAAAAAAAAAAAAAAAAAAAAAAAAAAAAAACCCTACCACCACCACAAAACTAATAAAATAACAGCCTCGTGCCAGGCATCAGGCTTTGTGTAAGAAAGGGAGAATGAGCAGAACAGGGTGTGCAGAGGCACCGTTTTCCTGCTGGGGTGTCTGGCTCTGTTTCTGGGCTCCACCAGGATTTTACAATCCCACAGCACGAGGTGTGTGCCTGCACAAAGGGGTCCCTGCTCGGGATGCAGCAGTTGATGATGTGGGAAAATGCTTCCAGCATTACCAGCAGCACCTCCTGGTGCCTGGACATGAGGGAGCAGGGAAACACCACTACTGCCACAAAAACAACAGCATAATGCCTAATTTGTATTGGAGTGCTGTCCTGTCTTGAGAGCTCCCAGGAGAAGATGGTTTTTCTAGTGGCTCAGCATTTCATACAACACCTCTTCCAAATATCCCCAAGTCATCCCAAAACTGGGAATCATTCCACTTGCCACAAGAATGCAGCCATATCAGGGGTAGGATGTGATATCTCCTGAAGAGCAGAAATGCTTGGAACAAGGACAGGAGACGGCTCTCCAGATGGAGTTGTAGAGGGAAGAGTGGGAACAGACCCAGGTAGGAATTCCTACAGGCTCAGCAGGTTAACCCCACCAACACCAACAGGCTGCTGAGCTGGGCTTGATTTAGGACCTGGGATTTACATTTTATGCAAGGAAGACGGAATTCTGGTCCACCTTCCCCATACAGCACCCTTCACTGGACATTCCTAGTGCCACCACCAGCAGGACAGTGGGGACTTGTGGCCAGGACACATCCACTGACACAGGCTGCCTGTTTATCACCTGGTGGAATAATACCTTTTTTGCTGACAAATCCATCCAAAGGGAGTTAGAAAGGAAATCAATAGATGTGTTTGCCTGGGAATTACTCCTGCACTGAGATACTGTCAGTGCAGTGGCCACCAGGTCCGTGAAGAGCTTGGACAGATTTAATGCTGCCCACTGTTAGTGATGGGTGAGCACTGCTGGGGCTGCGAGGAAGGTGTGGGCACAGTGTCCAGGAGAGTGAGTCTGGCACATCCACCCATGTGTGCAGGAAGGATAGGACAGGACAAAAGGGAATGGCTGGCAGAAACCAGGGTTAGATGGACTATCAGGAAGAAATTCTTTCCTGTGACGGTGGGCAGGCCCTGGCACAGGGTGCCCAGAGAAGCTCTGGCAGCCCCTGGATCCCTGGAAATGCCCAAAGCTAGGTTGGACAAGGCTTGGAGCAATCTCGGATAGTGGAAGGTGTCCCTGCCCATGGCAGGGGGTGGAATGAGATGGGCTTTGAGGTTCCTCCCAGCCCAAACCATTCAATGATTCCAGTCTTGGCTGAGGGGGAAACACCACCCCAGCCAAATCACCAAACAACCACCAACACCCCAGTCCCGGAGCTCAGCGTGGGCTGGGCAAGGGATTACTCCCGAGGAACCGCTAGGCGACTCCAGGGACACGCGGCACGAGTCCCGGGCGGGAATGCCATTCCCACGTGCTCAGCGTGCCCGGGGGGTTGCGGGATGCGAGCGCGGAGCTCAGGATGGGCACTGCGGGGTGGCGCGGGGCCGCCCGCCGGACCCTCCCCGCGGCGGGTCCCGGCCCGGCGGGGCAGCGGTGCCCGTGTCGGTCCGTGGGGCCCTGCTGCCCTCTCGTGGCACCGCGGCGGGACGGCGCTGGGATCCCGGAGTGCGGAACACCATCCCGGCGTGCGGAACACCATCCCGGCGTGTGGAACACCATCCCGGAGTGCGGAACACCATCCCGGTATGCACGCCATCCCAGCGTGCACACCATCCCGGCGTGCGGAACACCATCCCAGCGTGTGGAACACCATCCCGGTATGCACACCATCCCAGCGTGCACACCATCCCGGCGTGTGGAACACCATCCCGGTATGCACACCATCCCAGCGTGCACACCATCCCGGCGTGTGGAACACCATCCCGGTATGCACACCATCCCAGCGTGCACACCATCCCGGCGTGTGGAACACCATCCCGGCGTGCACACCATCCCGGCGTGTGGAACACCATCCCAGCGTGCACACCATCCCAGCGTGTGGAACACCATCCCGGCGTGCACACCATCCCGGCGTGTGGAACACCATCCCAGCGTGCACACCATCCCAGCGTGTGGAACACCATCCCAGCGTGCACACCATCCCGGCGTGTGGAACACCATCCCGGTGTGCACACCATTCCAGGATGCAGCACACCATCCCGGCGTGGGCACACCATCCCGCACATCCCACCGCCCTCACCCCGCAGCCCCTCTGCGCCACCCGCGGGGTCTCATCCTTCCATCCTCATCCCAGCCTCAGGGAGGGGAGTGTGGCACAGCCAATGTGTAACATCCCCTGGGTGTCAGTGCTTGATAAACTCCCGAGTGTGAGGCTCTGTGACCCCTTTTAATCTCCTGTTTATAGAATGTGAAGGGGCTGGAGTGGACTTTAAAGACCATCCCGTTCCAACCCCGTGCCATGGGGAGGGATGTCTCCCATTAGACCAGGTTGCTCCAAGCCCCATCCAACCTTGCTTTGAGCATGTCCAGGGATGGAGCAGCACAACCTCCCTGGGCAACCTGTGACAGTGCCTCACCATCCCCATAGCAATAAACTTCTCAATATCTAATCTACATTTCCCTGTTTCAATGTGTACCCATAACTCCTGGTCCTGCCACCACAGTTCCTGGTGAAGAGTACTTTTATGTCCACGTTGCCTCTGCCCCTCTTCACACCCCTTCTCCCTGATGACTCTGTGCCTGCTGCTCCCAGCTGATTAACCAAACTCAATTAAACACAATCCTGACGTCCAACACCAAGGTGTGAACAGCGAGCTGCACCACCGTGCTTGTGACTGGTGGCATGTGTGACCCCCGGGCTGCCACAGCCTCACTGCCCTGGGGATGATCCCAAAGGTATCCCCTTGGGAAGGCTGCCCTAGAACAGAGGCTGGACAGAGCTAAAGAATAAAGCAGGGATTTATTCAAAGGCCTCCATGGATCCACCTTGGGCAGCACCAGAGCCCAGCCAGGGCTGCACCCAAGAGGAACCAAAATGGTCCCAAAATGCACGAGCGCTCCCGGGGGCTCTCACTGGGATCAGCTCTGCTCCATTTGCACCTTGCAGTTCATTGTCCCATTCCAGCTTTAGCCCAGGCACTCCCATCCTGCTTGCTTTTCTCTCTCCAGCCCACGCTGTTTGTGCTCCTGGGCCTGAGATTTGGATCATTTGTCCTTGGTGCCCAGCTGGAGCAGGAATTGTTTTGTCTCCCTGCTCTGTGCACAGAGCTCACCATCCCCTCATGTGAAGCTTAGAACTACACACTAAAGCAGCACAGAATCTGAAAAATAAAAAAGCTAAAACCTGAGACACCTCCAGCAAAGAGAATTTGGGGGAAGATCATCTCTTCTGCCTGCAGGATCTCACCTCAGCTTCAGATGAGACATTTGCACACTTGCAAGCCTGAGGTATTAAGAAAAAAAGAGCCCTTAGAGAGACCTCTGATAACCCTCTATAAAAGGGGATTTCGAGAGTATCTCCTGTAACACAGCTTTGGCAAAGGAAGGGTGAGCAGGGTCCCGGGCTGGACAACCTTCCCATCCTTCCTTGTCATGTAGGGTCCCCATAATCACACATGATGGATAACATCCTCAGCTGGTCATTGTCACCTCTAATTAAATCCAGAGAGTCCTTTGTTTTCTCCCCAGGATGCATTGAAAGATTTTTTCCTATTTCTGCCATTGTTTTTTCCTCACACTGTTCATTTTCAGGTGTGGGTGGCCTCACAAGATCTGCCAGACCACCCTGGTTTCAATGTTTACATCTATTCTTCTTCCCCGTATATCAGGGACTGAAAAAAACATTCCCCTGGTGAGGCCAGGACCTGGGAGTGAACCCTGTGTCCCCTCCCTGGGCACAGCAACACCCCCAGGGAGCCACTGGGGCTTGAAACAGGGCACTCAGTAAATCTCACTTGTTTTTGTCCCTTTGCATCTGCTCCTGCTGCCTCTGAGTGCATCCACTGCCCACCCTGCTGATCCCTGCTGCTCCAGGGGCGTAGATCCCTTCCAAACGAACTGTTCTTTTCTAAACAAAGTGGAAAAACCACCAAGAGCAGAAGGTGGCCAGACTCGCTGCATTTTGCATGCGCTTGCTTCGGCGCAGGCCGGGGCGGCTGCAGCAGGTGAGCAGCGGAAAAGCGCTGCAGGCAGAGAGGCCACACGGAGGGAATTTGGGAAATGGTTAAACTGAGGACTCGCCTGTTCCCCAGGCAGAGAATTCCTGCGAGCCTGAGCCTCCAGCCCTGGGCTGGCCCGAGATGCTGCCTGTGGCACCTGTGAAGGACACAGTTGCCCTGGCTCCCCCCCGCTGGCAGAGGAAGCCCCAAGCCCTGGCACCCCTCAGTCTGCTGTGCAGCCCCACAGGGTCACAGCACAAGGGTCTCCCTGCCATCCCTAAAGCAGATCCATGACATCCAAGCAAAAATGGGGTTAGAGTGGGGCTGGTGCTCCTGATGGTGATACTGGCTTCAGGAATCACGGGGCAGAGCCCAGCCATAGGCCAGTGGCCAAATCCCTGCCTCTGGCTACCCCTGCCAGCCTCTCACACTGCAGCTGTACCCAAAAATAGTCCTTTTTGTCCCGGAGTCTACAGGCTGCTCCAAGGCACCGCATGAAACGAGAAGCACACATTTTCAGGAGGTGATGTAAAACCCATCAAACACTCAGGAACCTGCTGGGGGAAGGGAAAGGGAGAGAAAAGGGGAAAAGGGGAGGGGGAAAGGGGAAGGGAATGGAAAAGGAAAAGGGAAGGGAAATGGGAAGGGAATGCAAGGCAAGGGAAATGAAAAAGGAAGGGAAAGGAGAAGAGTAGAGAAAGGAGACGGGAAGGGAAAGGGGAAAGGGAAGGGGAAAGGGAAGGTGAAAGAGAAGGGGAAGGGGCTGATCCTGCAGCAGCACTGCCTGATCAGGGAAAGGGCAGTGAGCGACCCGCGCGTGCCGAAATGACACATAACAACTGGATTAGAAAAAAAGAAAAAAAAAGAAAAAAAAGAAAAAAAAAAAAAAAAAAAAAAAAAAAAACCAAAAAAACCCAAAAAAACCCAAAAAAAAACCCAAATCCGAAAAGACATTCCTGCTTCCCCTTTGTTACTTTTAACCTTTCCTTTCACTACGAGCCGCAGACCGAGGTCCCTCCCCTCCGCCGCAGCCCCCCCGTGCCGGTGTCGCGGTCCCCCCGCTGTCCCCCCCGCTGCCTCCAGCCGCGGCGCGCCCGGACTACATCTCCCGGCAGGCCCCGCGGGCGCGCTCACGTGACGCGCGGCGCGCGGCGCACGCCGGGAGGCGGCGCGGCCCGGAGCGGCGGCAGGTGAGGAGCGCGCGCGGGGCCGCGGCGGCGGCGGCGCCCCCTGCAGGGCGGGGCGGGCACGGCGGGAGCCCGGGGCGGGCGGCGTGAGGGGACGGGCGGGATGGAGGGGATGGAAGGGATGGGATGGGATGGAGGGAATGGAATGGAATGGAAGGGGGCCACCGGGCCGCGCCCCGCGGGGTGGGCGCTCCCCGCCGCCCTGAGCGGTGGGAGCGAGGGGGCCGCCTCGCTCCGTCCCCCCCCGGGCACCAGCGCGGCGGCCGAGGCGGAGGGGGCTCGAAGCGGGCCCCGCCCGCCCCGCTGCCATTGACCCCACGGCTGCGGCCGGGCGGAGCTGGGCGTGTGCTGTGCGCGGACACGCGGGGACAGACAGCAGCACGGGCCGCTCCACGGCCGCCCCACCCCTGCCGTGCCCAGGCCCGGGCTGGACGGGGCTGGAGCAGCCTGGCGGCTGGAACGTGTTCCCCCTGCCCGCGGCAGGGCTGCAGTCGGGTCACCGTTAAGGTCCTTCCAACCCAAACCCTTGGATTTTTCAGTGAAACCCCTCCAAACCCAGGGGTTGTCCTGATGGTTTTTGCTGTTGTGACAGCTCCTGTCAGCGGTGCTTATTTTGCAGCATTACCCCATTATTTTCCCTCGTTAATGACACGAGCTCTGAATTACAAGTGAAGCCGGTGTTCTCACCGCAGACACTCACTAAAAACTACCGGGTGACAAGAGAAACCACGGCAGGAAATTTCTTTCGAATGTAAGGAAACCAGACTCGCATAATTCACGGTTTTATGGGCTTGATCCTCAGCTGAGGCTTTCTCTAATACCCTGCTCTGCGTCAGAGGAACTGCCCCGGGAGGGAGCGACACGCAAGAACAACTCGCTGTTAAGGAAACTTCCATAGAGGCACAGCCGAGTGGGAGAGGGAGATAAAAGGAAAAAATAACGTCCCATTACTGAGGGCACGCTGACATTGCGATAAAGGGGGTTATAGATGAAAAGAATGTCATACAAATCAGCTCTCTTAAAGCCCAGCCTGACTTAAAATCCCATCTACCGTTGTTCTTTAATGAAAACACTTGTTTTAAAGGTAGCTTTTAGTATAACTCTCAGTACTTGGTGCCTGTGCTGCTCCCTCATCCTTCCCTAAGCAAGTTTTGACGTGTTTCCAAGGAAAGTAAGAATAATGAACCTGCTATCCTGTGTTTCATTTTTTAAAACCATTTTAAATCACAGATTTTTTCCTCCCTCAGAGGAAGGTTTCTGTTCTCCATGGCAGTGCCCAGGTTTCTGCTTCCCCAGGGCCAGGGCCCTGCTACTCAACTTGCCACTGTCGAGCCTGACCCCAGCATGGTGCCTGGAGATTCTGCCACACCACTGAATCCCTTCCTGAAATACAGGCTTTAAAGGACTCTGAATTGCAGCTGACAAATTAAAATTAGGGGGCTTTCTTTCTTTTCTGTATGAGCATAAAGATCTTTTCTTCCTTGCGGTTGTTTTTCGGCAGAGGAGCACACAGCAAACTGAAATACACAGAATCTTTCCCAAAGAGAAAGGCGCAGACCCAGCAGGGAAGTGAGAATGCTGTGTGCATGCAGCCATTTCTCAGAGAGAGCTGTGTGTTCACATCTCTCTGCAACTGTCTCTTCATTTCAAAGACTTAACTACTTCCTTCTCCTCCTCTTCCCTAGAAGAAAGGTTTTCTTCCCTATTTTTTAGTGGCTAAGCAGTACAATAACAAAGGATTTGAAACCCAGTCTAGTGAATAATAACTTAATGATGTGAGCCCTGTTCTGTTCCTTTTGAATGGATGGCTGCTTTGGCAGGAGAGCTGCTGGGATCTGCTCCCTGCTGGGAGGGATGTGAGGGTGGAGAAACCTGGATTGAAGCTGAACAGCAACCAGAGTGGTGTAAAACTGAACCAGGGGACAAGAACGAGGTCAACGTTGCGAGATTGTGAAACAGGGAGAAATTAAATGCAGTTAAGCTGAGTTCAGGAGCTAATAGTGAACACTGGGAGTATGTTTGGAGTTCAGATGTTTGGAGTTTGTGTTAAGTCCATTATTGCTAATACCTGCCTGAGCTGTGTTTAATTGGCATGAAGCATGGTGCAGCACGGCAGAGGTTACTGAGATGCACTGGCATCAAACCTTCTCTGTGTGTTTTCAGCATGCACAGTCACCCCCAGAACTAGTGGAAGCTGACAGAGCATTCCTGCTACTTTCACTTACTGGCAAATATATGAAACCTTGAAAATGTGTTTTGGCTCTCTAGCAAAGCAGAGTGAAGCAAGCACATTTATTTTGTTGGTATCTGATGTCACATCTGAATGCAGGTCTCCAGAGGTGATCTATTAATGTCCTAAAGCATCGCACCATCTGGTTCCTTCTTTGATGTGCAACATTTTGAATGCCTGGTTTAATCTCCCTGGGTTTCAGTAAATTGTGTAAACTCAGAGGCTTGGCAGCAGGAGATGGGCACCATGAGGAGATGATTCAGTTATCAATATCTACTGGGCTTCCATATTGGTGCCATTACACTTCTTTCAGTGCTCCTTTACAAATTTTGCAAGTGAATAATTCATTGCTCTGGGGAACCGCAAGTTAGTTTTGAAATTTGCCCGCCCTGAGATTAGCTATGACTAATCCATCCTTCCCAACATGGAAAAGCTAACTGGGTTTCTTTTTCTGCAGGGTTAGGCGATAAGTCAGAAATAAATTGCATGTATACATAACTGCTGGTGGTGACATAAATCACATTTCCCTTTTTTCTTCCTGGACAGAATCAGAGCACCTTGGAATAGATGTGAGCACAAGGCACTGTGCTGGATAAAGCTGCCTTGAAGCACCATGGCTGCCGCCCCTTATCTCAACTCAGACGCGCTGCGAGAGGTCCTGGAGTGCCCCATCTGCATGGAGTCCTTCACCGAGGAGCACCTGAGGCCCAAACTGCTGCACTGTGGGCACACCATCTGCAAGCAGTGCCTGGAGAAGCTCCTGGCAAACAGCATCAATGGCATCCGGTGCCCCTTCTGCAGCAAGATCACGCGGATCACCAGCTTGGCTCAGCTCACTGACAACCTCACCGTGCTGAAGATCATCGACACGGCTGGCCTGGGGGAAGTGGTGGGACTTCTCATGTGCAAGGTCTGCGGGAGGAGGCTGCCAAGACACTTTTGCAAGAGCTGTAGCTTGGTTTTGTGTGAGCCGTGCAAGGAGGCTTCGCACATGCCCCCAGGACACAGAGTCATGGCTATCAAAGAGGCTGCTGAGGAGCGTAGGAGGGAATTTGGGACGAGGCTTGCCAGGCTTCGAGAGCTCATGGGTGATCTTCAGAAAAGGAAAGCTGCTCTGGAGGATGTTTCAAGAGACCTGCAATCCAGATACAAAGCGGTTCTGCAGGAGTACAG
This sequence comes from Vidua chalybeata, assembly GCF_026979565.1. Taxonomy (NCBI): domain Eukaryota; kingdom Metazoa; phylum Chordata; class Aves; order Passeriformes; family Viduidae; genus Vidua; species Vidua chalybeata. The sequence goes on along the minus strand of NC_071550.1, from coordinate 7,860,499 downwards.
CAAAGAGGAGCGCAAGATCCAGGAAGAACTGGCCAGGTCACGCAAGTTCTTCACTACCTCTTTGACTGAAGTGGAGAAGATAAATAACCAGGTGATGGAAGAGCAGGCTTACCTGCTGAACTTAGCAGAAGTGCAGATAATGTCTCGCTGTGACTATTTCCTTGCCAAAATAAAGCAGGGGGATATCGCTCTCCTGGAGGAGGCAGCAGACGAGGAAGAACCAGAACTGACAAACAGTCTCCCAAGGGAGCTGACTCTCCAAGAGGTGGAACTCCTTAAGGTGAGCCATGTGGGACCACTGCAGATTGGGCAGGTGGTGAAGAAACCCCGGACCGTTAACGTGGAGGAATCTCTCATGGAAAATGCAGCATCCTCCTTTGTACCATTTAGGGAGCCTGACCTGGTGCAAGAGGAGCCCAGCTGCACCCCCCATTCCTCGCCAGCCAAGCCAAGGATGCCTGAAGCAGCCACAAGCATCCAGCAGTGTTCCTTCATCAAGAAGATGGGCTCCAAGGGCAGCTTGCCAGGGATGTTCAACCTCCCCGTCAGCTTGCACGTCACCAGCCAAGGCGAGGTGCTTGTGGCAGACCGGGGCAACTTCCGAATCCAGGTTTTTACCCGCAAGGGCTTCCTGAAGGAGATCCGCCGGAGCCCCAGTGGCATCGACAGCTTTGTGCTGAGTTTCCTTGGAGCAGACTTGCCCAACTTGACCCCTCTTTCTGTCACCATGAACTGCCACGGGCTGATCGGTGTGACAGACAGCTACGACAACTCTGTCAAGGTGTACACCATGGATGGCCACTGCGTGGCGTGTCACCGCAGCCAGCTGAGCAAGCCCTGGGGCATCGCCGCGCTGCCCTCAGGGCCAGTTCGTCGTCACTGACGTGGAAGGGGGGAAGCTCTGGTGCTTCACCGTGGACCGTGGCATGGGGGTGGTGAAGTACAGCTGCCTGTGCAGTGCTGTGCGCCCCAAGTTTGTCACCTGCGACGCTGAAGGGACCATTTACTTCACTCAGGGGCTGGGGCTCAACCTGGAGAACCGGCAGTACGAGCACCACTTGGAAGGAGGCTTCTCCATCGGCTCCGTTGGCCCAGATGGGCAGCTGGGACGCCAGATTAGCCATTTCTTCTCTGAGAATGAGGATTTCAGGTGCATTGCTGGGATGTGTGTTGATTCCAGGGGAGACCTGATCGTTGCTGACAGCAGTCGTAAGGAAATCTTGCATTTTCCTAAAGGAGGCGGCTACAACATCTTAATTCGGGAGGGACTCACCTGCCCAGTGGGTATTGCTGTTACTCCCAAAGGGCAGCTGCTGGTGCTGGACTGTTGGGATCATTGCATAAAGATCTACAGCTACCACCTGAGAAGATACTCCACCCCTTAAAGGCTTGGTTGTAAGCAAAGCCTGTCTTGGCAGTGGAGATTCTTGCAGACTCCTCGCAATCCGACTGGAACCAGTGTCAAGCCTTCAGGAAGATTGTGCCATAACTGAAGGGGATTTGGCATAGAGGTCATCATGTTCTGTGTTTAGAAACAAAATCGCTTTTGTGGTGGTGGTGTTGGTCTTTTTCTTCTTCTTTTTTATATAAAATCCATACAAATAAGAACAAGCGTGATGGAAAGGATCCATCCTTTGCAGTCTTGGTTCTTGTGACTAGTAACTCCATAAACCTCTTCACCTCCTTATGCCACACAACTCCTACACTTCCAGCTTCAACCATTGTGTCTTTCTTTGTGCCATAAACACTGACTGACTGCTCTAAATCACCTTCCCGTAGAGAACTAGCAGAGGCAATCCTGTGGTACTTGCAAGGAACTGGGTAGCAGTTGTCTGGGCAACTCCTGGAGAGAGCAATTTGTGCTTGCAGCACTGCATAAAACGAAATGGCCACTTCAGCCACACGGAGATGAAGCTGTGCTTCCACCCTGACGAGGCAGGGTTGTCTCTCCCATTTTTCTGGTGTTCAGGAGATTGCCCCGTCGTGCCATTTGTGAATTGTGTCTGTTCTGTGTGAAGTGAGTACTGTGCAATCGTGGGAGACCGAGCTGAGCCAGAAAATTGCCCTTTTTATTCCTGAGTTGTAAGAAGACAGGGGTTTTATTACTAATCAGAGTTCTGCTAGATAGAAAGGGGTAAAAAGGGAGGGGGCTGGAGAAAAAAAAAAAAAAAAAAAGATGGGAAGCCTAGGGTTGCTATTTACTGTTGTTTTACTATTAAATGTATCCTGGAAACTGTCTTTGGAAGGTCTATCTGATATCTAAAAATTCCTGGGGAAGAGGGGAAGAGCTGGCGGAATAAGAATGGGAGATTGTAGGAAATGAGATTAAATGCAACGTATTGTATGTTCACCTGCACTTCACTACTCTGCATTCCAGACCACTGCCTTTAGCAATAGGTTTCCACTCATCTGCATCTCCTCTGTGCAAGTTACTCACTTCTGAGATAGGGATGGGCAGGGGAGACTATTTCACTTCTATTTTTTAAGATCTGGAAGCACATCCATTGGTACACTGCCTTTTTTTTCCCTTGCACAGCAAAACACTACATTCCTCTTTTTTTTTTTTTTTTTTTTGGTAATTTTTTTTTTTTTTTTTTTTTTTCTTTGTAATTCTTTTTTCCACGACACCAGCAGGCACCAGCGTTTCTGCTCATCAAGGCTTTGGGCCAAATGAAGCACAAAACTGCAGCTGTGTGAACCAAGGCCCCCACAGTGCTGCTCTCCTGGCTGATAAATGTGTACCTCAGTGTGGTGCTGCTCTCCCAGAATAGTTTATTGAAGGAAAGATGCATTTAAATAGGGCACAGTGGTAGCATGTTAATCTGCCACAGATAATAGTTACACTGCAGTGCATTTATTTGTTGCCATCAACAACATAGTTGCAAATTTGGAGCCAGGACAGATAATATAAATGCTGATTTTATAGTGGCTGCCATGCTCCAGCAAATTGTTTGCTACTTGTCCTACAACATGTTTGCAACAGGTGATTTTTTTTTTTTTAAGCCCATTTACTTTTCCCTGCTGAAAACAGCAAAGAGGAACAGGTTGGTGAGCTGCTGCTGCTGCTCTAGCTGGATGTTTGGCAGTTAAAGGGATTGCAGAAAAAATGCTGGAAGCAGGTTTTGGTGGGATTTGGGGTTTTTTTCCCTCTCTTTGTTGAGCTCAGCCAGTGCTGAAGGAGTGAGCACACAAACAGAGCTGTGTGATGGAGCTTCCATCAGGGCAACTTCCAGTTTCTCCTGCTGTAATGTACTGGAAAAAGCTTGTGGAGAAGGGAGCTAAGACACGAGGTGGTTGATGGTGCTGAGGCAGCCCAGGGGACCCAGCTCCCCTCCTGAGCTGCTCCGTGTGCTTGCCAAAGCTACCAACTTTACATTGCTATTCACATTCCCTGCCTCTCTTTTTTGGGTGGGAGGGGGGAGTTGCCCAAGGCATGTGACAGCAATTTGAGGAGCCTTTCTCATCTTGAATATGTGTTTTGATGAGGTGATGATGATTACTGGGCTGTGCTGCAGTTCATGACATTGTAACTGAAGGCATTCTTCCAATTTTATGGCAGTGGCAGTTCCTCTCCTTCTGGTTTCTTTTAAATATTTCTCCTGCTTCCAAGAACTGCTCCACACAGGAGGCTACCATGGACCTGAATAATTAAAGCAATATTATCTGTGATAATATGTACCTCTGTAATTTTTGTTCCCGTGGATTTTTTGTTTTGTTTTTTTTTTGCAATAAACAGCACAACTACTAGCAATAACATTTCCTGGAGTGCTTGAAAAAAATTTTGAAAAAATTAAAAGCTGGTGCAGTAAACTGAGTAGTTGGTTATTCCAGCCTATTCCTGGTTACAGAGTTCAAACAAAACGTCTGTCATCTGTTTCTCACTCAGAGGATTAAGAAAAATAACACCACCCTGTGAGGCACTGGTGGTCCAGGACACTGCAGTCGGCTCTGTCTTGCCTGCAGCTCTTCCAGTCTGAGGTTTCAGGAAGAAAAGGGAAAAAGAAAACCTGCTGTCCCTCACCCAGGGTCTGCACATCCCCTGACAAGACTTGACTGTGAGATGATTTTACAGAGCTCTGTTTGCTGTGGTGCTCCCACACAGTGTCATGATCATCTGCCAAACGAGGTGAAATGGAGTAATTAAGGATTATGTTGAAATAGTTTGGCTCCTGCTCTGTATCTGGAGGAAGAGCTTGTCTGGTCATACGTATGTGTTTGGTTTTTAAAGATTGTGTAATAAAGGAAAAATTGATCCAATTAAAAGTGCATTGCAAACGGCTCATTTTCTTATTAAAACACTTCATCTTCTGCCCTCAGTTGCAGATTGGATTTTACAGCCAGTGGGGATTAGATTGGGAGCACAGTGGCTATGAGACCCTTTTTATGTGTCAGGTTGCCAAGGATAAATCTGATCCTGGCAGGCTCGTGGAACTTCTCCTGACACTTCCCTACCCACCTTATAAACAAATGCTGTGGTTTTGTACCTTAACTCACTCTGCCTCAAGGGCAATATCTCCCTTGTCACCTGATGTTTCAGAAGTCTGATTTCAGTTCCCTGGCTCCAGGAGCTCAGCTGTAAAACTGATGGCTGAAAACTCCATCCCCTGTGTCCCTGGCTCATCCATAGTCTGCCAGTGGGGACCTGTGGTGCAGCCAGGTGACCGGACACATCAGGAGCCACGGGCTCACCTAGAAAACCTCAGACTTTGGTGCACTTACACTGTGAGGGTATAAAACACCTGGGTTTCCTCTGTTTGTAATCCCCCTCCTTGGAGGCACCAGCTTGGGCTTTTCTTCTGATGTTGCACCATGACTAAATTATTTTTAGATCAAAACTCTGCCATGGGAGCTGAGCTGGTGTGGAAACCTGGTGTGACTGAGTGTAGGGGTTGTAGCTGTGAAGGTGCCTCGACCCCAGCTCGGGTGGTGCCAGAGGGGCCCCTGGATGGTCAGCAGGGACATTTCCTCAGTAGGTGCATCCACAGCACATGCAGGTCCTCCCCTCCCCTCCCTCTGCAGCCACCTGGCTGATCTGGGTGAAGGATTTCATCACTTGGGCTCATCTCAGCTCTTTAAACAGGTATGAATTTCTGGTTTATCAAACATTATTCAACCCTTGCAGAACAGCTGCCATGTGGTGCTGTTAGAGCTACCCTGTAGCTTTATCACAGGTTTGGATTTCTTAGGGCAGAACAGCTGAGCCATGGACATTGTTCTGGGCAAAACCAGGAGCCAGGGAATGAAGGGATGAGGAGGAGAGCCTGTTCCTCATCAAAGGGGGTAGAGCTACACGAGTGAAAATAAAGCCAGATGCTTTGAGTTGTTCCCATTGTATAGCTTAAGTGATTTTTCTGGGTCATTACTCAATGTGAGGATTTAAAGTTATTTCATTTTGCACAACTAATTACTCAACTTGCCTGGCAATTCTGGATTACAATGAGAAGGGCATAAGGTCATTTAGCAGACTTACTCACAGCACATGTTTTTGTCTAAACTAAATTTCATGACAACCAGCTAGATTGCTTGTACCTCCTCCGAACAAAATGTTGAAATCTGAGGGTTTGAAATAATGACATAAACCAAGCAATTAAGAGCGTTAAAAAGGTAATAGAGTGGTTGCACATAGGGACAAATCTCAAAACCAGGGAAATTCTATGTGTTCTACTTCTGACCAAGCACATATAAGGGAAACCCATTATGTCCTTTAACAGCTTAAAAAGTAGCTTTGCAGCTTAATGCACCTGATTGCATCTCAGAAAGGAAAACTAAAGGTTCCTGCAGACTAGTTCAATCTTAATTGTGTTAATGGCAGTATCAGACCTGAAGGGAGACAAATGGAGCCTTGAAAGGACAGGAGGGAGCCACAGGCCTCACTCAGAGGAATATGGATTCCTATTTTAGCAGAGCCCCAGGCTCTATCCTTAATTTTGTGAAGGATATTTGTGAAGATCTCCTGTCAAAACTGCTGATGCTCACAAGAAAGCATGAAAGCTGTCACCTCTTACAGGTAAATGTGAGTGGAATGTGGTCTGAGAGAAGAGAAGCAAGTACTGGGGAGGGCAAGGAGCAGAGAGGCTTAGGGAATGTGACAGGACCTGCCAGAACACAGCCCCTCCACGGACTATTCCCATAAATGATCGATTACTGAGAGGGAACATGAACATCTTTCCCATCTGCAGCAGCCACAGGCTGAGCTTGCTGAACACTCAGTAGGGCCAGGGAGCCTCAGCCAAGGAAACTCTATCTAGAGATCATAGGAAATTCA